>NC_134853.1:96728781-97928781 GCF_049852395.1 Peromyscus maniculatus bairdii
AAGCCATTTGGTCATTGCTCAAATCCAATATTGGCATTTAGAGTTACCTCTTCAGAGAAGGAGGGATGATAATAAGACAAGGTACAAATTGGCTAAGCAGATTGTGGTAAAAAGAACCCAAAGAAAAGTAAAGAGATTCTCTCCTTTGGAAGCCAGAAATGCCCCTGGTATAAGCAAGGACTCAGTGAAACCACCAAACTAGACCACTCTAGTTGGGGGACAAATGGCTGGGCTACCTCTGAGAATAGAGAACAGCTTGGTGAAAAAGCAAGAGCATTTTATATGTGAGTCATGGGCAGAGAGAGGGGAGCCCTTAGAGCTGATACAGGCTATTCAAATCAATCAGGAATTAAGTGAAAGAGAAACCCACTTTACAAGATCTACTTTCCTGGCAAATAGAAATCTTTCTCTCAAGATTTCTGAGAAATGCTGAGTTTAGACTTCTGTTTATTCAATAACAATCCTTCTGTTTACTCAGTCACAGGACTTTTGTTTAGGACTTTGTCATCAGCATTGCCATTTTGAGAACCTGTTTTGAACTTAACGTTGCAGTCCTTTGTTGATGATAATGGTTGACAGTATTCCCCTGGATACTTCCAGCTAATTGGGGCACTGATAAGCAAGGGATGGTTTTCTGGAACAATGGTTCAATCCAGGGGCTCAGGCCAGCAGGCAATGTTAGGAGATCTGAGGGGATTCTGTCCAAAAGCATCTGGTTTATTGGCCATTGGGTTGTTTCAATAATTCTCTCTTAACAGAAACTGAAGAGACAAGAGCAACTATTATTATAAGGATAGATAGCTGTAGCATGAATCTTAAAAGTTCTTATTAATAAAAACAAACCTGGAGCTGGGTATTGGGATAAATGCTGGAAGACAAAAGAAGCAGAACAAGCCACAGCTACCTCGCCTCACCATTTCCTCAGCTGATCCTGTTTCCTCAGACTGGAAACCTCTGAGTCCTTATCCAAATAAATCTCAGATGAACTACTTTTCGCAAGCCTGAAAGCTTAACCAGCCTAGTTCCTGGTTTTCATGCCTTATATACCTTTCTGCTTTCTTCCCTCACTTCCTGGGATTAAAGGCGTGTGTCAACATGCCTGGCTGTTTCCAATGTGGCCTTGAACTCACAGAGATTCAGACGGATTTCTGCCTCTGGAATGCTAGGATTAAAGGTGTGATTGCCACCTTTTTCGAGCCTCTGTATCTAGTGGCTGTTCTGTTCTCTGACCCAAGATAAGTTTATTAGGGTGCACAATATTTTGGGGAACACAATACCACCACAAATAACAGTGTGCTGGAGGCAAGTAGGAGACAGGACTGTGGTGATAGTTTGTCCCACAATATATTTTACACTCTAATAAACTTATCTGGGGTCAGAGAATAGAACAGCCACTAGATAGACATAGAGGCCAAAAAATGGTGGCACAGACACCTTTAATCCTAGCATTCCTGAAGCAGAGATCTGTCTGGATCTCTGAGTTCAAAGCCACACTAGAAACAGCCAGGCATGGTGACACATGACTTTAATCCAAGGAAGTGATGGCAGGAAGTAGAAAGGTATATAAGGCGTGAGGACCAGAAACTAGAGCTTTTGTTAAGTTTTTATGCTTATGCTTTTAGAAACAGTTCAGCTGAGCTTCATTCCAGATGAGGACTCAGAGGCTTCCAGTTTGAGGAAACAGGATTGGCTAAGAAGTTGGTGAGGTGAGATTAGCTGTGGCTTGTTCTGTTTCTCTGATTATTCAGCATTCACCCCAGTACCTGGCTCTGGGTTTGTTTTTTATTAATACGACCATTTAAGATTCATGTTACACGGGACCCCAGAGAAAACCATAGCTAGAATCCTTTATTGGAGTCATCTTCTAGAGGCTACAACGTATACCCAGTTTAAGTTTTAATTTTCTCTTCAAGTTTATTGGACTTGTTCACATAGTAGCAACATTGTTCCTTAAATAAGAGACAAATGCCCCCTTTTTCAGAGATTAACAAGTCCAGGTCTCACCAGTTTCATAGGTCCAACAAGGATAGAATGACAAGCTGGTTTGGGGGTAATTGCAGGGACAAGGTTGATTCCTGGATGCCAGAAGTGTGGAAATCTGCTGGGACTGATATAGACTATGGACAGAAGGCAAAGTTAAGAAGATTGGGGAGATCTTTTCCTTGGGTGTATATTTGAAACTTCCAGGCCTGCAGTGCAGTCTTGGTGGTTGGGAGGGTAGAACCCACTCTCAGGGATCGGCAGTAAGCAGGAGCGCTTAAGCTGTTCACTAACAGGAGTATTATCAGACAAGGGACAAAGAGCTCTTTTGAGTTGTGACAGATCTTAGCTGTGATTTTTCTGAAACTTATCATTTTTTAAAGTTGACATAAAGAGATGACGATTTTAGATATATCAGCAGGACCATTGTTTGATTTAATTTGTACTGAAATCCTCATTGTATAAAAAGCAGTTGTTAATCTGTAAGCAGTTTGAACAGACTCTTGCTTTTGAGACATAGCAAAAATAAAGCCTAAAAAATGACCAATATAAACATGGACAAGTTTAAAACTAACAAAGGTAATTTAGTTTTTCAGCCTGTGACTATATAGTTTTGATTATTTTTACATTTGTTTTAGTAGACCAAAGAAGATTACTCACTTATGACACCTCCATTGATTTAAATGGAGGTTTAACATTTATGTGTTAAAATTTGAACTTGGAAACTTCAATAATAAATTATCCTCATCTTTAAGTCTCATTTTTTCAAATACCTTAAATCACTTGCTTACTCCTTTCTGGAAACATCCAATCATTTGCCATGAGTCATAAATGCTTGATTATTTAGAGCAGGCATTGAAAAGGCAAGTCCTTTTAAGACCACCATTGGTGCCCAAAGGAACAGTGAAGAGCAATTACTAAGTCAGTAACAACAGCATGTTAGTTTGAGTTTGAATTTTTCATTGAAACCTGTCCTGTTAGCACTAGAAAAAAGCAAGGCCTGACTTTTGGACTTGAAACATTAAGGGTGGCAGGTAACTGAGCCTGAGTTTTGAATGTTTTTATTTAAGAGACTAGGGTGATTTAAAGTTTCCTGTCAAGGTCTCAAATTTGTATGATTAGCAAGCAACACGTCTATCTTTTGTACCCAAAGTTATCGTAAAGCCAGGATGTTTTTAAAGTGAAACCAGACTTTTTAACTTCTACCAGGTAGAGCATCAAGAAGATTCTATCTGTCAAAGCATCTCTTCAATTTCTTCCAAAGGACTGGCATAATTTATTTACTTCACAGAAAATAGGAAAATAGACTCAATTTGTATTTAAAAGAGAGCTACCAGAGAGTGTTAGTCCTCCAAGGCTAGGAGAAGGAAAATTCAGGAAAGAATTGGATGAATAGAAAAAGAAAAACATAATTTGACTATGATATCCCTGCCTAATAACACAGTTGGGCAAATTATATATAATAAGGAAGGAGTGAGTGATCATTTGGCCCCAAAGAGAACAGAGAAGAGGATCTGTAGCCCTGGGCTGGTGGGACTGGCCATCAACACGCATACCAAAGATCCATAAACAGTAAGTTTTACCAGAGTGAGTGGGAACTATGTACCATGTGGTCTCCATATCAATTAAGAGTGACAAAGACATGCCTGGTATCTGGACAGTGACTCTGGGCTTTTCATGAATCTGATGGCTTTGTTAGAGTCTGAAGTCACAAGGCAGCCTCTGTCTTTGGCCACCTGGCCTAGAAAATGCAAAAGGTTTTTTTTTGTGGAGGAGGAACTTGGGGGACTAAACTATCATGGTGAAGCAAAAATTAACAGTTGAACCTCGATGTCCTAACTATCCACAGTTTAGACAGCAGTGGGCAGGGTAAAAGGTAGTTCTTTGCTGAATGATTGACGTCACCACATTTGAAGCAGGCTCCATGTAGAGTTCACTGGTGCTCCATGTCTTTTGACGTAGCCTCAGGGATACTGTTAGAATCTAGTATTTTTGTCTATCACGGGAAGACCTTTCCATTCTTTTCTCTTCCTCCCTTCCACTAAACACCTTAAATATCATATTCAGCAGATCTCATTGAGGGGTTTGAGGGCCATTATCTAGTTTCTTAAATTCTTTTTAATTTTAACCCAAAATATCTTAAGCTTGGTGTTCCCTCCTTAGTTTATACCAATATATTTTCCTAAATAAGTGTCCAATCTAAGTTACATATACAGTATGCTGTAGCAAATTAAGATTATTTCTACACATATTTTTAATTATCAATCATTTTTGTTATACATTTCCAGCTACTTTTTTCTCTGTTTGGGATTTTGGAGATTTTTTTTTTAGACTGCACACGCTCAATAGTCTTACAAATCCTGAGATAAGAAAGTTTACATTTCAACAAATGCTTCACTGATATCCATGACCTTCAATGGGACAGCTCTTTCTTTTTTACTTTTTTTCTTTTCTTTCTTTCTTTTGTTTGTTGTTGTTTTTGTTTTTGTTTTGTTTTGTTTTGTTTTGGCAAGATTTCTCTTTTTAGAGAACTCACTCTGTAGACCATGCTAGCCTCAAATTCAGAGATCCTCCTGCCTCTGGCTCCCAAGTGCTGGGTTTAAAGGTATGTGCTACTAATTCCCAGCAAGGGACATATTTTCTTAAACCATACACAGTGATATTACAGGTCCTTAGAAGAAGTTAAGTTTACATTTCAGTATAAGCTTTAAAATATTGTTGACCTTGAATGGGGCAACATTTTAGTAAAACAAAGCCAAGAAAAGAGGGAGGAGGCATTTAGAAAGCTAAACTAATCTGTGATTACATTTAGTCATTTTAATTTTATACCTAATTTCCTTCATTAAGAAAATTACCATGAGATAAATAATAGTAGCATCTATTGGAAATAATTTATTGTTAATCCCATCAGGCAAGAATAAGATGACTACAACAATTTTTAGCCAAATTTGAAGCAAGTTTGATTTTTATTGGGGTGCCCCCAAGAGCTGGCCAGTGACTGCCTCCTAAGTCTTGTTAAAGAGAACAGTCTTATGTCTCTTACTTAGGGTCCTCCTAAGGAGTAAAACTGAGTATTTACAAAGCAGGTTTATAAAAGACAGTGGAACAGTAAAGACATACAGAAAAAAATCTACAAAAGAAAAAGCGAAACAAAAAACAGCTATCAGCACGTGGTCCCTATGTGATTAGGGAAGGTTAGAGGGGTTTGGGTATTCCCCAAAACAAACAAAGGTCATGGGTTGGGGAAAGCCAGGTCCTAGGAAACAGATACAAAAACTTATTTTTAACAAAACAATGTAATGGCTCCTGCCTTCAGAATGGAGTCAGGCAGGTTCCTCATTACCTCTTAGCTTTTTCCACACACACACAGTCTTTTCCTGGGATATCCTGTTATTTACTTTCTCCTGTCACAGAAGAAGGAGCCACAGCCTGACCCAGGACAGAGGTTTTGGGGGAAACTCTTAGAGAAATGTGCTTGAGTCTAAAGTAGGCAGAATAAATCCCATCTCTAGAGCCAGTTTTTTTTTTTTTTTCAGTAGAGTAAAACAGCATGTGGCAATCTTCCAAATATCCATAGACAAAAGACATTTAAATCTCTGTAAGACCGAGTCAATGATCAAAGGAGGGAATGAGAGTGGAGAGGAAAGAGGAGTTAGAAGTAGGGCATTTCAGAACATTTGCTTGTGTGGTGGCCAAAGTAGTCACAACCTGTGAGAATTTGGAAATCAAATGTGCCGTTTTCTGGCCATTGAGAATGACTGACTGTCAAGCTTGTGTTGAGATCAAGCTGTTCTGCAATGAAAAATAAGGTGTGGCAGGAAAGAATTCACAGGAGCAGAGCAAAGAGGGAAATTTAGGAGAGATTTAGGAAGATAGTTCTTTCAAGTCTAGGTATTAAGGACTGTAAATAAGAGTCCTTGCCATAAGAATTCTAACAGCATAGGAATAGAGACACAGGGAGGGTGACACAGTAAGGCATGAGTACCAAGATCCACAGAACAGAGTCTTAGTCTCAGGGTACCTCTAGTAGGCTTTCTGTCCCCCCCCCCCAATTCTCCAATTACACAGTAAACAAGATCAAGTCAAATTGGAAAAGGGTAACAACAGGTATATTTCAGCCGAGCAACTCCCAGACAGGTTCTTTGGTCCCAAACATGTAGGCTAGAGAAAAGATGCTCCCCGAGGGAAATCAGGGAGATTTTATGGGTTATAGGTGAGGGGTGATGATGTGTCTACCACAAATTGAGTTTGTACCCAAGCATGGTAAAAAACTGAGTGCTTAGGTTGGGACTTTGGCAGGTGGCAACTTCAGGGGAGGAAGCTGCAGTAGCTGTCAAGAATGCCAGAACTGGGCTTTTTTTTTTTTTTTTTTTTTTTTTTTTTTGCACCTTTCCTTTGTTCAGAGACTCTGAGCAAGAGGGGTTTAGAGAGAAGGAAGAGAGAGACACAGACAGGAATGGGGCTTTCTAGATGGTGGAGAGGAGAGCTGGAGGTTCCCTCCGAACAATCTCCATGGACCAGAACTTGTCAGATAGATGCCCAGGATCACAGTGGAGAGGTATCCCATTCCATGTGATGGGGAAATCTAAGACTGGCATAGGAAGACTACCTGGCACACTGGTGTGATTTTCATTTAGAGAGTGAGAGAGACAGAACATGCAGTTCTGAGGGGACACTTACCCAAGTTGGCAAGAAGAGATTAGTGGGTAGAGCAGGTAGAGAAGTGACTGAAGAGACTGACTTTACATTTGGAGTCAAATATGGCGGTGGCAGAAGCCAACAGAGTCAAGGGATCCAATCTTAGGAGGGCCTAGTTTGGCAGCTTGGTTTGATTAGGAGGGACCAGGTTTTCAGGGTCGAAGCCTCCTTCTCAGGTTTTGGCACCAGATGTAAAAGAGAGTGCAGTGAAATTTATTGGAGAAACAAAGTGCTGGGCTGTGTAGACAACAGCAGCTTGTTGGGAAAGCAGAGGGATTGTAAAGGATAATCATCAGAGTGGAGTTCTCTGAGCTGGTGCTGGCTGATCGGATTAATCATGAATTAGATGTCTTTGCCTGAGGCGGTTGACTTGGGGGTGGAGTCAGATAAAGGAGGTAGTGGATTTCCTGGTAACAGAAACCTGCCTTGCCAGATTTCCAGGAAACATGGAGCCTAGGCTTTTGTTTATCCATTTGCAATCTTATTTATCTATTTACTGAAGTTTTTTTTTTATTGAAAATGAATTGTTCTCTCATACAATGCACCCTAACCAGTTACCCCTCCCTCCACTCCTCCTAACTTCCCCCAACCTCCTCTCTCTCCCCAGGTCCCACTTCAGAAAAGAGCAGGTTTCCAAGAGATGACAGCGAGACAGGACAAAATGAGATACAATAAAACAAGGTGAAAGCCCTTACATTGAGGCTAGACTGTGGTGATATATTGTGTACCCTCATAAACTTTGCCTGAAGATCAGAGAACAGAACAAGCCACTGGATTAAACATAGAGGCCAGACAGTGGTGACACACATCTTTAATCTTAGCACTCAGGAGGCAGAGATCCATATGTATCTGTGAGTTCAAAGCCACCCTGGACTACATGAGATTGACTCAGTATAGGAGAGAAACAGCCAGGCAGTGGTGGCACACATCTTTATTCCCAGTACTTGGGAATCACACACTTTTAATTCCAGCAAGAAAGGTATATAAGGCATGAGGAGACAAGAACTAACAGCTTTTTCAGGCTGAGGGGTCCTAGAGTTAAGACATGACTTGTTTCTTTGTCTTTCTGATTTTTTAGCATTTACCCCAATTTCTGGCTCCAGGTTTTTTATTAAAAGAGCATTTAAAGATTCATGTAACATTGGATAAGGCATAGGGAAAAAAAATAATTGTCAAGAGCAGGTCAAAAAGTCAAAAATATACCCCCTCCCACTGTTAGGAATCTCACATGAAGATCAAGCTAACAGTCACAATATATACCTAGAGGACCTGGTGCAAACCAATGAAGGCCTTGAGCTTGGTGTTTCTGTCTCTGTGAACCCATGTGAACCCTGCTTAGTTGATTCAGTGGGCCCTGTTCTCCTGGTGTCCTTCATCACCTCTGACTAACTCCTACAGTTTTTCTACCCCTCTTGGGGATTGCTCCCCAATCTCTCAGGGAAGGGACCCAACACAGACCTCCAGTTTAGACTCTCTCTCTGCATAATGTCTGGCTATGGGTCTCTGCACCTGCTTCCATTTGCTGCTGGAGGAAGCATCTCTGATGATGACTGCACAAACCTGGTCAGAGTACTAAGTGCTTTGAGCCTAACACTTGGTACTTGTAGGAGTACCATCCATGAAACCATCCTTGCCTGACGCCAAAGATGCAAACACTACTTTGGGAGCCCTGATCTCTGACTTAGTTCCTAAGCTAGATTCTAGAGCAGTTGGTGGGAGGTGGGGGCATGGCAGAGTGCTAAAATAGCAGTGGAGGATTGTTAAGAGAAAAATGCCTCCTGGTCAAGAGGATAGGATTTCTGACTGGATGCAGACCTAGCATTCCAATATGATCAGGGCAGTGTGCTGACCAAGGGGCCATTAGGAAGGCGGACTTATCTTAAACTGTGCAGATGTAATAATTAATTCTTCGTACTAGGAGCCTTACTCTGGTTTATTGGGTCAACTACTACTAAACAGCTACTCTCTCCCTATTGCAGTTTCTTACTCCAAGATTGGATAGGAAATAAGAGCCATAACCTAATGACTTTGAAAAAGGGATTACTCAGAAAAGTGGAGGGATTTATAAGAAATATTTAAAGATTATTATAATATATATATATGAATATTTTAAAAAGAGGGAGGATTTATAAGAAATGTCAAATATGGGTCTTTTCTATAAAACTTATGTTTAGGTGAAGGAACTAAAATATTTTTATCTCCCCCAAGTTGTAAGGCTGTTATGCAAATGTTTTAATCCCACAACATAGTAAAACCTTTTTTACACAAAGATGCCCTAGAGTGTTCCAGAAATGAGATGGACTGTACCAATAACCTTTTTCTTCTTAGGACAGTATGAACCCATTTCCCCTGTCTTCATTTCATGTGTGCCAATTCATTTCAGACTAGACAGTTGAATTAAGACCGTAAGGTTGTCCCCAGCCAATAGACAAAAGACAGTCACCACCTGAGCTAGAATAAAATGCAAGTGCACTTCCTGCCTCTATGTCTCCCTTCTTCTGAGCACCTCTTCTTGATTAGGAGTAAAGTTTGCCTTGTTCCAGACACTTCAATTGGAAGTGGTGGTCGCTTTGTAACTCTGCCTTTATTTCTAACAGTGACTGGCAGGCTTTGTAAGTGGGTAGGGCTGCTGATATATTTGTTGCCCTTGACAGCTTGCATATTACTTTCCCACACTGTAGAAAACTAGTCCTTGGGAAGGTAGCTTCCCAGGCAGTATGAGCTCAATTTCTCCAAGTCCTATATGGGTGAGGTCTTTTCCAGAGGGTAAGGAAGTTTCTTTTGGCCAAATGTTTGTCCCAGAGATGTGTTTGCAGGCAACCAAGAGCAATAGCAATACCCTGTATTGTTTCAGAGGGGAGGGTCTCCTGGAACCCCTGACTAAAACTCAAAGGGAAGTAGTCCCTACTTAGTTATTTTGTTGTTCTGTTTTTATTTTTGTTAGATAGGCTATAGCTCCTTAGGTATGCATTATCCCACCATGTGGAATAACAACATTAAAACTATCTATGCATGTGTGTAGTGGGGGGGACATATGTGTATATGCAAGTTTATAAAATAATACACTTCCCTGTGGATTTTCCTAATATCCTTAGTGTTATTTATTCCTCCTCTCTCCCAGTTGATCTGCCTTGTGTCTTCTCCACATCTCTAGTTAAATGCCCGCATTTCTGCTTTTCTACTTCACAGCACACCTGGCCTGCCTCCCCAAGCCCCTACACCAACAATTCTCTTCCACTTTCCTGTTTACTTTCCTGGCTTAGATGGTTGCTTCAAGCAATGCACAGAAACCTGACTCTAGCATCCATACCTAAGAGAAAACATAAGGGGCTTATTTATAGGTTTCTGAAAAACTTCTTGGCTGATTTATACAGTGACTGACCCAGTTTACACCCCCACCAACAGTGAATAAGGATTTCCTTTCTCTGTTTCCTGGCCAGTATTTGTAGTCCTTTGCCTTTTTGATGACTTGAATGAGACAGAATCTCAAAGTAGTGTTAATTTGTACTTCTCTGATCTATAAAAATGATGTACAATTTAAATAAATATTTATTGACCACTTTATTTCTTCTTGTAAGAACTCTCTGTGCAGTTAATCTTTCATTTTTGACTGGGTTGTTTTCCTTTCTTTCTTTCTTTTTTTTTTTTTAAAGCTTTGTATATATACTAGCTATAAAGCCTCTATCAGACAAAAGTGGCAAACATTTTCTCCCTTTCTATAGCCTGTCTCTTGACTCAATTAATTATTTTCTTTGCTTATAGAAGCTGTTTAATTTTTCAGGATCCCAATTGTTGATTGCTTACTTTATTTTCTGAGCAACTGATGTCTCCAGAAAGTTCTCACCTATGGCTATAATTTCAAGTTTTTTTTTTTAATTTTTATTATAGCAATTTCAGAGGTTCATATCCTACTTCCTACTCGGTAAATGATAAAGATCTGGTTTCCTTTTATTATAAGTAGATATCATATTTTACCAGGACCATTTGTTAATGAGGTTGTCTTTCCTCTA
Organism: Peromyscus maniculatus bairdii; assembly: GCF_049852395.1. Taxonomy (NCBI): domain Eukaryota; kingdom Metazoa; phylum Chordata; class Mammalia; order Rodentia; family Cricetidae; genus Peromyscus; species Peromyscus maniculatus. Next base: position 96,739,470 of record NC_134853.1, read on the forward strand.
ATGTGTATTTTGGGAATCAGTTTCAAAAATAAAAATCAGGTTGCTGTAACTGTGTGAGTTTAGATCTGGTTTTTCTATTTTATTCCATTAATCAAGATGTCTGTTTTTAGCATCAGTACTGGAAGAAAAATGAGGAAGAGAAGCAGGAAGACTCAATCTCAACAGGCTGAGACTGCTTCAGTGGAACAGTGAGGGGCCCCATCCTTTCTGTGGGATAAAGGTTGAGCACATGTAGAGGGGTTGGGAGACATGCATATATATATATATATATATATATATATATATATATATATATATATATATATATGGGTAGCTAATAGCAAGTTACAGGTGTGTGCATGTGCATGTGCATGTGCGTGTGTGTGTGCATGTGTTTGTGTGTGTGTGTGGTTTGACTGGGCTAAGGTGGGCTGTCTTTGATACCCAAGCATATTAATAGTTTCTGCAAGTGGAGCAGAATGGTCAGACTAGGGCTAAGCAATTCTTTATGGCCAGGGGCTATTGCCTAGTACAGCCTAACTTAATTCCTCATGACCTGAGGCTGTCACCCAACAAGTGCCATGTTACTTGTTTTTATATGGCTTTCAGAGAAATCAGTGACATGACCAGCCATTTTATGTGCTGGGGGGAGGGGGAGGCAGTATTTCTTTTCCTATCCAAAGTACTTTGCAATTATAAAAAAAATTGATTTTGTTTTTATATAGATTTCTGTGAAGAATGGAGTTGGAAAAGTTGGGATTGGATGTCTATACAAGGCAAACTTTACTCTTGATCAAATAGGTATGCTTGGAAGAACACACACCAAGAACAAGCACACACACTTTTAACTCAAATGATAGCTATATCTTTTTCCCTTTGGCTGGGGACCACACTCACAATCTTATACAATTTTCTAGTCTGAAAAAAAATTGTCATACAGGAAATGAAGAAGGAAAGGGTGAGAGGTCATTGCTTCAGGGCATCACATTCCTAGAATTGAGCAGACTGACCTGGCCCCATTGGAATGTTAGTCTCGACCCAGGCCAGAGGTTCTGTTCTCTTAACCAGGAGTTTTCTTTTAACAGGTCTTCATAGATACATTTTTGTAACACAGATCTTAAAAGATCTTATAATAAAAAACTCAGAGAAGCAGAACAGCCAGCCACTAGCTTACCTCTACAAAATCCTCAACCTCAAGAGAGTGAGTTCCTATTTCCCCACACCTTATGTACCTTCCTGTGTCCTGCCATATTATTTCCTGGGATTAAAGTAGTATGTCACCACTGCCTGGTTCTGTTTCTGTTATGTAGCACAATGTGGCCTTGAACTCACAGAGGAGATCCAGATGGATCTCTGTCTCCCGAGTGATAGGATTAAAGATGTGTGCCGCCACTGCCTGACCTCTATGTCTAATTTAGTGGCTGGATCTGTCCTCTGATACCCAGGTAAGCTTTACTGGGGTTCACAATACATCACCACACATTCTGCCTCCCTAAAGACCTTAAGATCATTTAGAAACCAGATCAGATGTCAGAGCTTCAGAACACTTTTGGATCCTCAGCCTGAGTAAAGATGAAAGTGCCAAGAAAGCCAAGGACATTTCTAGCTTTTAGTCATGAATGAAACCAGTTGCTTTTCTTTTACCCTATACTATATAGTCAATATCTACACCACAGCAACAGTCCAGTAAGTTATCCCCACTGTTACAACGGTGGCATTTCTGTTTCAGGGGTAACCAATAACTATGGAATTGAATAAAGCCAGATAAATTGACAGGAACACATGCCTAATATTGTAAACATAGTCAAGGAACCCATGACTGGTGAGGTCATAGGTCCTAAGGAAGAAGCCACTACTAACATATTACTAAAGAATTGTATTTTCCAACTACCTACTAACTACTTATCATTGTATTTATAGATAATTATCACTTGCACCTCTTATCAAGGAAGCTTCTTTTTTCATCAAAGACTATTAGAGAGATCCAAGTTATCTTAGTTAGAGTTTCTAGTGCTTCAACAAAACACCATGACCAAAAAGTAAGTTGGGAAGGAAAGGATGTATTTGGCTTTTACTTCCACATTGCTGTCCATCACTGAAGAAAATCAAGACAGGAACTCAAATGGAGCGGGAACCTGGAGGCAGGAGCTGATACAGAGGCCATGGCCATGGAGGGTGTAGCTGAAGGTTTTCTGGTCCCACTTGGCTCCCACAGCCCTGCGGTAGCTGCTCAGACAGAAATGAACACAGAGACTTATATTAATTATGAACTGTGTGGCCTAATGGCTCAGGATTCTTGCTAGCTAGCTCTTACATCTTAAATTATCCCATTTTTATTTTTAAAGAGATTTTCTATTCATTTTACATATCAACCACAGATTCCCCTGTCCTCCATATTCCCACCCCTAGCCTTCCCTCCCAACCCACCCCCCCCATTCCCACCTCCTTTAAGGCAAGGTCTCCCATGGGGAGTCAGCAGAGCCTGGTACACTCAGGTGAGGCAGGTCCAAGCCCCTCCTTCCTGTACCAAGGCTGTGCAAAGTGTCTTACCATAGGCACTAGGCTCCAAAAAGCCTAGGGAGGTTCCCAAGAATCCACAAAGATGACTCCACCAGAGACTACTGGCAATGGTCGAGAGGTTGCTTAAGCTGACCTACTCTGGTGATGTTCCCTACTCTACTCTCGGGTGGCTGAATACCCTAACTGTCATCATAAAACCCTCATCCAGTGACTGATGGAAGCAGATACAGAGATCCACTGCTGGGTCACAGGTGGAGCTCCAGGAGTCCAATGAATGAGAGAGAGGAGGGATTCTACAAGCAAGAGATATCGAGACAATGATTGGAATTAACCCATTTCTAAAAAACTATACTTTGCCACGTGGCTCATGGCTTACTGGTAACTTTACATCTTGCTTTTCCCTGGTGGTGGCTGGCAGCGTCTCCCAGCTCTGCCTTTCTCCTTCCTCTCTCTCTCTCTAGTTAGAATGTCCCGCCTAATCTTATTCTACCTCACCATTGGCCAAACAGCTTTATTTATCAACCAATCAGAGCAACACATTTTCACAGCATACAGAATGACATCAGCCATCAGGAGGACAGCTGCTTATTGGCTTGCTTCCCCTGGCTTGCTCATCCTGCTTTCTTATAGAACCCAGGACTACCATCCCAGGGATGGCACCACCCCAAATGGGCTTGGCCTTCCCCATTGATCATTAATTGAGAAAATGCCTTATAGCTGGATCTCCTGGAGGCATTTCCTTAACTGAGGCTTCTTCCTTTCTGATGACTCTAGCTTGTATCAAGTTGACACACAAAACCAGCCAGTACACATATCTAGCCAAAATGAGAACAAATGACTGTGAATGACGAGACACAAATGGGACATCGGCAATACAACTCCTACACCCAGAGCTCAAGAAACATCAAGGAAGATGTGGTGGAAACACATAAGAACCTGAGAAGAAGAGCAAGTGCTGTGTAATAGTTTTCTTCTGGGCAACAGGTATTTTGGTCCCATGAACTTTCAACTATACAGCTGCTGGCAGAAGACCTGAAAAGGCATCAGTGAACAGGTCAACATGGATGGAGAAAAATTTCACAAGGCTCCACTCCTAAATAAAGATCTACAGGCAGCCAATGGTTGCTAAGAGAGGGAGAACCAGTTTTTTATTGTTTTTTTGTTGTTAATTGTTGTTTTTCAAGGACAAAAGCCCAGTCCTGAGTCAGTATACAAACACACACACACACACACACACACACACACACACACACACACACCCCACAAGAAACTAAAGGCAGAAGAAAAGATCATGAATTCCAGAGAGGCTGATGGGGGGTGGGGGCACATAAGAAGAGCTTGAGTGGGAGGCAGAAGTGGAAAGGATGTAAATACAGATTACTCCTGCATGAAATCTTCATATAAAAAAAAAGCTTAGTTTCAGCCGGGCGGTGGTGGCGCACGCCTTTAATCCCAGCACTCGGGAGGCAGAGGCAGGCGGATCTCTGTGAGTTCGAGGCCAGCCTGGACTACCAAGTGAGTCCCAGGAAAGGCGCAAAGCTACACAGAGAAACCCTGTCTCGAAAAACCAAAAAAAAAAAAAAAAAAAAAAAAAAAAAAAAAAAAAAGCTTAGTTTCAAAACACAAAAGCTAATACTAGAATTACTGTATGGCCCAGCTCTATCACTCCTGTGCATATACCCAAAGGACTTTATATCCTACCATAGAGATACATGCACATACATATTCATCGCTGCTGTATTCATATTTCTAGGAATGGAAAGAACCTCATGTCCTTCAACAAATAAAAAGATGGTGAAAATGTATTTCATTTACATAGGGAAATTTTATTCAGCCACATAGAAAAATGAAATTATAAACTTTTCCTGAACTGAAAATATTTTAAGTAATATAACCTATTGGGGAAAATTATAAAGGCCACTCCACGTAGTTAAAAGGAAGATTTATTTAGTGGATGACTTACAAATGAAAGAATGGATAGGTCGCGGGGGTCTGGGGAAGGCGTATAGCAATCCAGCGGTGTTCTCTGGAGCTCTGCACAATCAATCTCCACCATCCAGGGTCCAGACGCAGAGAGCGCGCCCAGAGCGAGCTCTTGCCCATCCAGCTCCTAGGTTTCCAGCACCTCCCCTCGCCCCGCCTCGTAGGCATGACAGTTGCCAGAGTCTCAATGGGGGTTGGAGCTTCCAGATCCAAGCTGGAATGGCTACCCACTACAATAACCCAGGTACAGTAAAGAAAACCACCTGTTTGTTACATTATTGAGATCCTAGCACCTAATTTCTAATTGTGTATATTATGTGGGAGTGAGTACATATAGAGGTCAGGAAACTAGAAAGGGACCACCGAGAAGAGCAAAGAAACTTTAAATTAGGGTGAAGACAGGCATTAACACTCATGTGGAAATGGAAGGGCCAATACTGGAGGTAGAAGTTTTAAGTGGGAATGGTGGGCATAGAGATAGGGGAGAATAATAAATGTGGGAGGTTAACCCAAACTAAGTGTGTACAAAAAGGTTACAAGAACAACTTACACTTCCTATGCCAATTAAAACGTAAAATTTAAAGAAAATAAAACTACTATTAGGGATGACAGGGTCTGGATATCTTTGTTGGTATTGTCAGACCATTCCATGATATTCTGGAATACATTGAATTATATACAGTTAATCAGCAAAATAAACTTCTCTCTACCATGAAACATGATCATTTGAAGTATATATTAAGCTTTATCTAATAATGCATGCAATGTTTAAAAGAAATATAATGTTCCAACTGGAGTTTTCCCTATAAATGAAAATTCAATATCAGAATGCACTACCTTCATTTAGAAAGGTTGGATAAATTCCTCAAATATTAAGGTAATTTGAGGATTGCTTGACCACCTATTGAATGCATTATTGAGAATGTCATTTACTTTTCTAAGCCTTACTGTGCTGATGCATAAAATGGAAATATAAGTAGTACCTACACTGGAATATAATCATGATTGAACTTTTAAGACACCTAGTGTTGGTAAGTTCAAATGGTTTTGTTATTTTTTAATTTATAGTCTGAATATAAATTATAGTAAAATTAATGCATATGTGGATAGAGAACACATGAATACATATATATGCCCATATAATACCTATGTACACATATATACATGTGCCTAATGATTAAAATGAAATATCTTTACTGTTGCTTCTGTTAATTAATGATTACAATAATATTCAAATGGTTTGGAAGAAGTAACTCATGGAAGTCTGAATAGGTACCAGAGACAGATAAGAAAACAATTCTCTTTCCAGAAGACAGTAAACAACTGCTATGCTCCCATTTTGGATTGACAAATCAAAGAAACCTCTTGAGATTTCAGCGTAAATACTAACAAGCATGCACAGAGAAGTGCAAAGGTTCCTCTTTTAAGAGTGAAACCTGCTTTGGTCCCACCTACTTTACCAGACCCTGTTTTCTTATAACTGCACAATTTCCACAGCACTGTTTGAGGATTCTTGCTTAAGTCTTTCTGGAATGCTGTGCTGTGTCTGTGGCCCATGGATTAAATAGAAAATTATGATTTAGAAACTGTGAGAAAGCCATGCATTGGAAGCCTGGATGACATCAGAGGTTTTTAAATATTACATCTAACATTTCATTATCAGAGCTAAAGAACTTTTCCCTGGTCTCATTTCTCACAATTTCCTCTCATAGACTTCTTCTATTCCTCTATTCCATGTTCTAGTCATGAGTTTGTGCTCCCATACTTTTCTTATTTAAAATCTTCAGGAACTATTATTAACAACTAGAAAATATGTAGAATAGTGAGAGATAGTGGAGAACTCAGTTCTAAATGGATTATCAACCCTCCCCTCAAAGTTTAGAGACCTGTGTGGAAGAGCAGACAGAAAGATTGTAAGAGCCAGTAGGGATGGATGATGCTAAGCAAACTTCCAGACACTATATATAGGACTGATGCCCATATGATCTCACAGAGACTTTGGCAGCATGCACAGAGACTGCACAGGTTCAAGCCAGACAGGGTGCAAATGCTGAGAGAGAGAAGTGGAAATGGGTTTCCACATCTAGCCCAGAGCTATCTGCAATTGGTACCCTCTTACAAAGGGAAAATTAGTCTTCTCTAATGGAGTCTTACTACATACATTAACCACACTTAAGGACCCCATTCCCGGAAGTAGATGGCCAAAACAAAATGAATTTAATAATATTTTTTTCAGATTTTTATCTCATATAGCTTTATTTGACTGTTCCTTTTTTCTATTGCTTGTATATTTTGGTTTTTGATTTTGTGTTTTTATAGTGTGTGTGTGTGTGTGTGTGTGTGTGTGTGTGTGTGTGTTTGTTTGTGTGTGTTGAGCTTTATTAGTTTGCTTTTTTAAAGACAGAGAAAGAAATGGTGTGAGTTAGTGGATGGTGAGGTGGGGATAACCTGGGAAGAGTTGGGAGAGGAGAAAATAATATATTCTATAAATTTCTTTTAACAAGAAGTGTATGGTTAAACAACAACAAAAATCCACAGGAACTGACTGAAGGAACTTCAAATATTAAGAACTATTTGAAGAAGGCTGGTGAAGGATTCAAGTCTACAATTAGTGCTTATGTAAATAGGAAAGGCAAAAACAGCTACTTGGCTATTTTTCTTAGGATCTCTACCTATGAGCATAATTCCTGGTTTGCTGTAGTGAGTACCTACCACTACAGCATCTGATATGTTAGATGTTATATAGGAATTTAAGACTTATGTTGAAGTGCAAAAAAAAAATCTTTGAAATGAGAATGTATCATAGCAATATATATCTTGCACATTAGGTATATGACAAACACTATAGAACTAAAGCGCATATAATTATCCCAGTGAGTTTTGCCTCAGCCTTTCACATGAGTCTTAGATTCCTCATCTGTGGAATTTTTCACAGATTGTGGCTATTCAATACTTGAAGGGGAGAAGAACAATCTTTGCTCTCTCGCTGCATGCTGACAGATGAAAAGGGACAAATTGGCTCTGTCACTTTTCCCCACCACGATGTATTTAAGGCTGCATGGTTGACATTCCTCTGGGAGTCTGTGTCCAGACAGGAGTGGAACCAGTTGTGGGGAAGTCAGCAAATGTCAGCAGCAAGGAAGGAGGGAGAATGCGAACATGTAGCATGTTTCTTCTCCCCGGGGGAAAGGTCTTTGAGGAGTGGAACAATGTGGAAGGGCTGGGTACACCGTGCTGGAACTTAGCAGAGAGCTGAGGTCCCAGCAGGAAGCAGAGGCAGAAAGCCAGGCCAGGTGGACCAGGCTCAGAAGGCAGAGGGAAAATAGGACTACCATTTGGTGAGGCCCCAGGTGCCTAGAACTCACACCAGGCCTACCAGATTCTGTATTTATGGTGAAACAGTTATTTTCTGGCTCCTGCGAGTAAAGTCGCAACACCTCACATTCTGGCTGCCCCACTTCTGCAAGGAAGTTGTTGGCATTATTTTCTGCTGGAGGAAAAGCACTGCTGGAAAGGGACAGAGAAACAGTTCTGTGAGCACAAAAAAAAAAAAAAAAGAAAAAGAAAAAGAAAAAGAAAGAAGAGAAAGAAAGAAAAAAAAAGCGTGTCCTTCTGCCGTCTGAGCATCTGAAGCAATATCAGTCACACTGACCTGAGGGCAGGTCTGTGGCCAGAGAGACAGGAAAATGAAATAGGAGGTGACTGCACACAGGATAAATGCAAGAGTAGGCTGGGGACTAATGTCCCACTCTGTGCAGATACTTAAAAATCAAGGAAAATGTAGAGCGATGTGTTTTCTTAAAAATACTGTTTCCAACGAGGTATGTCCATGATACCTAGAAGAATAGGGTGGCAAATCTTGAATTAGTTTAATGAAGTCTGAAATCTGGTTCAATACAGGTAGTCCAAGTACACATGTTTATAAACAGAAATACAGGGAGAGGTTTGAACTTCTTTATCAGCATCACTTCAACTCTCAGTCACAACAAAGAGCCCCTCCAGAAAGTTTTTGTTGTTCTGTGGCTGCATCTCTTGGTTTTCTATTGTTGGAATAAAGACCACAAGGAAAAGCTACTGGGAGAGGAAAGGTTTATTTTGCTTAGATGTCCTAATCAGTCCAAGGCAGAGACTTAAGTAGAAGAACTTGGAGGCAGCAACTGAAGCAATGGCCATGGGCTATAATAACTGGTGCCTGAAAGAAAACAAGCTTTTTTCTTCTTACAGCATAAGAGACCAACATTTAAGATCAAGAATTCTGCCTACTGACTTGCACTCGGTGACTTTCTCACTCTACGTTCTTATATCCCCAGAAACCACTAGGGGTGGCACCACCAGCAGTGGGTTGAGCACTCCAACAATCTTTAATGAAGAAAATGCCCTACAGACCTGCCTACAGGCCAATCTGATGGAGGCGTTTTCTCAGTTGAGGTTTCCTGCTCCCAAAATGACTCTGGCTTGTATTAGGTTGACAAAAAGAAATTAACTAACTGTAACTAACTAACTGACTACTCAGCACAGTGGTCAAACATGATGGAAGATTAGATATCTTCTCAGTTGGCTTAGATGTTGGGAATCCAAACTAGATCTGCAGTTTGCACATGTCAGTTCTGTACATTCCCAGCAAGACATGTGGAAAATCTTCTCAAGTCAGAAACAAATTTAATGACACATATACAAATTTAATTAGCACATACATAAGGGTGTCATTGGGACTTGTGCTTTATTTGGCTCCCAATTGTTAGAAGATATGCATAATGGTGGCCAACTCTGATACTCAGGCTGCTTTGTCTAGGGGTTGACAAAAAGGGAACAAGGCAATAAGGAATATGGGAGCCTATATTAACTTTTCCAGTAACTTAAAAACATTGTTTGAAACTTTATTTTTTTAATATTTGTGTCTGGATATTTTATCTGCATGTATTGTTGTATACCACAGGTGTATATGGTACCCATGGAGGCCACAGAAAGGTGTCAGATCCCCAGGACTGGCATTATATATAGTTGTGAACCACAATTTGGGGGCTGGAAATTGAACCTAGGTTCTGTGGTGGTAATCTAATTGTACTGAAATATTATTTTGATTGTATGTTAATAAATAAAGTTGTCTGGGGGTCAGAGCTATTAGAGCCATAGCAAGAGTGTGGCGGTGGTGGCACACGCCTTTAATCCCATAAGATCTCTGTGTGTTCAGGGATACAGTCAGCATTGGAGACATATGCCTTTAAGACCTAGGGGGCTGTACATTCAGACAGTGACGAGGCAGTCATGTGTTTGGGTTTACAACCAATGAGAAGGCAGAACAACATACTATAAAAAAACCGAACCGACAGGAAGTAGGTCTCTTTTCGCGAAGCTGGGACAGCAGGAGGAAGGGTGAGATTTTAGCTCTGAGCTCTGACTTCTCAGCTCTCTCTTTTACATTGTTTCTGTGTTTCTTATTTAATAAGACGGTTGGTTACATCTACAAGGTTCTTTGACAAAGCCCCTAGTACTCTTAACCAACTAGCACTCTGAGCCTTCTCAACAGCCTCCAGTTACTTTTGAAAGCATCACAGTGGAGAAAACCTGATCTTAACAATGAGATAGTTTGTTCCTGAACAAGATGAAAGAGGTACTCCTCTATTTTATTCTCTTTCTCTCTTATTTTTCAGCTAGGGCTATAATAACCAGTGCTTGAAAGAAAACATGCATTTTTCTTCTTAGAGCATAAGAGACCAACATTTAAGATCAAGGTCCTAGCAGAACACAAATTCAGGTAAGAGCCTTCTACATAGCATGCAGAACCCTGTCTTATCACTGTGCCCCTGGCAACCATTTCTGAGTATGGAAGATGGAACTCTGGTGTCACATTGGTCAAGGTCATATTGGCCTAGGCTTCCACTCTCTTGGTTTCCTTTAATTTTCATTGCTCTCTAATTTCCAAAAACAGATTTTAAGGGTTAGATCTTCAACACAGGAAGTTTAGGGAGACAAAAGTCAGTGCTTTACAGATTTGAGGTTTGCAGAAGTAATCAAGAAAAGACAGCTATGGAAACTAAAACTTAAGTAGAATTATTAAAAAACCCTCTTGGACTGAAACTTGAAGAGTGAAGATAATAATGGCTTATGTTTACATTTGTGACTTCCCTCAGAACATTTTTATACAGACCTCATAAAAGGATTGATGTTAGATTTAGGAAGTGGGAGGGATAAGAGGAGAGGAGAAGGGAGAGAAGAAAGATGGGGAAATGAAGGGTTGCATGTAGGAAATATAAGAGGTTTGAGATGGGGGCAACAGGTTGGATATGATCTAAATATACTGCATTCATATATAAAATCACTAAAGAATAAACAAAATATAAAATAAATATTCACAGCAACCATAAGAAGTAAATTTGAAAGACCTTATTACCTATTTCCTGGCCAGAAACATGAAAGGATATTGAGACTGTGTATGGTGACTTAGGGTATTGGAGAAATTATTTTGGCCACTCCACGTAGTTAAAAGGGTATTTATTTAATGGCATAACTCACAAGTTAAGTAATAGGTAGGTCGCAGGGTCTGGGGATGGTGTATTTCAGTCCAGCGGTGTTCTCTGGAGCTCTGCTCAGTCAACCTCCACCGTTCAGCATCCCGGCACAGAGAGAGCACACAGAGAGAGCTCTGGCCCATCCAGCTCTCCGGTCTCCCAGCACCTCCCCTGGCCCCGCCTCGTAGGCGTGACAGTTGCCAGAGTCTCAATGGGGGTTGGGACTTCCAGATCCAAGCTGGAATGGCTACCCACTACATAGGGCTTTGAGGCCCTGGAGTGCTGAGCAGACTTCATATATAAAATCACTAAAGAATAAATAAAATATAAAATAAATATTCACAGCAACCACAAGAAGTGAATTTGAAAGACCTTATTACCAATTTCCTGACCAGAAACATGAAAGGATATTGTGACTGTGTATGGTGACTTCGGGCTTTGAGGCCCTGGAGTGCTGAGCAGACTACACTGGATACTTCCCATGGCTTCCACTCCAGCTTCTCTTTCCATTACAAACCACCAATATTGTACTTTTTAGATGCCCCACAATGATGCAATAGGCCATATATTTATGGTAATCCCAGATGCCAGCGGTTACTTAAGATGGGCAATATGAAGCCATTCCCCAAAGATTAAGGCTCTCTGTTACTTTTCATGCACTATAATTTAATTCTCAAAAGATTTTCTGGGAATTATTCCTCAGGCAAATGGGGAAAAATACCCAGGAGGCAGATAAAATCCTTAATGTCAGAGTTATTTTATTTTTTAATGAAAATAAACAAAGTTCAGACAGAATAAGAAACCTGAGCATTGAAAGTGAGAAAGATTTTTCCATGAAGCCTTCAGCTGAGCTGCATCCCACCAGAATGTATATGACAATGTCCTTGGTACAGCCTCTGGGATCTCAGAGGATACAAAACCTGATTTTTCTAAGTTCTTATCAGCATAATCAATCTGTTCTTTCCCTTCCTTTACTTCCTTGGTTATCAGTGAGCATTTGTGAATAAGCATTTATAGATCCTGGAAAAAGGAAAGAAGGGAAACATTTTGACTTAAATGAAATGTCCTCTGTTGGGAGCTTAATTATACTTCTGGTCCCCAGCAGGTGGTGCTATTGTGACCAGTGATGAAAACTGGGAAGATACTGCAAGTGGAGTACTAGTGTCTGTTTCTGAAGACCTCTGGGTGGCTCAATAGCTTCTTGACTGCCAGAACTGAAGAGCACCCTTGCCATGTGGTCTCTCCACAATGATATTCTGTAGAATCAAATGAGCCAAGCAACCATGTACTGATACTCAACGATTAGCTAAAATAAACCTTTCTTTCTTTGCATTGCTTGCTGTGGTACCTTAGTCATAGCTATACAAAAGCAGATAAATGTTTGTTTTTGCGATCTGGGGGGGCCCATCACCCAGCTCCCAAATAAATCATACACAGAAGCTTATTCTTAATTATAAATGCCTGGCCTTAGCTTGGCTTGTTTCTAGCCAGCTTTTCTTAACTTTAAATTATCCCATATATCTTGGGCCTCAGGCATTTTATCTTTCTCTATTCCTGTGTACCTTTTCTTTCCTTCTCACTCCATGTCAGTCTATGTAGCTGTGTGACTAGGTGGCTGGACCCTGAAGTCCTCCTCCTTCCTCTCTCATTCCTTCTTTGGCTACTTCTTCTCTCCTCCCAGATCTCTTCTTCTATGTATTCTCCCTGCCTGCCAGCCCCATCCATCCTTACTCTTGCCTCACTATTGACCATTCAGCTCTTTATTAGACTAACAGGTGTTTTAGACAGAAAAGTAACACAGATTCACAGAGTTAAACAAATGCAACATAAACAAAAGTAATACACATTAAAATAATATTCCCCAACAACAACAACAACAACAAATAAGCCAGTGGCTCTTGGGTTCCACTGGCAGCAGCAACAGCTTTCTTCTAACTTGAATGTTTAAGTGAGCCTTCATTACAACTCAGAGGATTCTGCTCCATAACAATGGACGGCTGCTATAATGGTTACTATGGATTGTCAACTTGACAGGATACACAATCACATAGGAGACAAGACAGGTTCATCTGTCAAGAATTATCTAGATTATATTAACTTATGGAAATGCCTGTGAGATATGACTCTCCTTAACTGTGGGTAGAGGGATGGGGATTCTTAACTGAATAAAGAGGATAAAACAAGCTAAGCACAGGCATTTCCACTCTCTATTTCTTGATTATAAATGCAGTGTAATCAGCTGCCTCAAGCTCCTACTGTCATGGCTTCTCTGTCATGATGTGCTGTACCCCATCAAACTGTTAACCTGGGTAAAACTCCCTCCCTTAAGTTAATTTGGTCAGGGTATTCTACTACAATAACAGAAAAAGTAACTAATATGACTACATCCTCTTTTTCATTTTAATTATTCTGAGAAATTATTAGTTTAGGATTATTTATCACTTGGATCATGTGGAGCACTGAAGTATTACCACTCATAAGGATGTCTGAGATAATTATAGGATATAATGAGCTCAAGCCATTGTGGTACAGTGGTCATATATAAAGATTTGTCCTAGGTAGAAAACAATATGAGAATTGGACCCTACTATAAATCCACAGTTATGGTTACTCTCCAAATAACAGTATTCACTAGGCTTGCCATATCCTTGGCCATTACATTTCTCAACAATTAGTATGCTACCTGAAGGTTTGCTTGGATATGGCCCACACATTTAGTTAGTGATCACTTTTAATAGAGTTCTGGGTAAAAGAGCCCAGTAGAAATAAATTCTGCTATTTCCTAAGCCTCTATTTCTGTCTGGGTCCCTGATAACTGTTATATACACTATCTCAATCCATGCTCATATCTATTTCTTCAGATATGAACCCTGGCCGGGCGCGGTGGCACACGCCTGTTGTCCCAGCTACTTGGGAGGCTGAGACAGGAGGATCGCTTGAGTCCAGGAATTCTGGGCTGTAGTGCACTATGCCGATCGGGTGTCCGCACAAAGTTCGGCATCAATATGGTGACCTCCCGGGAGCTGGGGACCACCAGGTTGCCTAAGGAGGGGTGAACCGGCCCAGGTCGGAAACGGAGCACGTCAGATATGAACCCTGGCCATCCCTCTTTACCATCCCCAGATGAAAGGTAAACTTAGAAAGAATAACCAGCATGCTCAAATTTCTCACCTAGTAGCAGAGCCCAAGCCTGGAACCAAGGACTTGTGACTGCCAAAGACTATCATTTGAACCAGTTTTCACACTCCTGCCCCTACAATTGCTTTATTTTCCTGTTGCAGGTTTTACCAGCATATGATGGTTCTAACAAGCAGAGCCTTAATACACAAATATTTTGGGCAAGTGATTAGCTTGTACCAACTTCAACTACTTTTGAAATACTAGTTAGTAACCGGTGATCACCATTCCTACAATGCAAATGAAATAATTAAATTCACAGAGCCTTGAAAAGAAAGGTGTAAGGAAAATTTCAGGCAAATCAGTAATATAGCCATGCTCTCTGCCTTACCTATTCTGGGGCACTTGACCCCTGGGCACTGGAAAATAGCTGTCTTGGAATTGCAGAGAACTGCCATTCTGACAATAGAATCAAAGCCCATTATCAACTCAAAGAAAACTCACTGTTTATTACAAGAAAGATTGCAGATTGATTCTATTTGTCTGGAGATCTACTTTCTTTTTTTGTAACACCATGAAATAACTTGTTACACAAATACGTAACAGTATTGATGGGATACATAAGTAAGGGGAGAAATTTACCCACAATCTTGACACATTTTAAAAATCTATTTTCATTTCTCTCTATTCCTTTCTAGTTTTGTTCTCTCCATGTAATTTTTTCAATGCTAAAATCTATCAGTGGTATAATTCTGTGTTCTATTTGTGCTCTCATTAAGTATTAGAGGCAAAGCTCTGCCCATGTCACTGTAGGAGCTCCTGCTGCCACGTCTTGAAGATGACAGCTCACACTTGCAGCTGGGGTCAGATTGGTTGCCAACAGCCACAGCACTCGAGGACTGCCATACAAACAGTTACTGGGAAAAGGCTTGCTTCTTTTGTTCCTCATTATGTTTGATATTTCCATGTCACAATAACATGGCTGGGATTCATATAATAGCCATGAAGTATTCTATTTTATGAATGAGCCACAGCTACTTCAAAACCAGAGATGTACCTGAACAGAGAGACCATGAACTAGTCTTTCAAGAGATTTAAACAAACCTATATTGGATTAAGAAATCTGCTGAAATCAGAAGGTTTTATAGAAAACTTTTGGTAGACTTGAGGAAAGAAACAAAGGAGTGTGTTGTAAGCACATCACACTGACATGTCAAATACAAGGCTGAAGCCAACGATTGATTGTGGTGAAAGAAGGAACAGTCTTGAGAGAGTCCTGTAAGAGCTGGGAGAAAATAACAAATGGTAGTGTCCTAATCTCAAGGTCTAGGCCAATTCCTAGCTAAGATAACACTTACTGTTGTATTTCCTTATATTTGATTCCCATAAAGCTCAATTCACCTTTTCATTGCACCAAAAATTTGTAAAATATTTAAAAACCTAAAGCTCTAAAGAATAGCACAGCAAATCTCCATAGGTGCACCAGGCAGCCTGGGCAAATTTTAGTATTTTCTGCACTTGCTTCAGCTGTTAGTAAATATTCAGACATCATGGTGACATGGATACCATGCACATTGCTCCTTCCATCTTTGGCATCTGCTTATGTAGTATCTATTGCTCATTCATATTCACAGAATGTAGCATGTCCATTTACATTATGCATTTATATTTGCATTACATAATGAATGAAGCATACTGTGTATCATTCTGGAAATTTCTTGCTTTACTCTATATTCTGTTTTCATATTTAACCACATGACTATGGCTCAGTCATGGTAACTTTTGCATAATATTGTATAGCATAACCATTCTACCATCAATTCTTTTTAATGAAATTTTAGGAACGCTTTCAGGTGTTTTATTTTGTTTAAAAGCAGTCATATAGAGCCTCTGAAATCCTGATTTTCTCCCCACTTCTCACATGTTGAGATTATGGATATCCAACTATGATGGTCAGGTTTTTATTATAAGTAAAATGGTGTGGTCAGGATTTGTTTGTCTGTTTGTGGATATTGGTATGTTGAAGCAATTATTTGTTAATATCAGATTACTCCCTACATTTCTTTTTTTGGTAATTTTCCACAGAATTGCAAAGCCATGCTCGATAGTAAGGAGGGTTGCGATGGGATGTCTTTCTGTATGCTGTGAATATGTGTGACTCCAATTGGATAATAAATAAAACTGCATTGGCCTATGGCAGGGCAGGATAAGGTTAGGCAGTACATTCAGACTGAAGATGGGATGAACAAGGGTGGAGTTGAAGAGATGACAGCCCACCACCAAAGGAGCAACAAGATGCTAGCAGACCAGTAATGCCACAGCCACATGGCAACATATAGATTAATAGAAATAGGTTAAGTTATAAGAGCTAGCTAACAAGAAGCTTGAGCCATAGGCCATACAGTTTTTAAGTAATATAAGTCTCTGTGTGTTTACTTGAGATTGAGCAGCTGCAGGACCAGGCAGGACACAGGAAAACTTCCATCTACATTTGGTTAGACAAATGTAGAAAAGGGGAAGTGTTGTGGGATGTCTTTCTGTATCCTGTGAATATGTGTGGCTCCCATTGGATAATAAATAAAGCTGCATTGGCCTAAAGCAGGGCAGGATGGAGGCAGGTGGGAAAATCCAAGAGATGGTGAGAGAAGAAGGGCAGAGCTGAGGAAACACAGGCTTGCCGAGGAAGGAGCAAGAAGATGCCAGCTCACCGATAATGCCACAGCCACGTGGCAATATACAGATCAATAGAAATGGATTAAGTCAAGTTGAAAGAGCTGGCTAATATAAGGCAGGTCCAGTTCTCTCCTCCCAGGCTGAGCTAAGTGTCCCTGCATAAGCTCCAGGTTCCAAACAGCCAGCTCATGTACTAAGGGCAGGTCCCGGTCCCACTGCCTGGGTGCCTCCCAAACAGTTCAAGCTAATCAACTGTCTTATGTATCCAGAGGACCTGATCCAGTAGCTGAAGAGTTAGATCTTAATTACTCCTTTTTCCTTAATTATTCCTTTAAGAAATTTTTTCTCTGTGGTGCTGAGGGCAAGGGAAAGATGCCCTTCCCTCATTTCCCCTGCTACCTGTGGTGGGTAAGGAAGATGACCCTCCTCTTTACCAGCTACAGCACTCAGGAAAGTGGACCCTGCACCTCACCTGCATAGCACAGTAGAGCTGACCCTATTGATGGAGGTGTGGGTGAACCATCCAAGAACATGAACTTGGGAGATCTGGACACAAAAGAACTGACCTAGAGATTATAAAAGCAGGAGAGCAGCCCTGCCCCTCACCAACTGTAGCACTTGGGAGAGTGGCCCCTATACATCACCTGAGCAACACAGTAGAGCTAGCCATAAAAGTGGAGATGTAGGAGAGCTGACCCTGAGGATATCAAAGCAGAAGAACTGCACCCCTGCTTGTTCATCATTGCAAGGGGTGAAATACCAAGGACAATGCTGGAGAGCTCAATCATAGTGGTAAAGATGGGAGAGCTGGAAGCTGCCCTGCAACTACCCAGGCTTAGAACCAGGCTTATAAGTTGGCCCACTCCAACATCCACCCCATCTATGATCTGTTGGAGTATATGAAGAGATCGGTCCTGTAGACCCAAAGATGCAGGATCTCCACAACACAGGGCCACAGCAGGATAACCAAGAGGAATTCCAGTGAGGGCTCATCATCAATATTGTAGCAGGAACCACAGACCTTGAACTAGACCAATGACTCTTTGCAATGAACACTTGCACATAAAGATATATGGATAAAATTGTTTGCTATGTGAATCACTACATCATATTACCACTTCCATGAGAAGATTTTTTTCTTTTTCTTTTCTTTTCTTTTTCTTTTCATTTCTTTTCTTCTTTCCTCTTAAATTTCATTTTATTATATTTGAAAGTGGAGGTTTCAAGGGCAGAGGGCAGACACAAAGGGATGGGAAATAAATGGGATCAAGATGCATAATGTGAAAGACAAAGAATAAATAAAAAGAAAGTTAAAAAATCTTTTTGTGCATGATGAATCTGAAAAAAAAGTGGGGGGCTGGTTATTTAGAGAGTGGTGTTGTGGCTTTTTAAAGTATTTGTTTTCCACATTTAGTGAATTTTGTCTCTGAGAATGTGTCCTGCTATCTTGTCTATAAGGCTTTCAAACTCATGGACTCATGAAAATTTCCTGCCTCAGTCTCCCAAATGCCTGGGACTCTAGGCCTGTGCCATCATTCCTGGTTATAGTTAGCACTTCCATGCAGCTGGGCTTTCCCTACCATGTGAAACAGACATCAGATCTTACTGTATTTTTCCTGACTGTTGTCAGTTTCATGATTTGTGCCTCTCTCTGATGTCCACTGTCATCTTTGTCAGATTGTAAGAATGTATTGTGTTGGGCCTCTCTAGGCAGTCAGCAGGACCATATCCCAATAGGGGCTCTCTGGTCTGTCTGTCCATGTGTACTTCAGTACCACACTATCTTCATCACTTGCTCCTTCAGACTAGTGTTGCTATCTGCTACCCAAAAAAGCTCCCAACTTTGTTCCTTAAAGTTAGTTTAGCTTACCTTATTGTTGGATTTCTTTCCCTTGTTCTCACTCTTAAAATGTTTTGCAACTCTCCTCTGGGTCTTAAAAAGTTATTCTACTTTTTAGAAATATTTCCATGTAGCATTAAGTTTTCTGTTTTATCATAAATATTTCATTTTTAATAAATAACACATTTAAAAAAGAATTTGTCAAATTAATGAGATTTTAATATGATGGGGTGTAGCTGGAGGGCTTCTCTCCAGGTTCCCCAAGCCCCACAGTCCCACAATCCACTTATAAAATAATCACTCAGACACTTATATCACTTATAAACTGTATGGCCATGGCAGGCTTCCTGCTAACTGTTCTTTTATCTTAAATTAACCCATTTTTATAAATCTATACCTTGCCACGTGGCTGGTGGCTTACCGGCGTCTTTACAGGTTGCATCTCCTGGCGGTGGCTGCAGCATCTCTCCCTCCTTCTTCCTGTTTCCCCAATTCTCCTCTCTCTTTGTCCCGCCGATACTTCCTGCCTGGTCACTGGCCATCAGTGTTTTATTTACATAGAGTAATATCCACAGCACTTCCCCTTTTCTTCTTTTTTTAAAAAGGAAGGTTTTAACTCTAACATAGCAAAACCACACATAACAAAACAATTATCAAGCAAGAATTACAGTTACAATATTAAAGAAGATGTCCTATCTATCTTATATTTGTGAGTTTAAGGTTTTATATCTAACTTATCTTTTATCATAACCGAGGAAATCATAACTATCTAGTCTTCAACCACATCAAAGACCTGAGAAGGAAGATAATGGTACCTGAGAAATGGTAGATGGATGCAAGCAACTTTCGGGAATCTTGCAAGAGTAGACCAAGACAGCTGGCAGCCTGGACAGTCACCCAATGTTTCTCAGCATTATTGGTGCATTCAAATTGGCTGTAGGCCTAGAGTATCTGACAGACCATCTTCAGAAGCAGGAATTCTGAAAGACCATCTCACCCTGTCTTGGCAGAGTACAGTGGTCGCTTTCCTTGTGTCCCGCTTGTCCAGGAAGAACAGCATTGTATTCGTACTGTCAGCCGTCAAGGCAAGGACAGTTCTTTGTCCAGTATGCCATTTTGTGCCAAGAAGACAAACTTCCAAATGGAAATGTCTTAGAAGCCCAACATTCTCTCGGGATCAAATTGGTGCAGCCAGGAGCAATTGTGTCTCATGTCAACAGAATTTTAAGTTATTTAAATGCCATATTCTCTAGGTCTATGAAGTGTTTGAAGATTACCTATCTATCTGAAATATCTCTATGTATACCTAGAAGACTTAACTAACATGGCTACAAATATGATTATCATAGATGACTAATTATTAATCTATTTTAATTATCCATTATAATTTTAAATGAGTTACATAAACAATACCTCAAACCAGAATAGAAATATATATATACAGTATAACAAAATTAACTTCAAGTTTGTATCAATAAACTAAAATTTATACCAATGTAAAACATTTTAAACATAAACTAAAATCTATACCAATGTAAAACATTTTAAACAAGTTGTTCTTTAAAAGTAGGTTCATTAATCTACCCTTTTATCTTATCATCTCTATATCCTCCTATATATCTAATCATATCCCCTTTTTCTTTTTTAGAAAGAGATCACATTTATAATCAACCTGTTTTAAATAAAAATATTGATTTTCTCTGTCCCACACCAGAGGGCTCTTCTGATTTGGGACACAAGAATCTCTTAACCTTTTTTTTTTTAAAGCAATATGTCTGGGTTTAGAGGGGGAGTGAGCCAATTCCACCTCTAAAGCCAGCTTGGTATATTTGGGAATTTGGGCGTAGCATCTCTTACTACTTCCTGCTGGAGGGGGGCGCTGTATCTTATGGGGACGCAAAGAAAGTTTTAGGCCTATGGGTTAGTCTGTAAGGCTGTATTGTGTGAACCAGTTGCCTTGAAACCGCTCTGGATGTTGGATCATCTGGGCCATGGTGTCATCGGAGACCTTTCAGGGGGTCTTGGCTGGTGAAACCTGATGTATCTTAATATGGAACAAATCCATAGCCTCTGGCTTTCTGTGGAAACAAAAGCAGAACCTCTTTTCCAAAGCAACATATCCTTAAATCCAAATTTTGAAGTCAAGTTACCTTTAAAATACACATATTGGTTTAATTCAACATCTTTTTTGATCAAATGTTTTTTTGCAGTTAAAAATCCCAAAGACAACACAATCCAGATTGTCTGTGTAATATTCATCTTTACGTGGCTTTTTACATTAATTTTTTTGTCTCTTTCAAGCCTACGTATATTTTACACACATTGTAAACGATGTTATCTGAATCAGTCTTTTTGTGAGCCTATTGCTTTAAACTGCATCCTTCTAAGCCTGAAACAGTGCTGTGGCTGCTGGCTCCGCCCACTTCAGCTTCCCAACATGGCAATGGTACGTTTTCCGCCAGCTCTGGGAGTCATCAAGTCTCAGAAATAGTGGGTCTAAGCTTTTATCAAAGCAGCATGTAGCCCAGAAACCTTTTTTTTTTTTTTTAAATACTAGTAAAGACTAAATCTACTACACAGCATAATGTGCCTCTGGCGTCTTAGACCACTCATTCCTGCCATGCTGCCGGTCAAACGCACACGCCAGGAACCCGCCAGTGTTCAAACCCCCGTTTTGCGGCGTCTAGCTGCTCATATGAGACAAGAAGCAGGAACCTGGTTTTGGCTCTGTTTAGAATTGGTTATTAAATATTCTCAGGTTTAAGGTGGAAACTCGAGCCGTTGGGCGCCATTTGTAGCTGGAGGGCTTCTCTCCAGGTTCCCCAAGCCCCACAGTCCCACAATCCACTTATAAAATAATCACTCAGACACTTATATCACTTATAAACTGTATGGCCGTGGCAGGCTTCCTGCTAACTGTTCTTTTATCTTAAATTAACCCATTTTTATAAATCTATACCTTGCCACGTGGCTGGTGGCTTACCGGCGTCTTTACAGGTTGCATCTCCTGGCGGTGGCTGCAGCGTCTCTCCCTCCTTCTTCCTGTTTCCCCAATTCTCCTCTCTCTTTGTCCCGCCTATACTTCCTGCCTGGTCACTGGCCATCAGTGTTTTATTTACATAGAGTAATATCCACAGCAATGGGGGATCTTTAGGATTTGTGTGTGTGTGTGTGTGTGTGTGTGTGTGTAGAGAGAGAAAGCATGTTAATCTGTGTACATCTACTAACTTTAATTTCAGTCTTATATATTGAAGAATTTATGCATTTCTTCTAGAAGTTCTATTGGATTTTATTGTCATTAAATATGAATTCTCAAAGTATTTTCCAATGTCCTCTGTATTTCATTAGTTTAAATGTCTTATTTCTATCTCTAATTTTATTAATATGAGTCGTGTGTGTGTGTGTGTGTGTGTGTGCTTTAGGGTCCATGGATGTGTAAGTATGTGTGCATATGTGTGCACAGATTTGTGGAGACCCTTAAGCGTTGTCTACCTTGTTTCATGAAACAGGGTCTCTAATCAGGACCTGAGGTTCATTGATTAAACTATGCTAGATGGCAAGCCAAAGTTTCTACTTTCTCACTAATGGAATTAAAAGTGAATGTCACCACATCCATCTTTCTATTTAGGTGGTAGGAGGTCAAACATAGACTCTCTTGTTTATATAGCAAATACTTTATCAACCTTGATGTTTCCCCAGCTCCTTGTTTTGTTTATTCATTTTTTTGAGACAGTCTTGCTATATAGTCCAGTCTAGCCTGGAATGAACTATGAAATTTAAGTTGGTCTCAAGCTCATGGCAATCCTCCTACCTTAGCCTCTTAAGTGTTGTGATTACTGGCATAAACCACCATACTTGTATCATTTATGAAAATTTTATTTATATTTCTCAAGTGTATTTT
The DNA here is from genome assembly GCF_049852395.1 of Peromyscus maniculatus bairdii. Classification (NCBI taxonomy): domain Eukaryota; kingdom Metazoa; phylum Chordata; class Mammalia; order Rodentia; family Cricetidae; genus Peromyscus; species Peromyscus maniculatus. The sequence continues at coordinate 96,761,992 of NC_134853.1, forward strand.
ATGATGGGAAACAATGCTTTTAAGTCCATTTCATGTGAGTGATACTTTATAGAAAATTTTGGAAAACATTGCCATGCCCAAATCATTTTTTAAATCATGGACTACAAAAAGTTGCATAGTGTTATGGAGATTATCATATTATATTTCTGCACTATGGCACTGAGTTCACAAAAGCACTGTAAACCAATGTAACACTAAGAATGTTGCTGGCATAACTGGTTAACATGCAGAAGATTGCAAATAGATCCATATCTGTCACCAGGCACAAAACTCAAGTCCAAGTGAATCAAAGACCTCAACATAAATCCAGTTACATTGAACTTGAAAGAAGAGAAAGTAAGAAGTAGTCTTGAATGCATTGGCATAGGAGATCATTTCCTAAATATATCACCAGTAGCATAGACACTGAGAGAAACAATCAATCAATGGTACCTCTTCAAACTGAGAAGCTTTTGTAGAGCAAAGGACATGGTCAATAAGACAAAATTATAGCTTACAGAATTGGAAAAGATCTTCACCTACCCCAATTCTGTCAGAGGGTTGGTCTACAAAATATATAAAGAACTCAAAAAGCTAAACATCAAAATACTGAACAATCCAGTTAAAAAAAATGGGCTACAGAGCTTAACAGAGAATACTCAAATGGCTGAAAGACATTAAAGGAATTGCTCAACATTTTTAGTGATCAGAGAAATGCAAATCAAAACTATTCTGAGATACCATCTTACACCTGTCAGAATGGCTAAGATCAAAAACATTGAAGACAGCTTATGTTGGAGAGGAGGTGGAGCAAGAGCAGCACTCCTCCACTGTTGGTGGGAATACAAACTTGTACAGCCACTCTGGAAATCAGTATGATAGTTTCTCGGAAAATTGGGAATCAGTCTTCCTCAAGACCCAGCTATACCACTCTTGGGCATATATCCAAGGAATGCTCAATCTTACCACAAGGACACTTGCTCAACTGTGTTCATATCAGCATTATTTGTAATAGCAAGAACCCGGAAACAACCTAATGCCCCTCAACTGAAGAATGGATAAAGAAAATGTGGCACATATACACAATGGAGTACTACTCAGCAGAAAAAAAAATCATGAAATTTGCAGGCAAATGGATGGAACTAGAAAATATCATCCTGAGTGAGGTAACCCAGCCTCAGAAGGACAAAATTGGTATGTACTCACTCATAAGTGGATATTAGATGTAGGGCAAGGGATGACCAGACTGAAGCCCACAGTTCCAGAGAGGCTAGCTGACAGGGAGGAACCCTGGGAGGGACACAGGGATTGCTCAGCAAAGTAGAAGTGGATGGGATCTGCATGAGAAGGCTGGGGATGGAGGAGCAGAGGGCAAGGAATGGGGTGTGAGAGCATAGGGAAATGGAAGGGTTGAGCTGGAGTGGGGACAGAATGGGAGAGCAGGGAAGGAGATACTGTGATAGATGAAGACATCATGGGAGTGGGAAGAGAGAGGGTGCCAGGAAAGCCCTTAGGAATACACAGGGATAACCCCACCTTGGACTGCTGGCAGTGATTGAATGAGACAAATCTTAAATTTCTATGTCAGCCACTGGAACTGCTCAACTTAATGAATGGAGCTGGTGCATGGCAGTTGGCAGCTAGCTCCACCACACAGGCAGTTGGGAGATGCATCTCTGCACTGCAGCCAGCATGAGAGGCATGAGACTAGGAAGCTGTATTTGGCTCTGTTTTTGTGTGTTTAGAATATTTTTTAAGCTTTCTCAAGTCTTATATGGATGTAGGTGCTGGAATTTTGGACACCATTTGTAGGTGGAGTTTTTCTGTCTCACCAGCCAATTCCCAAATAACCACACACAGACTTGTTATTAACTATAATATAAACTATAAAATGTTCAACTAATAGCTTAACCTTGTTTTTACCTAGCTCTTTTGTTTGTTTGTTTGTTTTTTTGTTTTGTTTTGTTTTTTTCGAGACAGGGTTTCTATGTGTTGCTTTGCACCTTTCCTGGAACTCGCTTTGGAGACCAGGCTGGCCTCGAACTCACAGAGATGCACCTGCCTCTGCCTCTCAAGTGCTGGGATTAAAGGCATGTGCCACCACCGCCCAGCTTACCTAGATCTTATAACTTAAATTAACCCATTTATATTCATCCATGTGCTGCTCCAAGGCTTGATTACCTCATGTACATACTTCCCATCTTGCTTGCTCTACGTCTTATGGTATCTCCTCCCACTCTGGCCTTTTCTTCCCAGCATTCTCTCTGCCCAAAAATCCTGGCTAGCCATTGGCCAATCAGCTTTTTATTAACAATGAGAACAACACAGTGTACAAAAGAATTATTCCACAGCATTCTTGCTGTGATAATGCATCATAAAAAGCAACTTGGGGGAGAAAGGAGTTTCTTTGGCTAATAGTTTACACTCCATCATGAAAGAAAACTTAAGCAGGAATCTGGAGGCAGGAACTGAAGCATAGACAATGGAGGACAGTTGCTTACTAGCTTGCTGTCTGTGGATTACTTAATCCACTTTTCCATATTACCCAGGACTACCTACCAAGGGGTACTACCATCTCCAGTATGACGAGCCCTCCCACATCAACCATTAATCAAGAAAATGCCACATAGACTTGCCTACAAGCAATTTAATGGAGGGTTTTTCTCAATTGAGGTTCCTCTTCTCAAATACCTCTAGATTGTGTCAAGTTGACAAGAAAACTAACAAGCACAATAGGATAATATAGAAATCTCCCCAAGGGAAATTTTTATGACCATAAACAGTTAAGTGGGGGCACTTCTATGAAACAAAACACCTCTCCACACTGTTTCTTCAGAAGCTCCCTGTGGAATAATTTCTGGTTTTATATCTTTGTTCCTACATCAGAATCTACCTGGCCTGTTGTTTACTTCTAAGATTTTTTATATCAAGTAATAATAGTCATAAAGACCCATGATAGCTCTTATATTTTTATGTATGAGCAACAAGGAGGAAGATTGAAATTCTTCTTTGAAAAGTACAACTCAAGCCGTGTGGTGGTGGCGCATGCCTTTAATCTCAGCACTCAGGAGGCAGAGCCAGGTGTATCTTTTTGAGTCTGAGGCCAGCCTGGTCTACAGAGCGAGATCCAGGAAAGGCACAAAGCTACACAGAGGAACCCTGCCTTGAAAAACCAAAAAAAAGTACAACTCAAGTTCTTCCAGTATGGCCACCATATAGCAAATGCCAACAAGTTAAGAGACAGGCAGGAAAAGTCATTGCCAGAAGTAACATGTCCACTGAAGCTTAGAAATGTTCTTGGAAAAGGATGGCTACTCTTTGAAACTAGTTCAGTTCACAGAAGGCTATAATTCACAGAAAGAAAACTACTCAGAAAAACAAACAAACACACACACACACACACACAAAATAAGCATGTCTTAGTTGATACTTAGCTCTCAAAGGTCATCAAGTCCAAACTAAAAGTGGAAAGCATGATCAGATAAATACAATTAATTCTGGTTCTCTTATGGAAAATTTTGGAAGCTGAAACTAACCTAAAAAAGCAATTGCCTTTAAATACTTTTATTAAAGCATAGCTTTACTCTGTTCTGGTTCCTTCTTTCCTTTTCCTTTGCTTCTGAACTTTTAACCTATTTGCTGTCCATGACTTGAATGGAGAGAATTTTAATGAAGTATCTTACTTTTAACAGGTTATAACATACTATGCAAACTTATATTAAGTAAAGTATACATGCATTACAGAGGGTTAAATAGAGGGCAATTCTACAATAAGTTCTAAGTGCCACCAAATTCTACATTTCCAAATGAATGCCAAATGAACTTAAAAGAATGTTAAACATAAATTGTCACTGAACAATATTAACATAGCATAATGGATGCCATAAAGGTCCATCAGCCACAGAACAGTAATAATTGAAAATACTATCATGAAAAAGCAAAGCAGGACACTATGTGGGATTATTGCCTAATGTACCACTTTATTTTTTTGTGTTATTAAAAAAGGTTGAATACTGAATTATGAGGATTTCTTAAAATAAGAATAGACATACAAATGGAAAAGGGGGCTTCTAATTAGAGAGGGAGAATGGGAAGAAATATAGAAGGAAGGAGGGGGAAAAACAACAAAAGGATGTCTGAAAAAGTCTTAAGAAATCATACTATTAACTATTTAGCTTAAAAAATGTAATACATGTAAGTCTCTGTATAAATATACATATATAGTCTAAATGAGATCTTCTCATCTGGTTTGACAATGCTGCCTTCAAGAACCATAGACCACCTAAAAAATCCTAGCACCAGGCACAAGAAGCTCTCTTTTGAGCTGTTGGTTAGGTATGTCCAAGAGACACATGAAACATTATAGGTTATTGCTATTGCCCTTAACAACACCCCAGATGTAGAAGGTAAGTCCCTACTTCTGAAAATACCACATACCAGATTCAGAAAGACCCCTGGGCTGGAACTTTCCTGGATGATTTCCTGTAGTATGTAGAATATACATACTACAGACTTAGCAGGTTATGTTTACGTATTTAGGAATATATATTCATGCACAAATAGACAAAGGCATGTCACAATGAGTGAAAAAAGAGGCTATGAATTTGAAAGAGAGGAAGGAGGGGCCTATAGGCAGATTTGGAGGGATGAGAGGGAATCGAGAAATGATGTAATTATTTTATAATCTCACAGATAAGAAAAAAATATATTAGCTATGTGTGTTGGCCACACCTTAAATCCTTATACTCTAAAGGCAGAGGCACAAGGCTCTCCATGAATTTGAGACCAGTCTACATAGTGAGCTAGCTCCAGGCCTGCCAAAAGTACATAGTGAGACCATGGCAGGAGGAGAAGAGCAGCTATCACTCATTACCTAGAAATAACGCAAAATTTTGTATTTTAAGAATGATGTAGACTAGAAGCAGCCTTCATGTAATTCAAGGAAGGAGAAGAGTAGGGATCACAAAGAACGCACTCATTCTAAAAAGAAAAGAATGGGAACAGCATTGGAATTTCAATAGAAAGGAAGGAATGAGATGGCTAAAAAGAACAGGAGGACTCTGCAAAAAAGACATAATCAGGGCATGATTGTTGTCTCATAGTACCCTAGTAGAGAAGTGGCAACAGAAGCTTTAGATGGTAAGCTAAGAAGCTTGGGAGAAAGAGACAGGCAGTCCTATCACAGGATTACCCCACAACACTCACAGGTCTCAAATCTACTTGTGGATTTTCTTGAAGCACTGAATTCTCTGGCAGGAGGGGACAGCAAGGGAGAGCAGTTCCATTTTGTCACTCCCCTTGATTCTGAAAGCTGTGGCTGTGCACCATCTGGACAGAAAACCTATTCTTTAAAACTGAGGTACCTCAGAGTGTGAGACCAGGAAACAGTCATCAGAAAAAGCCTAAAATAAACCTGTCACCGCCTCAGACGGAGCAACAGCCACAGGAGATAGCAATAGAGAGCAGGGGCAAACGATGCAGCTACTCCACAAAGTTCAGGCAGCTCAAGTTCAGTTCATGAAGTCTTTTAGACAATTCAGTAGCTAGAGGACAACCCCATCACTCAGAATAACTTTAGAATCTGATAGCCCCAAATCTACGTTCAAAAGTAGATTATCCTCTGGAGGCACATCTCTGCCAGGAGATTATTGCTGAGACTGAGAATTCCAAAGCTCATGTGAACTGTTTCATAATTGCAGCTGTACAGTGCAGCAGGATCATTGATGAGTATGGATTTTGAGAGTCTGGATCGAGGTAATCTCAGTGCTGTGTACTTGCTCTGCTCCCACTTAATTGGGCTGAAAGATAACCCACCCCAGGGTATGTGAACTGTGTGTGGAGTTTTAGATAGCTATGACATTTTTTTAACCCCATGTTTCTCCCTTTACCTTGGTACTTTTAGTAGTACTGTGGATTTACTTGATATAGTAGCTTTAATCTTTTATACTCCTTATAGATTTATCTGATTTGTTTATGATTCTTTTCATTTTTGGACAATCTATTTTTCCCCCTTTTTGACTTTTTAAATTTTAGGCCTTGTGTTTTCCCCTTTATCCCTTTACTATAACAACACTATTTTGATTTATTTTCCATATTTTATGAAGGCCTTTTATGTGTTTCTCATTCCCTTTTATTCATCTATTTTTTAAGTGTACTTTTTCTTTACTAGGAAATCTTTTTATCTCTAGCTCTTTCTAATTCTTTCATAAAACTTTTGCACTCTTCTTTTCTCCTTGTTTTTATTTAATCTTGCCCCTTTACTTTCCCCTTCTGTTCCTTTTTCCTTTATTTCACTCTATTAATATTTCTACATGTTCCCTAAAAATCATAACTGCACAATTAATTACTCAGTTTTTTTAGATTTTTGGTTCTGTGGCGATGAGTGATATACTAGATCCTTAAAGTTCATTTTAAGCATAATTTTATATTTTCTTTGTTGCCAATACAGCAATTTGTGTTTTCCTCTCAGCCTCAATTTGGGGATTGATCCCTCATCAACAGTCTGGTCATTGATATCTTCAAATAATGCTGGAAGAGTTATATGAGCTAATGGATAAACAAATTGAAACACGAAGACATAATAAATATGAAAAGCAAAACAATATGATTCCCTCAGAAGCCTCTAACATGGTAGTTCTTAACCTTCCTAATGCCGCAAGCCTTTAAGATAGTTCCTAATGTTTTGGTGACACCCAACCACAAAATTATTTTCATTACTACTTCATCAAAATAGTTTTGCCACAGTTATGAGTCATAATGTAAATATTTTTGGAAATACAGGTTTGTCCTAGGAGCCACAACCCACAAGTTGAGAACCACTGTTCTAACTCAAATAGTGAATTTCAAGAAACAGATATGGGTAAAATGCTGAACCAAAAAAAAAAAAAAAAAAAAAAATCAATGACCTCGAAAAGGATAAAAACAAGCATATGAAAGAAGTAAGGATATCAATTCAGAACTTTGAGAGGAAAGTCAGCAACATTTGGTGAAAAATTGATTTAGGAAATTGGTATTTAAAAAGAATTATAATAGAAATGAAAAACTCAATTAGAATATTTTAACATTATGCAAAAGTTTTAAAACTATGTAAAAAAATATTTTAAGACTATATAAAAAGACCAGGAAAAAGTATCACCAATAGAATACACTAACACATGAAAATATTACAGATAAACAACAAAATGGAGAGAATATTTACATTCAAACATAAATAAACAGCATCAGTAAATAAACAACATGCCTACAACCTTTAAAATCATTTGGACATGATCAAGAAACCAACTTTAAATATCTATGGAGTAGAAGTTGAGATAAAAGTGGAGGAGAGAAAATATATTTAAATATATTAAATAATTAAACTACAGAATAAAATTTCCCAAATCTAGAGAAATGGATATTTAAAGCCAAGAAGCATCTAGAAACCCAAATAGATGTGACCAAAGAAGAACCACTCTGTAAGCACATCATAGTTACTATGTCAAATGCACAAAATGAAGACTATGTAAAGCTGCATGGAAAACACAACTCCATAATAGCAAAAATCAGATTTACATCTCACCTCCTAAGACTCTCCCTCAAATATGAGGGAGCAAAGAATATATATATATATTGGTAATTTGAATGTATTTGGCCCCCATAAGCTCACAGGGAGTGGCACTATTAGGACATGTGGCTTTGTTGGAGTGCACATGGCCTTGTTAGAGGAAATGTGTCACTGTGTGGGTGGTCTTTGAGGTTTTATGTGCTCAGGATACTGACCAGTGTGTCAGTCAAATTCTTGTTGCCTGTAAAAGGTAACACTCTCGGCTCCAGTAGCATGTCTGTCTGCATGTTGCCATGCTCCCCTTCATGATCATAATGGACTGAATTTCTGAAACTGTAAGCATGCCACCCTCAATTAAATGTTTTCTTTATAAGAGTTGCTATGGTCATGATGTTTCTTCACAGCGATAAAATTGAAAAAAATCCCTAGCCATTGTATGGATGCTGAGAACTGAATTTGTACTATCAGGAAGAATAACCAGTGCTCTTAACTGCTGGTTGATTTCTCTACCCCTAAGAATTGTATATTGTAATCCTTGATAGCAATAACAACAACAACTTAGGCTGCTATATACAGTAAAATTATCTTTAAAACTCATGGGAAAAGGAGGATATTTAAAGAAAACCAACAACTAAAGTCAACACAAAGCCAGCACTGATGACAATGAAGTACTACACACAGTACTGTGTTTAGGAACCTCAAACCCCGGGGGGAGAAAAGTCTTAATCACAAGAGCACCAGAATCAATACATTTCATGAGTAGAATAACTAAAGAAAAGAGAACTAGAAAATAATCCATTGTCTAACCCAGTAAACCAATGAGCCTCTAATAGGCAGAGGGAAGTAAGACACACACACAAAAAAAACAAAAATACAATAAATAAGATGGATCATGAAATCACAAGAGGTTGAAATCTATTTTAATAATAACAACAAAAACATAGTCTTCACAACTTAGCTAAAGAATACAGACTAGTTGCCTGTGTGTGTGTGTGTGTGTGTGTGTGTGTGTGTGTGTGTGAAAGAGAGAGAGAGAGAGAGGCAGAGAGAGAGAGAGAGGCAGAGAGAGAGAGGCAGAGAGAGAGAGACAGACAGAGAGACAGACAGAGAGACAGAGAGAGAGACAGAGAGAGAGAAAGAGAGAGAGATTCAACTCTGTTGTTTCCAAAATACACACCAGAGATGGGGATTTTATTCTCCTGAGAAGGAAAACCATTTCAACAGCCAAATAGAAGCCCCAAAGAAGCTGGCAGAGTGCTTGTGAAATCTGATATTGTACCAACAAACATGAATCAGAAGAGATAAAGAAGGCCTGAGAGTTTTAATAAAGGGAGCATTTACCATGAAGATATAACAGTCATAAATATATAAAAGTGAAGTCTCTAACTGCATAAAACAACGCTGATGGATATGAAAGGACTGACGGATGCTCAGGCAATAATGGTAGGTGAAATCAATACCACACTCTCAGCAACAGATAGGTCTTTTTTTTTTTTTTTTTTTTTTTTTTTTGTTTTTTGTTTTTTGTTTTTTCGAGACAGGGTTTCTCTGTGCAGCTTTGCGCCTTTCCTGGAGCTCACTTGGTAGTCTAGGCTGGCCTCGAACTCACAGAGATCCGCCTGGCTCTGCCTCCCGAGTGCTGGGATTAAAGGCGTGCGCCACCAACGCCCGGCAACAGATAGGTCTTATAGAGTAACAATAAACAAAGAAACTTCAGAGTTTAAGTCAACTATACATTACATGGACCTGTCAGACATGCCACCCACAGCTACAGAATATACAGTTTTCTTAATAGCCTGTGGAACTTGGAAATGGATTACCTTTTAGGCTAGACAGGAAATATTTAAAAATACAAAAAGAATCAAAACAATCTCTTGTTTTTATCATATTACAGTGTAACATAATTCTAAATTAATGAAAAGATAAGCTATATAAATATGGAACTTCTTAGAGATTAAGTATTCAGGCTTGAATGATAATACACTCTAGAAAAAAACAATGAGGAAATTTAAAAGTTACTGAAATTATGAAATTAAATGAAGCTGAAATCACCTTTGGAATTTAGCAAAGGTAGTTCTAAAGGAATATTTACAGCTATGAGTGTTCAAAAAAATCAGATTTATAAATAAATGAATATATTATGTACCTCAAGGTCTTCAGAAAACAAGAACATACCAAACTTAAAAGTAGTTCAGGCCCCCTGAACGGGTGAGACAGTCATTTGGCTTGATCTGTTTGGGAGGCAGCTGTGCATTGGTGCCAGGTCCTGGGCTCGTTGCATAAGTTGGTTGTTTGAATCCTGGGACTTATGCAGGGACACTTGGCTCGGTCTGGGAGGGGGGAATGGACCTGCCTGGACTGAGTCTACCAGGTCAACCCCGGTCCTCGGGGGAGACCTTGATCTGGAGGAGGTGGGAATGGGGGGTGGGCTAGGGGGAGGGGTGGGCGAGAGGGGGAGAACAGGGCATTCTGTGGCTATTATGTTGAACTGAATGGTGTTGTAAAATAATAATAATAATAATAATAATAATAATAATAATAATAATAATAAAAAAGAAAAAAAAAGTAGTACTTAGATAGAAATAATAAAGACCAAGGCAGAAATTAGTACACTAGGGACAAAAAGGACTCTACCAAGACTGCAAAACATAGAAATGACTCTGAAAACAAGAAAGAGTGGCAAACTATAGTCAAGCATAAGAGGAGTGAGTAGGACACTACAATATATGCTAAAGACACCCAAGGATATTAGAAAAACTTTGGAACTTACATTCCAAATAAAGGGAATCTAAATCCAAAAAAGGCGTGCATAAATTCCTAGATACAAAGATCTACAAAAATCAAAGCAAGTTGACACACACACACACACACAAAAAAAAACCCACCACCTTGACCAGCCCTATAAAAATGCAGTAACATTGAAGTGGTAACATTCTACAAAGAAAATGCCAGAACAGACAGACTGATTGTCAAACTTCTCCAGAATTTTAAAGAGAAATCAACAAAATAAAGAAGACATGAAAGATATATGAATAGAGAAGGTAAATCTTCCTGTTTTCAGATGAAATTCCACCACACTGAAAAACATCATATACCCTCTCCCACATCACCCATGTCTGAAAATCACCTTTAGCAAACAAATAGGACACCAAATTAACGTGACTAATTCAGTAGATTTTCTAGATATTAATGAGAATTTTACAGAGGAAAAATCAATTAAAATATCCCACTTATGATAGCTTCAAAGGTAAAACAATATAGTTAAAAATATACCTAACCAATGTAAAAATAACATCCACAGCAAAAAATTTCACTGAAGAAAGACATTGAAGCAGATACTAAAGACAGAAAGACCTCCTTAGCTCTTGCACTGGCATGGTTAATATCATAATCTGTAGATTCAATGCTATTCCCATTGAAATCCCAGTGACACACTTCAAAGAACTGAAACAAGAATCCTAAACTACATTTGGAAGCACAAAAAGACCAAGGATAGCTAAATCAACCCCAGCAGAAAGGAAAACAATGGAAGTATCACCATACATGACTTCAAGTTTTGTGGCAGAAATATGGTAGCTAAATACAAGGTATTAACAATGGAACACATACAATGGCCAATAAAATTGAAAACAGGATTTAGAAATACATGCATTCATTTATAGTCACATAATTTTTGATGAAGCTGTGAAAACATAATTTATAAAAAGATAGCTCTTTTGATCCATAGTGATGAGGAAACTGGGTAGAATAATAAATTCAGATTCATATCTTTCAAAATGAATTAAAGACCTTAATATAAAGTCTTGTAAATTATAAAACATCTAGAAGGAACCAGGGATAACTCTTCAAATATAAAAATAGCCAAGCAGTGTCTGAAAGTAATCCAGTAATTTAGGAAATAATCCCAAGAATTGGGAAATGGGATTGAATGATTTGTAAAAAGCCTCTACACATAAAGAAAACATTCAACAAAGTACAAAAATAGCCTACAGATTGAAAGAAATTCTTTGTCACCTACACATATGGTGATATTTTATTTGTACTGAAATGTGATTTCCATTGTATGTTAATAAATAAAGTTCCCCGGGGGTCAGAGCTATTAGAGCCAAAGCAAGAGCATGGTGGTGGTGGTGGCAGTGGTGCATGCCTTTAATCCCAGCACTTGGTAAAAGAGCTAGGTAGATCTCTTTGTGTTCAGGGATACAGCCAGCATTGGAGACATAGGCCTTTAAGACCTGGAGGGTGGTACTTACAGGCAGTGACGAGGCAGTCATGTGTTTGGGTTTACAACCAATGAGAAGGCAGAACAGAAAGACTATTTAAAGACAGACACACAGGAAGTAGCTCTCTTTTGGGGAGGTAGGAGCACTGCAGGAGGTAAGATTTTAGCTCTGAGCTCTGACCTCTTGACTTTCTCTTTTACATTGGTTCTGTGTTTCTTATTTAATAAGACTGTTGATTACATCTACATCTGGCTCCCAACATGACAAGAATCCATTAAAAACTGTTTGGGGCTGGCTCCCTAGTCTGAGTGGCCGGCTCCCTAGCCCTGGCCCAGGTCTGTTTGGCCTCAGGCTGGACTAACCGTGAGCTGCTTGTTTAAAGCCGGTGCTACAAACAACTCAGGCCTGCCCTGCCGAATAGGGCCCCTGCCTGGAAAACCAATGCACATGGTGGGAGCTTAAGGAAGCCAAAGCCAAGCCTTGACTTGACTCAAGAGGGAACAAGTGGCTGGATTTAAGCTTTAGCTGGCTATGCTTTCTTGTGTTCTATCTATCTATCTATCTATCTATCTATCTATCTATCTATCTATCTATCTATTTATCTATCTCCCCCCCTCCACCCCCTCTCTCTCTGGATTCACACCTAGGACACTAGGTGGCTATTTTGAAATTCCCTTGGATTTCTACTGTTCTATGCAGATTTGGTAAGTCACAACATATCAGATATTTTAAAGGAAACTATTTAAAAGAGAATTTTTTTCCACATTTAAAAAAAAATGGGTTTATGTGTACATTGGAAGAATGGGTTTTGTTTGAAATTTTAGGCAGTCTGACAATGGAACAACTGTATGAGAAGATTAATATTGATCAAATTATGCAGTTTATCACTATGCTTATCCTCATTTTACTATTTAAAAAGATAGTCAATTTAATTGCCAGTATGACAGCTTTAGAAAAACTTGTTAAACCTGTAAAAATTCAGACAGAAGAAATTAACAGTGAAGTTGTTTCAAGTTTAGATCATAAGGTTACAGAAAGAAAGCCTGTTTTCACATAGTTACCCTTAATTTATCCTGTAACTGTACAGCAGTTGCCTGATCAAATGACTACACAAAATATTTGGGCTCCAATTGAAATGTTGGATTTAAAAAGGTGTAAGGAGGCAATAGTATCTTATGGCATGCATTCTGCATATGTAAAGCAAATGTTAAACTCTTGGTCAACATATAATAGGATTGTACCACAAGACTGGCGGAACCTTGCACAAGCTGTTCTTGAACCCAGCCAGAGGCTTTAATTTCTAACTTGGTTTAAGGATGAAGCTAAAAATCATAGAAAAACAATGGAGGGATAAAGGAATACAAGTTTGCCAGGATTAGCTTATTGGAGAAGGCCAATATGCTTCAGTACAAACACAATGTTTATATGGTGTCCAAACCCTAATTTTATGTTGAACGGCAGCCTTGAATGCATGGGACAGAGTTAAGGAACCAGGAAAAAAACCTGAGTCATTTACAAAGGTTATGCAAGGCCCAAAAGAATCTTTCACAGATTTTTTTTTTTTTTTTTTTTTTTTTTTACAAAGACTGGCTTCAGCATTAAAGAGAATGGTCTCGGATTCAGAAGCTAGTAAGATAATAATTGAATCTTTGGCTTTTGAGAATGCGAATGCAGCATGCAAAATAATAATCAAGCTGTTAAAGGCAAGATCTGCACCTTTGGAAGATTGGATTAGAGAAACAGTTAATGTTGAGGCTCATGAGCATGATGATATGTGGGTAGGAGAAGCAATTTCAAAAGGTTTGAGGAGTGTTAGATGTTTTGGATGTGGAAAGCAAGGACAGCTGAATTAAAAAACCATCAACAATTTCCAGAATTTAAAATCCTGAATCATGACATGACAGCAGTGGAATTCAGGTGTTTCTGGTACATGGACTGCTCTCACCCAATGTGAGGTTGAACTGTTGACCTTGTTTACATCCTACTTCACAAATGAGTCTGCCAGATATGCTGAGCCTATAGGCTTGATATGATGCCCCAACACTGTGGAGAAACCTCAGATGACTGTCCAGGCAGCTGGCTGTTTCTGTCAACTCACAATTTTTTTGGAAGTTGCTTGCATTCACTTCCTGTTTTTATTTTTTTAGCTAATATTATTTCCTTCTTGGGTCTCTGAGGGAGTTGAAGGTTAGTTAGTTATAGATGAAGATTAATTAGGATAGAAAGTGAATTAGATACATTTTGGACTTACCAAAATAGTATAGATAATGGAATTATTTTCTCTGATTTGTAAAATACAAATGGACTAGACATCGTTTAGGTATTTGTTACTTGTATGTATTGTATATAGTTACTGTACTTTTGTATATAGTTTTTCTTTTGTTAGTTATAACCTTTTGCCTTTTTTCTTTTTATTAAAATAGAAAAGGGGAAATATGGTGGTATTTTATTTGTACTGAAATGTGATTTTCATTGTATGTTAATAAATAAAGTTGCCCGGGGGTCAGAGCTATTAGAGCCATAGCAAGAGCATGGTGGTGGTGGTGGCGGTGGCGCACGCCTTTAATCCCAGCACTTGGTGGAAGAGCTAGGTAGATATCTTTGTGTTCAGGGATACAGCCAGCATTGGAGACATAGGCCTTTAAGACCTGGAGGGTGGTACTTACAGGCAGTGACGAGGCAGTCATGTGTTTGGGTTTACAACCAATGAGAAGGCAGAACAGAAAGACTATTTAAAGACAGACACACAGGAAGTAGCTCTCTTTTGGGGAGGTAGGAGCACTGCAGGAGGTAAGATTTTAGCTCTGAGCTCTGACCTCTCAGTTTTCTCTTTTACATTGGTTCTGTGTTTCTTATTTAATAAGATAGTTGGTTATATGTACATACACATGTAACTTAGGATTGATATCTAGATTCTATGAAGAAATAAATTTAGACATCAAAAGTTATATAAGCAGTAAATGGGCAAATTAACTAAACAGACAGGTCTCAAACAATACAATTGTCCAATAAATACCTGGGGAGAAAGTTCACAATTGATAGCCATTAGAAATTTAATTTAAAAGTACACTCAAATTCCATCACACAAAAGTCATAAAAGCTATCACCAAGGAAACAAACCAACCCAAACCAACTATGGATAGGGTACAAGAAACAAAGATGCTGTGTCAACAAATACAGCTACTATGAACATCAGCATGGAGAGTGCTACAAGCCACAAAAATATACAAAGTAGGATTTCAGCTGATTATGACAAAGCTAATACCTGGAAGAAGCCAAGGGTCTTCCAGAGGTCAAGGTGAGGCTCAAGGAGCATTGGTGATATTTGGCTTTTAATTATTAGCTGTTTCCTGCTATGAGTTTCTTATGAGACTCAGAGTAGCTTTCCCGTCATTTATTGGAAATATTTACTACTAGAGAAATATTTAGATAACCTTGTGTGCTGACAGCTATGCACAGTCAGAACCCCAGTTCAAGCCTCCTTGTAATTATCATCATTGGTAGCATCTGGCCAGGACCATCCCTAGACAGAGGAAAGTACCTTAACAGAGATACCTTTGTACTCTCTAAGAATAGACTTAAACTTCCAGACTACCTGTTTGAGAAGGCCTGGCAGATGTGTCAATTAAGCTTAACTACCTCCTTTTCCAAATCGTTCCTCTAGTTCCAGATCTCCCTTTAACTATCACCAGAGGCATCTAGAGGTACACAGATTGCCTAGCGACCGAGCACACTTTCTCCCTCCCTACAGAAAAAAATGGCAGATAGCTTGGACAGATAGGAGCCACAGGAAAAAAGAAGCCAGTTTTATTTTCTCCCATTGACCTAGCAACTTATAGATTCTTAACATTTTCTACCAATCACATTTAAGACAATAGTAGAGCACATAAGATCCCACTTTTTAGATATTACCCGAATTTAGCCTTTAGTTAATTCATTTCCCCATTAGTCACTTCTCTTTTGGGTTGCACATGATAATTAACAATTACTGCCCCTCTTTGTGATTCTTATCACCCCTCCATTTGACCCTGGAAGCCTGGCTTTGCAACTGCCAAGGGATTACTGCTTGTAAGTGTAGATATACCGGGACTCCCAAGGCACAGGAGGATGAAAAAGAAAATTTGAAAGAATAAATGGCTGGACTAGGAGCTCTGTGTGCTAAGATTCTATTTCCCAAAAATAGTCCTCCCATTCGTAGTTCTCTCTCCTGAGCCCCTGGGATGTATAATATTAAGGCTGGTCCCTCTAATATTATACCAGAGGAGAGTACTCAAAATACTAAGGTAGAACTATCATATGATCCTACAATATCACTCTGGAGTAGAGACTCAAAGGAAGCTTAGTCATCAGAGAAAAGAATGAAATTGTATGTCACTAATAGAAAAATGGGTTTAGAGCTTATCATATGAAGCAACATAAGCCAGATACACATTAACAGAAGCTTCATGCTTTTTCTCCTATGCAGGTGTGTGTGTGTGTGTGTGTGTGTGTGTGTGTGTGTGTGTGTTTGTGTGCATGTGTGTACATGTGTGTGCATGTGTGTAAAGGGCACTGTTTGAGAGAGGAACAGGATAAGTGATTGAGGTGGAGAGGAACAATAGCGGAGGGCAATTGAGGATCAATATGATCAATATGAAGAAAGTACACTCATATTGTACTTCATTACGATATTGTGAAGTACAAATATTTATACATACAATTGTATTTTTACATACATATATATGAAAATAATAATAAAATAAAAACCTAAATTTTACTTCCAGGCTTTTTTAATAAACAAAAGCACAATAAACACAATCGTATCCGGTTTCTCTTTAACCTCTATCTCCCAGGCAACATCCTTCCATTTTTCCATATTCTACTAAAAGCTGGTGTGTGGTGTGGTACAGGCTGGAGTTTATTCAGTGTGTCAATATTGAAAGCATTCTATAAGAGCTTAGCTAGACAAGGAGTTTAGAAAGGGAAAAAATGCAGGTGGTAGATCTGGAGGTACCTGAAAGGGACATAAGCCTTTTACAGATGGAGCTGCTTGCTTTTCTTCCTCTTACACTTTCCTACTTTATGTCATCATTCCCTGAGGCTTTAAGCCATGTGTGTGCTTCTTTAAATAACCTCACAAGATAAAAGCCAAGTGCATCAAATCACCAGGCATTGATGCCTATCTGTAGAACATAATCACACACTAATCACAGAGTGTATAGATTTACTTTCTTCCCCAAGGCAAGATGCTCCCTGGCACCTGGGGAGGTGAGCCCCAGCATGAATGATCTGCTGCTGGCAGTTTTTTCATACCTGAAAGCTCATTGAAAAGTCACATCAGTGCACAATCCAACAATCCTCACATTTGGATCTGCTGTGCAATTACAGATGCAGAAGACCAGAGAATGCTTCTTTGGCAATGCTGGGTCTTAATTTATCAAAATTTAAAAACAAGTCCCTGGGGCTAGAGAGATGACTGAGCAGTCAGGAGAACTGGCTACTGGGCCACAGGACTCAGATTCAGTTCCCAGCACTTGGAGACTCACAACTATCTGTGACACCAGTCAGAAGATCCAAAGCTCTCACCCTGGGCTCTACATGGACGTAAATCTCCCACAGACACATATGAAGGTAACATACCCCCCCCACACACAAAATAATAAATGTTAAATAAAATCACAGTGCCTTGGTACACACAGTGGCTCGCAACTACAATCACAACACCTGGAAGACTTAGACAGAGGGTTTCTGTGAGTTTGAATGTAATCTGAGCCACATACTAAGTTCTATTACCATCTGAACTACAGAACAAGACACTGTCTCAAACAAAATCTCCTCTCCATAAAATAAAACCCAGTTCCTCTATCACAGAAGTTACCATCAAACTCTCAAAGTTAAGTATACATGATAAGTGGTCATAATGTTGAATAATATAAATACAGAAAATTTCCAACACTGGGAAAATTTCTATTGGATCATGTTGGTTCAGGATGCAATAGTTGGTGAATCTTTTTTCTATGAGGTTGGAAGTTCTCTGCATTTATAGCTCCCCTTGGAGATTGACACATCATGTGGGAAAGAGTCCTTTTAGACTTTAAAGCTTGTTATTTATGGCTGCTAACCACATCTGTTACCTTTAAACCTAACTCTTTACTTACCTGAGAAATACTAAACTATATTTCTGAATGTGAAGAATTGTCTCAGTATTTGATGCACAGTGCATGATAATAAATTTGCAGGTGAATGAATGGAGCCAGAAAAAAAAAAACCTGAGTGAGGAAAGCAAGACCCCTAAAGACAAACAATGCATTTTCTGTCTTACATGTTGATCCTGTCTTTCAACTTTAGATGTATTTATAATCTGCACAATGACTGAAGTTTGGATTGAGGATGGGGAAGAAAGGAATCTCCCAAGGAAAGGAAAATAGAATGTAGTAATAGGGAGAAAAACTAGAAAACTAGAATATGAGCTTTAAATCTGAAAGGGGATGTGAGTGCAAGGTCAAAGAGATGATATTGGAGGGACAACTAACACTAAAGGCCCTTTGAAAAGCATACAGAAACCTATTGCTGTGAAAGAATCATATATATATATATATATATATATATATATATATATACACATACATACATACATACATACATACTTATACATACACATGCACATATATGGAAAGAATTTAAATAGACTTATCATATAATTGGGAGGGGGTTATACCCCAACTAGATATGTGACTAAGCATAGCCTCTAGTACCAGGAATGAGTTACATCTTTTTGAATCACTAGCACAAAGGGTACCATGGAACCTCACAAACATCACAGGCTATTATTGTCAAGGCTATTAGTTGCTCCCCACAGCCTGATTTTAAGGCCTTATTCCTGAAGACAGCACTTGCTTATGTCTTTGCATATGGAGAAGACAGTCTGGAGCTTGACTAGAAGGTTCACCCCTGCTGCCTAGTGTTAATTGTCTGAGGAGTACTTTTGACACTACTGTAGGAGAAAGGAGAAATCATTATCATCCAGCTACAAACCTTGCAACTTACAACAGTGACCTGCCTGTAAGATATGCAATAGTGGCATGAATATTATGAGAATAACTCACCTCTTTTTGGTTCATTTAAGACCCACTCCATGAAATTCAGTCTATACTCAACATTGCTAAAGTGGACAAGGACCTACAACTAAATAGGTCAAGAGCCTAAGGGAAAAAACTGCTATTATTATTCTGCTAAACTACACACACATCAATAAAATGATTCCTAATAAAATATTGTTATACACATATCAATGCCTCACTCAGCCCTCATCAGAGAAAGTTTTTCTTGCAGTACCTGGAGATTAACACAGAGACCCATAACTGGACAATATGCAGAGAATGAGAGACATTGGAGCACTCAGTCCTAAATGGGATGTTTTCATCAAACCCCTCCTCTCAAGGCTCCGGAATCTATGTGGAAATGGAAATGAGGCATTATATTTGTAAAAACCGGAGATGGTAGATGCCTCCAAGCGAAGTGTCTCCAGCTACAACATGACTGATATATATCAACTCATAGAGTTTGTGCCAGCACAAATAGGAACTGAACATGTATGAGTCAAACAGGGTCTCAGCACTGAGATGGGGAAGTTGACATGGATCCCAACCCTAATCAAGAAGCTATTAGCAACTGATAACTGCTGGCAAAAGGAAAATCAGTTTCCTCTAGTGGAGTAGCACCAGGTATATCAACCATACTCCAGGGCAGGCCTCATCCCAAAAATAGTTGTCCAGAACAAAATGAACTCTATGTTATTTATTTATTTATTTATTTATTTATTTATTTATTTATTTATTCATTCATTCATTCATTTATGGGGGTTGTTTGGTTTGGCCATTTTTTGTTTTATTATTTTGTTTGTTTGCTTTTGTTTGTCTTTCTTTTTAGAGGGAGACAAGAGCATCAAGTTCAATTGGTAGAGAGCTGAAAGGATCTGGGAGGATTTGATAGGATTGGGGGAGAATGAAAATATGATCAAAATATATTGTATGAAAATATTTTTAATTAAAAAATGAAAAAAAAGAAGATAAATTGGAAGGCACTTGCATCTCAGTGCTCAACAAGCCTTCATGGTAAACTGACACAGTATTGTGACACAGATGTCTGTACAACCTTATTGAAGTTTTATGAGTATAACAAGGATGAAGACAAGTTTCTGTATGTATGTTCTGGACCCTCCTGGGAGACATTTGGAATAAATCTGGCTTCTTAAGACTAGAACAAGGTCTAAATATTGTAAATCCTTATGAAGGCAAAAATGAAGGAATTATTACCACCTTGGTTGGTCAACTCATCAGCTCACAGATGAGAAAATAGGATGCCACATAGGGTATTAGGAAATGTGTTTGTATGTCAAACCATATGTGCACATTAGCTTTAGAAAACTATTATTTTACGTAGGTTATCTTGTTTTCAAATTTTTACAAGTATAAAATGGTAACATACTTTGCATACAAAATTACCAGTGAGTCAGATCTTAGAGTTGTTTTGATGCTTTTCTGTAGATGTAACCAACCATCTTATTAAATAAGAAACAGAACCAATATAAAAGAGAAAGCCAAGAGGTCAGAGCTCAGAGCTAAAACCTTACCCTTCTTCTTGCAGTGGTCCTACCTCTCTGAAAGAGATCTACTTCCTGTGTGTTTGTCTTTAGATAGTCTTTCTGTTCTGCCTTCCCATTGGGTGTAAACCCAAACATGTGACTGCCTCATCATTGCCTGTAAGTACAGCCCTCCAGGTCTTAAAGGTGTATGTCTCCAATGCTGGCTGTATCCCTGAACACACAGAGACTTATCTAGCTCTGTCTACCAAGTGCTGGGATTAAAGGTGTACACCACCACCGCCACGCTCTTGCTATGGCTCTAATAGCTCTGACCCCCGGGCAACTTTATTTATTAACATACAATTAAAATCACATTTCAGTACAAATAAAATACCACCATAATTTTCTCCACAAGAGGGAATTGCAATGAACAGCATTGCCAGGGTGCCATGGGCACAGTCTTTTGCTGGGATATGCTGCCTTCTCTGAGAGCTTACACTCAATAGAGAAGTCTCCCCAAGTGGACTCTTGGAGCAGATTATCTATCAGAGTCCTCAAAAGACAGATTTTACACAAAACAGGGTCAGATATGTAGGAAGAGGCTCTGACACCCTTGCTCCTGGTCCTATCCCCTTGCTTCAGTATGCCGCTTTCCATAGAGTTAGAAAACTCACTTGGTGCTTTCTACAGAGTTACTCAGAGGCACTGCTTCACAGTAGCAAATTCTAGCCTTGAACAAGGAGTTCTTTTGGTGTAGCTTCTTATATTTCTGGTTGTGAACTTAGCCTTTAATGGCTGAGCCATCTCTCCAGCCCTTGGTGTAGCTTCTTAAGAGGCTGCAGAGAAAAACATTTTTCTCCTCCTGTGGATTTTGTCTGGTCTGAGCAATCGAATTTGCAGTCCTAGCCTTAGGATGCTGTGCAAGTGTCAAAATGGTAACCAGAACATTGAGTGTACTTCCTCTACCACTTGGCTGAGAGCTACAGAGACATTTGTTTATGTTGGTGTCTAATTGTCATTGCAAGGTTCTCATACATGTAAGGGTGGTTCTTGTCATTGTCACTGCAGGGATTTTCCCACTGCTATGGCTGTCAACAGTGAAGAAAATGAAGCAGGATGCATATGCTCTTGACAGACAGTCATACCCATGTCCAACTAAAGCAAGCCACTGCTTACTATGACCTACATATATTGCACCGTGACACTCAGACTTCCCATGCTACAGGTCAGTCACTCATGCTTGGGGTCTGAGAATCTGGATAAGAGCTACATTGCTACCTCATAGACAAGTTCCTGACAGACATCTTCCCTCCCTCTCTCCCTCATTCCTCCCTCCATCCTTCTCACCCTCCTACTGTGTCCGCTTTAATTTTTAATGTTATTTTGACTTTATGTAAATTCTCATGGGGACTGCCTTGTGTAGACTGTGTATATCATTTTATCTAAGGTTCTTACAAATATGCTGTGATCAGTAAGATTCTTGAAACAATGCTTTAAAAAAATGCCCTGTTCAGAAGGGTGACCTAATTTATAATATCTTTAAAGCACACATATTTTTAATGTACTAAGTGAATAAACATAGAACTAAAACTGAAAAACAAAACAGAATAGGAATGAACCTTGTAAATGTTACCATCTTCTTCTGGCAGAACATGGGATTTTGTGTTGCACATATATCTCAAAATGTTATTGTTTCCATATTATAGACTACTATTATGGATAGTTAAAAAATCTATTTAACATGGACAACATAAAAATCGGATGTTTCTATGTCTTAGATTTGTTATAGCACCACGAAATGAAATATTTAGTATTAAATTTAAGAAAAAATGTAACACTTTCACATTTAAAAAAATACAATGTCAAAGCTGAAAGATATTGAAGAGTTAAATAAAATAAAGTCTCTATGTTTTCGTGGATTGTAATAAACATTGTTAATATTGTAATGATACCAAAATGGATCATAGATCTAAATACAAGATCTGAATATTTAAATTCCTTATGAAAAAAATCACAAGTCAAAATCTTCATGATGTCTGAATAGGTAATAGTTTCTTAAATGTTATATCAAGTATAAACAGGAAAAGAATAATAACAAGTAAACTGAGCTTCATCAAAGTGAAAATCTTGGTTATTAAAGCACACAGCTAAATCCTCTCACTATATGAGAGAAAGTATTTCTTTATCATTTCAGAAAAGCATCAAGCCTGAAATTACCTCAGAATTTAGAATGAAGAAGGACAGGAAACAAAAAGTAATGCCAAAAGATTTGGCAAATGTTCCTCTAAAGAAGAAACACAAATATCTAAGATGTGCATAAACAGATGCAAAATGGTCACCCAGGAAACACAAATAAAACCACAGTGAAATTCATCTTTAAATTCACTGACAGCTGTCTTTGTTAGGGTTTTTATTGTTAAAAAGAAGAGATATCATGATCATGGCAACTCTTACAAGGAAAAACAATTAATTGGGATGGCTTACATTTTCAGCGGTTAAGTCAATTATCATCATGGTGTAAGATGGTGGCAAGTGGGCAGACATGATGTTGGAGCAGGAGCTGAGAATCTACATCTTCACTTTAAAGCAAGAAGTAGTAGTAGAAGGAGACTTTTCTTTCCCACCACCAGTTCCCAAATAACCAACACAGAGTCTTATCATTAATTATAAATGATCAGCAGATACCTCAGTCTTGTTACTATCAAACTCTTACATTTTAGATGAATCCATATTTCTTATCTACCTCTGCCACATGGCTAATGGCTTATTATTTCATTTCCTATATATATTGATTCCTCTGAATCTGTTGCTGTCTCTTCTGACTCTACCCTTCTTCATCCCAGCATCCTTCATTTGGTTGTCGCACCTACACTTTCTGCCTGGCTACTAGCCAGGCAGCTTTTTATTAAACCAATTTAAGTGACAAATCTTTACAGAATACAAATGGATTATTCCTTAGAATTTGCCCTTTTTTGTCTAATTAAAAAGAAGGTTTTAACTTTAACATGATAAAATTATATACAATAAAAACAGTTATTTAGTAAGAATTACAGTTACAACATCCAGATCATTTGTATCTGGCAAATTTAGAGAAAATACTCAATTATCTATCCTATCTTGGTGAGTTTTGTACCTAATTTACTTTATGTCCCAACTAAGGAAAACTTTAAATCTAATTATTTAGTCTTTAAATCCAACAAAGACCCAAGAATGGTAAAATGTTACCTATAAACAAGGACATCTGGCTGCCTAGACTATCACTCTAGGCTCTTCTCTAACACTGGGACATGCAACTTGGGCCTACAGGCCTGATATATCTTTTAGACATTTCTGAGAAACACGCAATTTTGAAGGACTGTCCTACCTAATCTTAGCAAAACTTCTCAGTCACTTTCTTTGGCATCCTGCTTGTCCAGTTTGTACACAACACTGTCAGCAACTGAGGTAAGGGCAGTTTCTTTGCTCAAATGACTGCCTTTTGCCATAAGGAAAGTAAACTCCATATAGAGTTTTGTTGTTGTTGTTGTTGTTTTTGTTTTTTAATGCCCATAATCTTCTCTGAAGTAGATTGGTACTGCCAGGAGCAAACATGTCTCACTGCCCTGAAAAGTTTCAAGTTATTAAACATATTAAATGCCATATTCTGTAGATCTTTGAAGTGTTTGAAGACCATCTATCTAACTAAATATATGTATGTATGACCTTGAAAACATGCATAACATGACTATAAGTTTGACTATTATAGATGACTATTAATCTGTATTTCTTAATTATATATTACATTTTTAAATGAGCTGCACAAACACAATACCCTAAGGAAGAGTAGGAACATACGCACAGCATAACAAAATTAACCTTATGTTTGTATCAATAAACCAAAATCCTTACCAATGTAAAGTATTTTGAGATTAATGGGTTTTTTGGGGGGATTAAAGTAAATTCAATAATCTAACCTTTTATCTCATCATTTCTATATCATAGCCTCTTTTTTTCCCTTAAAAAGATATCTTTGAATTTAACTGATTTTTTTAGCTATTTTTTTTAACTATGACCAATAACAACTTATAACCAATCCCCCTTAAACGATAATAAACATCAATAACCCATTTGTTGGGGGAGTATGAGTGTCATTCTCCATACTACTTCCTGTTGTTTGAAGGCACTGACATCTTTGGGGAAACCTTAAGAAAAATCAGGATAATTCTTAAATCTCGGCTGGAACAGTCTGTGAGACTGGATCATCTCAGCCAGCCCCCTAAAACTGTTCTGGATGCAGAATTTGAAGGAAATTGTAACAGAGGTGATCTGAGATGCCGGATCATCTCTTTGTTCTGAAAATATATGAACTTTTTCATTATAAAATTTTTTCATTCATTTTACACACCAGTCAGACATAAACTTTTAAAGATAATGTATATTAAAAGTATGGAATATGTGGTATGCACAGGTCAGTTAAGGATGATTTTTTTATGTTTGAATAGATAGAATATTCATTATGTGTCTCATAGTTCATCTAGGTTTATTCTTTTATGTTTATAGACAGAATTTTAGGGAGCTTTCTTTGTAGCATGAATCTTAAAAGGTCTTATTAATAAAAACAAATCTGAAGCCAGGTATTGAGGTGAATGCTGGAAGATCAGAGAAGCAGAACCAGCCATGGCTTCCTCACGTTGCCATTTCCTCAGCTGATCTTGTTTCCTCAGCCTGGAAACTTCTGAGTCCTCATCCAAATGGATCTCAGCTGAACTGCTGCTCAAAAGCCTAAAAGCTTAACCAGGCTCTAGTTCTGGATTTTCATGCCTTATATACCTTTCTACTTCCTGCCACGACTTCCTGGGACTAAAGGCGTGTGTCACCAGCCTGGGTGTTTCCAGTGTGGCTTTGAATCCACAGTGATCTGGATAGATCTCTGCCTCCAGAATGCTAGGATTAAAGGTGTATGTGTCACCATTTTCTGGCCTCTATGTCTATCAAGTGGCTGTTCTGTCCCCTGACCCCAGATAAGTTTATTAAAGTGCACAATATATTGGGGGACACAACATCACCACATTTCCCCTTTTCGTCTAAAATTTTAAAAATTTATTAGCTTATAGCTAATACAAGAAAAACTATATCCAGTAAGTATATACAAATATATCCAGTCAAGAATTACATTAACAATGTCTAGTCCATTAACATTTGACAGATTCAGACAAAAAACTCCATTATATATATTAGCAATGTCCAGTTCATTAACATTTGACAGATTCAGACAAAAAATTCATTATTTATCCTATTTAAAACAAGAAATTCCTTTATAAAAGTAGATTCAATAATCTTCCTTTTTATCTTATTATATCTATATTCTCTTTTTTTGAGTAGATCAAAAAATCTACCTTTTATCTTATCATTTCTATATCTTCCCTTTTTTTCAGAGTAGATTCAATGATCTACCCTTTTCTTTTTCTTTTTTTAAACAAAAACTTTGTGTCTAATCTCCTTTGTTTAGCCTTTTTTTTGACCATTAACAATTAACAACTTGTAACTAACCATCATAAACAATAACAATTATCCACAAGCCATTGAATGACCAAAAAATACCCACCCCGTCTTTTGGGAATGTGGGCGTCATTTTCTTAAAATTGCTTCCTGATTTCTGGGAACAAAGACATCTTTAGGGGATCCTGAAAAGAAAATTTTTGGGTTAATTGTCAATGTCCTGAGAGAGTAAGCTGTATTATTTCCCCAAGTAAACTTGATTTTCTTTAACCCAGAATGGTTCTATAGCTTTGCATTTCCTGAGGACATAAAAGCATAAACTCCTCCCCACAGCAACATACATTTTGACTTAGATTTTGAAGTCAAGGTATTTTCAAAATATAGACGTTAGTTTAATCTAGCAGTTTTCATAATGCAATGTGTCTTAGCAGCTGTCATTTCTTTATTAGCAATAAGAAAAATCTAAAAACAACACAATAAAATACAGAATCCAGACTCTCTGTGTGTTTCTCACATTTATGTGGCTTATTATATTTTTTATTAATCTATTCATTTTTTAAGGACTTTACTATTATTTGAAAACTATTTTTCAATCTATAACTGTCTCTACCTTTTCTCTTTTCTCTCCCAATCTATCGACATTTTAAAATACACTGTAACACATTTATAGGTTTATTTCCATCTGAATCTGTCTTTACTGCTTATATATAATCTTTTTCTGACTACATGAGCTTTTAAACTGCTAAGCAGAGTGGTTATAATCTTCACCTCTATTTTGGCAGCTGGCTCCACCCTGCCTGGTTCCTGGGAGCCTAGCTTTATGGCAGAGGTATTAGCTGGTGAGAGCTATATTTACCATGCCAATTCTGGGGAGTTTTTGGGTCCACACTGTCACCAAGTAGTTCACCACCTGATGCTCATAAAACCCATTTAAGTGTTTTGTAGCAGGGCCTCTTAAAAGAGCTGCACCCATTTTTTTGCTGCTGGTACTGAGCCAGGAAACTGTCTGTTAAAGGAGCTATGTCTCTCTGTTTGTTGCTAGCAAACAGAGTCTACCCAAGAAGTTACTGTTACAAGTAACATTTGACTCCATTTCTGTGTTTTTAGAATTTTCTAGGCTTTGTCTTAAGTGGCCAATTCTGGCCCCATGTTGGGCATCATTGTAGGTAGACTTTGCTTTCCTGCCTGCCAGTTCTCAAATAACTGACATAGAGAGTTAATATTAATTGTAAATGCTCAGCAAATAGGTCCGGCTTATTATTAGCTAACTCTTACATTTTAAATTAACCCATAATTCTTATCTACCCTCTGTTACATGACTAGTAGCTTGTTATTTCATTTCCTATATGCCCTGCTTCCTCTGTCTGTTGGCATATGTTCTGACTCTGCCCTTCTTCATCCCAGCATCCTTAGTTTGGTTGCCCCACTTACACTTCCTTCCTGGCTACTGGGTAGTCAGCTTTTTATTAAAGCAATTCAAATGACAACTCTTTACAGTGTATAAAAGGATTATTCCACAGCAAAATTGCCTCATCCACTAAACATGTATATAAGAGCTCAAAGCTTACCTCTACAGTAGTATGCTTCCTCAAACAAGGTTATATCCACTCCAACAAAGCCATACCTCCTAATAGTGCCACTCCCTTTTGGGGAACATTTTTCAAACTACCACATTCCACACCCTGGCCCCCAAAGCCTTGCAGGTATATCATAATGCAAAAATGCATTTGGTCCAACTTTGAAAGTCCCAATAGTCTATAACAGTCTCAAATTTATTCAAAAGCCTAAAGTTCAATGTCTCTTCTGAGATTCATGCAATCTTTTAACTATAATTCCCTATAAAATCAAAATAAAAAAATCATATACTTCCAACATATAATGGCACAGGATATACATTAACATTCCAAAATGCAGGGAGGGGAGCATAATGAGGAAATATTGGACCAAAACAAGACTGAAAACTAGCTGGGCAATCTCCAAACTCTCCAACTCCATGTCTGATAGCAAAATGCTCTTCAGTCTCCAACTCTGTTCAGCTTTGTTGAATGAAACATACTTCTTTCTCCTTGGCTGTTTTCACTCCCCATTAGCAGCTTTTCTTGGCAGGTATCTTATGGCTCTGGCATCTGCAACATCGTGGGGTCTACAAGGCAATTCAGACTTTAACTTCACAGCTTTATACAATGGCCTCTCTAGGTTTCTATTCCAGGACATCCCTGATATATGCCTGGCCTCAGCAACTTTTCTTAGATTCAGAGGCAAACTCCATCTATCTTTGGAACTGAAGCCAAAACCACATGGATGAAGCTAAAGGTTCTGCTGATTGCTGGGACTGGATGATGCCCTCACTACCATTCAGTGAAACATTCACCAAATTTCTATTTTCCATGGTTCCCTTCACTGCCTAAGCTTAACTATTCTGGAACTGAATCTGTAGACCAGTCTGGTCTCAGACTCAGAGAGTCTGGCAACCTCTGTCTTCCAAGTGCTGGGATTAAAGGCATGCACCAGCACATGGGGCTTATACTTTTCTTTAGTTCCTTTTCACAAGTTGGAAATTCAGCTGAGTAGGATCTTGCTCTGAGGTCACCATTCATTTTGTGCCATTTCTTAATCTGTTTATCTTCTTGAATACAGGATTTAGCTCCATTCCACTTTCTGGAGCTCCTTTTCTCCTCCAATATCTTTCCTTGCTCAGCTCTTTCTTTTTATTATATATCTTCCTTAGAGTTAACACTAGGAAGCACAGAACAGAGTATGTTGGTGCTGGTTTGAGATTTCCTTTAGCAATGGAATTAATCCACAACTCTTCACTTTAGGCAAACTTTTCAAAGACAAAAAGCAGCCACATTTATCACCAAAATATCACTACATCAGTCTCTAGGCCACATCCTAACATTCTTCTCCTCTGAAACCCCACCATTGAAATCACTCTCTGCACTACTGTCTTCCAAGCTTCTGCTGGTATGGCCCATTAATCAGTGTTTAAAGCATTCCCTGGTTTACTAACCCAAACTCCCCAAGTCCAAATTCCTCTAAATAAATGCATGATCATGCCTTTCACAGCAATACTTCAGTTCCAGTTCTAATTCTGTCTTAGTTAAGGTTTCTATTGCTATAAGATACCTGATTACCATGGCAACTCTTATTATGAAGGAACAACATTTAATTGGAGTGGCTTACATTTTCAAAGGCTTAGCCCATTATCACCATGATGAGAGATGGTGGCATTCAGGTAGACATGGTAGTGGAGCAGGAGCTGAGAGTCCTTACATCATGACTCACAGGCAACAGGAAGTGGTCTGATCAATTGGATGTGGCTTGAGTATATATGAGAACTCAAAGCCTGCCCCCGCAGTGACACACTTCCTCCAACCAGGCCATACCTACTCCAACAAAGCCAAACTTCCTAATAGTGCCACTCCTTTGGGGGACCATTTTTTTTTCAATTCATCACAATGGCTACAAGTAAACTAAAAGAGGTCAGAAGATATTAAGTGTTAGTCAGTAAGCAAATACTTCATATCCTTATTTTGCTTTGGTAATATAAAATCACACAACTTTGGAAAACAAATCAGTTTCTTAAATTATACTCACCACAGTCAAGCAATTTTATACAAGGTATGCATTCAAGTGAAATGAAAGCCTGAGATCACTTAAAATTTATATATATATATATATTAATATTCAATATATATATATTAATATTCAATATATATATTAATATTCAAGGCATGTAACTACAATAAATATGTTTAAGATCCTACTTATGCAAGATGTACAGAACAGGCAATATAGAGTGTGTCATTTGTTACCAAGGGGTTATTGGGGAAAGGATCCTGTGGTGATATTGTGTTCCCCAAAATATTGTGCACCCTAATAAACTTATCTGGGGACGAGAAAAGAACACTAGATATAGAGGCCAGAAAATAGTGGCACATACACCTTCAATCCTAACATTCCGAAGGCTGAGATCCATCTGGATCTCTGTGAGTTAAATGTCACACAGTGACAGGCATGGTGACACATACCTTTAATCCCAGGAAGTGATGGTGGGAAGTAGAAAGGTATATAAGGCGTGAGGACCAGGAACTAGAGCCTGTTAAGCTTTTAGGCTTTTGAGCAGCAATTCAGCTGAGATCCATTTGGATGAGGACACAGAGGTTTCCAGGCTGAGGAAACAAGATCAGTTGAGGAATTGGCGAGGTGAGGCTAGCTGTGGCTGGTTCTGTTTCTCTGATTTTTCAGCATTCACCCCAATAGCTGGCCCTGGGTTTGTTTTTATTAATAAGACCTTCTAACAGTTTGTACTACAGGATCCTGTGGAATTAATAGTAAATAGTAAGAGTTTATTTCTGAAGTAATACATATTTTTATAAATCAATAAGATTAATTTCACAAACTTGAACATATCTTTTAAAAAACCCTAGATTGTACAAATTGAAATTAAGAGATAAATTTTATACTGTGTAAATATCACATTAATTTAAAAAAAATCTATCACCCCTTGCATGAAAATAAAAGTAAGTGCTATAATGGAAAGATATAGGAGAAGCAGTCCTGAGGGGATTTGTAAGAGCAGATATACCTTCTGCTGTGAAGCAGTGTACTGTCACTATCATGGCATAATTGTCTGCAAGGAAGAAGACATCAGTCAGACTGGCTTAAAAATGTGTCTGATAGTGCCTAGAAAGTGTTGGCAGAAAATAAATTGGTACTATTTCTTCTGTGCCCCCTCCCAAGCCTTTTCTTATTCACACCATGATTAGTAGCAGCTGGTTAATGTGCTTGCTTTTTTAGGAGGAAAATAGCAAAATAACCTATATGGGATTTTTTTTTCACTTAATTTGAAGGTTTAACTTCGACCATCTTCTCATGCTTTAAACACGTATATTTAAGACATACCCTGTGGCTGAGTTTAAAGCAGGTTATGAGCAGATGCACACTAGAAGAAAGAATAGGAGAAAGGCAAAGTGGGCACTCACCATAGCTACTAGCTGTTCCCTTAGGGAAGACGCTGCCTTTGGTTAGGAAATGTCTGCATCGGGTGCAGAGACAGAAAGGAGAGATGGGTTTTCAGACAATAAGTGATAGAAAAAAAGACAGAGCTGAATATTCTTCATGAAATATAAATGGGACTTTAATAGAAAACAGGCAGAAAGCAGTTTATAGTGGCCCAAAATTAAAAGAAAGAGCCATTCTGAGATCCACAGAATGAGACCAACAGATTAGCTGGCCAAAGAGCTAAATAAATGGACTTTAAAAATGCAGGTGTGCAGTGAGTGGTTTAAAGAGCCCATGGTTCTAATGGCTTTGAATTCCCATCTCAGTGGCATGCACACTATTGTTGCTATTTTATGGATGGGAGCTGTTGTTTTTTCTTTTCTTTTTATGAAAATTAAAAATTTTTGTGTGTGTGAGTTAATAACAAGGAGTTTTTCTTTAAACATTTTGTATAAGTCCTATATGAGAGATGGGATATGATTCATGGAAATGGAGAAGAAAAAATAATGTTTTGTTCTGGAGCTCTGCAGTAACAGCTGTGTCTTAGGAAGTGCTGTAGAAATGGTAGGGTCTTAGGAAGCTCTGCAGAAATGACGGTATGCTATGAAGCTTCATACATTTTGTTTATATGACTGAATTTCATCCAGTGTATTAGTGAGTAAAAGACACAAATTAGTGTCAATAAATAGCCCTTTTGTCAGGGATATATATGGAAAGTCTGTTCATCTGTGTTCACTCACTTAATAAATAAATGGGAAATACAATTATAAATAAAAACAATCATGCTGATATTTTCCTACAGTAGTAGGATTTATTTTATGAACTTGAACACTGCTGGGTTTGGTGCACAGATGTTTAGAATCACAGTATCTTTTGGTGTATTTTTTCTTTTTGAGTATATAGTGTCCTTGCCTATCTCTTCTGATTAGTTTTCCTGTGAAGTCTATTTTGTCAGATATTAAAGTGGCTACACTGTCTTGCTTCCTGGATCCATTAGATTGGAATATCTTTTCCATCTTTTTACCTTGAGAAATGTTTTTCCTAGATGTTAGAGTATGTTTCTTGAATCCAGCAGAAGGATGGATCCTGTTTATGAACCTCATCTCTCACTCTGTCATTTTATTGAGCATTTGAGATTATTAATGTTGAGTGTTATCAATGAGCAGTGATTGCTTATTCCCATTATTTTCTTGTGGTGATCTGGTGTGGGTCCCCCCCCCTGCTTCCTTTTATTTGTTGTTCTGATATTATTTATTATTAGTGTTTTCTTTTGTGTGGTTAGCCTTTTCAGGTTGAAGTTCTCCTTCTAGTGCTGGTATAGAGCTGGGTTTGTAGGTAATTACTGCTTAAATTTTGTTTTATAACAGAATGTCTTTCTTTTTCATCGATTGTGATTGAAACTTTAACTAATAGTCTGGGCTGGCATCTGTGGTATCTTATGGTTTGTAGAACATCTGTTCAGTCGTTTTTGGCTTTCAGAGTCTCCATTGAAAAGTCAGGTGTTATTCTAATACATCTTCCTTTATATCTTATTTGGTCTTTTCCCCTTGTAGCTTGTAATATTTTTTCCTTGTTCTGTATGTTTAGTATTTTGATTATTATATGTTATGTGTAATTTATTTTCTGGCTCAGTATATGTGGTGTTCTGTGTGCTTCTTTTATCTTGATAGGCATCTCCCATTTTAGTTTGGGGAAATTTTCTCCTATGATTTTGGCAAAAATATTTTCTGTGCTTTGATCTGTGTTTCTTCTCTTTCCTCTATTCATATTATTTGTAGTTTTGGCCTTTTTGTACTGTCCCATATTTCTTGTGTGTTTTGTACCTGGATTTTTTTTTTTTTTTAGATTTGGTCTTTTCTTTGACCAAGGCATCTAGTTCTTCTATCATGTTTTCAATGACTTAGATTCCCTCTTCCATCTCTTATATTTACTTGGTGGGGCCTTCCGCAGAATTTCCTGTATGAGCTCCTAAAGTTTTCCTTTTGAGTTTTCCATCTGTTTGGGTTTCATTGATTCTCTTTCCACTTACAAGTCTTGAGTTCTTTTCTCTATTTCATTCCACTGTTTGTTGTGCTCTCAATAATCTCTTATTGGAATCATTCATCTTATCTTTAAGGACATCTAACATTCCCCTTAAGGGTGTTTGGAGGTTCTTGTCCTATATGCCAGCTATATTGCCTTTCCCAGGGCCTAATGTCTGGAGTTTCTGGACTCTAGTAGAGACATATTGTGATGGATATTATTGATTCTGTTTTTATGCTGGTGTCTAGGCATCTGGGTTTTGGATGATTATAATTCTAAGTACTGAATTATGGTAGTGTCTTTGTTGGGTAGGTATTCTCATTGGTTTCTACTGTTGTTTCTCATTCTTAGGAGAATGTGGTGGGTGCCTGGTAGGGAATTCTTCTGATGGATACTGGAAATTCTAGTTAGAATGTATTTCTTGGTATTAGGAGCTAACACTTTGGGATGGAGATATGCTAGAAAAAAGAGAGAGATGAGGGGTTCCAGAGGAGGAAGAAAAGCAGGTTATGACACCTAGATCTGCTTAGTACCCTCTTAAAGGGTTCAGAGTGGGAGAATAGGCCACTACTGGTAGTCTGCTACAAAATTGGGCATGAAACTGGTATGTCCTTTTTAGGGGAGAGGAAGAAAGTGAAGGTCTGAATATTTCCTTCATACTTTCCTGGCCTACCTGCTTCCCTGGCCAGCATGACCAGAGGGTTCTCAGGGAGTGTCTATGGGATTTGTAATTTGTTTCCCTAGCCAGTGTAGTCAGCAGGTCCCTAGGGAGTGCTTACAGAAGTTGCCTGCTGAGACAAAGGGACCAGTTGGTGAGGGAGACTGTACATATTCTACAAAAAAAATCTATTTTCAGTTAAACAAAAATAGTGTGAAATAAAACAAAACAAAGGTAATAGATAAAAACAATTACTTCAATTAACAAGTACCTTTTACTATATTGAATAATTACTATAATGCAAAAGTTCATATAGATAGACATATGCATGAAAATACATTATACATGTATGTATATATATATATAAACTATTAAAGGTTATTCTGTAGGAAGTAGGTTTGAACCAATCCAATATATATTATTAATGAAAGGTTTCCGTACACTGATATTAAATCTCTCCATTGATGCAATAAGCCAGATGAAGCTGAATTAGGCAGACCAGTTTTAATGAGCCAAATACTCTTGGGTGACTCTCAAGCCCTCCAGAGGTGATGCAGAGGAGAGAGGAGGAGAAATCACATGGTAGATCTAGGGATTGGAGCTTAAAGACCCTGTAGGCATGGTCTTGAGCAATTGTGGGGGAGGAGCCACAGCTTGTTGGGCTTTCTAAGAGGGGCAGGGTTTGGAATGGGGGTTATGAGCTCAAAGCAGAGCTTCTACCTGAACACCCTAACCTTCTTGGATATGTGGGTGATTGTTCAAGTCTGACTACTGCCTGTTGTCATGGGATGACATGGTGAGGGTAAGTTTGGAGTCAATGGGCTTGTGCTCAGCAAGAGGTGTGGGTGAAGAATCATTCAATTAACTGCCATCCTGGAGAGCTCAGGGATCTGTTCTTTTGAGGAAACAGAGAAGGCAAGTTGCATTTATCCTGGATAGTTGCCTGCTTGAGCCTGGAGAGATGGTACTAGCATTGATGTCCCAGGTGCTTGAGGGGATGGCACACCAAATCAAGGGATGATGTGTTCCAGGAGTACCTAACCCATCACATCTGCTGTTTCCCTGGAGATGGGGAGTGCCTGCATCCATTCTGTAAAGGTATCAATGAGAGTTAAGAGATAACGAAGCTTATTATGAGTGGATGAAGTCAACCTGCCAGCATTTGCCTGGTTGGTGTCCTAAGAGCTGGTGCGGGGGCTGGTGTATTTGGAGGGTCACCTCTGGGTTGGCCATGGCACACATCTACAGGAGGAGTGGGTTCTGTAAAATATGGGCTTGAAGATGGGTTGGGTCAGAGTGGGACTCTAGAGACTGATATTAGTTTCCACCAGGCCAGATTTCTTGGTACAGTAGCAGAACTCTTTCCCCAGGAACATGCAGGTGTCTTTAAAACAACTGGAATAAATTTACATCTTAGTGTCTTAGCAAAAGGCTATGGCTTCAAGTTAAACGGTATGAACATTTTTAGAAGACAACCAGAGGAAATTTACTGAACAAAAGAGGTTGAGTGAGTGAAGGAGGAGGAGAAAAGGAAGCTGAGGAATCGGGGAGGAGGAACAGAGTTGAACATGCCTGTAGGCTTCCATATCCTCTTCAATGCTAACTTGTTTTTCTTGGAGGGGGGCAGGGAAGTGAGTTGGCATTTCACCAGAGTTTTGCCATATGTAGCTAGAGACAATACAGTAATGCTGTAAAAGCCAACTTGTCTGTCTTATTGACAGAAAACCTTACCAATGAATTAATGAGCTACCAAGGTGGTTGTAGCCTAGAGAGGAATGGGGGAGAGTTGTTAAAGTGGTAAATCTATCATTACCCTTCTCATCAAACACCATCAGATCTGAGAAGGATGAATTTCACCTGAGAAAGTGGAAGCGAGACAGCTTTCCAGCTACCTTGCCAGCTATCCCAGGTTTCTCTATAGTCGTTTTGGGCAGAGATCCCAAGGAAGTATCAGCCTTCATCTGCCAAATCCAGAAGATCTGACAGATTTTCTGTACAGTAGGAATTCAGAGAGACTGGCCTACATTGTCTTGGAAAAGTGGGACAATCAATTTCCCCATGTCCTGCTTGTCCACAGTCTGGACAGGGTCTTAACAGCAGTTAAGGTGCAAGGCTTTTGCTGCGCCATGGTTGGCTTTGTGACAGGCTCAAAAGCAGCTGTACCTCATGCACCTGAGCCCAGAGGAGAAGGCACTGCGGGGGGAATTGAAAAACAGTGCAGGCTGCCCCAGATCAAAAGAAAGCCCAGATAAGTGAGCTGGAACAGCAAGCTGGAACAGAATTTGGAAAAAGATTTTTTAGGAGAGAGAAAGGTGTAGCAGAGTTTATTTAAGGATAACGGATTTGTTAAGGGTAGAGTGGGGGAGGTAGAACTCTAGCATGGTATGCGGAACAGGGAAGAGGGGTGAGGTGCAGACAAATAGCAAACAGGAAAGTGGACAGGAGTGAAAAGCTCATAACTTGGATGAGGGAGCTCAAACAATGGTATGGTGTGAGACAGGCCCAATTTGAATAAATTTCATAAAAGATCCCCCAAGGGTGTTAGACCCGAAGCTGCCCATTTCACAAGTCTGTGCTGGAACCCAAAGTCTAAAGCAAAGCATCCATTGCTATAGGCTTACGGCCCAGGGTGGGTGTGGAACATGCCTTTGTGCAGAACATCATCCTCAGGGGTCCCATGGAACGAAGGCAGTCTTTACTCCAAAAATGGATCGAGTTGACTGGTATAGCCACAACTTGACAGGCAATCCTGAAGGTCGGGAGAGGCCCTGGACCTGTAGAGGTAATAACTTGGAACAGGCTGAGCCTTCTGTAATGCTGATTTACTGATTAGAACTTGGGTGGTTGTGGAAAAGTTGGAAATTTACAGGTTCAGAGCCTAATTGTTTTGAACTAACTTTAGCCATCTCATTAGCCAATCCTTGACCATTTCTGTATCAGACCTAATATTCTGTGACTATAGATAAAATATTTTGAAATGTATTAACTTAAACAAAAAAACCACTAGTGTCTATGAACCAAAATACTAAGAATACCAACATAGAGTGTCAAGGGACTATAGCAGAGATTTCACTGCTTTGCTTTAACCCACCTACTTAATGCTCCCCCAATGCGTTTGAGAAGTATCTTGATTTGTGACTTTCTTTTTTGTTCCATTATTATAGTGCTTCATAAAGTTGTTAGAATGCTGGAGCACAGAATCAGGGGTAACTTAAATCTGTATTCCCACATTATGGTCACTCAAATTTGACTTCAATGTGACCTATCTCTTATCCCTTCTGTTGTGAGAGCTGTGTTTTTGCACTGACAAAAGTCTTTTCATACTGTTTCATATTCATCTTCCAATTTTCACTACATGGCTATACCATACAGTGTGTTAATTTCAGTGTATAGAGTATAAGCTTTGCATTATCTGAATCTACCCTCCCCTCTTTCTGTTTCCTACTGAATGCCAGTAAGAAAGCTCATCAGCCATAAGCCAATTTATATTGGTATGACTAGTTTGTAAGTACTTCATAGTGTATCATCTCTGTGATTCATCCCTCATAGAGTTTATTGTGTGTGTGTATAGATGTGTGTTAAAGATAGTTTATGTGTGTATGTGTCCATGAATAAAAGCATGCATGTCTAAATGACAGTATGTATATGAATGATGGTACATTCCTGTGCTTGTAACAGCATGTATATAAATGACAATATGTGTGTATGTGTGTGACACTGTGTGTATATATGAATGATAGCATGTTTATACATGTGTGTATGTATTAATGTTGTGTATATAAATGAAAGTATGTATGAATGGTAGCATGTTTTATGTGTGCAAATATGAATGATAGTGTGTATGAATTAAAGTGTGTATATTGTGTATGAATGACAGTGGGTTCATGTGCATATGAATGAAAGTAGGTGTGTGTGTGTGTGTATGTGTGTGTATGTGTGTGTGTGTGTGTGTGTGTGTAAATTACAAAGGTTTTCAGGTAGCTCACAAGAATATGGAAATCTCTATATAGTCTATCTTGGTTTTGTACTCCTGATTTTCCTGCCTCTGATTTCAAGTGGATTTTTTTCTTTTATTTAAAAAAAATGTTTTCATTGATTGTATACAACAAAGATCCCCCTCTTCTCTCCTCCCCACTCCAGTCTCCCTCCCCAACCCATATCCTATTCCCCCCTACAAGAAGGCAAGGCCTCCCATGGGGAAGCACATTCAGCAGAAGCAAATCCAAGCCCTTTCCCCTGCCTCAAGGCTGCAAGAGGTGTCCCATCATAGGTAGTGAGCTCCACCAAGTGTTAAAGTGATGTGGTGGTTTGAATAAAAATGGTGCCCATTGATCCTGAGGGAGTGGCACTATTAGGAAGTGTGGCCTTGTTGGAGTAGGTGTGTCTTTGTTGGAGGAAGAGTGTCATGAAGGCATGGGCTTTGAGGACTCAGAATCTCAAGTCCAGGCTCAGTGGCTCACAGTTTTTTTCCTGCTTCATTTGGATCAAGATGTGGAACTCTCAGCTCCTTCTCTAGCACCATGTCTGCTGGCACACCAACATGCTTTCCATCATGGCAATAATGGACTAAACTCCTAAACTATAAGCCAGCCCAATTAAGTGCTTTCCTTTATAAGAACTGCCTTGGTCATGGTGTCTCTTTACAACAATAAACCATTAATTAAGACAGATGACATCCAACCCATCTTAATTGTGTTATGTTTAATAGATTGCTTTAGGTCAGGTTTAGTTTCTTAATCTGTAAAAAAGGTAATAATAGTACTTTCTTTGAAGATTAGAAGTAGCAAATGTAAATTCCTTATCATAAGAGAAAAAATTTATTGTTAAATCATTTATCAATATGTCCCGAATAGGAAAAATTATGATTATGGTATTTATTATCTGTCTTAGGTCCATGTACCTATGTATAAGCTGATTTAATTTTCTCTCTCTTAATTTTTCATTTTCTATCTTTCAGATTTATTTATTCTCATGAGAATAAGAGGGTTAAATTTACTTAACTGTGCTCCAAATAAACCTTCATTTATTAGAATTTATATTGAATGAATCAATGTTCTTTCACATCTCTCTCTCTCAATTTTGTATTTTTAGTCTGATGTTATAGAGCTAAGGGGATTTGAAAACATCTTAGATAGGAGCAGGAGAGAAATTTCCTATAGAGAAAGACAACAATGACTTGTTTACTTTTCTCTGTTGATTTAGTTTATCACTAAGTAATACATCAAGAGGTCAGCTAGAAAGGACAGTGAGTTAATGCAGCAGTTTCACATCTCTCTATTGCAAACCCAAGACAAGTATGGCTAAGAAATTAAACTAGAGGGAAATATGATGCCTGCAGCAGGCAGGAAGGGTGTGGAGTTGGTTTCAAAGCCATATTCTCTTTTAAATAGATTGAGCAAGTGGGTTTTATTATTTGAGAAACTGAACATTCTGGCATAGGATAGAACTTTGGGAGTGGGCTCATTCCTAAGTATAATTTAAGGCCATACATAGTACAAAAAGGAAAGATCGAAGATACCATTAACTCTGGGAATGTTCAGCTTTTGTCATAAAATTTTAGCTTTTGTGGTGTCAGAAAATACTATACTGGCTACTGAGGGAGAAAAATATTCTAGGGTTATCCAAGTATAAACTACACAGTACATGAAATCAATCAGTCTGGTGAGATATAACCACCTGTAGTGATAGTGGCACTGATATTATGGATGTAACCAAACACTCTCTGATTGTATTATTCAAGGGCAAAAGTGATGTCCATTACTCTAAACATGGCCAAGAACCCTTGGCTGAGAAGGTCATAGGTTCTAGGGGAGAATCTGCTACTCTTAATTTGAAAAATAGACTTTATATCAAACTTCATTCTTAATATTTATTTTTCTATCCACTCATTAGTAACTCTCAGTCCTTCTCAGAGAGGTTTCTTTTGCCACAGACAGTGATTAATTCAGAGACTTCCAACTGACCAAAGTGTGAAAAATAAGTTACAGTTGAGTGCTCAGTGTATCATAGTGTATCACTATGATACAGATCATAGTGCAAGATCTGTATCACTCTCCCTCCCTGCAAGGCTCAGGGAATATCATAAAAGAAGGAGCAGAAAGACTGTAAGAGCTAGAATATGGTCAACACTGTGGCAAAACAGACTTCTTGACATGATAGTGCTATTAGACTCACAGACCCACAGCAGCTGTGGCTACCTCTATAAGATATACATAAATAAGATCATGCCAGCCAACATTCCAGCATGTATGAGGTCATCCTCACTAGGTCTCACCCTTATCTCAGGAGCTATTGACCATTGATGGCTTTAAGGTTAAGGAAAGTCATTCTTCTTCAGACACTTTTACTTCACCAGTGCTCCAGTAGATGCCCCCCCCCTCTCCACATATGGGCAGCATTAGTTGTATTTCATGCATTATTAAAAAACACACATGAATTGTAAGGGGGATACAGCTGAGGTCAGAGGGAGTTCTGGTAGCAATTAGAATGACTGCAGAAGAAAAAGTTTTATAAAGTACTTTTAAAGAGAAAAATATATGTAATTATTAAGTATGAGAAAGCTATGGTAGAAATCACTGTAATCTGGCACATAATCATTCTCGATTGGCTATAGATTGCATAATAAGAAAACACAAGAACTGAAACACAATTAAAGCAGATTGAAGCACTGGAGTCTCTGTGTCAGGCTCAAAGAACATTATGGTTTCATCAAAGAATATTTAAGATTTTGTTGTTGTTGAAGGACGTAAGGTTGTGAATAGTGTTGTTTTTTTTTAAACCTTTAGTAAGCAAGTATAGAAAATGAGTTTCACTCTGCTATTTTCATATGTACATCATTGTATTTTGTTCATATTTGCCCTCTCCTTTCTCCTATCCCTCTTTCTCTCCTTTCTTCTGTGTCTCTTTCTCCCTCAAATTTTTATCCCCTCCTCATGTTCCTATCATAGCTATCTGTATATACATCTCAAGAGGCTTCAGGAGGGAAAATGCCTCATAAGGCAAAGCACGTGGTATTTTGCCTGTCCCTCTCCAGTATTCTCTGTTTCTTCTCTTTTTTAGACCTTTTCCTCCCATAGTGTGAATAGCTTTCATAAGGTTTAAATATATTATTATCTGTTCTTTTTTTATTTTTGTTTATTTTATGTGTCTTTCACATTACGTATCTTGATCCCATTCATTCCCTGTCCCTCCACATCTGCCCTCCACTGCTGCACCATCACCTCTAATAAAACAAAATTCAAGAGAAAAAAGGAAAATAAAATGAAAAAAAATTTCAAAAGGGCAAAAATTAAAAATCTTATCACAGCAGCTGCAGTGTGACCCAACAAGTCACGCCATATACCCCTTTGTCCATATTTCTCTACTTACAAGTGTTCATTGCAAAAAGTCATTGATCTGGTTTGAGGCCCCTGGTTTCTACCACACAATCAATGCTGCCCCCCCTCCCCCACTAGGACTCATCTGGTACTTCCTGCTGCTACCCTATGTTGTGCAGCTCCTGTTGCTTTGGGTCTGTGGGTCAGGTCACTTCACATGCTCCAGCAGATCATAGATGGGGTGAATGTTGTGGCAGGCCAAATCATAATCGTGGGCCTGGGTATAGACAGCAAGCTATAGGGTCCACCAGATGGGAAATGGAGACAGCTCTCCCATGGTCACAATTTTGAGGCTGGCTCTCCCACACCTGTGCTGAAAGTGTTGGCTCTATTGTGCTGCCCTGTGAAGGTGCACTGCCTGCTCTCCCAAGTGTTACAGCTGATGAGGGTCAGGGACAACTCTCCCACTCTTATGACCATAGGGCATGCTCTCCCACCTGCCTCAGGCATTGATGGGCTGGGGTGTCAACTCTCTTCTGTCCATGTCAGCACGAGGCAGATGGGTAATGGGGACAGCTGTCCCATGCTCATGATTTTGGGGAAGGCTCACCCACACTTCCGCTAACAGTGTTGGCTCTGTTGTACTGCCGTAAAGGGAATAAGTAAAGAAATAAGCTTCCATTGTTTATAAGACACATACTGAGTGATAGTTTCTTATACCAGTCAAGCATGTGGAAAGTGCGGGCTTGGGACACTAAACAAAGCCAAAGTGGTAAATAGGGGAAATAATTTGTAAGGAAAGAGCCCTACCCAGGCTGGTAGGGACAGAAGGAAGGTGCACAGAGGGTCCTAAGTACATAGTGTACAGATATGCCGTTGTGAAAGACAAAAAAAAAAATTACCGATTAAAATATGCTGAATAGTAACAAAAGAATTGAGGAGACCTAGAATACTGTCATTTACATACCACTTTGACAGTCCTTAGCATTTGCCTTCTAATTCATTTCAAACGTAAGTTTATTTTCATCTAAATTAAAATTGTAAAACTGAAAACTAGAATTATTTTGCATTTTGTTCACAAAACATTTTTACATGTGTTAATGATTATACTGTTTTATCAACTAAACAAGAACGAATGGCTTCCTGGTCTGTTATGAGAAACCCAGGGTTTGTCAAGGTAAAAGTGACTTGCTGGTGGTGAACAAATACTATTCAAGCCCTTTCTCTATGCAAGGCTCCAGTGGCTACAAGATTCACTGGAAGATCACCTGGTTCTTAGATGCTGACTCTGATTAAATCCTTAATTTGATCTTATACAAATAGTTGCTCAGATGCCATTGCCTCTGTCTGTTTTCTGCTGTTATAAAGAATAGATGGGAGTTGTGAGGGTTTAGTAATTAAGAATACTTGCTGGGCATGAGGAGCTGAGTTCAAATTACCAGTATTCATGGTAAAATGTCAGAAGTGTCTGTGTGTCCATGTAATTTTAACACTGTGCAGGGCAGAGACAGGATTCCCGGGGGCTTTCTGACTACCAGCAGAGCTCCAGGTTCAGTGAGAGACCTTGTCTCAAGGGAACAAGGGCAGGGCAAAGGAAAGAGAGAAGGAGAATTCAAGCACAAGCACTGGACACTAGACATTCTCCTCTGCATAAAAAAACCCTGTCTGTGAACAGAGCACTCAGGTTCCAAATGCCTAGCGTGTGTCCTGCTTCCTATGGAGAATTTCAGCAGGCTTGTCAAGGACACTCAAGCTACAGCAGCTGCTTTGTGCCATTTTGTTTTTTGTTCTGTGCCACCAGTAGATCCTGATTTAGAACCATATTGGAAATTCTAAAGCAAACACCTGTCTTGTGTCTTTTGACAATATCTACTGTTTACTTGGTCATGTCTTCTTTGAAATGTTATATCTAATTTTAGTGATATTAGTTTGTAGACTTATTTCAAAATATAAAATCCCAAATGGAGTCAACCAGTCTGTCACTTTTCTTTAATACCTACAAAAAGACAGTCCTTCAAAAACAGAGGTTTGGTTTTGTTTACCATGGTACATTTTCCACTTCAACACAAACTATAAATGCTAAGGTTAGAACAACAGTGCCTAAGGGAGGGAGAGAAGAAGAAGGAAAAAAGAACAGGAGAGAGAATAAAATTTATGTCTTTCTGTTGTTGTTTGTTTTGTTTTCTTTTGTTTTATCAAGGTCTAGAGAAACTCACCTGTAACAGTAGCAGGTGCTAGCTCTGGTAATGGGTTCACAATCTTGTAGTCCTCTCATGTTATCTGGCCTATTAACATTTCCCAACAACTCATTATTGATCTTGTCACATATATCAACCATTTTCTCTAGAGTTTTAAGTTTTGCCAAGAGTTACACAGAACAAATGTACATTTTTTCTTTATTCTGCCTGCAGACAGCATGTTCCCTTGTTCATTCACAGTCATATAAATTTTTAAGACATGACTTTTTTCCTCTTCAAATTCTGATTCTGATGGTCTTTTCTTTCTTTTGAGTCTTCGAAGTTTCTGAAGTTATCTCTTCTACCTTCATTTTGTTTTGCTTTGTAGGTGATTTCTCTCATGTTATATTTTCTTTTTGTCCTTTGCTTTGGAAGATTATTTTTGTTCATCTGTTAATATGATGGTTAACTGCCCTTACTCTTGTTCTCACTTTTTAACATAAAGGAATTTATTTATAACTTTTCCATAAACACAGCTGTTGACATTTTTTTTTTGTCTCATTGTAAAGTGACTTTTCTCCTCATGTTTTCCATATAGAAGATAATTTCCATTTCATACATCTTTTAGGTCAAAGGTTATGTAGAAAAATAGTTTTTAAACAGATTTTATTAGTGGTAGTATTTTCTCATTTATTGGATTATTTTGAGAGAGTGGTCTTTATGATAATAATGCTTACTGTAGTTTTGTGTGTCTCTAGATATGCAATTGATTTTTATAACTTACAATTGAGTGGAGCTAATCCTCCTAAACCCTAAAGTTTAATTCTTAATGCTTGTTGAAATGTTCATTCAGTGTGTCATTAACATTTTTGTAATTTACCATCATCTAGCTCCTTCTGATCTGAAAAGTGATAGCCAGTGTGGCATCATTATTTAGATAATATACAGCCCTCCTTGAATTCCTCACAGTTTTTTTTCATTATTCTTTGTATTGTTTGCTACCTACAGGTTTTCATTGTATTGTTTCCTTCACATATTTACTTAGCGCACAATTCCTTTTTATTGAGGAATTCTATCTTTACCATCTACTGTCTACTTAGTTTATAGCAGTACCACCCTCACTGCCTTTAGATTTGTATCTGCCAAATCCCTGTTTGTATTTTTATTTTCAAACTTTATCATTTCGCTTTCAGCTGTGTTTCTGGAAAGCAGAGAGTTGACACTCTAGTTCTCTATTGCAAAGCTTAACAGATTGTAGATGAATTACTAGACGGTCTTATTAATAAAAACCTGGAGCCAGATACTGGGTTTAAAACTGAGAGATCAGAAAAGCAGAGAGAAGCCAGTCACATTCTCATCAGCCCTCAGCCTCCAAAGAGAGATACTTCTGGCATACCCATGCCTATATGCTTTTCTGTTCTGCCATTTCATCTCATTTCCTCTCCCTGCTACATCACTTCTTCTTCCTGCCCAGCTCTGTCACTTCCTGTCTGTCTGTGCAGACCTCCAGTCCTTTATGGTTAACTAGTGTTGGAATTAAGGCATGTGCTACCATGCCTGACTCTGTTCCCAGTATGGCCTTGAACTCACAGAGATCCAAACAAATCTCTGCCTTCTGAATAGACAGTATGAAAGGCATGTGCTACCATTGCCTGACTTCTATGTTTAATATTGTG
The DNA here is from genome assembly GCF_049852395.1 of Peromyscus maniculatus bairdii. Classification (NCBI taxonomy): domain Eukaryota; kingdom Metazoa; phylum Chordata; class Mammalia; order Rodentia; family Cricetidae; genus Peromyscus; species Peromyscus maniculatus. Next base: position 96,806,631 of record NC_134853.1, read on the forward strand.
GCAGGCCTTTTCCTCTGATCCTCAGATAAACTTTATTGGGGGATACAGATAAAATGTCACCACACAGTCCCTGTGTTTGTTGGAAGAACTTAATCTGTTATACCTACAGAACTGCAATATTGTATTTTATTTTAAGAGAGGGTCTCACTCTAGTCAGGGCCAGACTGAATGCACAGATCTGCCAGCCTTTTTCTTCTTAGAGTGATTTTTTTATTTTACACTTTATTCTTTACATTATGTTTACTTTTACTACCTTTCTTCTTTCTTTCTTTATCCAATTATATAATTATGCTGTTATAAACTTTAATAATTTTCTTTTTCTCCATTTGCTGACTTTGAACTTCTACCATAACTTATCTGTCATTAACTATTTTTCTATATCTCCATTATACAAATCCTCATTTAATATTTTATAAAAATAAGTTTATACCTCTTCCCTTACTAAAGTCCCATATCACAATATTGCTTCTTTTTCTTCAATAAGGTAATGTATTCTCTTGCCCACAGCTTCCTTGAACCTCACCTGAACTCCCTATGAGAACACTGAAAGTCAATTGCTTTATTCTGCTTTCTTACATCAAATCTTAGTCTTGAATAATTTACTACTTTTATATTCAGGCACTTATTAGAATTTTCTTTGTACCATTACTATATGAAGTCTTGTCTATCTTTTCACTTATATATCACCAGATAATCTGATTCAATTACCTGTCATTATAAATCCAATACCAAGTTCTTGGCTTATCAGTGTTACTTCTTCTTCTGTTTGATTTATTAGGAAGTCTAACATGACTTTTCTTTGAGTGCTTCCTTCTTTTCTGTGATGTATGTGAGAGTACTCACTGTATATGGTGTTCTTATGCATGACCGAGAATGATCTCTTCCCTCGTTGCTATTATTCTCCAGCATCTGTAGACAATGCCTCACTATCATATGGCTTTAGAACTGAAAAGTTTGGTTACTAGTCTTGCTAACCTCTGTATTTTGTCAAACATTTCTTTCTGTGTGGACAGACAATGCCTCACTATCATATGGCTTTAGAACTGAAAAGTTTGGTTACTAATCTTGCTAACCTCTGTATTTTGTCAAACATTTCTTTCTGTGTGGACACATCCAATATTTACTGCTCTTTATCACTGACTTGAAGAATTTTCATAGGACATCCCTTGATGGATGTGTTGTCTCAGTCTTGTCTAGGTTGTGATAATGTACTGAGTCAAGTGTTCTTCAGTTCAGGAAGCTTTCTTCCATGGCTTGTGTACGTACCTCTCCTGACTCTACATCTTTTTTTTTTTTAAATTTTAAGACATCTATTCCTTTTTTCATGAATCTATACTCCAAAATGTTTATACTTCATGAACATTTCTGTATAATTGACTTATTCTTCTTGTCTATTAACTATTTTTCCACTTAATCACCTAAGCACTCATAGTCCTACTCCTAGCTTTTATGTCATCCCTTTACTCTCTAAATAAAATTAATAATAATAATAGTAATAATAGAAAAGTGATTTTAGTTCTAGAACCTATGCTGAGTCTCTTATTTTTGTCTTTTGACATAGTCCTGTATTTCTTTTAACTCTGATTTTCAAAGCAGTTGTATATATTTCTTTACTAGCCTTTTCAGAATTTCCTGTGCTGTCTGTTCTTTGACTAGAAACACTTAAAACAAGATGTCATTTTCTCTGGCTGCTTGTTGAAATGCCTTGCATGGGAGCCCTACTGAGAGCAGTACTCTTCACAACCATTTCACTCTCTGTGGTTCACATACCAGCCTGGCAGTTCTAGTCTCTTAGATGTGCCATATTGTAATCTCCTGTGTTCTCTAAAACTCAGATGTAGAGACAAGAAAAACCCACTGTTGTTCTTTTTCTTACCCTTACGTTCCAGGTGATCCTGAAGTTTAAAAAAACATAAAGCCCAGAAGATCTTCAATCCACTGATTGTCTTGAGATCTTTGCCTTTGGGTTTTGTGTTGAGACACAAATTTAACCCAAGGGAAGGAAGTACAAAAACAAGTTTGTCATATTCTTGCCTGGTATCCCACCAAAAGAGTATGGTGGAGGCCAGAGAGTCCTGAGTAAAAGAGTATGAAACACCTCGAACAACTCTCCCAGAATTCCCTCTAACTTTAAGAAAAGAATATTTTTCATGTTTGTCAATGAAATACAAGAGTAGTTCTCCCTAGTCTGATATGTAGTATTGGATGTACCATCTATCATCTATGGCTTTGGGCCTCAAGCGTCTTTATCACTAAAAATCCAAGCTGTTTCCACATGTCAAAAACATTCCCTCTTCCTGCATGCTAATCATGTCAGTTGTGCAACTGCCATACATGCAAGTTAGACACACCACTCCTTGTATCAACTCTGAGTAAGGAAATAATTTTGGAGTAAAACTTGGCAAAACATCATTTTGAGTTGCCAACAAATTTTTCTGCAGGATTTCAAAACATTAAGTTTTAGTATTCACTTTCAAACTCAAGCCAATTTTGCTTAAGGGAACACTATTGTTTGAGCTAAGAAAAAAAATCAAATGTAAACTGTGGTTATGCATCTGGCATTCTTACTAAACATATGCAAACAATAGTTTTGCTAGTTGTTTTTTTTCAATAATACAAGTTTCAAAATATGTATGCATATGGAATTTCTTTTCGCCTTCAAAAAGTTAAAATCACATTATGACCCCAAAGATGTGCTCCTCCGAAAAGGGAGAGACTAATGCATATCCACTTCCGCAGTCTGTATTTTTGTAGAAATGGAACCTCCCTCTTTTCTACTGCTTCTCTTGGGTCATGTTTCAGCATATACAGTTCTCAAAGCAGCCACAATCCTAAGTTCCAGGAGCATCATATCAGTGTCTTACAGACAGCATTTAGTAGCCTCTTTGACATTTCTTGTTCTCTATGTTTCCATGTCCTTTTTTCTACTGTCCTATTTTTCTATTATACATGTGTATGGTGAATGAATGTTTATCTGCATGTGTGTCTGTGCACCACATACATGCCTGGTACCAATGGAGTAAAGAAAAGGGTGTTGGATTTTTTATGACTAGATGGTTGTGAGCTGCCATGTGAATGCTGGGAATACAATCTAGGTTCCCTGGAAGATCAGCCAATGCTCTTACACACTGAAAATTTATTGAATTTTCAGGTTCTGCCATGCAGCAGTCATGGGATTTAGAAATATTAAATTGGAGTCTCTTCTTTCAGATAGTGATATAGGTGAGTTAGTAACTTCTGAAATCTATTTTAGAGCCCTTTGTACTAATCATTGTTATATGTTTAACTTTTCCATATCCCTCTATGACTGAAAGCAATCTGTAGATGGTAGCCCTATTGTCTCTATTCTTTAGAAGCAATTGGAACAATAAACAAAATATATTTGCATCAAAAGTTACTTCAAAGGACAAGAATGACAGCTCAGTGGTTAAGAGCACTGGCTGCTTTTCCAGACGATTGAGGTACAAGTACTACCTCCTTGGCTCACAACTGTAACTTCATTTATAGGCTATCCAATACATTCTTCTAGCTTCCAAAAGCTCCAGGCATATAACTGGTATACAGACATATTTGTAGTCAAAATATTTGAACACAAAATAAATTTTAAAAAATTTAAAATAATAGATATGAAGAATTGCCACCCAGTCAGATCCTCCACATCATTCTCCAGGGACTAGCCAATTGATCCCTGGTGATGCATCCTCTTCAGCCACCAAACTCTAACCCAGGTCCTACATCCAATGACCTGGTCTGGTTTAGTCTAGCCATTCCTACTTATCCTTTCCACAAACCTCTAGGCTTCTTTCAAGACCTGCCCCTTATGTCCCCAACTTTCTGACTCTTCCATTACTATATTAAAATGCTCTATACAGCCTGATCCTGCATATATTTCTCTAGGATCTAATCTGATATAGACTAGAGTCTAGTCTCCTTCTCTCATTGTTGAGTCTACCACAAACCCCAGATCTGCCTCCAAACTCAAGCTTGGGTCAGGACATACATTCAGCACCAAAGCTCACTTCCCATTGTTCACCTGACATCATTCCATCTAAACCCAAATCACTCCATTTCACGTAAACCATCTAGAACTTCTATGTTCAACCCAAATGGAACATCCTATCTTCTGTTCCAACCACCTCTGTGGTGGTATTGTGTTCCCCAAAATATTGTGCACCCTAAAAAACTTATCTGGGGTCAAAGAACAGGATAGCCATAATATTAAACATAAAGGATAGGCAGTGGTAGCACACACCTTTAATCCCAGCATTCCAGAGGCAGAAATCCCTCTGGATCTTTGTGAATTCAAGGCCACATTGGAAACAGCCAGGCATGGTGACACATGCCTTTAATCCCAAGAAGTGAGCCTTTAATCCCAGGGAGTAATGGCAAAAACAGAAAGATATATAAGGCATGGAGACCAGAAACTAGAAGCATTTGGCTGGTTGAGCTTTCTGAGCAGCATAGTTCAGCTGAGACCCATTTGGATGAGGACACAGAGGCTTCCAGTCTGAGGAAAGAGGATCAGCTGAGGAACTGGCGAGGTGAGGTAGCTGTGGCTTGTTCTGCTTCTCTGATGTTTCAGCATTCACCCCAATACCTGGCTCCATGTTTGTTTTTATTACTAAGACCTTCTAAGATTACTGCTACACACCTCTGTCCATAGCAGACAAACTAACAACAGAACTCCACATATCCAGGTCTCATCACAAAAATACAAATAATATGAAAAATGAAGCCAGTAGCTGCCTTCAAAACCCATCAGTCCTATAGAAATGTTCACCAATGAGAATAACTTCAATGAACCACATGACACAGAATTTAAAAGAACAACCATAAACTTCATCAAAGAATTTAAGAAGTTTAAAAAATAAGAGAGAGAGAGAGAGAGAGAGAGAGAGAGAGAGAGAGAGAGAGAGAGGAGAATCTTAGTTAAAGTGAATATTGCATTTATTGCCTGAGTGACACACAAGAAAAAACACAAATACATGTCTGATGGAAGTTACAAAAAGAATTCAGGATTTGAGAATGAAATTCACTACAGATATAGAAGTAATGAAGAGGACTCAAGCTTAAATGAAGAGAATTGGATAAAAATCAATAATCAACTACAATACTCAATGGAAAGCCTTATAAGTAGAATGATTCAAGCAGAAGATGGAATGCCAGGACTAAGCATTAAACTAGAGGATCTAGAAAACAAGCAAAGACTATGAGACAGTGTTTTCAAAACATAGAAAAGAAATATACAGAAAATGTGGGACATCATAAAAATACCATACTTTTGAAATATAAAAATAGATGAGAGAGAAAAATATCAGGTCAATAGTGTAGGGCAGATCTTCAATAAGATCACAGGAGAAAGCATCCCCAAACTAAGAAAATCATACACATACAGATATAAGAAGACACAGATCACAAAATAGGCAAGACCAGAAGAGAACCTCCCCAGGACATATCATAATTAAAACACTAGGTATACAGAAAAAAAGTAAGATTATTGAGAGCTACAAGAGGAAAAAACACAAGCCACATATAAAGGAAAACCAATCAGACTAACAGCTGATTTTTCAATGAGAACTCTGAAAGCCAGAAGAGTTTGGACCACTAAATTCCAAGTCCTAAAAAGCCATGATGGTCAACTGAGATTACTATACTCAGTAAAACTACCTGCCACAGTTGAAAGAGGGGAAAAATAATTTTCCATTATATAAAGGGACTTAAAAATTATATACAACAGACAACACCTAACAAAAACCCAGGAAGCAATATTTTGGGTTGAAGAGGAATGAGCATAGCAAGAGACTATGGAGGGGAAAACAAATCACTATCAAGTTTAAAATAACTCCAGGTATCCTATCTGACCTATTACATAATAAAAGTTTAAATTGACAGCAAAAACATACAACTCTAGTAAATGCACAAACTCAAGGATTTTGCGCAGCTTATTACTGAATGATGATTGGGTCAATGAAGAAATCAAAAAAGAAGAAAATTCTAGAACTAAATGAAAATGAAAACAAAACACATTAAAGTATCTGGAACACATTTAAATTTCTAAGTGCCTACATTAAAATACCAGTAAGAGCACAAAAATGACTTAATGATGCAACTAAAATTTTTGGAAAAATGCAAACAAATGAAATTCAAACCCAGTCAATGACATGAAATAATAAAAATCAGAGAAGACATAAATAGAAACAAATAAACAAAGAAATTTAGAATATTATAAGTAAATGCATTAAAAACCTGTACTCCATTAAGCTATGAATCCAATAAAAGTGAATCAATTTCTAGATTCAGCCAAACCATCATAACTATACCAAGAAGTCAACAACTTAAACATACAAGAACAAAAGAAGATGTTTAAATAGTAATAAAAAGCCTTCCAACTAAAATATATCCAGGGCCAGATAGATTTACAGCAGAATTCTGTCATAATTTCAAAGATCTACAGCCAATCTTAATAAACTATTCAAAAAATAGAAACATAAGGAGTACTCCAAAACTCCTTCCATGAAGTCAGTATTAATCTACTACCAAAACCAGATAAAGAGACCACAACAAAACAAAACAAAAACCCCAAAAAGCTACAGACCAATATCCCCGATGAACATGAAATAAAAAATACCCAATAAAATCCTTGCAAACTTACAGATGTACATGAAAGAAATTATCCACCATAAACAATTTGGTTTGACCCAGAGATGCAAAAGAAAAAAAAATGGTTCAAACTATGCAAATTTATAAATGTAGTAAACCAAGCAACTGGACTTACAGACGGTGGTGGTGGTGGTGGTGGTGGTGGTGGTGGTGGTGGTGGTGGTGGTGGTGGTGGTGGTGCACACCTTTAATCCCAGCACTCGGGAGGCAGAGGCAGGTGGAACTCTGTGAGTTCAAAGCCAGCCTGGTCTACAAAGTGAGTTCCAGGAAAGGCACAAAGCTACACAGAGAAACCCTATCTCGAAAAAACAAAAAACAAACAAACAAAAAAATCACATGATCAGCTCAGTAGATGTATAAAAATCCTATAAGGTAATCAAACTTGACTTAATGATGAAAATCATGGAGAAAGTAGTATTAGAGGGAAAGTACCTCAACCTAAAAAAACAAAAGCTACGTATGAGAAACTCACAGCCAACTTCATCCTAAATGGAAAAAAAAACTTGAAACAATCAAACTGAAGTCACTGAATGAGACATTGCTGTTCATTATTTCCATTGTTTTTCCATTTTCTGCTTAAAACACTACCTGCAGCAATAAGTGAACATAAGAAAATTAAAGGGATGCAAATATAAAGAGAATTCAAACTATCTATATTTGCAGATGACATGCTGTTATACCTTAGAGATCCTAAAACTTCTACCAACATGAATCATCAATTTTAACGAAATTGGTACAGAATCAATTTCAAGAAGCAATACCTTTTCTACAAACCAACAACAAACCAACAGAGAAAGGTATTGTGGACACATTCACAATTACACCAAAGAAAATAAGACATCTAGGAATAAGATTAGCTAAGAAAGCATTCTACAAAGAAATCTAATCATCTGTAAGAAGATAAGGGGGAAAATCATAAAATGGAGAGTTATCCATTACTCACATATTGATAGAATTAATATTGTAAAAATGACCAACTTAATGAATACCATTTAAAGATTTAATCTAATTATAATCAAAATCTCAGTCTTATTCTTCACAAGAATAGAATAAAGATTATGCTAAAATTCATATGAACCCAAAAGAGATCCTGGATAACAAAATAAACCTGAACAAAAATAACAGTGCTGGATCATCATTTTAAATTTCAAGATATACTAGTGGGCCATAGTAATAAAACATGGTACTATGAGGAAAACATATATAAACAAATGGAACAAAATTAAAGAGCTAAACATGAATGTATGTAATGGCAGCCATTTAATATTTGTCAGAGAGTCCAAAAACATGCTAAAGAAACTAGCAAACCTTAAAAAAAAGTGCTGGGAAAATTGGAATGTCCACATATAGAAGAAAGAAATTTTACCTATAATCATAACTTTGCACAAAAACTAATTCTAAATGTAGCTAGAGTTTTCCGCCTTGCCTACAGTCAGGACAAATCTTTGTCACCCGCCAGTCCCACAGCCGCTCAGACCCAACCAAGTAAACACAGAGACTTATATTGCTTACAAACTGTATGGCCGTGGCAGGCTTCTTGCTAACTGTGCTTACAGCTTAAATTAGTCCATTTCCATAAATCTATACCTTGCCACGTGGCTGGTGACCCACCGGCATCTTCACATGCTGCTGGTCATGGCGGCATCTGGCAGGCAGTCCTTCTGCCTTCCTGTCCTTTTATTTCTCCTCTCTGTTAGTCCCGCCTATCCTTCCTGCCTAGCCATAGCCGATCAGGTTTTATTTATTGATCAATCAGAACAACTTGACATACAGACCATCCCCCAGCACAGCCAAGTGCAGACCATCTCAGACACCTGCACTCAGGCCCATGGTCCTAATTATCCTCTATGCGGACCTGCTGGGTAACGCCACAAAGAACCCAAGAAGGGCTCCCACAGGACATACAGAACATCCCACAGCATCTAAATGCATCATAGATCTAACTCTGAAACCTTGAACTTGAAAACTATTAGAAGAAAACACAGGAAGTTCCCTACATGGATGTAGGAAAAGACTTTCTAAATAGGACTCCATTTGCTTAGGAATTAACAAAAACTATTGGTAATTGGTCTTCTTAAAACAAAACAAAACAAAAAAGATTCTGCACATAAGAAATAATCAATTTAATGAAGAGGAAACACAGGGAATTGGGTAGAATCTTTGGAAGCTAAACATCTAACAGAGGATTGATATCCAGAATATATAAAGAAATTCAGAAGACAAGGAAAAAAAGAAAAATTAAAATAGATGATAGATAGATAGATAGATAGATATAGATAGATATTTGATTGATAGATAGATAGATGATAGATAGATAGATAGATAGATAGATAGATGCAAATGAAAAACCTCTAGGTTTTTATCTCACTCCTATAATACTGGTAAGTGTGGTAGTTTGAATGTAACTGACCCTCATAATGTCATGGGGAGTGACACTATTAAGTGCTGTGGCCTTGAGCAGGACGTATAGTCTTGTTAGAGGAAGTGTGTCACTGTGGGGACAGACTTTGAAGTTTCCTATGCTCAGGATACAACCCAGTGTTTCAGTTGACTTCCTGCCTATAAGATGTAGGACTCCCAGGTACTACTCCAGCACCACATCTGCTTGCATGCCACCATGCTCCCGGTCATGATGACAATGGACTGAATCTCTGAACCTGTAAGTGAGCCACAGCAACTAAATGTTTTCTTTATAAGAGTTGCTGTAGGGAGCCGCTATTCTAAGATGGCGCTGACTTCCTGGTAGCCCAGCTGTAAACAACTCCATAATTGGCTATGCTCCTAGGACTACCTGTCCTAAGGTCCGAGCATGCACGAGTATGGTAATTGACTCCATGTCCTCAGCCTATCCCGTGGCTCCCCGTGCTTGCATTCTGGTGGGACCCAATCACAGTATGGCACGTTTGCCTGATTCCCTATATAAGCAGCTGCAATTTAGTTCTCAGGGCCCCTCACCTCCAGCTCTCCCTTAATCAAGAGGCGCTCCAATAAAATGTGATCTGAGAAGAATCCTCGAGTGGTGGTCGTTCTTCCTCGCTGGCTGAGGAGCTCACCGCACGTTGCTTTGCTCATGGTGTCTCTTCACAGCAATGAAAACCCTAATTAGGACACCCATCCTTGGCATAAGCCTAAAGACTGGATATTCTTTTCGACAGACACTTAATCAGTCATATTCATTGCTGCTCTAGTCACAGCATCTAGGAAATGGAGACAACCAAAATGTCCTTCAACTGATAAGTGGATAATGAAAATGTAGTACGTATACTTTGTGAAGTACTATTATTCAGCTGTAAAGAAAAGTGAAATCATTCTGAGGTAAATTAAATTAGAAAAGATCATATTCAGTAAGGTAACCCAGACACAGAAAGACAAATGTCACATATTTCTTCTCATCTGAGGTTCTTACCTCCAAAATTTGGATTAGAGTATACAGCCTGGAGTAACTGCAGAAACCAAGGAATTAAAAACAAACAAACAAACAAAGACCATTGTTGGGGGGTGAGGATGGGTAGCAGAAAAGAAGAGCAGGGTGCAAGTGACCTGAAGGGGGGAATGGGAGAAGCAGAAAGCTCGAATTAGGGAAGCGGGAGAGAGAGAGGGAGAAATACAGAAAAAGGAGAGAGGATGCTAAAACAATAGTAAAGATATTTGAAAAGCTATAAGAATCATACGATTAACTATCTATCCTTAGAAACCTATAATTGTTTATATATATCTACGTAATAGCTTAAATAAAATTTTCACACCTAGGCTGACAATGCTGCTAACAAAAGCTATAGACTGTCTAACAAAACCCCCAAACACCAGGGATGAAAAGCCCTCTTTGAGGTCAGAGTTTTCCAGGAAGCTTCTGAAATATTTTAGGCTATTGCTCTTGTTTTTGTTTGCCTCTCATGAGTAGAAGGTAAGTCCCTACTGTTGAAGAGTCCATGCATTTTGGACACAGAATCCAGTTGACCTAGGTTGTATCTGACATGAATGCCTCCTCCCCGTGGATTAGCTTTCAGGCTATCAGGAGTCGTGCAAGCTTCCAAAGGAGGAAAACAACCAACAGATTTACCAATCCATAATGCCAGGAACTACAACAACAACTGCCATGGCACAATAACCCTAAGACTACATTAGTTACAAAAATACCTTGGTGGTACTCAACAGCTCTTCAGTTGGACTTAGAGAGCTCAGCCAGAGGAAAATCATACCTGGGACCAGAAATCTAGACAACCACTCAGGGCTAGTGAAGTCACAGATCTTGGGGAAGAACTTGCAGCCACTAATTTACTGAACCACCACAATCCCTAACTACGCTCTAAATAATCATCCTCATACGCATTGGTAAATATAGTCTTCATCCCTCATCAAAGGATCTTCTCTTTGCAACAGACAGAGAACATTACAGAAAACCACAACTGGCCAAATTGCAGAGTGGTGCAGCTTGGTCTTAATTGCTATATCTACATCAAAACTCCTTCAACTACAGGGACAATGGCAAAAGAAGGAGCAGAAAGATTGTAAGAGCCAGAGGAACAGCATGCTTTCTGTGAATTGTAGGTTCTAGAAATGTTGGGGAGGCTGTGTCTATGACGTCTCACAATCATGGCTACTTAAACAAGACTTAGATCAGGACAGCATCAATAGACATGCCAACATGAAAAGGGAAAACTCAGGGGGCTCCAACCTTAGTTAAAGAACTACAGATAACTAAGGAATGCTGAGAACAGGAGTAATAGTCTTTCTTGGGTAAGAGAATATGGACTGGTTTTACAATAACAAATGGTCATCCCTGAAAACATATAAGTAACATTATAGAGATGTAGCAGGTTGTATTTATGTATTTATGAACACACAGACATATGTAATAATAGTTACAGAGATAGAGGTCATCTGTTTGAGAGAGAGCAAGGAGTATGTAGGTTGGATGAATCAAAGGAAAGTAGAGAAATGATGTTACTACAATTTCAAAAAACATAAAAATGTATATGTCAGTATCTGTCCCACCTACAATTCCACTGTGTCCTAATCAGAAACATTAATGCCAGAATCTAAAGCCATAGTTAGTAGAAGTTGCATTTCTGTAGCTAAAAATGAACTGTATTGGCTAGTAAATGCCCACAAATGAAGACCAAATTTTCTGATCTGAACATTAAGATACTAAAGTAAAGGGAGAAGCTAAATTACATCATGATTTTCCTTGACCTAAATCGGACCAGTGTTTTTTTAATTTGGTTTGGTTTGGGTTAGGATTTTCTTTTGTATATTTTGTTTCATATTTGAACTTCTGATGTTCTAGGCTGTAGTTTGGTGATGAATAGACTGCAATCAATTCCATGGATTCTATCCCTGCTATTGCTTCTGAACAATTGTACTGGAGCAGCAAATGAAGGATTAGAGGGTAGCTCTCTGGGGGCAGTGGAAGTACATATCAATCTGTCCCAGTTGCAGGGGAATACAGAAGACATAAAGCTAGGGTAGCCAGAGATCACAGTACAGTATGCTTTGAGGGGGAGGGGGTCATCTTGAAGAAAAATAACAATAGCAACAAGTTTCTCATCTGTAGCTGTTCAGTGATTCTTGTACCCTTGTCTCTTCAGACACACTGCAAACAACAGAAGGCAGGATGATAAGAATTAGTGTGCTGTTGATTACCAGCCTGGTGCATACATTAATGCAATAATCTGACGCTGGTGCCTGACTAGAAAAGGTTTGGCCAGAAAGGCCCTTGCTTCTGATGGTAGGATCAAAGTCCTTCAGTGTCCCCCTGGATGACTGCAGCAGAAAGGATTTCCTCCCAGTCACTCTGTACAGCTCACAGCAGCTGTGGTGAATGCTTTGAATCTCTTTTTAACAGGAATGTATTCCAAATGTGAGTGAGAAATCTTAGAAAAGAGTTTCCTCAGAATTTTTGTGAATGGTAGTTAGATTCATTTTGTTTTTATTATTGTGTCTCTTGAGGTGAAATTAAAAAAAAAAAAAAAAGAGTGGCTGGTGGGGAAAAAATGCAAGGCCCAGCTTCTCTCTCTTCCACCCATCTGCTGACTGTGGAGCATTTGGGAGATCAAAGCAGAGGCTGTGAAAGTGAAGAAGAACTTGACTTGTTGGTTGCCCAAGAATCAAAGCAAAGAGCTCAATCTCAAGAAAAGGCATGGGACTAGATCATAGGGCTGTCTGGGGAGGTATTTATATGGGCAAAAACTGAGGAAGAGGAGAGCGAGGGGAGGGAGAGGAGCAAGAAGAGGAAAGAAAGACAGACTACTCAACCTACCTTTGCAGACAATACTTGTCTTTCTACGTGAGCAGGCATGAATTGCTCAGAGATTACATAACATTCAGGGATTTGGGTTGGTTCCTTCACTTTTTCTTGCAGTTTTATGTGTGTTAGGTCTTGGGATCATCTTCTTAGGATTTATTTGGACTTTTTCTAAATCCCAATACTGTAGAGCTTGTTAGAAGCTCTAAGTCCTGGCTTTACTGTCTAGCTCTGTTATTTCCTAGCTCGGTGAACATGAGTTTCAGTGCTACAAATAGTGGGTTTAGTTTTAACATTACCTACCCTCTTTAGCTAATGTTACTTGGAAAGTTGCTTAAATTTCTGAATCAATTTCCTTCTCAGTAAAACAGGGATAATAGTACCTAATTAAATTGTCGCAGTCATATAATTAAACAATATGTGTCTGCTTACAGAGCTTTCAGGAATGAGGATAATATAAGGTAAATAATAGTACTAATGATTAATACTCATTGTATGAGTTTCACTATCTGTACAAGCTTGGAGAGAAAAATGTGAATGTAATACAGCATACGCTGAGAGTAATCTGGTTGCTATGCCAAATTACATGTGATACCTCTTTGCACCAAGGTGAGCATGCAAATATGTGGGTGATACTTGTAAGTACTATGCTACAGTTGATCCTAGGGTGAATTCAGACCAGCGCACAGTTCAAATCTAAAGTAATCAACATGGTCTTACATGAGCTCTCTCATCCTGCTGTTAATCCTGAAGAAGTCACCCAGTTCTGCTCTCAATTTGTCTCACACTCTGGCAGCTTACTGTCAAAACAGACACTAATGTAAATGCCACTTGAACTCCTGCAATGGATCTTTGAAATCCCAAATGGACAGTAATCACAGGTCTGAACCAGAAGAAAAAAAAGTCTTCAGAAGCCTTGATGACTTCTTTTTGTTCAGATGCCCTGACAAACCATTTAGGTGAAGTTTTAATTGCTATCTGGTGACATTTCTGCTCAAGCTCTAATGAATTTTGTCAGCACATCTGTGAAATCCCAGGAGGAAGAACTCTTTAGACAATATTGAACTTTCCAGAAAGTGATTCCAGAAAACCAGACAATCCTTAGAACCACTGGGTGCAATCAGACTTTTAGGGACACTTCAAAAGACTGACCTCAGATGTAGTTCATGTGTTAATTCTGGCTGATGTGCCTACCTTCTTTATTCCCTGGAGGGGAAATGTGTGTGTGTGTGTGTGTGTGTGTGTGTGTGTGTGTGTGTGTGTGTGTGTGTGTGTGAAGAAAGGAAAAGCATTGCATGGAAATGGGAAAAGGGGATTGGGGTAGGGGGTAGGGGGGATAGAGAGATAGGAGGGGGAAGAAGATACACTACAGTGGCTGCTGTTTCATAAATGTGTCAGTTCTGACTAATCTTTATAGTACTCATCTGTTTCTCCTTATGCTGCTAAGGGAAGATGCTCCACAAAGCCTGTTTCAGGCCGGCATATGACTCCCTCCTCCTTTGTTAGTATCTGATATACGAGGGCAGTGACACTGAGCAAAGGAGATGCCTGTCCAGAAATTTTACCATCTGAAATAAAAATCAGCCTTTTCTGCAACTATGGTTGCAAGAGTTGAGCTACTTCCTGCGAGCAACTAGCTAAAGCCCAGGGTTTCAATTTCAGTATTTGTTTACAACCTACTCCAAGGAAGGGATAATTCACGAGTGCACAAAGAGGAAGCTTAAGCTTTGAAAGAAATGTCCTCTAGCTGGGCACAGTGGGCACACCTTTAACCCCAGCACTCAAGAGGCAGAGGCGGGCAGTTATCTGTGAGTTCAAGGCCAGCCAGAGTTACATCATGAGACTATGACATAGAGAGGTGGAGAGGAAGCAAGAAAAAGCCCTAGAGATGTTGTCTGGGTAAATTCCACAGTAGAGTCAGTGCTGTCAATGTGAAATGGAAGTAAACTCCTAAGGCACATCTAATAGTATATGTACTGTTAAATGCATCCACACAAGTGCATTTCTGACAAATCTATTAGTCAATGTGTTCATATTGTAACTAACATCTCTTCACAAAAATATTTGTTTCTCAGCTCTGGACAGTGCCATCTGGCCAGAGCATTCAGCTAAGTTCTAGATAGACTACACACACCAAGTGTTCTCCTTTCCCAGGATGACAGCTGTGTGATCCTGTGTGATCACACTCCTGTGGCAAGACTTCAATCTGGGTCCAACGTGAGGCATACCTAATAATACTTCCTTCTGATATCCTCCTATGCTCATCACTCTGCACTCTACCACCTGTCCTTCTGATGGCTGGCATGATTATTGATCCCTAATATATATTTTGCCCCCAAAGTCCCTCTTAGCATCTGCCTTTGATAGCCTTATTGTGCAAGTGGATTAGAACAGAGCTTCTCAATATGACATTTCTTTGCAGTTTTTTCTTCCTCACATCTCAAGAGACACAGTACTCTCGGTTAGATAGTTTTAAATTCCTAAAGTGATGTTCAGAAGTAGAAGCAGCATTAAGGATGTACTCACATTAATATATAGAGCTGGAAATAGAAATTCTCTGTGAGTACTGCAACCTCTGACTTCAGGAAGATTGCTATGTAAAAGAGAGAAGAAGACTACTGTGTGTCTTAGAAAAGAAACAACAGTTTTCTAGTGAACAAAAGTAAGAGATTAGAGGAAACAGGACAGAATAAAGTCAAGAAAGTTTAGGGAGCAAATGGCAAAGAAGAAAGTGATATAAAATCAAATTCACATCCCAAAAACCAGGATCACTTGTTAGGTAGAGAAAGTTTACTTCATTGTTTAATGTTTGTATATGTGATGTGATGTGATGTGATGTGATGTGATGTGATGTGTGTGTGTGTGTGTGTGTGTGTGTGTGTGTGTGTGTGTGTGTGTGTGTGTGTTTGCAGGTGTATACATAGCACAATGTGAGTATGCAAAGTTAAAGGAGAACTTCAGTGACTTCTCTTTGCCTTCCACCCTGTTTGAGATAATATGGCTTTCATTGTTTGCTGCTGCATATACCAGGATGGCTGGCCCACAAACTTCAGTGTATTCTCTGTCTCTACTTGCCACCTTTCTGGGGTTACAGATATGCTACAGATACCATGCTTTCATGTCTAGCTTTACAGAGGCTCTGGTGATTTTAACTCAGGTCCTCATGTTCCCATGGCAAGGGATTTACCAATTTAATTCTCTCCCTAGCGAAGCAAATATTCTTTGGGGACAGCTTTGGCAGTCTCATTTGAATACAAAGTTGTATTGATAAGAAAGTCATTAAGTATTACCTACTTATGAAATGAGTCTAACAGGGGAAAGAAAAGTATAAATCTACAATGACTTTTGTATAATTTCTAACTAATTCATAATGAGCCATTTTTTGGATCTCTTGATTACTGCCCATTAGGCTCCCCTCACTTTCTGTAGCCTTCCGCAGCATGAATTCCACACTCCCCACAAATTCATGCACATCCCCTCTGTTCAGCAGGAGCAGCTGCTTGCATTTCATCTGTTTGGTACTGGCAGATGGGAGCAGTGTGACCAAACAAGTGTAGTCAGAGACTTGGATGAAATCCAGTTGACTGCTGGCATCCTTGTACTCTGTCAAAGTGAGCAAGGCCAATGTCACCTAAGAGTACATATAAATGAGGTGAGAACTTAAACCTTACTACTCTGGACTACTTAAGCAGATGCATTAATTCAAAGGAATACAATTTTTAAACATGTCATTTTGAAAGGATCATAGTTTAAATAGGAAATGGATGAAGAAAACAGAAGATTAAGGGAGTTTTGGAGTTAGACAAGAGAATAATGCATTGAGAAAGACATTAAGAATTATTCTTGAATAAAAAAGACATGAAAAGCAAGACAGGACAATAGCAAAGTCTTTTATTACTGAAGACCTTAATTTTTGAGACACATCAGCCTGACTTAATCCCAACAATGTCCTATGAAATCTCTGTGAACAGCACTCATTTCTCCTCTTTTAAGTAAGTTTTGAAGAGGGTACAAAACCCACTTTTTATAAATTGCATCACCAGTTGAGTGAAAAGGCTGGAATCTGGGTTTTTTTTATTCCAAGTCCAAGATATCTCCTCATTAGACTCTGATGAATGTCTTCTAGGACAGAAGAGGAGGAGTTCTGTGCTGCCAGGGCCCCGTTCTATTTACCACCCAAAGGAAACTTGAAAGAAAATAAAGGACTCCGTCCTTAGAAACAAGCCATCTGTTGCAGAACAGAGCAAAGCAGCCAGGCATTCACAAATGCAGGCAGTCCTGCCAGGACCTGGCTCGGGCGCCTCTGTTGCAAGCTCTTTCATCGCTAACTCCTGTAAAACAGGAACAATATCAGCTGGTAGGTGAGGAGTTTCAAAGTGCTAGTAAAAAGCAAACGATACAACAAATACTACCGAGTTCAGCCAAAGCCAAATCTATGACTTCTTTCTCTTTCTGGGGCAGGCGTGATCCTCCATGTTGACCACTTGCCAGGTACCTTCGTTTCCAAGAAGGATATGCAATCATTTCACAAGCTTTAGACAGTTTTCAGGAAAACTAAAAAGGATGCTCATTTTCATCTCAAAATAAACATACATATTAAAATTCTTTGTGTGCTTACTCTTTCATCAGTATCTTACGTCATGAATGTTATAAAAGACTGTCAGTCCTGTGTATTGCTGTTTCTCCCTCTTTCTTTTCAACTCTTTTAAGTCTTATTCATTTGCATTTTTCATTTCGTTTGTTTTTTGTGAGACTGAGCCCCACTATATACCCCAGGCAAGTCTCAAACTTGAAATCTTCTAGCCTCAACTTTTCTTATTGATTGATTGATACTTATTTATTTTTATTTTATGTGTATTGGTGTTTTGTCTGCATGTATGTCTGTGTGAGGGTTCCAGAAGCCATGGAACTGGAGTTATAGACAGTCCTGAGCTGCCATGTGGGTGCTGGGACTTGAACCCTGGACCTCTGGAATGCAACCAGTGCTCTTAACTGCTGAGTCATCTCTCCAACTCCTACTTTCAAGTGTTCTAAAGTTATGTTTGTGTAGTTTGGGTATCAGGGTAACTGTAGCCTCATAAAAGGAGTTTGGAAATGTTCTTTCTGTTTCTATAGTGTGGAACAATTTGAAGAATATTGGTATTATCTCTTCTTTGAAAATCTGGTTGAATTCTGCCTGAAACCATCTGGTCCTGGGCTTTTTTTTTTTTTTTTTCTTTTTTGCTTAGGAGACTTTAATGACTGTTTCTATTTCCTTATGGGTTATTGATCTATTTAAATTGTTTATCTGGTCTTGATTTAACTTTGGTATATGGTACCTATCCAGAAAATTTTCCATTTCTTTTAGATTTTCCAATTTTGTAGAGTACAGGTTTTTGAAGTATGACCCAATGGTTCTCTGAATTCCCTCATCAGCTGTTGTTATGTCTCCCTTTTCATTTCTGACTTTGTTTAATTTGGATGGGTATGAGCCACCATCGCCAATCCCTTTTCCTTTTAATTGTCAAAGAAAAAAAGTAAAAAAATTTGAAATTATTAGAAAGAAGGCATTACTAATCATTTTTCAAAGTTTTGTATTTTCTTAAATATGGGTGCGCTCTGATGAATACTCGTGTTCTTTGATGAGATAGTGTGCAACATAGCTCCCGTGAATGCCAGAACCAATCATGTCTCAGAGACCTTGCAACTGCCATTCCCTCTGAATAAACTCTCTTTCCAGACAGCGTTATCTCTTTCTCTCTTACCTCTTCTTTCTTTACTCCAATGAAAGACATTAATTGTCTTTTCTGACCATCTTTTCATGAGTGCAATCTCTCCTACTATGTTCTATTCCATTTTTTACTTACTTTTTTTTCCCTATAGGAAGCTCCAGAGTTCTTCTTTTTTTTCTTTTCTTTTCTTTCTTTCTTTTTTTTTTTTCCAGACAGGGTTTCTCCATGTAGTTTTGGTGCCTGTCCTGGCTCTCGCTCTGTAGCCCAGGCTGGCCTCAAACTCACAGAGATCCACCTGGCTCTGCCTCCCAAGTGCTGGGATTAAAGGCATGCGCCACCGCTGCCCAGTCCCTAGCTTGTAATCTCAACACACTGGAACATACCTACAATCTCAGTACTCAGGAAACTTAGAGTTCAAGGCCAGACTGGACTGAAGTACTAAAATGCTGTTTCAACAAACAAACAATTAAAAAATACATTGCCTTTAAATTTATTGTTATTAGTAATATTATTATTATTGTTTTGTGTGGTTATGAGAGAGGTGCACAGGGGTAGAGGTCAAAGGAAAATGTTAGAAAGTCCATTCTCTTCTACCTTTCTGTGCACTCTGGGGATCAAACTCTGGTGGCTAGGTTTTAGATCAACACCTTTTAACATTGTCTGTAACTTACTTCTTAATCTGAAATAGAAGACTGAGTGACTGAAAGGTAGACTCTGGAGCCCATCTGCCTGGTTCGAATTTTGGCTCAGTCTATTCCTAGATCCCCAAATCCAGGGCAAATTGCTAAATATTATCTACAAAATAGGGATTGGAACAATAGTAAATTTCTCATTGGGAGATTGTAGCAAGTTGATCAATGCTTGGCACACAATAGCACTATTAAATTGTTAGCTACTAAGTACTTATTTCCTGTCATTATTTTGTGAGGATTGTAGCGGATTTTGTCTCTTTTGTTCACTAATGTATCCCAATGAACAGATTTGTTCTTGGCATACAGCAAATGCTCAATAAATATTTATTGAACTTATGAATGAATGAAGAACAAAAGCATGAGAGACAGGCTTTCCTTTTGTATGCAGGGCTCTGGTCTTAGTTAAGTCACATTTGGCTTCACACAGCGACACTGGCTTGGGTAGTTTCTCAATTCTTATCTTTAATGTAGATGCCTCTTTCCTTGTACATGCTAAAGGATCAACATTTTTATTTTTTCATACAATTGTCCTGATAGTCAGATTTGTAATGGGAAAAATTAAAAGAGAAAATTATTGTTACATAAAAGTTTCAGAATCTACAATTCCCTAGTTTTTTGGGAGTGTTAACTTGGTTTTTACATCTACAATCCTAGAATTGCCCAACAGGCAGCATTGGTGGGCTAGGGAGAGACTGGGGAAATTTTAACGAACAAGAACTGGGTAGTGAAATCCAGAATGAAGGAGCAACATCCCCATAAAGTCCATAAGACAGACATTAAGCAAGAGAAGAAGAACACAGACAACAGCATAACTTGGGTTATATTAATAGTCAGTTTCAACAACCAGTATGCTTCTTCCCAGAGCCCTTTCTCTGAGATACTACAAAAGAAAATGCCAACAGAAATTAAAGAAAAACAGCTGAAAGCAAGGCTTTTGAGCTCTAAAATATAGTTTTGGATATTGTTGCTGAAACAGTGGCATGAGCAAAAAGAGTTAGGAATTTCAAAAGCCTTGGTTTTGAATTACTAAATTTGCAGTCCTAGGGGACACAGGGCGGAAAGTTCACAGACCAAAAAATAGATGGGAAAGAATGCAAAGTTGGAAAGGGTGGGTTTTCCCATCCAACCTTACCCTTGACTTGAGAAATTCATGTTTCTTGTGGGCTGGATGAGAGACTTAAGCCAGAGGAAAACAAGATTTTAAGAACATGGAATATTCAGGAAAAGAGTCCTATGCCCATGTCAGTCTCTCCAGCTGAGAAGATCTGGAACTTCAGAGTCCTAGGACAATCTGGAAGTTCTGATGGTGGGGATCATTGGTAACTTGCTTTGTAGTTGGGGTTTGAAAAGGAACTCAGCCTTGACTGTCACTTCTGGGTCAAATGCAAGACTTGAGACTTCTAGAAAAACTTACTTGGATATAATGCAATCTTAAGAACCTTGTACATCTTCATTGTACTGTGAGGATTTTTCCGTTTTGATCACGCACTACAAGCAGTCCAGGTGTAGCTAGACAGCAGGGGCCATGAGAACTTGCAGTGTGAGCAGAAAAGTCCAACAACCATGTTTTAATGATGTTGATAAGACTACTCCAACCTGGGCACATTGGTTCCTAAAGATGATGGAAAATATATCATAATACTACATGGCTTTTTTCTTTTGCAAACCCAGGGCTGTTTCCAAAATTTCACTCTTCCTGCCCTTGTCTTTTAATCCCTAGGATGTCCTTCCAGAATTAGGTGTGTGTGTGTGTGTGTGTGTGTGTGTGTGTGTGTGTGTGTGTGTGTGTGTGTGTGTGTGTTTAGAAGGCCCTGCATACCTGGCATCAGAGTGAAGGAACAGTTACCTGGTTCTGTGCTTTTATCTGCTCACAGGTATTCATTCCTGTTTTTGCTTGTTAGTCTACAGTGCATTTCACTTTTTAATATAGTTTTTATTATATCTATATTCTTTTTCTTATTTTGATAGGAGAAGGTCAGCAGATCAGGAAATGAGAAGGGTAATCATTGTTGTCACAGCTCTCAAGAGGCAGGGGCACCTCAAGCAAAGCCTCTGTGTGGCAAACACCAGTTCTGTTCAGGAGACAGAGGAGGTGCTTCAGGCAAGGACTTAACTAGGGTTGCCATGGGAAGAAAAAGGGAGCCTTTGGTCAGGATTGTTTAATAATTTCTGTGGGCTCTCATATGTAGGAGATATCTTTAGCTATGAGGTGCCTGGCCATGAGTGTATTAGATCAAATAGCTACTGATTGGTCTGTATTTGAAAGAGGCTGGGGTATAGCTCAGTAGATAGCATGTGTCTAGCTTGTGTGAATTTCTGAGTTCAGCACCACAGGTGCACTGTGCATGCATAACACATACACACACACACACACACACACACACACACACACACACACACACACACACACACACACTACCTCTGGAATAACACTTTTATATTCCTAGGACTTAAAAGGCTGAGGCAGAGCTATTGAAAATTTGAAGCTAGCCAAGGGTTAAAAATAAGGTTACATAGTGTTGAACTGATATATATTTTCACTATCTTTAGCAAACAACTCGAGTCAATAGAGCCTTAAGATTGATAACATAATGGTAAACTGATTGTGAATATAAATTTCAACAAATCTGAGTTTGCTGAGCTGTAGTTTCTGTGACTCACCAGAATTTAGACGTTAGTTTAAGTTAAATAAAAGGAAGTCGTATATCCTGTCCTTCTGAGATTGTGGGCTACAATTTGAATTCAAGAAAAGGTAGAAGAAAGATTTGCTAAATAAACAAGGTTAAATAAATAAGCTAAAGCAGGCATTGGCAAACTGTGGCCCATGGGCTAAGTCTAACTTGGTTTTGTAAACAAGGTTTCATTAGGACAGCGATGCACTCATTCATTCACGCATTATCAAAGGTTGCCTGCCAGCTGCAGACAAGCTGGATAGCTGTGACAGAGACCATATGTTCCACAAAGCTTGCAATATTTGTTTTGCCCTATACAGAAAAAAAAAAATGTTTTTCCTGAACTGGAATATAATCAAGACAAGCCAAAGCTAAGTTAATCTTAGAGTTGCACTCTACTGCATATAGTTGCTTAAATTTCTCTAATTTGGAATAAACTTGACCCCAGGTAGTCTAGCAACAGATAGCATGAGAAAGACAATGAATGAGAAGAAATGACCCCTCACTCTAGTTGTTCTCAGATGTCTTATATAGGGAGGGTGCTTTGATTTTACAGTGGGAAAAATGCATGTTTTAAATTCTCTCTGTGTACACCTGTCTGAGTTGAAGTGGGATAGTAACTAGACAATCTCGATCTTCATGTTCAAATTCTCCAATGGGGCAAACAAAACAAAACAAGCAAGAGGGGGAAGCAAGTGGGAAAGATCTTAAGTTTAACTTTGTCATACTTCTTGAATAACTTTACACAGGTCTTCTTGGCCAGGAATCTTCAATGGTGGGAGAGTGGGTTTTGGCTCACTCACCCATAAAAACTTTTCGGTTTTATACCTCAGGGTGCTGATGCGATAACCTGAATGTAGGCAGGTATTTCTCAGGTGGTGAGAGGCTAGAGATATTTCTAAATATTCTGTAGAGGGAACAAAGACAGCCCTCCACAATAAATAATCATGGAACAAAATGTAACATATCCAGGATGAAGAAAACCTGAATTAGAAATATAATATTGGTTTCATATCTATGTACATATGCATATATCAATTCATACCAATTTAAAAATGACACTACTATATAGAGGGCCTATATGATAAACATCATTCTCATTGTTCATCATAAATCACAACTTTATCTAATGTACTAAGTATTTGTGCCATCTTATTCAATACACCACAACTTTCACCAGGTTATTCTGTTTTACAAATGCAATTTAAAATTAATTTACATCCTAATTTTATGTTTTCAAAGTTTAGTGAACATACTTCTTTTTTCTACCAAACACCACTCTTGTAAGCTAACTGACAATGGCCTCTGTAAGCTCATATATTTGAATGCTTGTTTCCCAGTTGGTGGACTGTTTGGGAAGGATGAGAAGGTGTGGCTTTGTCAAAGGAGGTATATCAATGGGGATGGGCTATAAGGTTTCAATAGCGCAGGCCAGATCCAATCCCCCTTCCTCTCCCTTTCCCCTTTCCACGCCCCTCCCACCTCTGCCTCCAACTTTCAGACTAGGAAGCAAGCTTTTACCTACTGCTCCAGCACAATGACTGCTGTCTGTTGCAATGCTCCCCACCATGATGATCATAAACTCTAACCATCTGGAGCCATTAGCCCCTGAAATGAAATACTTTTTTTTTTGTTGCCTTGGTCATGATGCCTCTTCAGAGAAATCAAAAAATAACTAAGAAAACTGCTGATTACATATTCTACACAGTCTTTTTTTCTTTGAAAGCATGGGTTGCTCTCAGTTTTCATGGTACGTGGCCAAAGTTCACACTCAGTACTGCTGGAGGCATTGTTATGTGAAACATACAAAGGTGAATTGTAGTGGGCAGCTGTTCCAGCTTTGACCTGGAAGTACTACCCTCATTGAGGCTTCTGTAACTGCCATGCCTATGTGGTGGGGCTGAGAGAGGAGCCCTTAAGACCAGAGATCCAGATGTGCTGGCTCTCTTGGTTCCTGGATCCTGGATGCTGGAGGTAGATCAGAGTTCTCCAGAGAACACCGCTAGAATGCACTACACCTTTCCCGGACCCTGTAACCTATCCCTTTTAAGTTACCCCACAAAATAAACCTCCCTTTTAACTATGTGGAGTTGCCTTAATACTTCCACCATTAGTGAATGATGGAAGTGACTGAATCATCGCATCACCTGGACATGCACTGCAAATGACAGCGTACTTGACCAACAAAGGACTCAAAGACACAAAAAGTTGGCTTTATTCTATGTCAAGAAGCCTGAGTCTAGATGGAACTGACCAGCCTCAACAGTTGCCAATATTTCAGGACTGGTACAACTTAGCTCTTGAGCTTTCACTTCAGCCCTGGGAGCTACTTCTGTGTTCAAAGTAAAGGAAAGTGAGAGGCATCTGCTTCTGCTTTGTTTCTTCTTTAGTTTTGGAAACAAAGACCTTCACAAAGCTTCTGTGATGATTCTGAATATGTATTTTGAACTTGCACCTGGTTACATAAAATCCTATCTGCAAAATATTCTTAGAAGGATGGGTGTTTCCAACCACCATATCAAAATGTTCAGGGAGGAAGGAGTCTAATAATGACCATTGGGAAACCTACAGTAGCATCTTCCAGGACTCAGAATGTAGTCAGTTTTGGTATCCATGGCTTCACTTCTATGCCAGACTCCACCAACTACAGTTCAAAATATTTAAGAAAAAAACATTGCATCTGCATTGAGTATGTGCACACAATATTTTGTCACTCTTTCCTAAACAATACACTGTAACAAGTATTTCATTGAATTTAAATTGTATTATGTGTATAAGAAATCCAGAGATGATTTATATTATATGAAAGGCTGTACATGAATTATGTATTAACACTACACCATCAATGCACAGAATTAAGCATCCTCAGCTGTGGATATATATGAGGGAGTTACAGAGCCTATCTCCTCAGATATTGAGGAACACCTGTCATCCATTTTGAAATGAACTGAATATTTATGGAGCTTTGAATTAAAATAGAGAGGTTAAACAGGTAAAGTACTTTAGATCTCTGTGTGGTGATATTTTATTTGTGCTGAAATGTGGTGATGTTTTCTTTGTGCTTTAATAAATAAAGCTTGCCTGGAGACCAGAGGGAAAAGGCCAGCAATTATAAGTAAACAAAGAAGTCAGGCAGCAGTAGCACACGCCCTTAGTCCTATCATCTAGGAGGTGTTCAAGGCCATACTGGAAACAGAGCCAGGTGTGGTGGCACACGCCTTAATTCCAACACTGGTTAACCATGAAGGTCCAGAGGTCTGTACAGATAGGCAGAAAGTGACAGACTGTGTAGGAAGTGGAAGTGATGTAGATGGACAGAACAGCAAGGCATATGTGTGTGGTAGGCAGGAAGTAACTGGCATTTGGAAGCTGTAGAGTTGGGCTGGTGGCTTTCCCTATTTCGCTGATCTTTCTAAGGCTTTCACCCATATATTTGGCTCTGTGTTTTTTATTTAATAAGACCATTTGGAAATTTGTCTACATCTCTGAGCTATTGATGCAGTAGATGAAAATCTCATCAATGTTCTTTTTATTAAATATAAAAAGAAAATAGGAAGTTACAGAAAAGCATAACAAATGACAAGAACAGAGATGTTCATATTTATGTTTTTAATCAATATGTTAATAATCTCTTATTTTAAAATATAGTAAGATAATAGTGAGGCTTTGTCATCTGAGGGGTCTACAGAATACCAACAACCTTCTTGTTTGAGAACAAATACCCACTGGAATAGTGATATAAGAACATAGTGCCTCTTTTTATGGATTTTAAACATAGATAGTCATTCTTTCCATAGCTTTACAGTAGGGCACAGTCAAAGATCTGGTCTCTGCTAGCCGGACTTTTCTACCTAGGATTTGGATTTCTTTAATGAGAGAAGAAGCATTTATTTATAGTAGTTGTGAAAATAGCCACCAGCTTTTCATGGGGCAGGAGTGTCTTCACTGTTCTTGTTTAAAGAGGCTCATTGTGTCTGTTATGCTCCTTCTGAGAAAGCCCCCTTTCCTTGCTTAAGACAATAAATCCAACTGTAGTCTTGTGAGCAAGGGTCTTATGTGACACCACAACTATTGGTAGATACATAAGTTTCTGTTCGCAAAGTTTAGACCAATTGTGTTTATGAAGCTGCCTCAAAAAGAAGCTGTGTGTCTGACACCTGCTAACCAAAAGCTAAGATTTCTTGTAAATCAACAACACAACATATCTCAGAAAGAAGAATGGAATATAAGTACTCCCCTATTTGGTATTTTGCTGTTTGAGTTTTGTATAGTATGAACAACCTCCTGCAATGTTTATGAATTCTGTGCACTTTTCTTTCATAATTCCTTATCAACAAAAGAGTTTTTTATTGACCACACACAAAATGCAGCTCAGTTTATTACAATTCTCCTGTGTTGTTACTAGCTGAGACATTACAGAACAAAGTTCCCTGCCCAACTACCACCAACATCCACACAAAGAAGAGCAACTTTGAGTCTGCTAGAGAAGCCAAGCTCTGATGGATCAGCCTCACACAATGATAATGGGAGCATCTTACTCATATCTAAAAGCTATTTGGATAACAAATAGCACATTTCCAGGTAGGGAGCCTCCATGATCTGATTTCAGTCTTACAGACCAAATAAATGTAAGTGAGTGCCAGCCCAGCAGACACGAATCTCCACTATCTCAACTTCATAGCAGCCTCTGCATTGGGTGGAAAAAGAGAGAGAGAGAGAGAGAGAAAAGGCTTTTCTCCTACCTTATTTAGTACACAATCACATGGTTTAAAGAAAATAAGATTTCCAAATTCTTATCATGATAATATTACTCAAATGATTCCTTGAGAACATTAAATATTCCTTTCCCCAAATGAAGACACAATAGAATAGAACCAGAAGAAATGAAAATATTAACTGTTTCCAGTTCTTTAATTTAAGACTTAATGACATAGGCTGTGTGCCACTGAGTAAAATCTTCATTTGGGGAAAAAGACTATTATGTGACATACTTTTGACTAAGAATAATTTAAACAGATTCTAAGAAAAGTCTTATTATGCATGTGCACATTGTAAAATGAGCATCCCTTTTAAACATCAGCGAACACCATGAGCAACGCTGGGGATTGATGTTAGCAGAGTTTAAGCTTGGCTTTTCCTGCCCTTGTGGCTTAAAAGATTATTGCAGCATAGTTATTGATAAATGACCAGTTAGACAGCTTTGCAGGTTCACAGAAAGCTGTTGTAATGAAAACAGCCTCTGAGTAACAGGATGTGACCATGGGTGAATTTGTCCACTCATTGAGTTGCCCTCAGTGACTGGTTTCTGATATCCTGTCTTCTAAGACTGGTACCAGTTCCCACAAAAGCTAGGCTTGTCACTTTAACCCTATTCTCTCTTCTACTTAAACCTGTGTTTCTTAAGCCTTCTAACAGCAATCTCTATCCATGGTCTCATGCTTCCCTGGGAATGTCTAAGCAAAGAGCATCAGGGAAAAGGAAAGACACAACTGGTTTTATGCGGGGGGAGTATTATTATTATTATTATTATTATTATTCCTTGTTTGTCCTAATTCTGCCTTTTCCAATCCCTAGTAAAGGTCTCCACTAAGGCTGTCATTTTCTTTATTTCCCAGGATGAACAAAGAAGGTGCATAGACAACAGTCTATAAGAGAAATGCCTAGTTTAATCATATTTGAAAAATCATGTAATTTTTAGCTTTTAAGATAATGTTTTAGTTAGGTTTTCTAGTGAACTGAAGAAGCACCATAACAACGGAAATGCTTATAAAATAAAACATTTAATTGAGGTGGATTGCTTATAGTTTCAGAGGTTCAGTCCATTATCATAATGGTGGGGAGCATGGCAGCATGTAGGCAGATATGGTGCTGGAGTAATAGCTGAGAATCCTACATCTTTCAGGCAACAGGAAGTCAACTGTCTGTCACACTGAACAGAACTGGAGCAAAAGAGACCTCAAAGCCTGTCCCAATAGTGACACACTTCCTCCAACAAGACCACACCTACTCCAACAAGGCTATACCTCCTAATAATGCCACTCCCTATGAGATTATGGTGGCCAATTATATACAAACTACTACAGGTGTTTATGACTAATCATTTCTGAAAGACTTTATTAGAAAAGAGGATATTATTTTTTCAAATTTCATATTATCTGTAATCGAAAGAAAAAAAGAAAGATGGAAGAGAAACAGGAGGAAGAGGAGGAAGAGAGAGGAAGGGAAAGTATATTTCCCACTAATTCCAACTGACCTTTACTAGTGTGTTTAAATGGGTAATCCCATAAGAGTCAGATATAAGCATTTGTTGTTTCTTTTTCTATCCCAAATACTTGCCTACAAAATACTACACAGTGGCCCATTCACAAACTCAGCAAGTATAGTGAGCATCTGCTTAGACAACCGAGTTGTAGGTTCTGGGAAAATGGTAGTGAAGAAAAATCACACAAACTCCTACATTTTGGGGCATAGTTTATGATTCATGTAAGTGGGAACTAAGAAAGCAATGCCTGTGCCTGACATTTGTGAAGCATTTTCCATATATCTTAAACATTTCATTTTCGTAGTAGTAACTGTGAACAAAAGGTCCTAGGAAGAACCACACCTTCCACTGAAGTTTCTTCAAGGCTGAATACTGGTTAGAAATTCAGTGATTCTCGAAAGGATGGATGTTGTAGGTCCAGAGCCTAATTGTAATTATCTTGGACTGCCCTTAACCCTTGAAGTAACCATTCCTTCCACTGTGTCATATGTACATAGTTATATGCCATGACTATGACGGACAGATAAAACATTTTGCAATCTATTAACTTAACAAAACCCTCGTTTTTAATGAATCAAAAGGCTGCATCATCAGATGTCATTGGATGCCTGAATGAGAGGCTTACTACTTTGACTCAATCCCCTACTAATGTTTCCAGTAGTGCATTCGAAAAGAGTCTCAATTTCTGATTTCCGTAGATCTGTTACAACAAACAATTCTACACACTGCTTCCATATTTGAAAATGGGATTTAGGATAATCTAAGTCTGTGTCCCAGGCTATAGTCACTCATCTTTGGCTCCAGAAAAATTATCTTTTATGCTCTTTGAAGTAAGAGCTGTTTGTGTGTCAAAACCTGCAAGTCAAGAATTATTAGTACCTACATTTTACAGATTTGAAGATGGAGGCACTTTACTGGTTATTCCAAAATGTAACAAATTTGTTAGGCATCATGACATACATGTGAACACACATTATAACATACACAATATTCTTCGCATGTTTGTTTACCCTTGTGAGCAAACACCTGTCCCATCTATGACAGCAATAAAAATTAAGTGTAGAAGTTTAGGTGTGTACTGGGCATATCGCTATCCTCAGGCAAACAAGGATAACCCTAGTCTTTCATTTACATATTAGAGTCTTAGGTGCAGAGAGAGAAAGTGATTTATTTAAGGCCTCATTGATAATTAATGGCTGAGCTCAATGTAGAGCATCCTAATTTTCAGATGAAAATTATTGAAGATAATAGACATTAAATACTCAAAATGTTTGCAAAATTAGCATTAAATGGTCATTCACTTTTTTCTTTCATAGTTTCTTTTCAATAATCTCCTGATCCCTACAGCCTCAACATCCCTTAGCTCACATCTCTATAGCATGGCCACAGAGTTGTCATACTCCAAGAAGACTGAAAGTGTGTTTTCATAAAAGTTTTTATATTTTATTAAGGCCTTTTTCTAGCTCAATACACTCTTCTCTCCTTGTCAAACTGAAGCAGGAAATAGGTTACTAACTTGGGACTCCACTTGGTTTAGATTATGCACATTCTTCTGTTCTAATAGTGTACACAGGAGTCCAATACCTTTACCTGCACATACTATGGATACACACACCCTGCATCCAGCAAACTGTTAGTAGCCTTAAACTTCCATATGCATCCAACTATCGCAACTGCTACTCTAAACAATGGAATAAGTTTCCCTTCCTCTAAGGACTACCAAACACACAGAGAATCTATTTAATCCATTCCAAATATATCAGGGTATAATCCATTCTTAACTAGTTTTGGTTCATTCATAATAAGACAAAATGTCCTCTAAATGAAATTTTAGGGATAATCACCAATTTACTATCTTATGTGTGTGTGTAATTAGACATTAGTCTTAGATGCTTTTTCTACACCATGACCAGAGCAACTTGTAAACAGAAGGGTTTATTTGGAGCTTGTGGCTTCAGAGGAATAAGAGTTCATCCCCATAACATCAAGGAAATGTGAGCAGAAGCAGTAAGTGTCATGTCTGCAACTGGCAGGTGACAGCTGTGAGCTGAGGGCTCATATCTTCAACTGCAAAGAGGAAGCAGAGAGAGTGAACTTGGAAGGGAGCATGATGTTTAAAATTTCAAAGCCCACCTCTAGTGACATACTTCCTCAAGCAAGGCCACAATTCCAAAACCTACTCACACAGTACCACCAACTGGAGACCTAGTGTTCAAATGCTCAAGAATATGAGTGGGATCTCATTCAAAACATCACAGAATTTATATGATTGATGTGTTAAAGAAAGAGACATGCATAGCAGAAAGCGGGTTATATAGCTTGAGAACTATCAATTAAAATAGAAAACCACCCAAATTAGTAAACAAACTCCTTCTTCTCTTGCACAACAGAGAAGAAAGCTCCAAGCAATTATCAGAGCCCTTGTGCACTCTTATTCTTACGGTATTGTGGCCACTGTCATTCTTAACAGCATCTTTCCTTCTTACCTGCACTACAGCTTTGCTCTTGAATAAACTTTCCTTGGCTCCTTACAATCTGTGTGGATCTTAAATTCAGTTCCTTGAATAAGAGGCTAAGAATCTGGAAACACTTGGCCCAGAGGCTGACCATGCATAACAAAACTCTTAGTCATCTTAAAAGAGCCACAATAATTCCACTTCCCTTTGAAGCTTCCCAGTGCTCCATACTTCAATCCCACTGCTTTTCTTCATATAGAGACCTGCATACATGAGTAGTACCCAGCAGAGCACAGCTTGGCTTAACCTATTTTGAAATATGGAATGATATTGCCCAGGACTCTCAAGAATATGTAACCAGTAGTGTGTTTGCTGACTTGTGTAACATTTTTTTTTTTTTGCACAGATTCTCTCTCAGTCATTTATTTGGTTGAAGGAATACAAAAAAATCACAAAGTAATATGGACTATCATCGTTGCCTTTCAGGACTTGAAGGTTAGACCCTATTGTTGAATAAACCACGTGTTTTGGAAATAGCACTGAAAGGAATCAAGCTGGAGCTGACCTGCAAACCTCTTCGCCAGGTTCTGGCTCTCATTCTATCAGAAGTTGTTAAGTAAGCCTCCAAGGGAATGGTTGGAATTCCCTAGCTGTAAAGCCTACAAAGCCCAACAAGGACTAGATAGATAAAATATTCCCAGTGGTACAATAGTGACACTTTTATCTGGGGCAACTGATTATATATCTATCTAATTGGACTCAATACCCATTGAATAGAATGTAACTCCTTCCTGGACTATAAACCTAGACTACTACCCATGGCTAGGTAGGTCATAAATCTGGAAGGAAACTTATTATTGCCATTCTCTTAAACCATTACTATTTCTAACTGTATAACTCAAAATGTGTATCTTTATACCCATATGTAACTATAGCTCTTGCCCCTTATCGAAGAAGCTTCTTTGTGCATCACATGGAGAGCACTGCAGAGATACACAATTGATGAAAATATATAGAGAATAAGATGCTGTGAAATACCCAATTCCTACTGACACATCTGCATCACAATCCCTGTATCTAAGGATCAAGAAAATTGATGGAAGAGGGGAAAGACTGTCAGAGCCAGAGGTCCAGTATGCCTTTTGCTAGATGGTGTAGCCTAGACATGATAGGGAAAATGCATCC
The DNA here is from genome assembly GCF_049852395.1 of Peromyscus maniculatus bairdii. NCBI lineage: Eukaryota > Metazoa > Chordata > Mammalia > Rodentia > Cricetidae > Peromyscus > Peromyscus maniculatus. Next base: position 96,838,513 of record NC_134853.1, read on the forward strand.
ATTAAATCTCTACAATATATTTGCCTGAACAAGACTAGCTTAATGACTAGTTAATATGCCAGTGTGGACATGGGAAATACTATATGTTCTTATCTCTATATTAAGAGTTACTGAATAGGTCAATAGCTGCTGAAGAGAGAGAATCAGTGCCTCCTTGGGAAGGTCCACAACAGGTTGTCCAGGCTCAAGTATTCAGCCTTGGCCACACATACATTTGCAGAATGCTAAGCACATTTAATAAGTTTTATATATATATATATATATATATATATATATATATATGTATATGTGTGTGTACGTGCTCAATGGTCATGAATTTGGGAGGGAGAAGGAGGACATTGAAGTAGCTGGATCTGGGGAGGGAGGAGTAGAAATGATGTAGATGTAATGTCCATGCATGGAGTTTAAAAAGTAATCAAGTTAAAAGAAAATGGATGACATGCATAGCAGACTATATTAAAAACTCACTACCCCAAGTAATTGGACTCAAAATTCCTCTGAAAACGTTGCTACTAAATCTCATTCTTTCCTAGTATGATTCTTAAATCATTTTATACTCAGACATCTAAAAATTTATCTAAAATATTTTGAAGTTTTTTGTTAAATATTCCTTAATGGTTAACACAATTTTCTTTAAACTATATTTTTTTTTAATTAAAGTACAATTGCATTTCATTTCCTCCTTCTCCCCTTCCCTCCAGCATCTTCCATGTATCTCTTACTGCTCTTTTCTCAAATTCATGGTCTTGTTGTTGTTGTTTTGGTGGTGGTGGTGGTGGTGGTGGTGGTGGTGTGTATATGTATTAATACCTAAATACATAAATACAACCTGCTCAGTCTGTGCAGTGTTACTGGGTGTGTATAATTTCAGGGCTGACCACTTGGTATTGAATAAGTCATTGCTGCACTCTTCCCTGGGGAAAACTCTGTCTCCTACTGTCAGCATTCCTTAGTTGCCTCTAGTTCTTTGTCTTGGATCCGGACCCATGAATTTTACACCTTCCTTGTCAGCATTTTAACTGGTGCACCTAGAACACAACTCCTGCACTTAAGACTTCAGAAATACTGAAGAAGAGGGGATAGAAAGATTGTAAGAGCCAGAAAAACAGGAAGTCTTCTGTAATATTCTGTCTCTTAGAAATGTCAGGGAAGCTGTACCCAGGAAGTATCAACAACACAGATGCCTAAACAAAGTCTGAATAAGGATTAACATAATTCTTATCTTAGTTTTGATGAAATTAAGTGGGGAATGATAATATATTCTCGTATTAATTGCACATTTGTCATAACTTCCAACTTACTTAAATCAAGTCGTCATGTTAAAAATTCTAAATTTTTATTACTTTCATAATGCAATTATTTCACTGTTCAATATAATTTGGATTTCTAAAATTAAGTTTTTAATTAACAAAAATGAATTTTAAATATTTTAGTATGTACTCTTCTTGAATATATCTCTATTTTCCCTCCAAATTCCAATATCCAAAGTAGTAGAATCTCTTCCTACTTAAAACAAGGAAACAACTAGGTTTCCAACCAAATAGGTTATGCTGATATTGAGACCAGAAATGCCAAAATACAGCAAATTCCTAGATACACAGATGAGTCTATTACAGTTGCCTGTATTTTCTATAACAACAGATGTCCTGATGACCATCCGCCAAGTCTAGACATCCCACAGTACAGAACATAGTCATATTTTCATTATACAAACTCTGAATTATAGCAATCACTTGACAGACTTTTCAAAAGCTCTGGGAAGTATAGGGTATGCACAGATTCCTGCCGACTTTTAGATCAATGTTGATGGCATCGATCTCATTAGAAATAACTAAAACTTTTGAGTGGAGTCCTTTTATTCAAGTTATATACAAATAGTCTTCAATGGCAATAATATCCAGTGCATGTTTATAATGATCAGCCAATGTTGGAGCCAAAGGTTTAGGTACTATACTATGTAGTTTAGGGCAGATTAAGTCTTCCACTACTAAGAAAAACAAAACTTTAAAAGGGTTAGTCCAGCATGATGGGATGGATGATGTCTATAATTCCAGCACTGAGGAGGCTGAAGCAAGAGGGTGGTTGAAAGTTAAGACGTTCCAGGATTATGTAATTGAGTTGTGGGCTAGCCTGGACTGTATAGTTAAAATACATCCAAAAAAAAAAAAAAAAAACCCAAAAACGAAGGATATCTAAACAAAACAAAACAAGAAAGTGGCATATAAAAATATTATTTTTTTAAAAGAAGAGTCTTTTTTATTTAAAAGATTATTTTATTCATTTTACATATCAACCACAGATTCCCACTCTCATCCCTCCTCTGGATCCCCCATCCCTATCCCACTCCAACCTAAACCTCCCCCGCACCCCGACTCCTCATCCCCTCCTCCAACAGGGTAAGTTATCCCCTTGGGGGGACAGCAAAGTCTGGTACATTCAGTTGAGGCAGGACCCAGCCCTTCCCCGCTGCCTCAAGGATGAGCAAGGTGTCCAACCATAGGTAATAGGATCTAGAAAGTCAGCTCACACACCAGCGATAAATCCTTGTCACACTGCCAGGGGCCCCTCAAACAGACCCAGCTACACAACTAACTGTCTCTCCATATACAGAGGATCTAGTCTGGTCCCATGCAGGTTTTAGAGCTGTCAGTCTAAAGTTCTTGTGTTCCTATGAGCTTGGTTCAGTTGTCTCTGCAGATTTATTTTTTTATTTTTTATTTATTTATTTATTTATTTATTTATTTATTTATTTATTTATTTATTTATTTATTTATTTATTTTGGTTTTTTGAGACAGGGTTTCTCTGTGTAGCTTTGCGCCTTTCCTGGAACTCGCTTTGGAGACCAGGCTGGCCTCGTACTCACAGAGATCCGCCTGCCTCTGCCTCCCAAGTGCTGGGATTAAAGGCGTGCGGCACCACCGCCCGGCTTCTCTGCAGATTTAAGAAGCGTCTTTTTAACCTAAGAAATTATGCCTCCAGATCCCAGGTTTCTTGATTAGATGAGATTTCAAGGTATCTCCTAGTTCAGTTAACTGGGACTTAAAATACTAAACAATACTCATATGTTTCAGTGACTGCTGTGGGATGTTTTGTATGTTAATGTGTTGCTCTGATTGGTTAGTAAATAAAACACTGATTGGCCAGTAGCCAGGCAGGAAGTATAGAAGGGACAAGGAGAGAAGAGAATTCTGGAAAGTGGAAGGCTGAGACAGAGAGATGCTGCCAGCCGCTGCCATGAAAAGCGAGATGTAAGGTACTGCTAAGCCACGAGCCACATGACAACTTATAGATGAATAGAAATGGGTTAATTTAAGATATAAGAACTAGATAACAAGAAGCCTGCTGCAGCCATACAGTTTGTAAGCAACATAAGTCTCTGTGTGTTTACTCAGTTGGGTCTGAGCGACTGGGGGACTGGCAGGTGAGAGAGATTTGTACTGACTTTGGGCCAGGCAGAACCAGGAAACTTTAGCTACAAGTGACTAATATAGATTGGTAATATTACAAAATAACTCTTATTAGAATCTAGTTTTCTATTCTGATTGTAAAATAAAGGAACATGCTTTGGTTTATATTCACAAGTCTGTGAAATCTTGATTTCTATCAAGTCTGGATATATATTCCTGTAACTAAAAATATTTGGCTCATGGGAAAAGAAATACTTTTTTCAGAAGAAACTTAAAGTGATACTATAGTATTATTGAATTTTTTTCTGCAATGTAAGTACATATTTACTCCTCCTAACATATATCTGATGTAATATAAAATAATAGAATAAATTATTAATTATTAGTAATAGTTATAATGATTTGAATATTAAAGATTAATCTATCTTAAAATTAGATCTAGCCTCTCTAATTAACAATATTACTATAAACCAAACCAACTGAAGAAAAGACTGAAAAGATAATAAATTGTTAAAATGCTCAAACATCAAATACAAATATTTCATAAAATATAAATAACTGTGTACAGAAAGAAAAATATCTATTTAATCAGTCTATTTAAAGAGTGTAATGATATACACAGAGGGCATTTCTTGATTGCTTTAACTTTATATGTATTGTCCTTCTTACATGTCCATGTAAATATTATGTCATATACAGAGGAAAAAACTTACCACACCCAGATTTTGATAGCTAATAGAAATGTAGACCAAGTATTACTTCCTTAATGACAATAATAACTATTTCCCTCTCTTAAAGAATGATTTCCTGTCTACCCAGCTTCATCTTTATCTGTTCTCTAAGATATCTGGCAAACAACAGGAATTGTAAAGTTCCCCACATAGCCATACTTAGCTGAAAGATTATATAAGACTGATTGAATAATTAGAACTTTATGATTCTGAAGTGCTGACGTATTATAGATCCACAGCTAAGCTAAGCTATCTTAAGTCCCCTTAGCAGCTACTTAGGATCCCCTTCTGTATCTCTCCTGTCATTCTATCATGTAAAAGCATTGAAATCTATTAACAGAACACTAGCTTCCACCGGCCCCCAAACTAAGACTGTCAACAGATAATATCTGCATTTTCTCTCCATTTTGCTATAACCCAACTGCCTGGTGTTCTCATCAACATAATTGGTAAATGGCTTGACTTACTATTTCTTTTGTTCTGTGACCATAAAAGTTCATGTAACCACACCCCTGTTGGAACATATCATTTGGGGCAATCTGAATCTCTGTTCCTATGCCAGGTTTCCTCATATTTAGCTCAAAACAAAGTATTTCTTATTCTCTTTGAAGTGAGGGCTTTGTTTTGCATAAACACCAGCCTGGGTAAGTAGTAAGACTCATCCCTCCTCATGAAGAAAAAGAAGCCTTTGATTAGCTTCCAAAATGAGCCCACTAAGGAAAACAGAAAACAGCTTAGTTGCCTGGATGACTTGAGAATATTTGGAGGCAAGGACACCAGATTTCATGCTGGTGAGGATTGTCTGGGTTCACATTGCACTGCCATCACAATTACTCCTGTTTTTAATTTTCAAAACTTTAATTATTTTATGTGTATAGGTGTTTTGCCTTCATGTCTATGCACCATTTTGTGTGCCTAGCATCCATCCAGGTCAGAAGAGGATGTTGGATTCCTTGGAACTAGAGTTACAGGATGTTGTAAACCTCCTTGTGTGGGCTAGGAATCAAATCCAGGTCTATGAAGAGTATCCAGTGCTCTTAACTTATAAGCCATCTCTCCAGCACCATAATTACTTCTTCCATCAGTATGCTAATTAGGATTCTTTTGGGGGGTCTTTTTTTTGTTCATGGTGATAGTTTGGGGTTTGGATTGTTATATATTTGACACAAGCTAGAGTCTTCTAGGAAGAGGAAATCCCAATTGGGAACATGTCTCTGTCAGATTGGTTTGTAGGCAAGTCTGTGGTGCATTTTTTTAATTAATGATTTATATGGGAGTGACCAGGCCATTCTGGGTGGTGACATCCCTGAACAGGTGGTCCTGTCACGCTGAGAAAGCTATTGAGAGAAAGCCAGTAAGCAGAGTTCCTCCACGTCATCAGCTTCAGTACCTGCTTCTATGTTTCTGCTTGAATTCCAGTCCTGACTTCCATTCATGATTAACTATAAACTATAAGTTAAAATAAACTCTTTTGTTTCCATGTAGCTTTAGGTCATGGTCTTTATCAGTATTGTTCTTTGAGTTTATGAGACAATGGGCCCTCAAGCCACTGGCTTGTGATACCTCTGGTGGTTATTGGTTTTGCCAGACACTTTAACTCACTGAGCTATGCACAATGAAGGCAGGACAGCCTCTGTGGCACTCGAAGACCCTTTCTCCCTTGTTTTAAAACTACTAGACCCCCAAATTTGGTTCATCCACTTACTGACTGAAAAATCATGGGCAAATTACTTCGAGACTCTTCCCCTAAGTTTACCTGTTATAGGATAAATATGAAACATTCCTCAGAGGCTCATATGCTGAAGATTTGGTCCTCCGCTGGTGGCTTTGTTTCTGGAAGTCATAAGATCCTTAGGAGGTCAGACACACCAAACAAAATAGATCACTGCGGTCTGTCTTCAAGAGCTGAATATTGTCCTGACAACACCCCTTCCCCAACCCTGGTTGCCATGAAGTGAGGAGCCTCTGCTGTAAACTCTAAAATCCATGATGTTCTGCTATGGCTCAGAAATACTGGTTCCAGTCAATCTTAGATAGAAACCTTTGAAACTGTGAACAAAAGAAATCTTCCCTCCTTTAAAATTGTTTCTCTAATGTGATTGTTTCCACAATGAAACTAATATGTTCTCTGTCTTTATGAGATATAATTAAATACTTATTACAAGTAAATAATACTTTATGAAGATTAACTTGAGTTCATACATAAAGCAACTTAAAATATCAATGACATTAAAATCTGTCCACTACCTATAACCAACTAGGGATGATGGACCTGATATTAATGTACTTTCATGTGAAATCTAATCTAATCTAATCAAATATCTAAAGTCTACAGAGATTTATCATTATGGCAAACTAAATACCAAACTAAGATTAACAGAAATCAGTGTAGCTCACTAAGTAGCTCTATTTTCACAGACTAAATTTCTGTAAGCTTCCAATATGATCTTCAAGAAATTAACTTGTACTTCTTTCCAGGGTACCCTAATTTGACTTCTGTTACTGTGATAAAATACCATGGCAAAAAGTGACTTGAGGGGAAAAGAATTTGTTTCAACTCATGACTCCGGGTTATGATCTATCATAGCAGGGAAGCCAATGCAACAGAAATGTAAAAGAGCTAACAACATCATATCCACATTCAAGAACAGAGAAAAACAAAGACCTGCACATCTGTAATCAACTTACTTCTCTTTGTTTAGGATGCAAAACAGAAAATGATGACACCCATATAAATTCACACAATCAAGGCAACCCTCCACAGACATACTCACAGGCCAAATTGATCCAGATAATGACTTACTGATACTCTCTTGCAAAGTGATTCTAGACTGTGTTCATTGACAGTTAAAACCAACTATCCCAAAGGATGATAGACAGTGTCAGGTTGCCAGTTAACCAACTATCCCAAAGAAACATTGTTATCAAAGAGAAGATTGTCAGGTGCATAGGATGAATGTGAAGAAGTCTGCCTCCTATAGCATCTGGTCTCAGATACAGGACAGAGCATGAGCAGTTTCTCTTTAATGTAAGTCTAATGGGGCATGGGGGCAGGGACTTCTCATACTTTTGTCTTCCTTCCTTCCTTCCTTCCTTCCTTCCTTCCTTCCTTCCTTCCTTCCTTCCTTCCTTCCTTCCTTCTTTCCTTCCCTCTTTTCTCTCTCTCTCTCTCTCTCTCTCTCTCTCTCTCTCTCTCTCTCTTTCTTTCAAGGAGAAAGCATAAATGTATTTTCCCCATTACCACAATGATGCACCAGAGTTTCTTACATTTGAGGAAATCTCAGGGGTCACTAACCAGAATGTAATGGATGAGCCTCACCCCAGGAATGCCCTCTCCAAGATCACAATATCTCCTTACCCTTTCCATGATCATGGTATCTCCTCAACCAGGTAAGTATTTATTATTGCTTTCTATTTCAAGAAATATCAACGGATTCTAAAAACTTAAAACAGAAAAGAAAAGCAATATCCTTAGTGACTTTTTGGTGGCTCTGTAATAGCATCATACACAGCTGTACTGGGAGAAGCACTACACTGCCAAGCTACCAAGGAAGAGACACAGGAAGCTCAGCTCCACACCATCACCTGTACCTGATTAATTCCCTAATCTTTTAGGAACATTGACTCAACCAAGCTGGGGCAGGTGACTTCAACTCAGAAAAAAAAAATTCAGAACTGGTCAGTGTGAACCACTGCTATGTTTAATAAAGACATTTTAGAATAGGCTTAAGCATGAGGGTTAACAGAGGAAAAGAAGCATTCAGAAATAGACAGTGGAAAGCACAGGTGTGGGCTTCTTTAGGAGTGAGTCCCACTCTGCTGTTTTTACAAGAGCCATATGTCGAATTTGAGGGGTCGTGGTGATAAAGAACATAAATGAGATAATCAGATAGCTCCTGGGGGATGCTGAGTAAAATTAAAGCTGTAGATCTCAGATAAATGAAGACAGGGTGTTTTTGCTTTTCACAATCAACAAAGTTGATAGTCTTGTTTGAGAGTCCTGAAGAATGCCTGGGAAGAGAAAATTCTATCATTCAGGCTCCATGCCTGATTCATTGTTACTTCAATGTATAATACACAAATATGCAAGGTATATTAACTCTACATCTACCAGCAACTTCCATAGAAGGAGTTATTAATTATGCTGGAATTCTTGACTCTCTGATGGCAAGAGGCTTTAGCCAAATTGAGAGACTGGAGCAGGAGAGACTCATTTCATCCCCTAGGTCATCCTGATTCTTCTTGTTTTGCAATCAGACCTCAGAGCTAGCAGAGGTATGTACACTGCTGTGGCAGGAGGTGACCCTGGATGGGCAGGTTACAACAAAGGATGAGAAATACTGACAGAAGGCACTGCCATTCCCTGATCATGGAAATGTTTGTGTTGTTGACGAGTAGTGAAAATGTTGTTAAGCCTCCAAGCCTCATTTTTCTTCTCATTCTCTCCCTCTTTTTCAAGACAGCCAGCTTCCCAGTGAAATTCACATCCTAGATAAGACCCTAGCTGCAAGAGTAAGATAGCAGACTTCAAGGCTCACTGATGATGTAAGTTACAACCAAATCAAAATCACTGCTCTCTGTCCTGCCCAACAGAGATATGACATTTATATTAAGATTTTGTGAAGTTTCTCAATTAGCAAATGATGAACTAGAGCTCATCATCATAGCGCGGTGATATGATTTTCTTCTTTGCATGATATTTGCATTGTAAATCTTTTAGAGGGCAGAAATGACACACTCTCGCCATGTAATATTGCAAAGAGAGACTATGAAAATAGAATGAAAAATACTGCAGTTCATATAAGTTTGAAGCAGATTGCCTGGGAGCCTACCAGATACCTAGTTACTGCCACAACTGATAAACTGTGGGAAGGGGCATAGGGTTTTTTTTGTTTTTTTTTTTTCAAATTCCTGAAGTTTCTTACTTCTAAAAGTGGCTAAATGTGGTAAACATAATAATAGGACATCATAGACTTTCAGATCATAAATGCCTTAAAAATAATGAGGTGCGATTTCTTTAGCCTAGCTATAAAAATAGATTTCTATCTTTTTTCCCCAAAAATAAAATCTTTTCATGCAATGGCAATTTAAATACTCCAAAGTTTTCATTTAGATCATTTCACTGTTATTTTAAATCATTTTAATAGGTCAGAATTCTAAGCAAAGAACAACTACACTGGAAATTTTTCTTTAAGTTTCTTGAACAAGAAATGGACTTGAAAAAAGTGTTCTCCTATTAGCCATAATTAAATTTTCCTTTAATTAAAGTTTTAAAAGTAACATTTACACTGGTGGGTTTACAAACACTTCTGGATTTTCTTGGTAACATTTGTACAAACTGCTTTGTAATTTGTGCAGCCACAGAAGTGGCCATTTTTTGAACTTTCTTTCTTTCTATTTTAATTATAGCCAAAACCAAAGTACTAATCCTCATGTTGAGCATACATCTTGCCTGTTCCTAAAACCATCAACTGCCAGCTAGGTTTGTCAGAGTTTAGAAATGTCTCTCCAGGCACGGGCAACAGAGTGAGAAAGGGATTGTGAAAACCTGGGAGTACTGAGTCCTATTTCTCTCCCCTGGTAGATGTGCCTGTCCTTGGAGGCCTTATGAAGAGCAGAAGGGCTCCAGGATTGCTCCTAGTAAACAGAACTGACCACACCCTTACCCCCGCCTCCCACGCCCCGTGTGCCATCCCTACAGAGCAAATGCCTGTGAGGTTTTACCATTGAAAGTGAATCTTAAGTACTGAGATGATAGCCCAAGACTGCAAAGTGACTATAAACAGAGGCTATTCGTTTAACTAAGGTGGTCAGCTGCAGGCAATTGTATGTGGCAAAGACTGACCTGCATTTAAGAAGTGGGAAAGCTCTAGGTGTGGACTTTCTGTAGGTTATTGTCATGGGAAGCTGGAAGCAGCTAAGTGGAATCAAGGCAGCTCATTTGGTTGTCTGGATAACATTCTTGACTCTGCTTAGTCTCTAGGTGCTGCAGAAAGATTTGAGAGTGAGAAGTATAGAAACTGGCAGCTGCAGGACCTGCCTGTGTATTCTGCACCTACTGCAGCAGGAGCCTGGGGGTTAGGTTCTTGGGCTTCTCATGAAAATAAGGTCAACGTCCATCTCTGTGCTTACCCCTTAAGTCTATAGAAAGGAAAGACTGGTACGTCAGTAAAGCAAAGCTGCATTGCTCAGTACAGATGACACTCACCTTATGTGCTACTGAGCATTTGAAATGCAGCTACGTGATGCACACGTGTCCCATGTGCAATGATTTCAAAACTTTCTTATGACCACAGAGAGAGCCCATTAATAGTGTTTACCATTAGGAACACCACAAAGGATATGTGTAGGCTATAATAGATGTGATAGAGTGGTTATTTTTTTTAACGTTTTGTAATATGAAAATGAGAATATTTAAATTCATATATGTGTAGCACTTGTGATTTGTGTTATGTACCAATTTGAGATCTCTGGAATGGAACATCGGCACATTGAGGCCCTGGGGGAAGAGTGTGGATGTCCTGGGAAATCTTGTATAAATGCTTTAATACATAAACATCGTTCTTAATTAGAGAAGGTCCTATTGAGAAGGCATTTTTTTCAGAACCCAAGAGCTTAGGAGAAAAGACTCTCCATTACAGAATGTGTCTATTTAAGAATGTCATATTTAAATGATTTTGAACTATGTTTATTTGAATGTGTCTTTGGACAAAACCCATATTTATTTAGAAAATTCTTTCTTTAAAAATTATATTTACTTAGAAGCATTCAAAATGTCAACAAAACAGCTGCATTTTTTTGCAATTACAGAGTGATATTCAGTTAACAGAACGATTATCTTCTTATAACCTGCATCAGAGACAGCAGAAGATGAAAACAAAAAAACAAAACAAGAACAAAAACTACCATCCCTATATATAACGAATTTGTGATGTGCACCAACAAGAATCTGCTTTAAATTTCCATGTGAGTTTACAACCCTCAGACGGTACCAGGCAAGGTTGGTGGCTATTGAAAATACCAATAGGACAGGGCTATCTAGAGACACATTCAGTAGTGTGTTAACTACACAAAAAAAGTCACTGTACAGTTTAAAAACAAATCTTACACAGCCTTACGTTTCAATTTTTTTTCTTTAAAGGAGTGAATTGTATACAGGGAGGTTAAATGCTTTGTAGACAAAAATACTGTGCTAACACTAACTTATTCATCATCAACTTCATCTACCCCTTCTTTATCCTCTTCATCCTCCTCCTCATCTTCCTCTTCCTTATTTTAGCCTTGACCCTTTTTCACTGCGTTGGGCAGCAATATTCTTTTTGTATTTTTCCTTCAGCTCAGCAGCCTTCTTTTGGTAGGGCTGCCTGTCATCTGCAGCAGCGCTGTTCTGTCATCTGCAGCAGCGCTGTTCTTTCATCCCTGACAGTGCTGCTCTGTCATCTGCGGCAGTGCAGTTCCTTCGACTGCAGCAGCACTGCTCCGTCATCCCTGGCAGTGCTGCTCCGTCATCCCTGACAGTGCTGCTCCGTCATCTGCGGCAGTGCAGTTCCTTCGACTGCAGCAGCACTGCTCCGTCATCCCTGGCAGTGCTGCTCCGTCATCTGAGGCAGTGCTGTTCCGTCATCTGCGGCAGTGCTGTTCCGTCATCTGAGGCAGTGCTGCTCCGTCATCCCTGGCAGTGCTGCTCCGTCATCCCTGGCAGCGCTGTTCCATCATCTGCAGCAGCGCTGTTCTGTCACCTGCAGCAGTGCTGCTCCGTCATCTGCGGCAGTACTGTTCCGTCATCTGCAGCAGCGCTGTTCTGTCACCTGCAACAGTGCTGTTCCTTCATCCGTGGCAGTGCTGTTCCTTCATCTGTGGCAGTGCTGCTCCGTCATCCGTGGCAATGCTGTTCCTCATTGCTCCCAGTTTCTTTACAACATCACCAATGGATAAACCAGGATGTTTTCCTTTGATTCGGAGCAATACTCAGAACAGAACAAGGGAGCTGAAGGAGGCATCTTGGGTGCATTGGTGAACTTTTTGGTCTACCCTTTGAGTGAGGATATGTTTTCGTTTCTCTTTCATAATGAGCCTGGTCAGCCTTTTCCATGTCTTCAAATCAAAAATAATTTATTATTTTTTAAAAAATTTTTATTTATTTTGCATACCAACTACAGATCCCCTCTCTCATCCTTCCTTCCATCCCCTCTTCCAACAGGGTAAGTCCTCCCAATGGGGGGATCCCTAAGCCTGGTATATTCCATTGAGGCAGGACCAAGCCCCTCTCCGATGCACCAAGGGTGAGCAAGGTGTTGGACCATAGGTAATAGGATCCAGAAAACAAGCTCATGCACCAGGGATATATCCTGATCACACTGCCAGGGGCCCCTCAAACAGACCCAGCTACACAACTGTCTTCTGTATGCAGAGGGTCTAGTCTGGTCCCATGCAGGTTCCAGAGCTGTCGGTCTAAAGTTCCTGAGTTCCTTTGAGCTTGGTTCAGTTGTCTCTGTAGATTTCCCCATCATGATCTTGATGCCCCTTTGCTCATAGAATCCCTCTTCCCTCTCTTTGACTTGACTCCTGGAGCTCTACCTGGTGCTTGGTTTATTATTATTATTATTATTATTATTATTATTATTATTATTTATCTTTTTTTGTTTTTTTTTGAGACAGAGTTTCTTTGTGTAACCTGGCACTTTTGGGGCCACCTTTTCTGGCACTCCAAGAACTCTGAGAAGTTGGCAGAAGCATTCAGGCCTTCTTGTGTTTTTCCCAGCAAGTTTGCACAAAGAATGCATAGGAAGACATTTTGCCTCTCGGCTTCTTAGGATCTCCTCTGCCCATGTTTAGGTGATTTTCCTCCACCAGTCACAGAGTTGCCCAGTGCTGGTCTGACTCTTGAGTGCCCCAACTCTGTGTCTATGGAGCTCAATGTACTGCACTTGCAGTAGGGAGCCAGACGCAGACTCCTCTCTCCCCTCTATAATATAGATTAAAATTTAAATACATCTTTTAATGTTGTGTATAATCACATAATAGGAGAGTGCTGGGGGATATCTTTCTTTACACGGTGAATATATGTTGTTCCCATTGGTTAACAAATAAGCCCCTGTGGCCTATGGCAAGACAGCTTGGAGTAAGGTGGGAAATCCAAGGAGAGAGACATGAAAGAAGAAAGGCAGAGCCAGAGAGACGCCAGCCAGCCACCAAAGGAGCAACATGTAAAGGGATGCAGGTAAAGCCACTGAACATGTGGCAATACATAGATTAGTAGTTATGGGTTGAGTTAAGCTATAAGAGCTAGCCACCAAGAAGCCTGTTTTAGACCATACAGTTTGCAAATAATAATAGGCCTCTGAGTGATCATTTTATAAGCAGCTGCAGGACTTAGGGCCTGGTGGAACCAGAAAAAAACATTCGACTACAGGAAAGACTGAATAGAGAAATATCATTTAGTACTGGAAACATAAATGATTGATTTTACAGGCAGATAAGATTTGTGATGCTAATATTTTCCTCTTTTCTCATCGTGGATGATAGAGCTAGAAACTACAATGCAGTCTGAGATTCAGCAATTAGGGAAAGGGAACCAAGTGTAGTACTTACAGTCTTGAGAAGAAGGGTGTTAACCAAAACCACACCCTTCACCTTAAAGGAGATAAGGAAGAATATATTCTGAGGCCAGTATGAGTGGCCATGGTCTGGGAGCACTGATGTATTTTATCCCCAAGTCCACATTCCAGTGATGACAGGTTTGTGATGTATTTATAGGAGCAGAACAAAGAAAATAAATTGAAATTCTTTTAAAATACATTGGTGGAAACATTGGTAGACAGATTCAAAGAAAATAGGAAATCACTGCTGTTGGGTTGAGATGCTACCCAATGTCATTTTTAGCTTTTTGTTTTGTGGAAACTAGGGTTCATTAAATTACTGTGTTTCAAAAGGTTTTTTCTGTCAATCACAGGATGTTTTGTTAGATTTAAAGATGGGCTAGTAATTGCTATTTAGGAGACTAACCTTAGCCCAAGATAAATTATAATTAGACTCTTGTACCTCCAATATTCTAAACAGTCGATAGTCATTGAATATCTAGTAACTTAACAAGCCTTACAGAAGCAGAGAAAGGTATGGATACTTTACTGGAACTTTGTTCACAAGGGTGACATTAAAGTCAGAAGCTAAGAAGCAGACTAGGTCCTTCCATGGGGAGGTGAAGAAAGGAGCTATCTAATATTTAGTGTCAACATCTTCTCCCTTCCTGCCAAAGAATGTAGCAACGCCAGGCATTGGAAGGGGAATGGAGACTGTACTTCCTGAGGGACTGTGCCATATTCATCAATTCCCACATCTTCATCCAGCTCATTTCTGGTGCTGATTGTTTAAAAGTAAGCTCTTCAAAGATGACACACAATTTTAATACTATTAAAAGACCAGCTATTGTCTTTCATGGTTCTTTGTCTGTAGCTTCAAGAAAGCAAAGCTGGAACAAGCTGTAAAAGTTCATATTGTTGAAAGGGTAGCTGCAGATTAGAAACAGCATGGTGGGTTATTTTCAGCTGTGGGGGTATTGCTTTGCCTTTCTCCCAGAACCATGCTTTAATTAAAAAATAAAGAATCAACTGGACTTGACTGCTCTGTGGAAAGACTGACATCTCAGTGACTCCCATGGACTGCCTATTGACGTTGCTGTAGAGAAGACTCAGAGTACAAAGGAGCTTTGTAGTGCTAGCAGTTGAGGAAGCATCCTTTGTCTTCTAACTTAACTGTTTTGATGTGGAAGTCACCACAAGATTAAAAAATGCAAACACAACATTATCATTTTCACAATCACTCATGTGGCTATGCTTTAGAAAGCATCCACAGGAAGACAATTGATGTTTTTGAGATGCTACAGGAATAAAAGAAAACAAAGAATTCATTCAACAAAGCTGATCATATCCCAGATTCATACTTAGCAAATGTATTATTTACATTAATTATAGTCATATTCTCTAAACATATTGAAAGATAGATGCAGATTTATCATTCAAGTGGGAAAGAGAAATCCTTATTCAAAATATTAGGTGACATGTGAACCTCCTTTTAATGGTGGTTGAAGTTAATTAAAATGCATGTCAAGTGTATATCTGAGGAGAGAGAGATAGAGATAGAGAGAGAACATGAAAGTGAATTCAGAGCTAAGTATCTGCCTAAATACGTCAGGATTCTTCCCCATAGGAAAGAGGGGCTTCATAATGTCATCTTTAGAGACACTCCTATAAGAAAGTTAAAACCTGCTATTGGCCAGATAAAGATGGTGAACAGTACAGTACACATAGACATGGAAGAAGAGCCACAAGGATACATTTCTTAACTACACAGTTAAAGGCACCCTGCTAAGAACATGAGAGGAACAGCATAAGCAGAGACCTTCATGGAGGAATACAGCTAGCTGGAACTATTTTCAGACGTTGAGAGCTTTTCTCGGCTTCTTTCTTTCTTCTCCATTACAACAGTAAGTCTCAAGAAGATCGAGTGGGGAAGATGGAAAGGAGAAATGAGTGGAGGGACAGAAAATATCTTTTATCACCTCCAGGGAACACAAAAGCAAGAGCTTTAAAAAAAAGTCTTTATATTCCAACTGAAATAACCAAGATCTGTAACAAAATAAAAGGCAAAGAAAAACAACCTATAAATCCACATGATTTTCAGCATTCCTCAAGAGAGTGTGATGTTGACAGGAAGAAGTGAGGAATCTAAAACAAGAATTCAGTCCCAGTTAATTCAAGCGAGCTTTTGGCACTCTTGAATCCTCATCGTTCTCAAGTGCACAGAAGGGGTGCTTTAAATAACTCATGAAAATGGCAAATCAGAGTTTCAGATTTCAAAACATTTCAATGTGAAACAGCCCAAAAGAGCAGCATCAGAACTGTCATCTTCAGCAGCCACATCCAGTGCTGGATACAGCATACAGTGAGGGCACAGAGAATAACCTTGCACCCACTGCCCTTTGCTCTGTGGTGATAAATAATATTTCCTTCCATAAATTGATAAACTGAAACTCTGAAGATTAAAAATATCTTCTATAGATAGTGAGATAATAATTATGTCTAAAGGTAACCAATGGTGAGAATTAACATCAGTGTTAAATTCCTACAGGAAAATTACCAGTATTAGACTTACATTCAACAATGGGGCCTGGAATATGGGTAAAGGCACATAGTGATGTTGCAGAGGACCCAAATTTTGTTCCTAACACACATGTGATGTCCCACAGTTATCAGTAACTCCCACTCCATGGGATCTGATGCCCTTTTCTGGTCTCCCGAAGTACCTACACTAAAGTTTACATAATTAAGAAACAGAATTATGTTTAATATGTTTTTAATTTATAACATACTTTTAATCATTGATGACAATAGTATTCTAACAAATTAAAACAGAAAATCAGAGAAAATGAGCTCAGTTCTTTAAGTGTCATTGAGGAAATGGTTTTGCTCAAGAGAAATACTGATTTACATTATTTCTGGGTGAACTACCCCTAGACTAAGTAAGTCTTGTGATTTCAGAAGATACTGACTTTGGTAGGCATTCCAGAAGGGTCCCAGGTCATTGCATACATGAACAAGGAATTAGACAGAGACATGGAGACAGTAGCAAAGAAAATTGAGAGAATTTATTAAGAAAGAATATTTTTCCAAAGGAAGGAGAAAGCCAGAGCAGAGCAAAAGGTGGGCAGTTTAAATGATCTCATATATAGAGTTATGGCTTTTGTGTTGCATAATGTGGCCTTTTGGGGTTACATACAAAGATCAGGATTTAGGGCTCAAATGCAGAGCAGGGGATTCTTTCAACATGCTGTGTTACATGTAGCTCTACACGCAACTTCTTACATCACATGCCTCATAGCACCATAAATCTCCAGCTAAGGATCAGTGTTTTAATGTTATAATGAGTCATAAGTCACCTCAAAACACTCTGGATCTACAGCTGTGGTAGAAAGTGCTCCATGAAGCTTCCTCTTTGCCAACTAGAGTCTTCTGTATGCTAACATGCTAATACATACGTGCCTTTATGTAATATGTTCTGGGCCTAATCTGTACTGTGCTTTATCATCAAAATCTTCCAGGCTATGTCTGTCATTGCCACAGAACTGAGTAGAACTAGAGCCTCAAGTTCAAGGAGAAAATCCTTCAGGCAGGGCAGAACTGATCTTGTGAGGAAGATCACTCCAATTATCACTTCCCAGTCTGAACTCACAGATGCTGTGGTACTGCTATGATTACTAACTCCAGAGGCTCTAGTGGCTCCTGTCATGGCGCTCACAGCTTAACCTGTAATACCCTGGCTGTTTGTCATCTTGCCAACTGTGCACTCCGACCAAAACAGGAGAGCTAAGAGAAAACCAAACAACACAACACAACAGGAGCATGGAGCTGTCAGTAAAAGGGTTCACTATCTCTGGCGTCATCTCAAGATAACTACATTCTTCTTAAAAGACCTATAACTATACTCCTAAACTAACACCCTTTTACAATAGATTTGCTTATTCTGTGTCACTATCCTAGGCCCCAGAAGTATGCCTTTCTTAAGTCTGTAAGCATTAAGAAGTAGTGGAACAGGCATATTTTCTGTAATTCATTGAACTTTGAATGACTGAAACCCAGGCCTGACCAATATATTATAGATAAGATACCTTATCAGAATAATCAAGAAAAGATGTGCTAAATCTTGAATCTTAGAGGCATTACCTACTTTGCTAGTTACTTTGGCTGGTTTGACAGAAGTACTTAAGAAAGGAAGGTTTGGGTCTTTTTGTTTGTTCATGGTTCAAAGATAGAGCACTTCATGAAGAGGAAGGCAGGGTGGCAGCATTTGAAGCAGCTAATCACATTTTGTCCAAAATCAGGAGGCTACCTTTCAGCTTACCCACTCCTTTTCATTCAGTCTGGAATGCTTACAGAATAGGATGGTTCTGTCTACATTTAAGATGAGTCTTCTGAAGCCAGTTAATCTAATCTAGAATATTCCCCACAGATATGCCCAGAGATTTGGTTTGGTCCTAAATCACATCAAGTTGACAATCAAAATGTCTTTAAATTTTTTTGGATTCATTTTTTGTGTATGAGTGTTTTGCATGCATGTCTGTATGCATAAATCCACATCTGTGCTGGTGCCCACAGAAATCAAAAGAGTTCTTCAGAGGCCCCGGGACTGCAGTTACAGGTGGTTATGAGTGACCATATGGAAGCTGGGAACTGAAGCCAGGTCCTCTGGAAGAGCAACACATGCTCTTAATCACTGAGCCATCTTTTCAGCCGTTCCAATCAAGATTAGACAGTTACCAGTGTTTATAACACACTGGTCCATAGTGAGAAGGCATCCTAGAATCTGACCACCGGTGTATGTACTTTCTTATTTGTGCTCACAAAGCTAATTCATTTTGTAACACATAAAATAGGAATAAAGTAAGAGGTCAAAATTTTCTTCATCATTATCAAGTTCCAGCAACAGAAGACATCTCAGTCATATGTGATATTATAACTGCTTCCTGATGAAGCTTTTTCCCTGAAAGTATAGAAACATTTGTGATACAGTGGTAATTTCATTATAGAGGCCTTCTATTACCTGCCATAGTCTTGGTCAAATCCCTGCCTTATAGTACCTCAGCTTCCATAATTTAAAGCAAAAACAGGAGTCCAATTCTTTTATGAATTTCATCCCCAAATGAGAGTCCTTGATACCAACAAAATAGTAAAATAATACTAATAACATTTTAACCTCCTTTTGGCTTGGGCATTGTTTCTGATAGTGGGAATATGACATTCTTTTTGTGTGTCATAGATAACTACTGGTGACTACTCTCTACAGCAGAAGGCTGAATATTTTACAAATAACTTTGAAAAGTCTTTGGAAAATAAAATGAACTTTTGTTTATAGCTTGTCAGAAGTAGATATGAAGATAAGAGTCTAGAAATGGGTTCTACAGACATATTCTAATCTAAAAAGTGTTTTCCTCCACTGGCAATTAATATTCAGATTATTTAGCATTTAGAATGTGAATCAATATATTACCCAGAGAAAGTAAAAATGTCTCACTAGACCTTAATTCCTGTTCTCTATCTGGATTCTCCCTTTCTATTATTGTATGGAGATTCTGTTTGTGAAATTGGAAAGGATACTTTCCTCATTCTTCTCCAAAAAGCTGAGGAATACCAAGCCAAAATTGATTCCACCAAAATTTGAAAGGCAAAGGAATTGAGATTACCAGTTTATGTGTTTTATAAGAAAATAAATCTAGTCTAACTCTTTCAGTGGTGTTCTGGATGGGAAATAAATGGCTAGATGTCTAAGAATTGCTGAAAGGACAGGGTTTGCAAAACCTGTAAGAGAAAAGGAAGTAGAGTTTTGATTTACACTTTAAAGACTGTTTCTGCCCATCTTCATAATCCCTCAAACTATGAGTTTAATAATGAGAACAGATTCTGAACTTAATCACGCCGTAGTATTGGAAAAACTTAGGATTACAACATCTCTTGTGTGTGTTAAAAGAAAAAAAAAGATAAAAGCAACCTATTAATTGTGCTCTGGACGAATAAACTGGGATCCGATTTCATAGTTTAGTGATCAAATTAATTAGTGATCTCCAACATTTTTTAAAGCACATGTGCTAAAGCATTGAACTCCTGCCCCTGGTGAAACTTTTAAGACCCTTTTGAGACACAGATGCAGAGAAAAATAATATGCAACATAATGAGAAGCATTTCATGCTATTTAGTGATGTTTATTTCTCAGAATTCAATTACTTTAAGATAGTGGGTTGCAACAGTCACTGCATTGAGAAACTGGGCAAACACCAGAGTTTGATTATTTATGCTACAGTGCACGCACACACATGCACATACACCACACACACTTTCCACACACACACACACACCACGTGCAAACCAGGAAAGCATTGATGAGCTGTACACTTGTACTCAAGGCTTTTCCTGCCTAGAGTGTTATGATCTCTTGTTCTTAGTTTACCTCCTTTCTTGCTCTATTCTTAAGAGAGAATCATACTGCATTACTGAGAAGATTCCTCTGAAAACCCAGGCTTATATAGGAGATGCATGTGAATATCCCACAAATACAATTCTTTCCTAGAAATATCCTTCAGTGTTTGTTTGATACCTATACAGGGCAAATCTCCATCATGTGGAGTTGTCCAGAAAACTGAAAGGGATAGAAAAAAACTCTTGGTGCTGTCTGAAACCTTTCATGCCTCTAAAATTGTCCCATACCCTGATTACTTACACACTCAGTTCTCAAACTCTCCCTATAGAGCTCAATCCAAAGATGACTACAAATAGATCAAATGCCAAAAACTTCACAGTTGATATTTAGCCTACCATGAAGAGAGAGGGATATCCTTCTCTTTCTCCTCTTCCTCATTCTCTTCTTCCATCTTATCACATCTTAACATCAGTAAAATAATTTGGTCAGGACCATTCAAAGGGAAACAAGGCCTATGTTTAGATTTAAACTATGTAAAGATTTAAAAAGCAGAAGATTCTCTCAAGACACAAGTTGTGTGATAATAGTGTGTTTTGTGTGTGTGAATGACAATTTGTAAATGTTGAATTCTAGGCTTCGACAATCATTGTCAGTGCAGATCAAGCTGATGTTGAGAAAGATGCATCACAAGCACAGGCTGGAGGCTGGGGGCTAGATGGTTTTGAGGACGAGTTCTTGGTGGACTCCTTCATGGAGCAAAGGGAAGCAATGCCTTCTGGGAAATGAGCTAAGTTTTAATCTAGTCTTTAAGATTAGAAGTCGAAAACAAAAATATTAAGGAAAGGAAAACCTAATTGATCTTTGAAGTATTGTTATGTGGAATTGAGTGGGACTTTTGAGGCTTTTCTTCCAGAGAACAGGGACTTGGTTGTCAGGCCTATGTTAGGCCTAAACCTTGGTGCTATGTAGTTGTACTTAAATCATTTCAATGGAAAGTGTCTTAGTGATTGGAACTTCTAGTGCAGTATGGAGTTCTTCCATTTGAAAAATGTGATATTTGCATGGGATTGTTTGAATTTTGTTTTCTAGTCCTTCCCCATCACCACCCTCATAGTCTGAAGGTAGATTTTTCTTTTGATAAAGGAACAAAAAAAGTGAACATCTTGTTTGTAAATGGGTATCTAGTAGCTAGTGGTAAACTTGAAATGGTAGAATTCTTTAAAGCCTAATTCTAGGTAGCCTTAAGAAAATGTATCCTTGGCGCACGCCTTTAATCCCAGCACTCGGGAGGCAGAGCCAGGCGGATCTCTGTGAGTTCGAGGCCAGCCTGGGCTACCAAGTGAGTTCCAGGAGAGGCACAAAGCTACACAGAGAAACCCTGTCTCGAAAAACAAAAACAAAAACAAAAACAAAAAAAAGAAAATGTATCTTAATTATTTTTGAACCTGTATTCACCTTGTTTTTTTCAAATATCTTAAGTTATATTTTCTTTTTCAGAGCTGCTTCTTATTTGGGGCTACTTTTTTTTTTAATTGAGGCGTAATTCATAAAAGGGTATATTGTTTTGATGAGACTTTTTACAACTGTGGCTGGATGTCTTTCTTTAGTCTTCCAAGAAGGGCCATTTTACTTTTTTAGAGTTACTTTTTAAAGTCATGAGATCAACAACTTGGACTACTATGCATGTAAGTGCTAATGCAAATTAAAGCCCAAGTTGACCTCCAGCAGCAGTTCATTCTATGTTGACAGTGAGAGAACACTTTGCCTGTTAGGATACTGTTACTCGTGGACTGAAATGCTGAAGAAACCCCTCCCCCTATTTTGTTTTTTTGCAAAAATCAAGGTATATTCTAGGGTTTCCTGGTTGACCTCAACAGATAAACTGAGATGATAGTTTTAGTTCAGAATTGATCTGAATGTAGATTTACAGTCTACGTGTACGGCTGGCTAAGTGAGATCGCTTTCACAGTTCTGCATGTATCCCATCGGCTCCCCATTAGTCACTGAACTCTTAAAACTGGTATTGTAACATTACCACAATGTTTTGCGCCAATTTTATAAACTTTACAGTGCAATATGTGTTCCTTTTCTGAGGCAAACCAAAGGTATATTTCTCAAGGTTCTGCTTCTATCAGCAGCGTTGATGGAGGATTTTTTATACATTTGTAATAGATAGAAATAAACCAGAAAAAAGAAGAAGAAAAAAAAAGTGGTGGAGGAAAAGGTGAACACTGCAAGAATACTCAAAAGGGCTGAGAGTTGCAAACGGCAAGAATGGCTTTGCATAGTAAATGGAATAGAACAGCTCTGAACTATAGCTTACTTTTCCTGGTTTGGTCTGACAGAATGATTGAATGCTTTTGTACAAAAATCAGAGCCTTAAAAACAAGGATTTGGTGAGATTGTAAAATGGTGTGCCACTTTGGCAAAACAGTTTGGTGGTTGGTCAAAATGCAAAACATTGTTACTCTGTTACTCAAGAATTCTACCCTTAGGAATATATCCTCAAACTACTGAAAATGTGCACCTATGAAACATGTACATGAAGGTTTACAGCAGTGTGTTGCTAATAGTAAAAAAGTTAAAACAACTCAAATAGCTATCAAATACTGGAGAGAAATAAAATGTGGCTTATTCATACAATAGAATATTATTAAGACATAAAAATGAATGAGAAACTGACAGATTAAATGACTTTGGTGAACCTTCATAATTTCATTTGTAGATCTTTCCATTTCTAATTTATAAATACATTTGGGGTTATAAATTATAAATGTACTGCCTCCTGTCAACATTGTATACTTCTATTTGATGATTTCTGTGTCAAACATTATATGGAAATGTTTCCAAGTATTTTCTGTATTAACTGTGAATGAATAGAACAAAATAAATTGCCTGTGATGGAAAAATAAAATAAAAGAAAAGAAAAAAAAAAGAAAAAAAAAAACCAAACTGAAACAGGGTTAGATTGTAAGCTTCTTTTTAATAGTGCAACCCCGAGCTGCATTGACAACCATTAAGAGAAGTTTGGTGAATGCCAAGTGACTGATATCAGATAATGTATATTAGTCTATGGGCAGATGGGTGTATGATGCTGTCAATGAGAGAAACTGGGATGGAAGATACAGTACAAGAATATATGTGTGCTATCTTTATAATAAACATTTGTAGTACTAAAATTGTTCCATTTAAAAAAAATAATTGTTTTTATTTTTAAAGGTCGCTTTTTAAACTTATCTTGTGTTCAATGGGAGTGGGCTTTGACATTTCAGAAGCTCAATCCAGGCCCAGTGTCTCTCTTTCTCCTCCTGCTGCCTGCAGATCTAGATGTAGAAGTCTAAAGCTACTTGTCCAGCACTGTGTCACCTGCATGCCTTCATGCTTCCTGTTGTAATGACAGTAGACTGAGTAAGCCTCTGAACTGTAAGTCAGTGCCAATTAAGTGCTTATTTTTATTGGAGTGCCATGGACAGAGTGTCTATTCATAGCAATATGACACTAATTAAGACATTTTCCAATTTGTCTTGTTCCTTGTGTTTGTTACTACCCTTTCTAGACTTCTGATTTTCCCTGTTGTTCTACACAGGTCTGAACCCAGCACCTGACTCCTATAAGAGTCAGGAGATCATTATGTTTGTGTCTTAAATTCCGGGGCTCCAGCCTTCTGCATCCTCTTGCTTTGTTTTCATCCTTGCTTATTTTTTCTCTCGTTGTTTATCTTTTGAACTCTCTTAGTATTTATAACATATAAAGTATCTTCACATGTACTTTGACATTTGAATTTCATAGCATCTAATTGAGTTGATGATAATTATAACTCCTGATAAAAAATGAAAAAAAAGAGTTCCAGGGAAGATCAATATGTATCTGGCCTGTGATCATTTATCATTACTAGAAGAGCTGAATTTTAAATTCAGAAATCTTGACTTTCTTGGTTATATCACATTGCCTAAATGTTTATTGATAAATGTCCTGCTTCTGCAGCCTCCCAGTACTTTGTGAAATGTTGGAAGGATATTTTAGGAAAGAGAATGCAACTCATTCTCTTAATTTGATTTGATATAGAACATGCCAACTATTTAACACAACTTACTAAACTTAAAAAAAAGAAAAAGAAAAGAACTTCAGTTCTCTCTTATCCCAGAGTGAGGTCAGAGTTCCTTGCTGAACTTGCTTACTCAGAAAACAGAAGAAAATGGCTTCAGCCACTGTCTAGTTTACTTTGTACCTAACAAATGAGCAAATTAATGATCTAGAAATACTAAGAATTCACTCCCAGCTTATACTTTCCCTTAGGAACATTAGGATTCCAATTGACCAGCCACCCTTAAACCCATTTGCTACTGAATTCTATCCTACGAACTATAAAGAGATGAGATATGTCATGTTCAAGCTCAATTTTAAAATGTCCTTTCCAACTTCTCTCTTCTGTGCAAGTGAATGGGGGGACTCTGCTATTGGAGGCAAGATCCTAAAGGAGCATGGGAATTCCTGTGAGGAATAGCATTATTTATTAAGCCCTTGGGAATGTGAGGGATTATCTACAGCAAGGCATCCCCTAGCCTGACTGTAAATAAACTTACTCATGACTGTTCAGTCATTTAATTAGGTTTACTCAAGTGCTGGGCACATTGTTATTGCTGTTAATATAAACTAAGTGCCCTCAGCATAGTAAGTCATTCATCTTTGCAAATATTTGTTTGTGTCAAAAGAGACTCAGTCCTAGTAATACTCCTTTAATGCTCTAAAGGAGATGAACACATTTTTTTCTAAACTTTCAGAAATCCATATAAGGAAAAGTCCTAGAAAGGAATGGTATGTAGCTGTGCTGAGAAATGACAGCCACAAGTCATATTTTAATATTCTCAAATTTATTATTTGTTTTTACAATTAAACGCATGTGGTGGTTTGAAAGAAAACTTCTCCTAAAGGCAGTGGCTCTATTAAGAAGTGTGGCCTTGTTGGAGTAGTTGTGATCTTGTTGGAAAAAAATGTGTTACTGTGGAGGCAGGCTTTGAGGTCTCATATATGCTCAAGATTCCACCCAGTGTCATTGTCCACTTCCTGTTGCCTGCCAGTTGTAGGGCACTTGGCTACTTCTCCAGCACAAAGTCTGCTTGCATGCCACCATGTCACACCATGATGATAATGGACTAAACCACTGAAAATGTAAGCCACTCCAATTAAATGTTTTTCCTTTATAAGAGGTGCTGTGGTCATGGTGTCTCTTAACAGCAGTAGAAACCCTAACTAAGACAATGTACTTATGTACTTCTTGTAAAAATTATAAACAGAGGCTGAGACAATGAACATGGTTGAGCAAGTGTCTCTGTGGCAGGATGAAGCATCCTTTGGGTACATGCCTAAGAGTGATATAGCTGGATCTTGAGGTAGATTACTTCCAATCTTGTTGTGGAATCATCATACTGATTTCTATAGTGGCTGTATGAGTTTGCAGTCTTACCAGCAATAGATGAGTCTTCTTCTTACTCTACATCTTTGCCAGCATGAGCTGTCACTTGTTTTGTTGCTTGTTACCATTCTGACAGGTGTAAAATTAAATCTCAAACTAGTTAGATGAATTTCTAAATGGTCTTATTAAATAAAAAACATGGAGCCAGATACAGGGGTGAAAACCTGAGATATCAGAGAAATAGGGAAAGCCACAGCCAACCTAACCTTACCAACTCTGCAGCTTCCAAAAGGCGAGATGCTTCCTGTCTACTCATGCCTACATGCCTTGCTGTTACGCCATCTGATTTGCTCTCTCAGTTCAGCTACATCGCTTCCTCTTTCTGCCCAGCTCTGTCACTTCCTGTCTATCTGTACAGACCTCCAGACCTCCATGGTTAACTAGTGTTGATATTTAAAGCATATGTCACCATGCCTGGCTCTGTTCCCAGTATGGCCTTGAACTCACGGTAGATCCACATAGATCCACACAGATCCCCGCCTCACAACTGATGCATGACTTTTGTGTTTACTTATAATGGCTGTTTTTTTCCTCTGATCTTGAGGCAAGCTTTATTTATTAGAGCACAAATAAAATATCACCACAATTCCCCACTTTCTCTTTTATCAGCTTCCATGTATCTGGTCATATGTTGACATCTTTGATCCATTTGGAATTGAGTTTTGTGCAGGGTGGTAAGTATGGTTTTATTTGTATCCCAGTTTGCCCAGCACAAATTGCTGAAGATGCTGTCTTTATTCCATTGTGTATTTTTGAATTATTCATCAAAAATCAGGTGTCCCTAGGTGTGTGGATTTATGCCTGGGTCTTCATTTTCACTCCATTGATCAACATTCTAGTCCATTGATCATTTTTGTTGTTGTTCCAATACCTTGATGTCTTTTATCGCTGTAGCTTTGTATTACAGTTTGACATTGGGAATGTTGGTAAGTCCAGCAGTTCTTTTATTATTCATCATCATGTTTAGCTATCTTGTTTTTTTTTTTGTTCTTTTTCCATGTGAAGTTGAAATTTCTCCTTCAAGATCTATGAAGAATTGTGTTGAAATTTGGTAAGAATCTCCATATTGCTTTTGTTAGAATGTCCATTCTTTTTTTTTTTTTTTTGGTTTTTCGAGACAGGGTTTCTCTGTGTAGCTTTGCGCCTTTCCTGGAATTCGCTCTGGAGACCAGGCTGGCCTTGAACTCACAGAGATCCACCTGGCTCTGTCTCCCAAGTGCTGGGATTAAAGGCGTGCACCACCACAACCAAGCAGAATATCCATTCTTAACTATATTAATCCAAAAGATTTATTATTATTGGAGAGCTCTCCATTTTCTGGTATCTTCTTCAATTTCCTTTATCAAAGATTTGAAGTTTTTAATCATATAAGTGTAGCTAGAGTTTTCCTGCCTTGCTCACAGTCAGGACAAATCTTTGTCACCCGCCAGTCCCATAGCCAATCAGACCAACCAAGTAAACACAGAGACTTATATTGCTTACAAACTGTATGGCCATGGCAGGCTTCTTGCTAACTGTTCTTATAGCTTAAATTAATCCATTTCCATAAATCTATACCTTGCCATGTGGCTCGTGGCTTACAGACATCTCCACATTCGGCTTGTCATGGTGGCAGCAGGCAGTGTCTCTCACTCAGCCTTCCACTTCCCAGAATTCTTCTCCTCCTTGTCCCACCTATACTTCCTCCTGCCTGACTATTGGCCAATCAGTGTTTTATTTACTTACCAATCAGAGCAACACATTTGCCATACAGAACATCCCACAGCATACAAGTCTTTCATTAGCTTGGTTAGTGTTACCCCCAAGATACTTATATTTTCTGAGGCTATTATATAAAAGATATTGTTTTCTTGATTTTTCTCAGTTATTAGTCATTTATATATATGAAGGTTACTCATTCATTTCTGTGAGTTAATTTTGTAGTCTGCTACTTTGCTGAAAGTGTTTATCAGCTGGAAAAGTTTCCCAGTACAATATTTATAGTCACTTATGTATACTAGCACATCATCTGCATGTAGAGATACTTTGACTTCTTCCTTTCCAATTTGTATCCTTTCATCACCTTCAGTTGTCTTATTGCTCTAGTTAAGACTTCAAGGTCTATAGTGAGTAGGTTCAGAGAGAGTTGACAACCTTATCTTGTTACTGATTTTAGTGGAATTGCTTTGAGTTCCTCTCCATTCAAAAAGGCAAATATTTAAAAGAGGCAGAATCCCTGTACTTAGCAGCCCTGTGGTTTATCAAGATAAGATGGTTATACCCAGAACTCAGGTGATTTAGTCTAGCTAGCATTTCCAATTCTCAGTATATATCTAGTATATATCTGCATAGAAAGAGCCAAGCCTCATTGAGGACAGAATGACCAAAGTAGGGACAGGTGGACATGCATCTTTACTAGAAAAGAGAGTGTATTTATTTGCTGATCTAATCATGTCCTTGAGACAATTCTACTTATAACTGCAGAAATCACACTGAACATTGCTGTGGATATCACTCTATATAAATAAAACACTGATGGCCAGTGACCAGACAGGAAGCATAGGAGGGACAAGGAGAGAGGAGAATTGGGGAAACAGAAAGAAGGGGGGAGAGACACTGCAGCCACCGCCAGGACAAACAGCATGTAAAGACACCGGTAAGCCATCAGCCACTTGGCAAGGTATAGATTTATAAAAATGGGTTAATTTAAGATATAAGAAACAGTTAGCAAGAAGCCTGCCATGGCCATACAGTTTATAAGTAATATAAGCATCTGAGTGATTATTTTATATGTGGATTGTGGGACTGCGGGGCTTGGTGGAACCTGAAGAGAAGCTCTCCAGCAATAAATGGCGCCCAACGGCTCGAGTTTCCACCTTAAACCTGAGAATATTTAATAACCAATTCTAAACAGAGCCAAAACCAGGTTCCTACTTCATGTCTCATAAGGGCAGCTAGACACCACAAAATGCGGGTTTGAACTACTGGCGGGTTCCTGGCATTTGCGTTTGACCAGCAGTATGGCGGTAATGAGGGGTCTGCCAGGGACACATTACGCTGTGTGGTAGATTTAGTCTTTACTAGTATTAAAAAAAAAAGGTTTCTGGGCTACATGCTGCTTTGATAAAAGCTTAGACCCACTATTTCTCAGACTTGATGACTCACAGAACTGGCGGAAAACGCTGAAATGGGCGGAGCCAGCAGCCACAGTGCCATTTCAGTCTTAGAATACTGCAGTTTAAAACAATAGATTCACAATACGTAGGCTTGAAAGAGACAAAAAAAGATAAATTAATATAAAAAAAAGCCACGTAAAGATGAATATTACACAGACAATCTGTATTGTGTTGTCTTTGGGATTTTTAACTGCAAAAAAAACATTTGATCAAAAAAAGATGTTGAATTAAACCAATATGTATATTTTAAAGGTACCTTGACTTCAAAATTTGGATTTAAGGATATGTTGCTTTGGAAAAGAGGTTCTGCTTTTGTTTCCACAGAAAGCCAGAGGCTATGGATTTGTTCCAGATTAAGATACATCAGGTTTCACCAGCCAAGACCCCCTGAAAGGTCTCTGATGACACCATGGCCCAGATGATCTAACATCCAGAGCGGTTGCAAGGCAACTGGTTCACACAATACAGCCTCACAGACTACCCCGTAGGCCTAAAATTCTCTTTGTGTCCCTATAAGATACAGCGCCCCCCTCCAGCAGGAAGTAGTAAGAGATGCTACGCCCAAATTTCCAAATATACCAAGCTGGCTTTAGAGGTGGAATTGGCTCACTCCCCCTCTAAACCCAGACATATTGCTTTAAAAAAAATGGTTAAGAGATTCTTGTGTCCCAAATCAGAAGAGCCCTCTGATGTGGGACAGACAAAAACCAATATTTTTATTTAAAACAGGTTGATTATAAATGTGATCTCTTTCTAAAAAAGAAAAGAGGATATGATATAGATATATAGGAGGATATAGAGATGATAAGATAAAAGGGTAGATTAATGAACATACTTTTAAAGAACAACTTGTTTAAAATGTTTTACATTGGTATAAATTTTAGTTTATTGATACAAACTTAAAGTTAATTTTGTTATAATATATATATATATATATATTTCTATTCTTGTTTGAGGTATTATGTTTATGTAACTCATTTAAAATTGTAATGGATAATTAAAAAATAGATTAATAATTAGTCATCTATGATAATCATAATTGTAGCCATATTAGTTAAGTCTTCTAGGTATACATAGATTTATTTCAGATAGATAGGTAATCTTCAAACACTTCATAGACCTAGAGAATATGGCATTTAAATAACTTAGAATTCTGTTGACGTGAGACACAATTGCTCCTGGCTGCACCAATTTGATCCCGAGAGAATGTTGGGCTTCTAAGACATTTCCATTTGGAAGTTTGTCTTCTTGGCACAAAATGGCCTACTAGGCAAAGAACTGCCCTTGCCTTGACGGCTGACAGTACGAATGCAATGCTGTCCTTTCTGGACAAGCGGGACACAAGAAAAGTGACCACTGTACTCTGCCAAGACAGGGTAGAATGGTCTTTCAGAATTCCTGCTTATGAAAATGGTCTGTCATATACTCTAGGCCTGTAGCCAGTTTGAATGCACCAATAATGCTGAGAAACACTAGGTGACTGTCCAGGCTGCCAGCTCTCTTGGTCTACTCTTACAAGATTCCTGAAAGTTGCTTGCATCTATCTACCATTTCTCAGGTACCATTATATTCCTTCTCAGGACTTTGATGTGGTTAAAGACTAGATAGTTGTAATTTCCTCAGTTATGATAAAAGATAAGTTAGACATAAAACCTTAAACTCACAAATATAAGATTGATAGGACATCTTCTTTAATATTGTAACTAATTCTTGCTCGATAATTGTTTTGTTATATGTAATTTTATCATGTTAAAGTTAAAACCTTCCTTTTTAAAAAATAGAAGAAAAGGGGAAGTGCTGTGGATATCACTCTGTATAAATAAAACACTGATGGCCAGTGACCAGGCAGGAAGTATAGGCGGGACAAAGAGAGAGGAGAATTGGGGAAACAGGAAGAAGGAGGGGAGACACAGCAGCCACTGGCAGGAGAAGCAGCATGTAAAGACGCCGGTAAGCCACCAGCCACGTGGCAAGGTATAGATTTATAGAAATGGGTTAATTTAAGATATAAGAACAGTTAGCAAGAAGCCTGCCACGGCCATGCAGTTTATAAGTAATATAAGCATCTGGGTGATTATTTTATACGTGGATTGTGAGACTGTGCGACTTGGTGGAACCTGGAGAGAAGCTCTCCAGCAACAGAACATGTTAATTCTTTTGGAACTCTCATTAAATTCTCGAAAATTCAAGCAAATTCAAACCTAAGTTTTAAGGCTCTGTCTTATATTTAAACATTTTTCCTCATTTTCACTCTGTTTGTTCTCATGTAGTTTAAATTTTTCAAAGGCCCTTTGAATCTCTGGCAGCCCAAATAATCCATGTTTAGTACAAGGGTAGAGCTAGAAACAATACTTAATAACAAAACAAAAATTGTATTTGAGGTGAGAATTCATTTAGAAGAAAATGAATAATAATATTTACTGATCTAGAATGGCTTATAAAATCTATTACTGGATCTTCCCTTGTCTCAGGACATAGATTCTATACTGAATCTCCCATTTTCTTAGGACATACAGATATATACAATATAGCAGGAAAAGTAATACTGCTTGAATTTCTGATGGAGAAAGACACCAGAGAAATGTGTCTCTCCATGATCTACAGAGACATCTGCAAGGGTCTCTCTTGGCTCAGTATGAAGAGAAGAAGAGAAGAACTACTAAAGTCAGACAAAAGCCTCCAGTTCTGTAATTTTCTTTTTTTCCATGATTTTATCTGTAAAATGGAGGGGATGTCTATTTTATAATGGAATTGTTATGAAATTAATGAATAAAGTCTATTTAATTTTACAGTTACAGTCTATATACATGGTGGAATGTAGACACTTTAAAAGTCATATCTGCTGTTTATTAAAACAGAGCATCACATGGGGCAGGAGATGCTGTGAGGAGACGAATGTCCTTCTGTACTTGG
This sequence comes from Peromyscus maniculatus bairdii, assembly GCF_049852395.1. Lineage (NCBI taxonomy): Eukaryota > Metazoa > Chordata > Mammalia > Rodentia > Cricetidae > Peromyscus > Peromyscus maniculatus. Next base: position 96,870,159 of record NC_134853.1, read on the forward strand.
CAGCTCTTTGCAATCACAGGGAGCTGCTGATATTTGCCCCTTTATGTCCAGCTGTTTCCTTCTGTTCCACCTGACTCAGTATAAGGAAAAGTCCCTGCAGGATTCTTCAGAGGCAGCCAGCATTTAGACTGTGAAGTTTTTCCTTGAGCTGATGAGAAATGGCCTTTTTCTCCTGATGTTTCCAACCCAAGGAAGAACTTCACTAACTTTAAAACTTCACTGGATTCAATTCATGATTGACCTTGAAATCAATGAACAATAACTGTTCATGAGAATATTTATACCATCAAACTGTTCACAGCATTTAATCAACATTTTTTTCTCATAGAAATTCCTACAATGCTGTATTGTGAATAATAGCTCTTATTGCAGCTAGTATATCTAGAGCTAAATTTGACTTTTGCAAGAGAGTGCCCAGCTTCTTGTGTAGTATCTGCTGAAGGTTTTATATAAGGCTAAAGATTTATAAATGCTGGCATGGTCAACAGTCAGAAATCTTAAGTCTAGATCAAATCAATTTGTTTAGCTTTTAAACCATCAGAATCCTCTAAAGTTTCTGCAGGCTATATGACAAACACAGCATGCTAATGGTTGCCAGTGATTGGAATAGATCTAAACATAAAAACAAACAAAAAACCAACAATAAAAAACTTTGCATTAAGGGATTTAGACTTGAAAGAATCCATCTCCTTGAAGAAGTTATATTAGAGTCATGTTTTGAAATAAGTATTATAATGAAATAAAATGTTGGACTTTGAAAGAAAGATGAGTAGGTGAGAGCAAATTCCCAAGTTAGCTGGATAAAACAAGTGAAATAGCAATGACATTTTATTTGTCATATATAAAATATATATTATTCCCCAAAATATTTATAAATTATAACTTCATTATTTAGCAGCCCATCAGAGAATTTCAGACACACACATAAGTCTTCTAGAATAATATAGTGACATAGTTATTCCTGACTGCTATATTTAATAAATGGTTAATTTAATTTTAACTTAGCTGGAAGTCTGAATGTATTGGTTTAATGGAAATAAAAAATTATTTTATTCTGCTAATAATTGCTATTGGCTATATTCAGCAAAGACCTTGTTTTTGGTGAGAAGATTCTCAATAATCTCAAATCAGATCTTAAAATGTTTTCCTCTTTCATTTAGAATTTTCTCATTTGGGTGTCTAAAATTATGCATTGTTGTTCTGATACTTTATTATATGTAGTCCAGAGATTTTTTTCTTCATCTTCCCTTTCCACATCACCTGCCTACACTCAGCACAGGCAAATATATTAACTTCTCCATCCCCAGCTTAGGTTAGCACTGATAGTTGGAAGGCATGGCCTCTATTAACTTGACTACCACTCTGAACATCTACTGGAAATCTGTCTATCTAATGTAAAGGTTAAAAAACTTAAAAATGCCCCTTACTGTCTTGCAGATATAGTGTCTAGGCAACCCAATTTTAGATAGTAAGAAGAAGCAGAAATTTACTATATGGCTACCAAGAATATTTTACTTTGGGGATTAAAGTAACAATATCTTCCTATTTCCTTCTTCCTTAAATGTGCACTAGACACCTGGATTCTAAACACCTGTGAGGGAAACACTAACAGAATCCTGGAGATATGAAATCAAGGCCAACAGGTACTTCCTAGCAAACATCTTGTTACACAAGAAAAGTAATGATCTATTTGTTAAGGCTTTGTGTTGTTTCTACCTGTATCAGTTAATTGTCTGTTGCTGGGATAAAATACAATGAGTAAAGGCAATTTCCAGAAGAAAGAGTTCATTTTGGGTTATGGCTCCAAAGGGAGAATCTACTATATTGTGGGAGGTGTGGCAGTAGGCAGCCAGCACAAGAAAATGAGAGCTCATATCTCCATCTATATGCAGGAAGCAGAAAAGCAATCTGGAAGTAGGATGCATCTATGAAGCTCTCAATCCTGTCCCAGTGACATGCTTTCTTCAGCAAGGCTGCACCACCACACCAAATAGCACCACCAAGTAGGCAGCAAGTGCTCAAATACCTGGCCCTACGGGGGACAGTTCTCATACAAACCATCACAATAAACAAAAACCATTCCAATTTACACATTCTAGATATTTCAGTTATACCTGAAACAGCATTTTGGCTTATGCTAGCCAAACCCTATAACTTCTGTCATATACTGATTGTATATAGGAGGAGAGGCACATATATAGCAAGTCAGACCTTCAGTTGATTGTCTAACTCGTTGGAATTATCTCAGAGTGGGGAGCCCCTTGAGAAATGTGTCCATAGTTGTCAATCAGTCCCCAACTGATAACATCATCTCTCCTTCCTGTTTTCTATGACTTTTGCTTTTCTGTGAAAGATAATAAATCTTCTAGCTTTGCAGGCTGAAAGTATTTATGACCTTTTTTTTTTTTTCCATACTTTTGTCTTTAATAAAGCAGTGTGAACTTTCTTGTGCTGAGTTTCATGTGCATCCTCCAATTGTGGGCACCCATCCCAAGCAACTTCATTTCTCCTTGCTGTGGTAAAAAGAAGGCAAGATGCAAGTGCCAAAGCTGAAGGACTCGAACAGGCCAAAGCATGGCAAATCCATGCCCAAGCATGGCAAATGCTGAAGACAGGTTTTGTCCTTTTACCTTTCTCCTCCTTGTTAAAAACCTTTAGCTTATATTCCTAATGCTAGCCCCCAACCTCTATTCCCTTATTTAGCCACTGACTCATTCCTGAAGCAAAACACCATGGTCCAACAATCAAAATTCATTACTTGGCTAATCTATACAATCAGAATTTACCAACTAACCTTAGCACAGACGCCCCCTTTTTCTCTTTAAAAATCCATTCCTGCAAAAATCACTTTCTCTTCCTCTCTTGCTTGCTTGCTGCTGTGCTTGCTGCTGCTGCTGCTGCTGCTGCTTCTGCTTTGCTATCTGCCTTTGCATCCCTGCCACACCCCCACCCCCATCCTGCTTGCTCTCTCCAGGATAATAAATCTCCTTTGTGCTAAGAATTTGGTGTTTGAGTACATACTATAACAATTATGAAAGACTGAGGCAAGCATGTAGGCTACCAGACATCAGGTTTTGTGTCTTTGGGGGTGATTGACTTGGTCCTTTCTAGCAGGTTTTTGTGTCCAATCCCAAAGAATTTGGTTAAGAAGTAACCTTCTCTTTGGCAACATTACACTTTTCTATCCTTAATCAAAGGCACCTTTGGTACCTTTCTTTTAACATCTTTCTAATTTCTGCCAAAGAATTAAGAGGTAGGCAACAGTGGCCCTTCTCCTGAGCTGGCACTTATCAGAGCATTATTTCTGAGAAGGGTTGTCACTAGAGTTTTCCTGCCTTGCCCACAGTCAGGACAAATCTCTGTCACCCGCCAGTCCCACAGCCGCTCAGACCCAACCAAGTAAACACAGAGACTTATTTTGCTTACAAACTGCATGGCCGTGGCAGGCTTCCTGCTAACTGTCCTTATCTTGCTAACTGTGCTTTTATCTTAAATTGATCCATTTCCATACATCTATACCTTGCCATGTGGCTGGTGGCTTACTGGCGTCTTCACATGCTGCTGGTCATGGCGGCGGCTGCAGTGTCTCTGGTCATGGCGGCGGCTGCAGCGTCTCCTTCTGCCTTTCTGTCCTTTTATTTCTCCTCTCTGTTAGTCCCGCCTATCTTTCCTGCCTAGCCACGGCCGATCAGGTTTTATTTATTAACCAATCAGAGCAACTTGACATACAGACCATCCCCCAGCACAGCCAAGTGCAGACCATCTCAAACACCTGCACTCAGGCCCATGGTCCTAATCATCCTCTATACGGACCTGCTGGGTAACGCCACAAAGAACCCAAGAAGGGCTCCCACAGGACATACAGAACATCCCACAGCAAAGGGTTGCTCTGAAAGACTTATTTCCTGAACCGATAATGGATACAACATAGCAATTTCTCATTTTGACTCTTTGTCAATGTTCAGAAACGTTAATGATATATCATATATACGGACCGTGGGTATTTCTCTTTTTCTACCTTCAATGTGACTCCATATTGTATTTTGTTTTATCCCATATAACAAAGAGAATATAAATATAAACATTGCTGTCTGAAGTTTTGTTTTGAATATGCCAGTTGTTTTCTCTTGCTAGTTGTATCACAAGCACGCTGAGGCCATGTTTCCTGTGAAGTGTCTACTGTAGCATGATGGCTGCAGCCTCAATACCAACGGTGCATGGAGACTTCATCTTTGAGTATCGATATTTGCTTCAGGAACTAGAGCTTGGAAGCCTCTCCATCTTCAAATATTTTCTCAGTGGTCTTCAATTTGATGGGGTTTTCGTTGTTTTATTTTTTTTACTTTTTTCTTGTTGTTTGGTTGGGTCTTTTGTTGTTGTTGTTGGTTTGTTTTTTGCTTTTTTCCCCCTCATTTTTGTTTTGTCTCCCCAAAAATAGACACATATACCGTCCAAATGCCAATGTTAATAACATCTCTCCTTCAGTCTTGTTGAGAATTCCTGGACAATAATTTGAGGCCAACATATGTTCTCCCCGCTTACATTATTCAATGCTTTTAATTACAAGCTACGCAAGACGGCAGACTAGAATCAGATGGGGAGGGGACACTTTTGATATATAACTTATTTTTTTATTTAAAAGAATAACTAATGGATTCAATTAAGATTAAAGTTACACACTTGGATAATCCCAGTAGCTTAGAAAGCATTTTTCCAAAAATGTAGCTATTTTCAAACTTTTTGAATGTTATTCAGGCATCATTCTGGAAGGTGCTCACTTCCTACCTGTCAGTTGTGATTCACCAAGGGCAAAAATCCGGAAATTCTGGTCATCAGTGTGAATACAATGCATGCTCCTCAACAGGAAATCTCAAAGAACATCAAGAGCTTCCCTGACGGAGTTTCGAGTACTTTTATTTCCTCTTTCCTAAGAAATAAGTGCTAATCATAAATTCTATTGCAAATCCAGCCCATTCAACTATTTTCTAAGAGGGCAGTGCCAAGTAACATTTGACTCAGGATAACAGGTGTAATTATTTGAGTATACAGTTATACAATGGGTAGTCACCATTCTTTTGTTTTTTTCCTTTAGAAGAATAAATAATCGCTTTCTAATTTTATTCTAATTAAACTTATTATCTTTTAAAAGTAGAATCCACCTATATTACTAAGCAGCTTACATGGATGCTATTTCTATTCAGTGTTTGGCTACAAATGCATCAAAAGAACAAGAGTTCTGAGGTTTGCTTAGAATTCAGTTAATAACAAAGCAAATGCACTTGGTGTTTGACAGACACTGTGACTTGCAAATCTCAATGACTTTCCACATTCGTGGTTTGTTTAATTTATTTTCAGCAGCTGTACTGACTTTCATTGAGGAGCTGGCCACTGGCATGTGGTCTCTGGAGAATCTACCCATTTGTCTTCTGATGTCTTTGTATAATTGCTCATTTCTTTCCTAATAGACTTCTACCTTCTCACTGTTCTGAGATAACACATGGGGGATAACGTGTTCCCATATTTGCTTAGGTCATCATTGATAGTAGAAAAACATTGTGCACATCTTAAAAGGGGCATTGGTGGAGAAGACCACAGCTGATATGAAGACTTAATATCACCAAAGGGAAGTTTAATTTCATTGTTTTATGTAATCACCGATTGATTAGAGTACAAACTTTTAAATATTCTGTCATACACATATAGAATGCACAGGGGAAACCTGATGAAGAAACTGGAAAGAGTTCAGGTACAAACTGCTGAGCATAGACTATCAGAGGACTTCATCTTGCTGAGCAACCCACAGAAACAGGACAATTGAACTTGTCCTCCTCATTTCACAACTTGCTTTATCTGCTTTCTAGTCTTTCCTTAGCTGGTCTTGGCCAAGGGCTATTTTCTAAGTTTGAGTACCAGAGAAACTAGTCTACAACATTAATTTGTCAATAAGCTCACAAATATGTTCTGAAACAAATCTCTTTTAAGCACAAGTATATGCATACATAGCCCATATGGTAGAGGGAAAGAGATGGTTTTTAAAGCATGTTATGTGTTTTATTCCCTGAAAGAGAATGCCAGGTGAAAGTTCTGCCTGTCATACTCTGCCTTTGCCTCGTTTCCATGTTAACTGGCTCCTACCTGATAAATATCAGCAATTCCCCACTCATGCCTTCAGCTTTACTGCTCCTTTGGGAGGCCAGTAAAGCAGCTGTGTAATGCTCCAATGTCAGGGAGAAGCTAATAATATTCACCTGATAACATTCTCTGTGTGCAGAAAACCTTCAGGCTTTCATTCCTCTTTCCACCAATTGAGCCAGATTAAAATAAAAGGGGTCTGCTTTCAGTGACTTAAGGGTGTTTTCTGCTCTAGAGAAAACATCAGGGATAGTTTTATAGGGGTTCACATTTAACTATTATATAGTCCCCTTAAACTTAGCTGTCTTTGTTTTAGTCACACATAAGTCAAAACATGAAAATCTATTACAGAAAGCAATACAGCAACTACTGGTGCTTACTGCTTGGAAGGAAACTCTGAAATCACACCCCCGATTTACTACCATCCCTTAGCAATCATCAAGGTGTCTGAAGTCCCAACATTATTTGTTCTAGTGGTTCTTTCATTGAAAAATTTCCAATCAAAATACAATTCTTAGAGAAATACACTCCAAGAATGTATTATAAGGAAGCTTAGGATTCTTTCTTTGAGAAGCTGAGACCCAACAGCGCCATGTGAGCCAAGGGGTAAGTTTCATAGGAGTAGCAGAAACAAGATGTTCAAATGTTCCACATTCAAGTTTTGACACCGCACAAATTGCTAGGAACACATATAGTTTTATGTTAACAATATGTAAGAAAATTATTTGTTCAAAAATAAACCTCTTGATTAATTTGTATATTTTCTTTTAATTTAATTCCACAAATATTTGTTAGATATATTCTATGAGATAACCAGAATGGCAACTTCTGGGAAAGTAAGATAAGACAGGTGCCATATCCTCATTAAAATCAGTAATGGAAGAGACATTTAACAGACCAAAGTATTATCAAATGAATCCAGTGACACACAGTGCAGGAAGGAAAAGAAAAACACTTTACTGAGTTTGGTGTTTGGCAAATCAGAAAGACGTACAGAGTGAAGATATTTGATTTCAGCTCTGATATAAACTAGAGAAAATGGAGGAGAGATGTTATAGAGCTAAAATCATGGAAGAAAAGGATTGAAGGTTTACAAATCTATAGATGTCGCTAGTTGTCTGGTATGGCTTCAGTTCTAGATACACAAAAGCATGCAATGAGTGAGATAATTCTGTCAATCAAAAATTGAGCATCTTTCATTTTTGAAGAAATAACATTGAAGTACCACATTAAATACATTTTTGGAGCAAAATGAACACATCTTGGGCTGTCTTAAAACTTTCTGCAACAGAACGAACATTTTCTTTCATCTCTTGAACTTTTAGAAGGGAGGAGTCGAGGAAAATGGGCAAGTAGCCAAGGAGAATCTAGAGGGAGCTCACAACAAAGGGCCTCTGTGTGCCCCAGAGAAGCAAGCCTGGGAATATCTGGGGTGCTGGGAGTGTTCTCCCTCCTTTCCGAGGGGAGTTGGAAAAGTTATGGGGAAATGCATGTCAAAGCAGATGTTGCCATCTGTCTCAACACTTATTCAATCAGCTAACAAAAGCACAGCAGTGGCCTAGTCACTGCTGCCATGGGACTTAATGTTGCAGAGAAAATGGTATGGAGGCACCATCAACCCCAAGACCCTACTGAGCACCAACCCACATGATCAGACCTGGTAATACACACTTAGTCCCTGGCCCTGCCCTGCAGCTCTCCCGTTCTGACCCAGACTCTCTTTGCCAGGTACCCAGCTTAGGTCTCTGCTACACAGTGAATCTGCCCACTCTATCCAGGCTTCTAGCCCACACATGTGGAACCAGTTGATACTCACCTTCCCTGTTGCTCTGTCCCATCAGCACCCTTCCGCAGCTCATTTCAGTCCACAGCTCATTTCCTCCATATTCTGGCCAAAAACTTGTATCAAACTTTACTTAGACTAGATGCTAGATCTCATTTTAAAGATACAGAGAGTAATGAACAATCAAGACAATATGTCCTCCCCAAAACCAACAATCCAATATAGTGGCCCCCAATAGGAATGCTTGAGATGAGACTCAAGACACTGAATTCAAAAGAGCAGCCATAAACAAATTCAAAGAGTTCAAGGAAGACACAGCTAATAAACACATGACTGAACATAAAGAGGACAAAGATAAACTAAGTAAAGTCCAAGAAAACACAACCAAATGGTGAATAAAATAACAAGATGATTCTGGATATGAAAATTTAATTCAAATGAGAGCTAGAAATAAAGAAGAAAACTCAAATTGAAACAAAGCTAGAAATAAAACCTGAACATGTCTTATTTAAAGAAAAATCCTCACTGAAAAGTTTCACCAACAGAATGGATTATTCTGATCAAAGGCATAACCCACCAAGTGGACATTGCAAATCTAAATACACATGCATAAAACTCAGGATCATCCAATTTCATAAAATAAATACTGTTAGCCATTAAGCCACAGATAGCTCTAATCACAGTAATATCAAGTGACCTCAGTATCTCACTTTCACCAATGAACAGCTTATTCAGACAAAACAAACCAAACAAAACCAACCAACAAACAACAACAACAACAAAAACCAAGTCTCAGGAAGTGGCACAAATAGCCAAACTAGCGGATAGCCTAGACCCTCTGGATAAGTGAGACAGTTGATTGATTAACTTGAACTATTTATGAGGCCCCCCAGGCAGTGGGACCGGGACCTGTCTTTAGTGTACGAGCTAGCTTTCTGGAACCTGGGCCCTATGCTGGGACACTTTGCTCAGCATAGGTGAAGGGAGGAGGGGACTGGTCCTGCCTCAACTGAATCTACCAGGCTAAGCTGAATCCCCAGGGGAGTCCTTGCCTTGGAGGAGGTGGGAATAAGGGGTGGATTGGGGGGAGGGCCGGGGGTGGGTGGGTGGGTGGATTGGGGGGAGGGAGGACAGGGGAGTCCATGGCTGATATGTAAAATTAAATTAATTATAAAATTAAAAAAACAGATAAATATAGGTATTAATTGACATCATAGACAAATGGCCCTAACAGATAACTATACAATACTGGATGCAAAGATAAATATTCATTCTTTTTTAAACATTTATTTATTTTTATGAGTGTTTTGCATGAGCATATTTTACCACATTTCTTTCTGTTGCTACAGATCTCAGAAAAGAATGCTGAATCCCCTTGAACTGGAGTTACAGAAGATTGCTAGCCACCATGTAGATGCTGGGACAAGGACCAAGATCCTGTGCAAGAGAAGCAAGTGCTCTTACCTGCTGAGCCATCTCTCTAGCCCCCAAATACATATTCTCCTTAGCATTGCATGGAAGTTCCTCTGAAACTGAACACATAATGGAATAAAAAGCAAACACAAAATTTAGGAAAATAGAAATAGCTCTATGCTACTTATCTGACCACAGTGGAGAAAAGCTTGAAATCCATAACAAAAGAAACTGTAGAAAAATGTACAAATTCATGGAAATTAAACAATTTACTTTTTTGGTTTTTTTTTTTTTTTTTTTTGGTTTTTTGAGACAGGGTTTCTCTGTGTAGCTTTGCGCCTTTCCTGGAACTCACTTTGGAGACCAGGCTGGCCTCGAACTCACAGAGATCCGCCTGCCTCTGCCTCCCGAGTGCTGGGATTAAAGGCGTGCACCACCACCGCCCGGCCAATTTACTTTTTAATGATGAATATATTATTGAAAATATCAACAAGAAAAATTATCAATTCTTAGAATTAAAATAAAAGCTGCAATATATGAAAATTTTGGAATACAATGACAGCAGTCCTAATGATAGACCAGCTGGTATTCTTGTTAAGGTTCAAAGCATTCTTGCTAAAAGGTTAAAATAAGATCATTCTTGTTTTACATAAAATTTAAATTTGACCATGCCTTGATCCATTTTCTAGATTTTGACATGTTTCACACCTGACAAATAATCTTGAAATGTTCTGCCAAGTTCCCATGTAACCAAAAACCTTTGGAAATCCCCTAGGCTTGCAGTTTTGTTTTTGTTTTACTACAGGAGCCCCATTTTCTCTTATGTTCTATGCTATTTTCTCAAACCCCAATTTAGGGAGATAGCCCTGTCTGAGAGAAAATAAAGCTTGCTTAATTCAACTAAAATAATTTGAGTAATGGTCTTTACTCTTGTTCTGGTGGGATTAACACTAAGAAGTAAAACTGTAGCTCAGAAAGCCCAAACTTTAAAAAAATCAGAAAGAACATAAATATAAAACTTTATGATGCACCTTAAGTGTTTGGAAAAACAATAATATAAGAATAAAGACCAAGAATGGTGGCACATTTCTTTAATGCCAGCACAGCACTCAGGAAGCAGAGGTGGAAGAAAGAAAAGAAAAGAAAAGAAAAGAAAAGAAAAGAAAAGAAAAGAAAAGAAAAGAAAAGAAAAGAAAAGAAAAGAAAAGAAAAGAAGGAGGGAGGGAGGAAGGAAGGAAGGAAGGAAGAAAGAGAAAGAAAGAAAGAAAGAAAGAAAGAAAGAAAGAAAGAAAGAAAGAAAGAAAGAAAGAAAGAAAGAAAGAAAGAAGAAAAGAAACCAAATCCCAAAGACTTGGAAAGAAAAAAAAACAAAACCAGAATAAAAATTAATTAAATGATAACAACAAAAATACTATACAAAGAATACATAAAATCAAGAGTTCTTTGAGAAGATAAGTAAGATTGACAAATGATTATAAATAATCACAAAAAAGGAGACAAATTGAGATGACAAGGAGCTATCTCTACAGACATCAAAAATTATTTTTAAATTAACAGCACACTTTCTTGACCCTTATTCTGATGGAGTGATTGCTCAATGATTAGGAGTGCTACATGCCCTTATAAAATTCTGAAGTTCAGTTTTAAGATCCACATTGCGTGACTCATAACCACTTGTAACTCCAGCTGTACGGGATACAATATTCTCTTCCAACATCTGCTGGTGAACACACACACACAGAGAGAGAGAGAGAGAGAGAGAGAGAGAGAGAGAGAGAGAGAGAGAGAGAGAGAGAGAGAGAAAATCAATAAAAAATACCCACATTGCACTCTTGGAAATCTTAAAAAAAAAAATGGATGAACTTCTGACATACCAAAGTTAAACCAAAATTAGATTTAGGGATGCATGTATAATATAACATATAAAACACAGACGGGAAAAGGAATAAACCATATAAATGAAGTTAAGAGCAGAAATGAGATGATTATGTTAAAGAAAAAGTCAAATTTGTAATTAAAGTCCCAGAAAGAATAGAATTATTCAACTGTAAAGAAAAATGAAATTTGCAAGTGATTAGATAGAACTGTAAAACATTATGATGAGTGAGGTCACCCAGGCTCAGAAAAACAAATTCTGTATGGTTTCTTTCATATGTGGGTCCTGGTTTCAAAACATATCTGTGTGCTTAGCATGTAGTACCTGCAAAGTCAAGAAATGAAAAGGGGTCATTGTGATGTTGTCGTGTGTGTGTGTGTGTGTGTGTGTGTGTGTGTGTGTGTGTGTGTGACGACGTGAAAATAGAAAAACAGTTGGGAGAGGCCGGGTGCTGGGGAGATTCCCAGGAATCTACAAGGATGACCCTAGATTAGACTACTAGCAATAGTGGAGAGGGTGCCTGGTTTACTCCAGTAATCAGATCAGTGAGTACCCTGACTGTCATCATAAAGCCTTCATCCAGTAACTGATGAAAGAAGAGATCCACAGACAAGCACCTGGCAGAGCTCTAGGAATCTAGTCAAAGAGAGAGAAGAGGGATTCTATGAGCAAGAGGCATCAAGATTATGATGGGGAAACCTACAGAGAAAATCAAGCCAAACTAGTGGGAACTCATGAACTTTATACCACCAGCGGTGGAACCTCCATGGGACTGTACTAGGCCCTCTGCATAAGTGAGACAGTTGTGTAGCTTGATCTGCATAAGGGACCCCCTGGCAGTAGGATCAGGATCCATTCATGGTGCATGAGCTGGATTTTTGGAGCCACTACTCAGGGTGGGACATCTTGCACAGCCTTAATGCAAGGGGAGGGGCTTAGACCTGCCTCTACTGAATGTACCAGGCTCTGCTCACTCCCCATGGGAGGCTTCGCCTTCTTGGAGGTGGGAATGGAGAGTGGTTTGGGGGGGAATGGGAGGGGCAGGAAGAGGGAGGGGCAGGAAGAGGGAGAAGAGGGGTATCTATGATTGGTATGTAAAATGAATAAAAAATTTTCTTAATAAAAAAGAAAATAGAGAAACAGAACACTGTGGGTGCAAACTTTTAAGAAAGAATGGGGAATGTAGATGGGGAAGATGAGTGGGAAATGAGGAGGTTTAATCAGAACAGAGGGTATCTGAAAATACAGTATGGAAACATCTGATTGCTGTGGGATGGTCTGTAGGTCAAATTGCTCTGACTGGTCAATAAATAAAACACACTGATTGGCCAGTGGCTAGGCAGGAAGTATAGGCGGGACTAACAGAGAGGAGAAAAGAAAGAACAGGAAGGCAGAAGGAGACACTGCCAGCCGCCGCCATGACAAGAAGCATGTGAAGACACCGGTAAGCCACGTGGCAAGGTATAGATTTATGGAAATGGATTAATTTATGCTATAAGAACAGTTAGCAAGAAGCCTGCCATGGCCATACAGTTTGTAAGCAATATAAGTCTCTGTGTTTACTTGGTTGGGTCTGAGCAGCTGTGGGACTGGCAGGTGACAAAGATTTGTCCTGACTGTGGGCAAGGCAGGAAAACTCTAGCCACATTTGATTTTGTAAGCCTAAAGAAAAAAAATGTAAGTTTAAAATCAGAAGTGAGATAGCCTGCATGGCTAGAAAATGTTATTACTATAATCTATGGCTTATAACAAAATTGAAGTGCCAGGTTGTTACTGCTCCATCTGGTAGCATGAACCTGAGAAATGGGGCCTGAAAGTGCATCAGACAACTTATACTCTGATGGCATTTTGAGGGTTAAGCAAGGTCAAATGAGCAAAGTTCACATTAGTTTAGTCTTTATACAGCCACAAGGACAACCCATCCTTGGAAACATTTTTGAGTAAAATATTTGCTACACATGGGAGGTGCACAAAAGCACATTCCAAGAGCAACTCATGTTATGGAGAAACAGAAGTTACAAGACTTTTGTTTTCTTGGAATTAATTCACAAGTTCTCAAAATTATCCATACACAGCTTCATTCATATTCTGACATCTGGTGTAGGAAAGTGCCTTCTGAGGTCAGGAAGGTCCATGAGATCACACACGAAAAAAAATATAAACTCTTTCTGTTCTTCCTGGTGTTCCATTAGAACTATTTAGTAAGTCCCTATTGTGAAAGATAACACACACCTTTGTTGTACTAGATAGAGATGTCAAGCTGGACCTGAGGTAGAAATTTCCTTCCTGTTCACTAGCACTTATGGTCTGGAAAAGTGCAATGGAGGGTACTAGTCATAGGGAAAGATATCAGTTGTCCTTCTCACATGAGAATCCCATGAACTATAAAATCAACATGCCAATCAAGATGCATCTATTGATGCTATCCTTGCTCAGCTTTATGGTAGTAATCAATCCAGTAAAAAACCCAGAACTGAGTAAGTCTTTTGCTCTAGGAAGAAAAGTCTATGTAGTTAATCAGTGTTACAGGTCTAATAAAATTATAATTTCAAAATAAAATGATGATGAGTAAACTAAAGACTAGCCCCTTGCTGAGAATAACCATCTATAAGTCCAAAACCCATATAATGTGGGAGGGTGACAGTCAATAGAAAATACTATCTACAAGCCAGAAACCCTACATGAGTGGAAGGTGGTAGTCAATGAAAGGTGCTATATAACAATGTGGATTTTATCTTATGGACTATTTGCAAAACAGGTAGACAAACTGCATTTGGAAGGAAAAAGAAGGTGTCTTACAGCCCAGAGGAGGAAAACATTGCAATACCCTAAGATAGAAATTGCATAGGTGATTTGAGGGGCTGCAAGTATTTCAGAAGATTTGAAATAAGAGAATACAGAGATGAAATGACAGAGAAGAGGAAAGGTCCTAAAAAGACCTCATATGAAGGGATTTTAATGTTATTGTCCAGAGAATTTGTTTCCTTGGGAAGATTTAAGACATGTAAGTTGACAAGAATTTAAATATAGTACTATTATCTTTAATTAACAAATAAAATAGTACATGTAAATCTATAGCATCATATTTTGAAGTATGTATATATTTAACACAAATCCTAATTGGTCTTATAATAAAAACTTTGAGTCAGATATCAGGGTGAAAGCTGAAAGATCAGAGAAGCAGAGCAGCCAGCCACTAGTTCTTACCTGTACAAAATCCCCAAAGGGGACAAGATTTGGTCTCCCTGAATGCAGTGAATTCTTCCCACCTTATATTCCTCTCTCTGCCCACCTCTTCCTGTCTCCACCTTCCTAGTACTGGGATTAAAGGCGTGTGACTCCCAAGCCTGGCCTCTATGGCTAACTAGTAGCTTAGCTCCAAACTCTGATCTTCAGGCAAGCTTTATTTGCAAAATCACAAACAATACATATACATATATATATATGTATTTGCTATTCCAGCTTTGACCTGGAAGTACTATCCCCATTGAGACTTCTGGTAACTGTCACGTCTATGAGGCTGGGACAAGACAGGAGCCCTAAAGACCTGAGGTCTGGATGTGCCGGCTCTCTTGATTCCTGGATCCTGGACACTGGAGGTAGACTGAGCAGAATTCTCCAGAGAACACCACTGGACTGTACTACACCTTTTCCAGACCCTGTAACCTATCCCTTTACTTGTAAGTTACCCCACAAAATAAAAATAAACCTCCCTTTTAACTATGTGGAGTTGCCTTAATACTTCTATACATACATTCATACACACACACACACACACACACACACACACACATGTGTGTGCATATATATATATATATATATATATATATATATATATATATATATGCACACACATTAGGATGACTAGATCAGATCTAATTATTCAATCAGAAAAATAAATAAAAAAAGTTTAGGAGATGCATGACTTCTCCTAGATATGGTGGAGGAGAAAAGTTATTGTAGACAAAAGGGAGAGCATAGCCAGAGGCAGGGACATGTCAGAGAGAGTCAAGAGTGTTGATGACCCTGAGCTATGTGAGTGGGGGGAGGAGAGGAGAAAAAGGGGAACCAGGTACAGCAGCCAAGAGGGCAAAGGTACAAAAGGAGCAGTGTCTTAGGGTTTCTCTTGCTGTGGAGAGACAACATGACCACACCAACTCTTATAAAGGAAAGCATTTAACTGAGGAGGTGGTTTATATTTCAGAGGTTTAGTCCACTATCATCATGGTGGGGAGCATGGAAGTGTGCAGACAGACATAGTGCTGGCTACATCTTTATCAGAAGGTAACAGGAAGTGGAGTCAGTGTCACACTGAGGGAAACTTGAGCAAAAGAGACCCCAAAGCTCTGTCACCACAGTGACACACTTCCTTCAACAAGACCACATCTACTCCAACAAAGCCATGCCCCCTAATATTGCCACTCCATTTGGGGGCCATTTTCTTTCAAATCACCACAGGTTAGATAACCAAAGTGGCTGGATTATTCAGGGAAAAGTCTCTGGAGGGAAGGGCTGCCCAACCCCTGGGCTGGGAAGTTTAGTATGGAGGGAGAGGTATGCCAGTCATACTTTGTCATAGGTAGGGACTGAGGGATGCTGGGAGAACCTGGAGGCCAGGTTGGCTTTGATATATTAAATAGGCACCTCAGTCATTTGTCCCAGGGTTTGAGACTTGACAACTATGACATGCACTTACTTGAGTATTTATTTTTTGTTGTAAGAATACTTAAATGAAAGTCTCTTAATAATTTTTTAAATGTAAAATATTGTTATTAACTAATCACCATATTATAAAATAGATGTTTTAAATGCATTCTTATCAACAGAAATTTTATCTCTTGACCTATATCACCTCTATCTTCCGCATACCTCCCAGCCAGCCGTGAGTGGCCATGACTCTAACGCAGAGTCAGCTTGATGGCAGTTAGATGACATGTGGTGCTCAGGACACAAACTACCACTAGTACAACCACATGGGTAGTGAGGGCAAGAAAGGAAGCTCTTCATTCCGTTTTCTCTAATTTCTCTTTATCTTATTGAGTGCCATTCCAATGTTATTTGAAAGGCAGTAAGGGAGGAAGCTGGGAGCCATAGCACTGCGAAGGGTAAGTCAGGAGTACAGCTAGTAGTGAAATAAGAGCTGACTGGCATATACACATATGTTTTTATTCACCATTAGATAAAGAACTGTATTAAACACATAAAATTAAATTGTATGATATCAGATATAGAATATATATTGTCTTCCAGATATCGTCAGATCTCACCATACAAAGAAACTATTTTATGCATGCTTCTGTTTAGTCACCCATTATAAAATTTAAAATGGGGTTCAATATCTCAAAACCTAAATTTGTTATACAACATGCCTTTTGTGTTTCATAACCTCAATGTGGGCAGTTATTATTAAATATTTATTTCCTTAGTAATTAAATGCAGCTTTTATCCACATAGTCCCCACACTCTGCAGCTTCATCTGGACTTCTTTCCTGGATTACACAAGTACTAGAAGATGAACATTACTCCTCTTTTACTTATCCCTCTGAACATCCATCTCAGGGCTCAACACATGGAAATATTGGCTCAATGTAGCTTGCTGCTGCTGCTGTTAATTGCAAAGCTTCTGGTAATCTGTAAAGAATGATGATGTTTGCCATTTTGGATCAATGCTCTGATACAAAAGAACTTGTTCAGGAAGGAACTTCTCAAACAGATCCTACTTCATGTGTTATACATGGAATACAAAACTATTGTAATCAGAGAGAGTGGCAATGCCATGACTCATTATGTGATTAAGAAGTAAACACTCAGGGGCTGAGGAGAGGGGACTAATCAGGTAAAGCACTGTTACACAAGTTCACCCCCATGGATCCATAGAAAATCCAGCTCCGCATGAAGGTAGCCTGTCTGTAATCCCAGTGCCTGTGAAGCATGGATTCAGCAAGATAGCCAGCCCAAATGGACCTCTGAGTTCAGTGAGAGACTCGACATCAATAAGTAAAGTGGAGGGCAATGGAGGAACACACTTGTTGTCAAATGCAGGGCCCCAAACAGGTGCACACACATGCATACCCACTCACAGATAAATACACCTTTGTGTGTATTTGAAAACACACATACATGCAGATAAAAAAGAAAGAGAAAGAAAGAGAGGAAGGAGGGAAGGAAGGAAGGAAGGAAGGAAGGAAGGAAGGAAGGAAGGAAGGAAGAAGGAAGGAAGGAAGGAAGGAAGGAAGGAAGGAAGGAAGGAAGGAAGGAAGGATCACAACAGTGACAGTCTTATTCATGTAGATTTCTTAACAATCCAGAATCTTATCTGAAACCACTGGAAGCTCAACTGAATATGTATATTTTAAGTAAAAATAAAAATAATAATAATATATATTATATTAAATATATATGTATATATATATTTAGTAAATAGTATTTATATACTATATTCAAATGTGGGTGTGGTGGTTTGAAAGAAAATGGCCCCAAAGGGGGTGGCATTATTAGGAGGGTGGATCTTGTTGGGGTAGGTGTAGTCTTGTTGGTGGAAGTGTGTCACTGCAGAGGCAGACATTGAAGCCTCATATATGCTCAAGCCACAGCCAGTATCTCAGACCACATCTATTGCTAGCCTACATCTTGATGTAGGACTCTCAGCTTTAGCTTCATGTCTGCCTGCATGTCACATACCCCACCATGATGACAATGTACTAAACCTCTGAAACTGTAAACTACCCATTAAATGTTTTCCTTTGTAAGAATTGCCTTGGTAATGGTGTCTCTTCGTAGCAATAGAAACCCTAACTAAGACAGAAGTTGGTACTTAGGGACTGGGATATTGCAGTGATAGTTCTAACCATGCCTTTGTTTGATGGAATATGGTGGACCTTGGGACTGTGAATTAGAAAACCAATTGGATGATTTAAGTGCTGCTTAATGGGCCCTAGTAGTATGAACATGGAAGACAGTCATGCTGAGTGTGATTTGAACTGTGATTGCCTATATCAAGAGGTTTCAGAGGAGAAAAACGTTAGTATGTGGCTTGGAGACCTGTCTTGTGATATTTTGGTAAAGAATGTGGCTGCTATTGCTCTTGTCTGAAAAGTCTTCCAGAAGCTAAAGTAGAAAGGTTTTAGATTAAGTCTGTTGGCAGAGGAAATCTCAAAACAACCTAGTATATACTCTGTCATGTGGCTATCAGTGTTAACTCTGATGAAGATTTTTAATGAAAAGGAGCAAGCCAAGGAAATAAAAGAACAAAATGTACAGATTGAGAAAAGGGTCACCAAGTAGTGGTATAGAGCTAAATCCTGTATTCACGGAAATAAAGGGAGTGGTGACCTCAGGGCAAGACCACACCCAACTAGTTTCCCAACTTGTGAAAAGGAACTAAAGTCTTAGAGCCAGGCATGGTATTGTACTTATTTAATCCCAGCACATGGGAAGCAGATGCTGGTAGATCTAGTTTGAGGCCATCTTGATCTACAGAACAAGTTCCAAGACAGCCAAACTTAGACAGTGAAAGAAAACATGGAAAACAGAGCAAAGATTTAATTGAATGAGGAAGTCATGTTCTAGCCCCAGCAAACAGCAGAACTTGGCAACTTTGGCCACATGGTTTTAGCTTTTGAGTCAAGGACAGAAGAAAGTGATTGTGGAATAATCCTCCGTGACTAAGGAAAGCTCCTGAAGCCAGATATGTGTCAGGGGTGTCTCTGAATGGAGGCCCAGAGAGGCAATTGAGTGAAGCTGTGAAGCTGAAGTCTGGATTTCCTTGGAGAACCAAAGATGTTAGAGACACCAAGGCTATTCGATACCTGTCAAGGAAAGCTGCAAACAGGGAGTGGAAATAGACTAAGAGAAGGAAGTATGTTGCAGTCAACAAAGCTGAAAGGAGTTAGAGATCTGAAGAGCATTGTGACATCAGTCATGGAGATGCAGGATTTGGAGTTTGCCCAGCTGGTTTTTGGTCTAGCTTTGGTCCATTATTTCCTCACTATGTTACCTTACACAGAGTTTGGAATAGTAATGCATATCCTGTGCCATTATACGTTGGAAGTATGTAATCTAATTTTTTATTTTGATTTTATAGGGGATAACAGTTAAGAGACTGCTTGAATCAGAAGAGACTTTGAACTTCATACTTTTGCATAATTTTGAGACTGTTATAGACTAAAAGGGACCTTTGAAGGTGGACTGAATGCATTTTTGCATTATGATATGACTTTTGCCTTTGGAATACAGAAAGTGGAATGAGGTAGTTTGAAAGAAAATGGTCCCCAAAAGGAGTGGCACTAATTGCAGGTGTGGCCTTGTTGGAGTAGTTGTGGTCTTGTTGGAGGAAGTATGTCACTATGGAGGCAGGCTTTGATGTCTTATATGTGCTAAAGCCATGCCCAGTGAGACAGTTCACTTCCTGTTGCCTGCCAATCAATATGTAGGACTCTCAGCTCTACGATCATGTCTGCCTGCAAGCCACCATGTCCCACCATGATGATAATAGACTAAACTTCTGAAACTGTAAGCCACTCAATAAATGTTTTTCTTTATAAGAGTTGCCATGGTCATGATATCTCTTCAGAGCAATAGAAACGCTAAGAAGGTGGGTAATAGGAACAGAAGGGGCTCTGATCCTGTAATATTCCAACTTTTCCACAACCGTTCAAGTTCTAATCAGTAATCAGCCTTAGAGAAGGCTCAGCTTATGATGCAGTTTCTCTTCAGGATTTCTATTCATACTTCACACAGTCTTTGCAAGAGCACCACTTAATGAATATTTGCAGATAATGGACAGCAGCAGGCTAGCTAAACAAACACCAAATGGTAAGCTTGAGGAAGGTAGATAGGAGGGAAGAGTTTCTTAATACCAAGAATACAGAGGAATATAATAACCAGCTACATTGAGAAAATGGTCAAGATTCTTAGGTCAATGAACTGGCATCTCAAATTCTATAGAAAATAAGTTAGCACAGCATGGGAAAGATTAACAGAATTTTTTCCTATTGTAACTTTTAGGCAAAGTAGTTGATACTAAAATGTTTTAAACAAGATATTTAATTGTAATTAATAGGAGAAAGGGTTTTTAAAGCTAAGAAGACACTGGAAATCATAGCAGGTTGGTTTTAAAGCAGATTTACATTGTCTTCAACATTTGACTGTGGGTCTTATCTGTGAGTACAAGACACTGAAATCATAATACAGGCACTATACTGCAAATATTTCTATTAATAATATATATAAGATTGGTTCAAACCTATTTTCTACAGGGTAACTCTGAACAGTTCACATATATGTATCTGCATACATGTTTAGTGAGATATTTTTATGCATATGTCTGTCTTTATAAACTTTTAAATTACAATAATAATTCAGTATAATATAAACTTGTTAAATGATTGAAGTGATTGTTTTTTATTTGTCATTGTTTTGTTTTAGTTTTCTTTTATTGAAAATAACACTTTTTTCATAGGATATATACAGCCTCCTTCACCAATCAATCCCTCTGTCTAAGCAGCCAACTTCCACAGACACTCTCTGGGAACATGCTGATCACACTGGCCAGGGAAGCAGATAGACCAGGAAAGTGGGAAGCAATTTTTAGACCTTCACTCTTCTTCCTCTCCTATAAACCCAACCTATCAGTCTCATGTCCAGCTCTGTAGCAGACTATGAGTAGTGGCCTCTCTGTGCCCATTATGAGGGTACTAAGCAGATCCAAGTGTCACCACCTGCTTTTCTCCCTCCTCTAGACCCCCTCAGCTTCCTATTCTTTCTAACATGTCTCTATCCCTAAGTGTCAGTTCCCAATACCAAAAACCACATTCTAACTGGAATACCCAATGGCACCACAAAGCAGAATCTCAGAATTCCCTACCAAGTGACCATATACCCACCACACTCTCCTAAGAACCAAAAAGAACAGCAAAAATACCCACCCAGCAAAGACAAGACTGTGATTTAGCACCTAGAATTACAATCACCCAAAACCCAGATGCCTAGACACCATCATAAAAACACAATCAATAGCAGCCAGGACAATATGTCTCCACTAGTGCCCAGAAACTCTAGTACATTAGGCCTTGGGAAATGCAATTTAGCCTGCATACAGGATAAGGACCTCAAAATACCCTTCATGAACATGCTAGAAAGACTTAAAGATATAATCAATGGTTCTGTTAGAACTCTTTGAGAATACAAACAGTGGAATGAAATTAAGAAAATAACTCAAGATTTGTAAGTAGAAAAGGAATCGATGAAGAAAACCTAAACTAATGGAAAATTAGAAAGGAAAACTTTAGGAACTCATAGGCATGCTCCATCAGCTGAATATCAGAGATGGAAGAGGGAACTAAAGCCATTGAAAACAAGATAGAAGAAACAGATACATTGGTCAAAGAAAATGGCAAATCTAAGAAAAACCCAGTCACAAAACACAAGAAATCTAAGACACTATGAAAAGGCCAAGTCTACAAATAATAGGACTAGAGGAAGGAGAAGAAACCCAGATCAAAGGCACAGAAAATATATTTGGCAAAATCATAGAAGAAAATTTCCCCAAACTAAAATGGGAGATACCTATCAAGGTGCAAGAAGCACACAGACATAACATAGACTGGGCCAGAAAATAAATTACACATGATATATAATAATCAAAACACTAAACATACAGAATAAAAAATATTAAAAGTTACAAGGGAAAAAGACTTAATAACAAAATAAAGGCAGATATATTAGAATAACATTTGACTTTTCAGTGGAAACTTTGAAAGTTAGAAAGGCCTGAACAGATGTTCTACAAACTCTAAGATACCACAGATGCCAGCCCAGACTATTAGTAAAAGTTTCAATCACAATAGATGAAGAGAGAAAGACATTCCACTATAAAACCAAATTTAAGCAGTAGCTACCTGTAAACCCAGCTCTATACAGGCACTAGAAGGAGAACTTCAACCAGAAAAGGCTAACCACACAAAAGAAAACATTAATAATTAATACTATCAGAACAACAAATAAAAAGGAGAAGAAACCCACACCAGATTACCACAACAACATAATGTGAGTAAACAATCACTACTCATTGATAACTCTTAACATCAGTGATCTCAATACCTCAATAAAATGACAGAATGAGAGATGAAGTTCATAAACAGGATCCATCCTTCTGCTACATTCAAGAAACACAATCTAACATCTAGGAAAAATATTTCTCATGGTAAAAGGATGGAAAAGATAGTCCAATGAAATGGACCCAAGAAACAAGATGGTGGAGCCACTTTTAATATCTGACAAAATAGACTTCAAAGAAAAACCAATCAGAAGAGATAGGCAAGGACATTATATATTCAACAATAAAAAAGTACACCAAGATATAGTACAGTTCTAAACATCTATGCACCAAACACAGCAGTGCTCAAGTACATAAGATAAATCCTACTACTGTAGGAAAATATCTGCATGATTGTCTTTACTCATAATAATATTTCCCATTTATTTGTAAAGTGCATGAATATAGATGAGCAGAAATACCATATATGTCCTTGATGAAAAGGGCTGTTTAGTTAACTCTAATTCATGTCTTTTACTCACTAATACACTGGATGAAATTCGGTCATATAAACAAAATGTATGAAGCTTCATAGCATACCATCATTTCTGCAGAGCTTCCTAAGACCCCACCATTTGTACAGCACTCCCTAAGCACAACCATTTCTGCAGAGCTTCAGAAAAAAATCACTTTCCTTTTTCATATCCCATCTCTCATATAGGACTTAAGCAAAGTGGTTAAAGGAAAACTTCTTGTTATTAATTCATATACACAAAATCTTTAATTTTTACAAAAAGAAAAGAAAAAACCAACAGCTCCACACACAAAAGAGTGTCAGTAGTATGTATGCCACTGATATGGGGATTCACAGCCATCAGAACCATAGATGCTTTAAACTACACATTGCACATCTGTACTTTTAAAGTCCATTTATTTAGCTATTTAGCTGGGTAATCTGTAGATCTCAGACATGGCTCTCTCTTCTTTGCATTCTGGGCCTCTGTGAACTGCTTTCTGCCTGTTTTCTATTAAAGTCCCATTTATATTTCATGAAGAATATTCAGCTCTGTCTTTTTTTCTATCACTTATTGTCTGAAAACCTACCTCTCCTTTCTGTCTCTGCACCCGATGCAGACATTTCCTAACCAAAGGCAGCGTCTTCCCTAAGGGAATAGCTAGTAGCTATGGTGAGTGCCCACTTTGCCTTTCTCCTATACTTTCTTCTAGTGCGCATCTGCTCATAACCTGCTTTAAACTCAGCCACAGGGTATGTCTTTAATATACGTGTTTAAAGCATGAGAAGATGATCGAAGTTAAACCTTCAAATTAAGTCAAAATAAAAATCCCATAAAAGCTATTTCACTCTTTTCCTCCTAAGAAAACACATTAGCCAGCTGCTACTAATCATAGTATGAATAAGGAAAAGCTTGGATGGGGGCACAGAAAAAAATAATACCATATTATTTTCTGGTGACACTTTTTATGCACTATCACATACATTTTTGAGGCAGTCTAACTAATGTCTTCTTCCTTGCAGACAATTATGTCATGATAGTGACAATACACTGCTTCATAGCAGAAGGTATATCTGTTCTTACAAATCCACTCAGGACTGCTTCTTCTATATCTCTCCACTATAGCACTTACATTTATTTTCATGTAAGTGGCAACAAATTTTTAAATTGATATAATATTTGCATAGTATAAAATTCATCCCTTAAAAATGTCAATTTGTACAATTCAGTGATTTTTTAAAAGATATATACAACTTTGTAAAATTAATCTTACTGATTTCTGAATATTTTTACTACTCCAGAGAGAAACTCTCCATATTTAGTAGGAATTCCACAGGACCCTTTCCCCAGGAACCTCTTGGCAGCCACTGACACACTCTATAATGTCTCTCTATATTGCCTGTTCTGTATATCTTATATAAGTAGGATCTTAAACCTGTTAAGTATAGTTATAGACCTTGAATTTTCACATATAATTTTTAAATGATCTCATGCTTTCATTTCACTTAGATACATACCTTGTATAAAATTGCTTGAGTATGGTGTCTATAACATAGGGTGACTATAACTTAAGAAAGTAATCTGTTTTTCAAAGTTATGCCATTTTATATTATCAAAATAAAATAGGAGAGAAATGATGTATTTGCTTGTTGACCACAATTTAGAACCCTATGATTTCTTATATTTTACTATACCCATTGTGGTGGTTTGAAAAAAAAAAAAAACTGTCCCCAAAAGGGAGTGGCACTATTAGGAGGTTTGGCTTTGTTGGAGTAGGTATGGCCTGGTTGAAAGAAGTATGCCCCTGGGGAGGCAGGCTTTGAGGTCTCATATATGCTCAAGCCACACACAGTGGATCAGACTACTTCCTGTTGCCTGTGAGTCAAGATGTAAGGACTCTCAGCTCCTGCTCCAGCACCATGTCTGCCTGTATGCCTCATTTTGTACCATGATGATAATGGACTAAGCCTCTGAAAATGTAAGCCACCCAGCTAAATGTTGTTCCTTCATAAGAGTTGCCACATTAATGATGTCTTTTCACAGCAATAGAAACCCTAAGACAGAAGTTGTTACCTGAGACTGAAGTATTGGTGTGAAAAGCCTAACCATGCTTTTATTTGGACTTTGGGAGTTTGAGTTAGGAAAACAGCGATATGCTTTAAGCACTGCTTAATGGGCCAAACCAGCAGAAACAAGGAAGACGGTGGTACAGACAGTGATTTTTAACTATGAAGAGGTTTCTGAGGAGAAGAATGTTAGCATGAGGCCTACAGACTCATCTTGTGATATTTTGGTGATAATTTTAGCTGCTTTTTGCCCTTGTATGAGAAGTTTACTTAAGGTTGAAGTGAAGAATTTTGGACTAATTCCATTTCCAGAGAAAATCTCAAAACAGCCTCATATATACTTTGTGGTGTAGTTACTAGTGTTAACTCTCTATATAAACAGATATACATTAAAAAGAAAGAAGCTGAGCAAAGAAAAATGTTTGAGGAGAAAGGAAGCACCAGAAGGTGGAATGGAGCTAATCCTTTATTCAAGGAGATAAACAGATTAAGAAATTGAACAAAGGGAGTGGTAAACTTGGGGTCGGATTCCACCCAGCTAAGTTTCCAACTTGGGAAAGGAACTAAAGAAAAGCTCAGAGCTAGGTGTGCTGGTGCATGCCTTTAATTCCAGCACTAGGAAGGCAGAGGTTGCCAGACTCTCTATGAGTTTGAGGCCTGTGGGTTCTTGCCCCACGGGGAACTTAGGTCACCTCTGAAGAGGTGGCCTTGGAACAGAGGAAAGGTAAGTGCCCAGCTTGCCCTTTTCACAGCCTTCCTCTTACCAGGAGATAATCAGAAGCAGTGGGGAGTCAAGCAAGAACTCTTTTATTATTAGGCAGTCAGCCTCTTTTATAGCAAAAAACCTCAGAACCCTAGGAGGGGATGGAAGGAACCAACCAATCGTTTTAAAGGTTACCCTATGCTCATTTCTTTGTTTACACGTTATTTATGCACTGACATATCTCCTGATCTTTGTATCTTATCTCAGCATAAACAACTTAAGCCAACTTCCTCTCAGTACCATCTTTGTAGCTCATGTATGCCCTACAGAGGCCAGCCTGGTCTACAGATTCAGTTCCAGAACAGCCAACCTTAGGCAGTGAAAGAAATTATGGAAAACAGAAAGTTGGTAAAGATTTAATTCAATGAGGGGACCATGTCTAGCTGTACCAAGCAGCAGAACTTGAAGGTTCATCCATGTGGTTTTGACTTCAGTATCAAGAATAGAAGAAAGGTGTCATGATATTTGCCTCTGAGTCAAAGAAAAGCCATTGAGTCTAGGCATATGTCAGGAGTGCCCATTGTGTGAGGCTGTGAATATGAAGTCTGGATTGCCTTGTAGAGCCCTAGGTGTTGGAGATATCAGAGCCGTAAGATACCTGCCAAGGAGAGCTGCTAACAGGGAGTAGAAACAGTTCAAGAAAAAAAAATATATTGTATATTGTGGTCAACAAAGCTGAAAAATATTAGAGATCTGAAGAGCACTTAGATGTCAGACATGGAGATGGAGAGTTTGGAGTTTGCCAGCTGGTTTTTGGTCTTGTTTTTTGGTTCAGTATTTCCTCACTCTGCTCCCTTTCTTGCATTTTGGAATGGTAATGTATATCCTGTACCATTATATTCTGGAAGCATATAATCTGGTTTTATCCTTCTGAATTTATAGGGAATTACAGTTAAAAGACTGCATGAATCTCAGAAGATTTAGAACTTTATACTTTTACATAATTTGGAGACTGTTATAGACTATAACTATAGGGATCTTTGAAGTTGCATTGAATGCCTTTTTACACTATGTCATGGCTTCAAATCTTTGGGGGCCTGTCGTGTCCGCCTGGACCAGCAAGGAAGACGCAACACCAGGCTCTTCTCCAAGCAGTTTATTCAGGAACCTTGAAACAATCTTCTGACTTCTGACCCCAGGGAAAGCCAACCCACAACCTAAATAGCTTCTGGGCAGCCAACCCCAATCTGCCACATGGGTACTTCAGATAGGTCCCGGTGCACGGAAGCAAGCCAAATCCTCAACCTTAGCCAAATAAGGAGTTGTTTATCACAGAGAGCACTCACTGTCAGGAGGGTGGAAGGCAGAAGCCAGCGCCATCTTTGAGGCACAGCTGCACACAGCTCTCTACAGGGGCCAGGGAGTAGAATGTGGTAGTTTGAAAGAAAATGGCCCCTGAAGGGAACAGCATTTTTAGGAGGGTTGGCATTGTTGGAATTTTGGTCTTCTTGGAGGAAGTGTATCACCGTGGAAGCAGTCTTTAATGTCTCATATATACTCAAGCCAGTGAAACAATTTACTTCCTGTTGCCTGCAAATGAAGATGTAGAACTCTCACTCTAGAATCATGTCTGCCTATAAGCTACCATGTCCCAACATGATGATGATGGTCTAAACCTCTGAAACTGTAAGCCACTCTATTAAATGTTTTCCTTTATAAGAGCTGCCATGATCATGGTGTCTCTTCACAGAAAATAGAAACCCTAACTAAGACAATGGATAATAGGAGCTGAAGGGTTGTTTCAATGGTTCAAAGCACTGGATGCTCTTCCAGAGGGCTCAGATTCGATTCTGAGCATCCATCTGGTTCCTTACAAACATTCAAGGAATCAGATGCTCTCTTCTTGCCTCCAGAATTGAATGTGGCACACAGAAATACTTGCAGATAAACACCCTTATATGTAAAATAAAAACCTAAAAAATAATAAAATATAAGTAATAGACAAATCCAGAGGAATAGTGGGTCTTGATGGTAATTCAATACTCATTGTAATGTTTAGAGGAACCTCCATGCTGTTTTCTATAATGACTTTACTGATTTGCATACCCTTCAGAAGTGTGCAAGTTTCCCCCTTCCTCTACATATTTACCCATACCTGTCAACATTTGTCTTTTGACATTATTTACCCAAAAGAATGTGATCTCTCACTAGGGCTTTAATTTGTGGTTCTATGATGATTAATGACTTTGGGTTGTTTTTATATATATATATATATACTGTTGCCATTTTTAGGGTCTTCTTTTGCAAATACATGTATTTCTTTGTTCATTTATTAATTTAGTTTGTTTTCTTGCTGATGAGTTGTTTGACCTTGTAAAATTCACTATTAACCTCTATCATTTGTGTAGCTTTAAACATTCTTTGCCTTTTCACAGGTTATTTCTTCAATCTGATGATTGATTGATCCTTTTGTCGTGCAAAATCTTCCTAGTTTGATATAATTCAATTTTTTTTTTTTGCTTTTTAAATCTGTATGCTTGGGGTAATACCTATAACTTCATTGCACAGGCCAATACCATGGAAAATTATTATTGTTTTCTTTCAGTAGATGCATAGTTTGGGTTCTTCCTAGAAATTAAATCTTCAATCCATTTTAGTCCATTTAACATTTAATTTATTTGCTTAGCTGCAAAGTGGGACCACACAGCCTCAGGTTTCAACTTAGCATCACAGACTTCTTCATCATTCAAACTGTGTCAAATCAAATCTTGGCAAACTGAGACTTGATTCTACCCACAGCAAGAGAGACCTTTAGTAACCAACATTTTAAGCACATAGGAATTCCATGTTGACCATAGTGGCCTGGATTCAGGGATCCACTTAGAACATCTTCCCAGAATTTCAAAGCAGGATAACTCTAGCAGAACTTTCCTACACAGAGCTAGATTGTTAAGACTAGAGTGAGTACCCACTTCTTTAAATACACAGAGAGCAGCACACAGGCAGTCAAGGATGCAGGACTGCCATGAAACACAGTGAATCAAACTGACATCATAAAGCACCAATGACTGATGCTAAAGACTGGAAGGTACATAAAATACAAAGAAGTGGAAATAATGATCTTAGAAAACCTCTGTAAACTTCAGAAATAGAGTGTCAGTTGAACAAATGGTTCCAGAAGCAAAGCAGAGACTCAGTCCTGAGCTGTATGTACTCCATGGTCATAAAGCTGCTTCCTCCACACCTACACTTTCAAAATGATGGTCCACTCCAGTAAGGAGACCATTTACCTCCTTGATTTTTATTTTGGTAGACAAAATGGTGCCAGAAGAATAAGAAGTTTAGTAAAAATTGCAATAATAATAAAAGTGAAATAGCAATCTCGGAGCTGCAAATGCCATAAACGGGATGAAGAACACAATGGAGAGCACCAGTAGCAGAATTAAGCAAGTAGATCAATTAGTACACCCAAGACCCGTACATTCAGAAGAAAGAAAAAACATGAAAAAGAATTTAAAAGACAAAGTTTACACAGTTTATGGTGCATCATCAAAATAGCACACTTTTAAATAATAGGAGATTAAATACAACAAGAAAAAAAACATAGGAAATTTGTCTACACCTATAGTTGTAGGAAACATATAAGCTGGGATAAATGTGTTAATATCTAGCTTCCAAAAGGTAGAAAGTCTCCCAACATACTTACTCTAACTAAGACTACTCTGTGACATATGGACTCACCGGCCACAGACAGTGGAATAGCATGATCCAGTTATGGTAGAAAAACTCCCAACCAGCAAAACCATCCTTCAGAAACAGAGGTCCAGACTATCCAAACAAAACTGGAGGAAGTTCATGTTTACTAGAACAGTCTCATAAGGAAGGCTAAGGGAATTCTTCCAGCTGATGGAAAAAAGTCCCAATGAGCAAAATGAAAACATCCCAAAATAGGTCTCACTAGTAAAGCACATGACTAAATTTAGATATAATGTTATGCTAAATCACTTTCTTCTTTAGTATGAGAGTAAGAGGACAGCTATTAAAAACAAGAGGTTTGTACTATAAAAAAAAAACAACCATAGATTGTGAGGTCCAGTGGTTAAGAGTTTTATGGCAATCATTTGCACTCTTTTTGTTTTGTTTGTATCTGCAATTACAATTAAGTCATTGTTGGCTGAAAAACTCTACTGTAACCATAGGATTTGCTTTTGTATTCTCATAGTGAACACAAAACAAAAACTAGTAACAGATAAACACAAAATAAAAATCAAGGAGGTAAATGGTCTCCTTACTGGAGTGGACCATCATTTTGAAAGTGTAGGTGTGGAGGAAGCAGCTTTATGACCATGGAGTACATACAGCTCAGGACTGAGTCTCTGCTTTGCTGTCTCCATCATTTTGACTTGAAGTTCAACCTCAGATATTTACACACTGTTTCTTTCTTTTTTTTTTTAACTTAGTGCCAATGACAAAACTTGCTTCTTTAAATTTAGTTATATACAGTTGTGTGTGTGTGTGTGTGTGTGTGTGTGTGTGTGTGTGTGTAATATTTGAAATATAGTACTTAGATGAAAACAATAGATAGCAAAGGAACATTGCACAGAAAACTCTTATCTTTAATTGTATATTCCTATAGATACCTTAGAATATTCTTGGAGGATACAGCAAATATTAAAGTATTTCTGGAAGACAGAAGTATGACTAGTTGAATATTTTTCAATACTGTTGACGCTGAGTGATTTTGCTTTTTCAGTGAGCCCATGGTGCCTTTAGGACTCAGAAATCCTTTTCTATACAAAATAAATGAATAAATAAATTAAAGCTGCACACACACATGGGGAGAGAGAGAGAGAGAGATTATAATATAATGACATCAATTCCTCCTTCTTTTCCTTCCCTCCAAATCTTTCAATGTGATGTTGCCCCCACTCTCTTTCCAATTTATGGCCTCTTTTTCTTTAACTTTTATGTGTACCTCTTTTGCAATTAGCTGTGCACCTTGGTTAAAAAAATATTGTTACTAACCTTGTGTTCAAAGACACTATTAGTTACTATTTTACCTCTGCATCCAAAATATCTGACAGAGACAATTTGATGAGGATAGTTTTCTTTAGAGTACAGCCCATCTCAGTAGAACTAGCATCCTATAGGAGCTCACTCCTAGCAGCAAAGGTCTTGGTGGTTGGAGCTATGCCCATTATGGTGGACTGGGAAACAGTCAGTGTTATAAACCCAGGGCCAGCCCAAACTTCAAATTCCTAAACCTATTGACCTACTCCCTCCAGGGAAGCCTACCCACTAAAGTCTCCAGAGGCCCTCAAAGCACAGCCACATATTGGTGAACAAAAAGTCAAAGCACGGAACTGTAGGGTCTGTGTGATGACTCAAGGATAAAGATTCTTGCTGCCCAAACATGACAATCCATATAAAGATGGAAGGAGAGAACCAACTCGTGAAAGTTTGTTGTGATATCCATACCACACTTCATGGCATGAGAGAATTCCCTCATGCACATATGTCCCCTGTTAATAATAAGTAAACACTTGAAATGATTTTTAAAAACCAGAAAGTTCTATGGAACATCTTAAATTCAAAGCATAATTCTAGGAGCCCACTGGCCTAGGAGCCATGGTCAGAGAAAAAGGGATGAAGGAGGAAATGAGAAATAGAAACAAAGTAGGTAAGTTGTTGTCTTTCTATAGTTCCTCCCAAATTCCAGTTCATGAAAACTTTTGAAATGTCCACACTGCCTATATCACAAAGAACTGTCCTCCATCATTTTGTTATACAGTAACTAGTTGTGAATCACAGCCCTGATAAACTAGGACCCCGAGGTTCTAGAGAAAAATATAAATATGGTTGGATTTTCCATTCTCTTAAGATGTGTTTCTTCATAAAATGTTAATTTATTATTTATTTCCTGTCTTCTTGAAAATGATCATCTTGAAGCATAGTTATATTCTGATCATGAATCATGGTGCTACTTTCAGTGAGCTGAAAGTATTTTCACCCTGTTAGTTTCCCCAGCACAATCACAGACTATGAAATCATTGGTGGTCTTAGGATGTGCCTTTTCTAAGGATCACAAACTTTATTTTGGCAATGACATCTTTTTCTTATGTGACAGAAATTAATATGATTGTAACATTATTGTAGAAATATATACATTAAATTGTAGTGTGTAGATGTAACCAACCGTCTTATTAAATAAGAAACACAGAACCAATGTAAAAGAGAAAGCCAAGAGGTCAGAGCTCAAAGCTAACGTCTTACCCTTCCTCCTGCGAGCTCCTAGCTTCCCAAAAGAGAGCTATTTTCTGTGTGTAAGTCTTTTCATAGTCTTTTGTTCTGCCTTCTCATTGGTTGTAAACCCAAACACGTGACTGCCTCATCACTGTCTATATGTACAGCCCCCCAGGTCTTAAAGGCATATGCCTCCAATGCTGGTGGTATCCCTGAACACACAGAGATCTACCTACCTGTTTTACCAAGTGCTGGGATTAAAGGCGTGTGCCACCACCGCCGCCACACTCTTGCTATGGCTCTAATAGCTATGACCCCTGGGCAACTTTATTTATTAACATACAATCAAAATCACATTTCAGTACAATTAGAATACCACCACAGTAGTGAGGTTTGGTTAGAGGAGAGGCCTGCACCTGCCTCTTGTTGATTTATGTACCTAAATGTCATATAAGGATCCAAGGGCTGCTCTGAGCAGTTTCAAGAATGGCTGAGTTAGTCCAAGCTCCATATTCTATATGTGCTTAAACTGAACCACAGAAAGGCTGTGGCTCTTATTGTACTAGCAAGTTAATGTGCAGAAAATCCACCTCCCGGATGTTTAATCATGATGATGAGTGGATATTAAATGGCCTTATCCAGTTTGTGGATTCATTTTGCCATCTGTTTCGTCTATTGTTCTCTAAGGCTGCCTGCCCTCTGGCCATTTCACACTCATTAATAGCCCCATCAGAGGTCTACTAAAGGGAGAAGAAGACAGAAAATTCAAATCCCTTATTAGATCTTATCTACAAAAAGAAAGATTGAAACTAATGAATATGACAAGATTGGGTATCAGCTCTGACTGGGCTGGGAATGTGGTCAGGCTGTTCGTGTTTCAGTGCATTGCTGTAAAGCCAAGTGTTCACTCATCCAACTTCACACAGACTTTTGCTCTGACCAGATGCGAACCATCCCCAAACAAAGACCAAATTCAATGTCAAATCCAGTCTAATTTAGAAGGAGGCTTAGTGGTTGGTGCCAGAATCCATTCACTTCTGTCTTACTAAGCCATCTCAGTAGCTTCAGTAACCCTCCTGTGTAGTGCTGTATTTTAAGTTTTGTTGCAGAGTGGCCTTTTCCTTTAAGGTTTCTTAGGAGCAATTAGGAAAAGGTTTTAGGTTTGACTTTCTGTTGTAACTTGGTCTCTACCATCAGTTTGGGATTCTGTTTGCTAAGATTAATTTGCCATTTCCTTAAAGAAATGTCCTGTGGGTTCTTGCATCATCATTCCTAGTACATTTCTACCAATTGCACTTCTTATGAGGCTAATGAGAATCTTTTGGCATGGTTGTTGACTCTGTTGCTACAGAGTTAAGACTAGTATCCCTAACTTGTATGTTTGATCTAAGAAACGAAGCCAGCAGCTCAACCCACTTAGTATACGTTCTGTGAGTTAATAGTAGCAACCTCAAGTATATGTACATTCTATACTACCCCAGCTTACTATGGATCAAGAAAAATATCCCCAAAATGAGGAGGCTTAATAATACTCGCTATGGCTGCATGTAAAATGCCCCTATAGACACTTTCAAAAATACATATTATGTAATTCAAGGTTAGTTTTTATCTCAATTAAATTTGTGTTTACCTACAGATATGTGAATAAATGTATATATGCATATAATCATATTGATTATATGTATGAGTTAGTTGGATGTAGCCCGAGATGCTCTAGGAGAGGCCATAATTCAGTGGCTTGAATAAGACAAAAGTGTTCCTTTTCAAACACTGGCTCTCAAATGATTTCATTGTCCTAGCTCTCTCGGTTATTAACTAGGACACCTGAGACATCCTCTTCCCTTCATGGGACTGAGTTGTATTGTTGTTTTCCTGACAAATAATGGTTTCGTCCCAGAATGCTGCCATATATAAGGAATCATTTAATAAGCCTTACCCCAAATAGCTCTCTCACTCAAGCATAGCTAATGCATTTGTTCTTTTCCTTTGGTAGATTGTATGCTCTTTGCAAGTGGAAATTGTGTCTTCTATAATTTACCTTGAAAAGTCTTTGAATGTGTAGATGGTGGTTATTACTGCTTTTCCTATTACCACCAAGGACAGAACAAGGAGAAATAGCTTCAAGGGAAAGTAGATAATCAGATAAGTTGTTCAGATATTAGAGTTATTTATTGAGGGAACTCATTGAATCTTCTTCCTTGAAAATATTTCAAATAGAATAAAAAATTCCATGACCTGACTAGTTTGGAAGTACGTATGCCAAGATTTAAATATTTAAATTTTGAAGTGATTTTTTTTTCAATAATTCGGATAATTTCAGCTATGCTATTTACTCATTAGTTAGCCAGGAATACATTAAACTGGCTAACAAAATATCAGTAAGTTTAGCCCAAAGATGTCCTCTTAATTCTCATTCTTTTGAGGTAAGTTGATAAGAGACCTGTCCTATGACTCATAGACATTGTGTTATTTAATCTTGCATTCAATTAATTTATAGTGAAGGCTTATTCTACACCAAGCACTAGATACTAAGAGTAGAAAGGTGACTTTGGGAATATTATAACCAAAAATGATAATCCTTGACTATACCCTAAACCTAGATAGCACTCTTGATTTTCAGAAACTGAGTTGCACATCCTTTCAAACTCAAATAAACAAATTCCATGTATCTCTAATTTGAATGAAACTTAATTTCTCTGTGTCTCTATGGCCTGGCAACCTTGAAACAAACATTAAATATAATAGTACTACTACTAATATAATAAAAAGTAGTTACTGGTCTGAGAGGGAAATATGACAGGGGCCTTGAAGGGAAGGAGAGCCTTCTATTTAAAACCTGAATAGGAGCTTTATTAAGAATGAAAATATCTTTCTCTATTCCTATATACCTTTTCTTTCCTTTTTATTCTGCATCTGGCTGTATAGCTGAGTGGCTGGGTGGCTGGCCCCTGAAGTACTCCTCCTTCCTCTCTTTTGTCTTGATCTTTCTCCCTTTCCTCCAAGATTTCCCCTTCTATTTCTTCTCTCTGCCTACCAGCCCCACCTATCCTTTCTCCTGCCTTGCTCTCTGGCCATTCAGCTCTTTGTTAAACCATTAGATGTTTTAGACAGGCAAAGTAACACAGCTTCACAGAGTTAAATAAATGCAACATAAAGAAATGTAGCACATCTTTTCATCATTAAACAAATGTTCCACAGGATAAACAAATGTAACACACTTTAAAATAATACTCCATGACACCTCCCCACATATCTCTAAAGTATTTATATTCTAGATGTAATATCTCTATTAATGCACTCTCAAAATGTTTTCCAGAGTAGGAAACTGAATTGAGTGATTGCTTGAATAACACTATAAATAATTCTGTGCTTTATGAAGACCCTAAAATTATAGTTTCTACATTCGGAGGTATCCCTCCCTAACCAAGTGATAATTTCTTACTTTCTATGGTGGTTGTGATAATTAAAGACATCTGGATCATTGTCTTACATATAATATGTTCATACAACATTGAAGCAGTAACAAAACTCTAGTTATCTATCCCATAACATTTAGTCATTCCTTTTTCAGGTAAAGATAGGTATAAATTGGGAAGTCAGCCATTATCTTTGAAAATATATGTATAATTTAAAACTTACATGCTTTTCAGTCTATACTCATTTGATATGTGAGATTTTTTCTTGTTAGATGTGCCACAAATATCTATTTATACCAAATAGCAAACCAAGGACAGACCAAAGTATTGATTCAACTAAAGTCCAACTTGGTGAATTAATGAGCTTATTGGTATTAACTTACAAAAACATGGGTGACTGAGCCATCTGTATCACTGAAAAGTCCACCCATGCAGGGGTGACATGTCAGGAAACATGTAACCCTGGAGCTTTTTGTACAATTTTCTGGCAACTCAAAATGTCATAAGGAGTTTCCTCTTCCAGCAATTATTGATAGCTTCCATAACTTTGAAAGGAACTTTGTGAATCTTGTTAGTTTCAGAAAATTTCTGAGACTTGTAGTTACTTCATTCCTAAGTCTTGAGCCTCACTACCCACTTCCTGGAAAAGGAGGAAATGTTTTACTTTGGAGGAAATTGTTATACACTATCACTGTGCTTCCTCCCTTCTCCAACAATCAGATGAAGGAAAGGGAACAATAAAGCATAAACAACATTATGAATTTTCAGGAATGATATTCAGCCCAGATGACCCCCAAAGTCAAAGATATATGGGATAATTAGTTTAAAAAAACTGATGAGAAATAAGCCAAGCTAAGGCTGGGCATTTATAATTCAAATATGCCTCCATGTATGAATTTACTTGGAAGCTTGGTGGCAGGCTCCCGAAAGAACAAAAACAACCAAGAATATTTTGGTGTACCAACATGAGGCTCCAATATTTCTAGGGCCTGAGAAAGCTGAAAAAAAAAAAAGGACAAGGCTCCTTTAAGAGTTGCTGCCTTAAGGCAAGCCCTTGAGCAGTCAGTAGTTAGGTAGGAATAAAAATCTAAGAAAAATTTGCCTGCCAGAGAGCCAAGCATCAGCATTCTAGAGCACTAGAAAGGTTGAATGCAGTTCCTGGTCAGAAGAACCCATTCTTCTTAGGTTCTTCTTCAGAAGAACCTAACTGGCAGCAAGTTTTAGGCTTGGCTTTCATGACCCTAGAAACAGGTGGAACCAGCCAGTAGAGCCATGCAGGGGTAGGTGTCACTTAGTAGTTTAGTGTTTAATCACTTGTGTGGTCTAAAAAGGCTGAATGATATGCCGTAAATGAGGTTTCCAAATGGAAAAAACAAACAAACAAACAAACAAACAAACAAAACCAAAACTGTGTTTTACAGTGTTTGTAGGATTAAGAAAGAAACAAAAAGAGTATGGACAGTCAAACAAAGAAATAAATAGTTTAAAAATAATACATCTTTAAAGAGAGATATAAACAAATTTTAAAAAAGCCAAGTAGAGATGGGAAATACACAGGGATTCTGGATCCTGTATGTTGTTGTGTTGATTTTGAATTTTTTGAATGTTGATAGGCAAATAACAGATGTTAAGAGACTTGGGATTCTTAACTGGACTGCTAAATTGAGCCAACCTAGATACTTTAAGAATGCCTTTAAAAAAGAAATAAAAAAAATGTGTTACTTTAGGAAAGAAGTTTTGCTTTTGCTTCCATAGGAAGCAAGAGACTTCAGATTTGTTCCATGTTAATATGGGTTAGGTTTGATCAAGGGAGTTCTCCTGAATCCTGACAGGTGATATCTATCAACAACTGTTACTGCTGGTCTTCCCAGGACTTGGTCATTGTCTCAAAATTTTCTCTATGAGATCCTAAAGATGTTTCATCTACAGAGAGCAGGAAGCAGTTTGGAGAATACTACACTCACATTCCCAATAGTTGGATTGTGGGAGGCTGTTGGTTATTTGGTGAGTTATAGAGGTTTGTTATCATTTATAGGAATCTAGTATTTTGATTCAAATTTTAAGTTATTTTTGCTACACTGTATATATATATATATATATATATATATATATATATATATATGTTTTATTCTTGTTTAAAGTGTTACATCTATGCAGTTCATTTAAAAATGTAAGCTAAAATTCTAGTTTTTGAAAGCTATTATTATAGTCTATTTAGATAATTAAGAAACATAGGTTAGTACCTAGTCATTTATAACAATCAAATTTGTAGATATGTTAGGTATGTTTTCAAGATCATATAGAGATATATTTTAGATAGATAAATGGTTTTCAAACACTTCAAAGACCTATGGCATTTAAAATGTTTTGTGGACCTAGGGTTTGTCATGACAATGAGACATATCTGCTCCCGGCAGCACCAACATTCTTAAGATATGACGGACATTGAAGAAACTCCTTATGGAGTTTTCTTTCATTGTGGCAATATTAGCTACTGGT
The DNA here is from genome assembly GCF_049852395.1 of Peromyscus maniculatus bairdii. Taxonomy (NCBI): domain Eukaryota; kingdom Metazoa; phylum Chordata; class Mammalia; order Rodentia; family Cricetidae; genus Peromyscus; species Peromyscus maniculatus. Next base: position 96,907,840 of record NC_134853.1, read on the forward strand.
AAAAGAAACTGCTCTTGCCTTTGACTTCTGATAATGTACTGTGTAGATTAGACATTCAGGGCCCACAGAAAAAAGACTGTTGAACTTTGCCCAAACAAGGCAGGACAATCCTTCAAAATTCCTATTTAACAGAAGAGTCTGCCAAATATTCTGCAAGATACAGAGGAAAGTGACTGATGAACTTTGCCAATACAAGGCAGGCCAGTCCTTCAAATTTTCTGCTTCACTGAAAAGTTTGCCAGATATTCTGGGCCTATAGGCTAAAGATGGATGCCCCAATGTTACAGAGGAACTTTGGGTGACTGTCCAGGCAGCCAAATGTCTCTGTTGTTAGACAATATTGTATCCTTCTGGGTCTTTAATGGAGTTGAAGACTAGATAGTTATAGTTGCAATTTTCCTTAGTTATGATAGAAAGTAAGTTAGGTGTACAATTTCAGATTCACTAAGATAGGACAGATAATGCATTACTTTCTCTGAATGTACTAACTGCAAATGGACAGAATATTGTAAGCGTAATTCTTACTTGATAACTGTTTTTGATGTGTATAATTTTACTATGTTAAAGTTAAAACCTTTCTAGGAGGAAATGTGGAATATTATTTTAAGGTGTGTTACATTTGTTTATGCTGTGGAACATTTGTTTAATGATGTAAAGATGTATTGCATTTTTTTATTGTTTAACTTTGACTGTCTAAACCACCTGATTGTCTAATAAAGAGCTGAATGGTCAATAGCAAGGCACGAGAAAGGATAGGTGGGACTTACAAGCAGAGAGAAAAAATAGAAGAGGAAGCCTTGGAGAAGAAGAAGAAAGAGCAAGAGAAAATAGAGAGGAAGATGCTAAGGGCCAGCTACCCAGCCACCCAGCCAGCCATGGAGTAAGAGTGAAAATAAAATATACAGAAATAAGAAAAGGAAAAAGCCTAGAGGCAAAAAGTGCATGGGATAATTTAAGTTAAGAAAAACTGGCAAAGCTGGGCAGTGGTAGTGCATGCCTTTAATCCCAGTACTCAGGAGGCAGAGCCAGGCAGATCTCTGTTTGTTCGAGGCCAGCCTGGTCTACAGAGCAAGATTCAGGAGAGGCACCAAAACTACACAGAGAAACCCTGTCTCAAAAAACCAAAAAAAAAAAAAAAAAAAAACAACCAAAAAGAGAAAAATAAATAAAAGAAAGAAAAGCTGGCAAAAAACAAGTCAAGCTAAGGCCAGGCATTTATAATTAAGAATAAGCCTCCATGTGTGATTATTTGGAAGCTAGGTGGCAGCCCCCCCCCCAAAAGACCAAGAGCAAAGGGCCCTCAAAGAACTAAAATAGTTAAAACAACCAAAAGGGAGGAAAATGGAGAATTGTATACAGTGCTGTACTTTATTCTCAGTTTCATTGCTCAAAACACAGTCAGTTGATTGGACCTAATTGTGGGGAAGAATGAGCACAGTTGTGCAAGCAGGAAAGAAACAAAAATGTGTTTTGAATAATGAGCTATTTTGCAACAAGCTAAGTATTTATCCATGATGTACAATTAAAATATGTAGTAGTTTCTGTTCTGCTGCTATGATAAAACACCTTAACCAAACAACTTAGAGGAGGAAGGATTTATGTGGCTCACAATTCCAGGTTAAAGTTCATCTTGCAGGGATATGAAGGCAGAAGGAGCTTGAAATAGTTGGTCACATCACACCCATAGACAAGAGTAGAGAGCAATGTTATGCGGGCTAGTGCTCAGCTTGCCCTCTCTGTTTTATATAGTCCAGGAGCTCTTGCCCAGGGAATGGTCCTGTGGAGGCCCACAAAGGTTTCCTAGTGAGATCTGAGCTTAGTTAACCCAGCAGGGCTGCATTAGAGGATTGCTTGACCATGTATATGGTTACCAGGTGATTGGAAGGGTCTGCTCTTGGCTGTGCTAGGGGTTGGTGTTTTGCTCCACCCCTTGGCATTCCTATAAAAGGCCCTTTAGAAAAGACAGGAGGGGCCAGTGGATATTGATCCAGGACCTCCGGAGGATATCCTGTGTTTCTGTCTCTCTCCCCTCTATCATTCTACCTAATATTTCTTATCCTTCTCTCAAGAGTACCCTGGCACAAAAGTGGGGGTGAGTTCCCCTACATGCTACAACCCAGAATTAAAATGGGCCCTGCCACATCAGTTACCATAATCAAGAAAATTCTTCAAAAGTATTCTTAATCTAGAGGGTCCTTTACAGATGTGTCTGGATGGCTTGTCATTTAGGTGTAGAGCTGACAATGAATACTAATCAGCACAATAGCCAAGCTATGATCCAAGTCTTCTGACCTGCATCCTAATTATGTCTATGTGGCTTTGTGCTTACAAAGCAGGATATTGGAATGCTTTGACAAGAGGACATGGTTCTTTGGAGAAATAATTTCAGTTCATCTTTGGAAATGAGGAAGCACATTGGAATTAGGGAAGGCCTTATTATTCCTATGGCTAGTACAAGTGACACAGATCCCATAGGCTTAAGAAAGCAGGCAATGGTGAGGGACAGCTGTGCTACTCCTCTTTTAGGAGCCATGGTGATTGAATATGGAGTCAACCTTTCACACTGGTGGGATGGGGGCAGGAATAGCTGCTGCTGCAGCCTTCAGAAATGGAGCTCCTGACTGTGTGCTGTAGAGAGTTCCGTGTGCTTTTCCAAAAGACCTGTGATCTCCCAGACAGCATTCTTTAACTGCTAAGAATGCCCTGAGGGTGTTCATGAATGAATCCAACTCCAATAGAAGGCTCTAGGCCAAAAAGTATTTCACCACTAAAGAGAAGCTAAATCAGTCATAGAAATGAACCAAAATCTCTGAGCCACAGAGTAGAAATTGTAAAAATAAACGCTTCAGAATGATGAAAAAATTTCACCCAGAAGAAACACTGAGAGAAAATTTGCAACTAATATATGTCTCTTGAAAACATGATGTCATACTTGACATGGCATTTTGTTTACATGTAAATCTTATGTTGTTTGTGATAGGATTATAAGTTAACATTAGTTCAACAATAGTTTGACTGAAAACAATAGTTTTCTAGGTTTGGAGGGGAAAGGGTAAAACCAAAGAAGTTAATCACATTTGTGAAGCATCTGCTGTCACAGGTCTCCTGGGCTTTATAGTTAAAATAGTGCAATAACGTAAATACGTGTTGCAGAGGTGTACAGTCTGAAAGGGTTAGACTTCAGAAATACTCACTTTATTTTATATTTATAGATTTCAACTTGTATCTTTTTTGTTTGTTTGTTTTTCATTGTTGTCTCTTTTTTTGTTTTTTCAAGACAGGATTTCTCTGTATAACAGCCCTGGTTGTCCTGGAACTCACTCTATAGGCTAACCTCAAATTTACAGAGATCCACCTACCTCTGCCTGCCAAGTACTGGGATAAAAAGAATGTGCCACCACCGCCCAAAATCAACTTGCATCTTCAGGCAATAAAACAAGTTCAATTTAAAAGAAAATCTCACTGAGATGGAACACTGTGTACAGTGTTGACTGCACAAGCCTGAGAACATGACCCAGGCCCCTAGTACCCACATAAAGGTGGAAGGAGAGAAATAAATTCACAAAGTTATCCTCTGACCTCTACACATGCACCATGACACTCCTCAAATACACATCATAAAACACAACAGGAATCAATAAAATTTTAAAATAAAAAGAAAATTTATATTGATAATTTATTGTATCTCCTATCTGAAATTGCATTTTGATATCTGTATATGTCTGGTTAGAAAATAGATTGAAATTATCTTTGTATTTCCTTTTCTCTGTTAATTTTGAGCTACTAAATTTTTAATGAACTAGACTGTCATTTCCTTTCCCAAGTCTTGATCATGCATTGCCCTTAGCACCTTACCATACAGGTGGAGATGAAGCCATCACTGTAGTTGCACAGAGGAACTAGCTATCTTCCTGTCCAGAAGTGACCAACCCTTTCCAAACATCAATTCTGTCTTTAATTAAAACCTAAAGCATGTGCTTGTTGACTCAGGCAAGAACTCTCAAATGAGAACTTGCCTCACAGAGATTTGTGTGTCTGTAATCTGCCTCACAGCAGGCCCCTGCAAGGGCTGCCATCAGATTCTGGGACAAGAGAAAGTCTGTAAGCTCACAGAGCTACAGGGGGAGGCAGTTAATGGACAGAGGTACCTGCAGTTCCTCTCAGCTCATTAACCAAAGCTAACTTGGGGATCATTACTGGAGGGAAACTAATTTGGAAGCCAACAGCCTGAGAGGAAGAGTCACCACACTGACTGCCGGCCGTGTATATCCAAAGTCCATGCCAATCAGCTATTACTTCTCTTCATCCTAAAACCTAGCTCCAGCTCATGAATTAAATTCTTCACTGTCTTCCCTGTAAACCCCCCTTTATTCCAGGTAGACATGCTTTCTGATCTAAACTCCTATAAAAACTTTAACAACCTTAAAAAGCCACGCAGCCTATCCAATAGTAGTCATTTATTTTCCCACCCTACTACACATGAGTTATCATGAATAAACAAGAAATAAAGAATACTATTTCCACATTATTGTTCTTTCAGCCATGTGGTGGTATTGTGTTCCCCAAAATATTGTGCACCCTAATAAACATATCTGGGGTCAGAGATAGAACAGCCGCTAGATACAAAGGCTAGAAAATGGTGGCACTCACACCTTAATCCTAGCATTCCAGAGGTAGAAATCCCTCTGGATCTCTGTGAGTTCAAGGCCACATTGGAAACAGCCAGGCATGGTGACACTCGCCTTTAATCCCAAGAAGTGAGCCTTTAAGCCCAGGGAGTGATAGCAAAAACAGAAAGATATATAAGGCGTGAAGACCAGAAACTAGACACATTTTGGCTGGCTAAGCTTTTAGGTTTTGAGCAGCACAGTTCAGCTGAGAGCCATTCAGATATGAGGACACAGAGGCTTCCAGTCTGAGAAAACAAGACCAGATGAGAAGTTGGCCAGGTGAGGTTAGCTGTGACTTGTTCTGTCTCTCTGATCTTCCAGTGTTCACCCCAATAACTGGCTCAGGTTTGTTTTTATTAATAAGACCTGTTAAGATTTCTGCTACACCGCCAAGTTGCTAAGTTCATTCTGAATACAATACTATTTTGTATAGAAGTATAATCTAAAACATATACAGGCATATTTATATAAAAGCATATGGAGCAGACCACCAAAAAAAAATTAGAAATTGTAGAAGATGGACAATAAGAGCCATTCTAGAAAGCAAAGATGCTCAAAGGGTCTTATTACTGTCTGTCCTCTTCCAGCTTACCTGTATCATGATTCAAAGTAAGTATTTACACTTTAAATCTGTCCTAAGTGTCCTAGTCATTTAATAGACACCAGTTATTCCGCTTTATCTGAAGAACTTAAAAGGTTTACCAACATTATAGAATCTGCTGTTCCAACACCTATGTAGAATTATTTATAGTCTGAATAAATTTCTTACTATGCTTCAAATGTTTGGATATGCTGCTACAATGAATGTATTGATAAGCTACTAAGAACTATTGTTGAACCAACACTGACTCTTTATAGTTCTATGATTTTATAGTACTTATTTTTCAGTTAATAGAACTAATTTTACAACTTCTACATATGAAACATCAAATGCAACCCAGATTTTCTTAAAGATTCATGTCAAGTATGAAATACATTCAGAATACTTTTAACTCAGGCATCTCAGGACAGTAATTAATGACTTGTTGAGAAATAATTTTTGAACCAGCATTGTTTTGTTTTTCCTTACTAGTTGAAAATTATTGTGTTAATTTATCAAAATTCTTCTCACTAGTAAAATTACCTGTGTTCAGAAAAAAATGATTGTAGCATCTTAGTTGTTTTCATTGTTTTTAAACTTGTTCATCTCATTAGAAGTCATTAACAATTGTCTATAAACAGATGCTATGAGCAGACATTTCTCTACATACTGTATCATCTAACACATTATATAGTTTAAAAAAATGGTGGAGGCTGGGAAGATGGCTCAGTCAGTAAAGTGCCTGCCTTAAAAATCATAAGAGCTTGAGTTTCATCCTGACCACCCACATAAAAAAGCAGCTAGCATATGCTAGCAGTCTCAGCACAGGGCATGATGAAACAAGGGGATTCCCCAGGACTTGCTAGTCCCATAATCTAGTCAGCTGACATCAACCTCTGGTCTCTAGACATACACACATACACACACACACACACACACACACACACACACACACACACACACGTCTGTAACTATTTATATTATCCTGAAAATAAAACTGATTATCAGAACTAATATAGGATGTACAAGAACAGAATCTAAACCCACTTTCAAGTGATTCCAGAAGGCATGTTTTTTTCTTACTATAATAACCAAATAATTTAAGAGTAGATTAAGCCTACAATGAACTCCAATACATTTCTTTCTTATAGTGTAAAAGGTATGAGCATTAATTAAAAAATAACAAAGGAAGAAAATGTAATAGCCTGCCTCAGAATTGACCCTGTCTCATCTCTTTCAATTCAGAATTTTCTTTTACTTTCTTTGTTTCTGTTTCTGTTTCTCTCTCTCCTCCCCTCTCTCTTTCTTCCTTTCATCATTCTTTCCTTCCTTCATTTATTTTCTTCTTTGTTCTGTCATTGAATAACAGGACATCATACTGTGTAAGACCTTGGGAGTAAAACCATGGGCAAGAATAAATGCTTGCCCTCAATCTCATGGAACTTATACTGGAATGAAAACTCACTGTGTCACAATGAGACAATCATCAGGTACTGTAGAAACAGAAGGGGAAGGAAACCAGGAAGAATCCTGTCAGAAAAGTGGGTGGGCAGTAATTCACCCTTCAGAATTGCCCAGGAAGTGGCTGACAACTCTGCCTTCATTTAGCGACTTTTTGTTTGACTCTTCTAGGACCAAAAGCATCAACCCCATCTTTATGTTATCTTAGGCCCTAGTACCACTATAATAAGTGTATCTCCTTCCTCCATGCCTGCCTTTGCCGCTGGCCTACTGTGCCCCAGAAGAGAGAATAACTACACTTGACCTTGTCCATAGTTGTGCCCTGGAAGCTTAGCACAGCACCGGACATATAATAGAGGGTGCTTTATTAAGTAATTGTCACTCTTTCATGAAATGTCGAGATATTTACTGAGCAATTACTATGAATCTTCTAATATGCTAAATGTTTATGGGTGTTTTTTTGTTGTTTGTTTGTTTGTTTTTCTTTATCACCCACATCATCTTTAGGTACTAGTTATATTTCTTATTTAACGGAAAATTTAGCTTTAAGTTTGGCAGATGGTTTATCCAAGTTAGATTGAAAGAAGGCAGCAGATCTGAAGTGGTCTGCTAGTCAGTGAGTTTTGTCATTTGATAAATGAGTGAGGGGAAGATGAATGAAAAGGGAAAGGTAGCTCACTGCTGTTGTCCCCACTATTGTAAAATGTGCGAAGCATCTACTTTCTTTAATGTCCTGTGAGGTGGTCTCTCCTCTTATAATATAGTTCTAAAATAATCATGAAAGACTTCATGGTATCTTTGTCTTACTTCTAGGAAATTAGAAGTCAGTCTGGAAGTTACTGTTCCTGTGCCATGGGCAAGAAATCAAGATATGAATAAGAATATGGATTCATTAAAGAATGACTAGCTGAGGCTCTTTGCATAAATGAGACTGTTGTGCCACTTGATCTGCTTAAGGGGACTCCTGGCTGTAGAATCAGGATCCAACACTGGTGCATGAGCTGGCTTTTTAGAGCAATTACCTGTGGTGGGACACCTTGCATACCCTTGATTTAGGGGGAGGGGCTTGGACCTGCCTCAACTGAATGTACCAGAATCTGGTGACTCCCCATGGAGAGTCATGGGGGGCCATACCTTGTTGCAGGAGGGAATGGGGGTTGGAGGGAGGCTGGAGGGGCAAGAGGAGGGAGGAGAAGGGGATCTGTGGTTGGTATGTAAAATGAATAAAAAATGTCTTGATTTAAAAAAATGACTAGCTGTATTAAAAACAGTCAGAGGTGTTTAAAGGGAGTTTTAGCAATCAAGATAGAAAATTTATGGTGAGTACCATGGGCTAGAATTCTGTGATTTTACTACTTTGGTTCCCCCCCCCCATTTTTTTCATGGTTCCTGTTTTCTGGTTAGCAGGACCAGGTACAGGATTACATGCTCTCTGTATCTCATTTAAATCTCACAAGCAGATTCAAAACATTCCTTTTCACTTCTCAGGTGATGACCTGGGTCTCCAAGATTAAAGAGCCTTTACTAGCTTTATATTGATGTGACTAAGTGTAGCAGAAAACAGGTCACTATTGTAAATTGTCATGTTTACTACAAATAACATTGTTAGCTAAAAATCCCACAGAAACACTAAGGAGTGTAAAATGTGTGAATTCATCACCTGTCACCCTCAACCTTGAACAGCATAATCTCTGCATAATTTGAGATACATGAAATATTTGGCAACATTTCAAAAATTCCCTCAGGAAATGAGAAATGCAGTACTATAGTGCCGATTAAAACAAGTGGCAGACAATTCCTTTTTCTAAGAGGAAGAGACACAATGAGTGAAGTTGAATTCCAGTTCTACTGATGAACCACTGCAGCCCTGGCTGCTGGGGCTATGGGCTCCTTCCTGTCTAGAGTGAGATAAAATGTTCAGGTTACTAAACCCAGCGCTATATCTGAAAGTCTTCTGTGAACAACCAGAGCATATTTGTAATTATTATGTGAAGGTTACTTGATAATGCCAATGTGTAAGATCCCACTTATGCCTTACACTGTAGGAAAGATTATCTTGCCAAAAGAACTAACTTTTTTATAATAAGAGTTACTAGAGTCTGAAAAGTAGTGGATAATAGGGGTAACATACAGCTGTTTCATCTGAAGAATTGTAGAGACAAATATATATATATACATATAGTACAAATATATATACATATAGTGTATGGAGTTTTCTATTTAAAGCTGGAAAATGACATAGATGATCTGTGATAAGATTCAATGGTAACCCAATGGGAAGATGAGGTTCAAAGGCTTTGTTCCATCTGTTCCCCCCTTTTTTTGTGAAATGGAAAAGGAAGAGAAAAGAATATTGACTGGATCAGGTTCAAATCTTACTTCACAAACTCCAGAAGTTCTGCTACAGGAGAAGGTTAAACATATTTTGGAAGATTTTTCCATATGGTCAGAAAAACACATTTCTCTTCTGTACTCCACTGGCTTCTCTATGAATGCAAAGACCCTCATCTGTCCTGTGATGGAGAAAGAAGCAAGCCAGAAAACCAAGGTAGCTGCGCGGATTTAGCTGCTTTATTCCTGACAGCCCAGTAGCTCTGAGACACTGTGTTTTAACTGTACAACCTTTACTTTCTCCAAAGAGTAATTTAAGGAGCAGTGAGTTGGCATTTGAAAGAAGTTAAAAGAAAGAGAAAATTGTTGCCCTGCTGTGAATTTGTTCATGTGCCTGTTTTATGTTTCTAAATAACAGCCTACGACTCCTTTCAGTGTAACTGGGAACTATGTTTTAAGCGGCTAAGAAAAAGAAGTTTCTTAATGTAAAATGTGTGTGAGGACCTGAGTCACGGGGAGCAAGGCTTAATGTGCACTTGGTTTTCAGTCCTTGTGGCCATTGTGTATCAGCTGTTTACCAGCACACAATATTCATGTTGTGGGGATGTTCCTGACAGTTAAGATGGGAGAGCAGCTGAGTCTGTCTGGTCAAGTTTTCATTTTACAGAACAACAGAGAGCACGAGTTATTGTGGGTTGTCATTTGCTGGGAAAGACTGAGGTCTTCTGTTTTCTTCAGGAACAACCGTTCTTCTTTCAGTGAACACAAAGCACAGCACCAGTATCAAATACTGAAGTGAATAAAGCAAAGCCATGTGAGTGAGGTGTTAGTCACCCGCATGAAAAGCTGTGGTCACCTTTCAAGCAAGGTTTGACTGATGTTTCAAAAGGAAGATTTTCTTAGTTTCTTTTCTGTTGGTGTGATAAAAATACCCCAACAAAAGCAACTTAAGGGAGAAAGGGCTTCATTTTTGCCTTTCGGTCATCTCATTTCATCATGGCTGAGAAGGCACAGTGACAAAAGCTTGAAGTTGCTGACACATTATACCTTCAGTCAGCAAGCAGAGAGAGAGAAGGAAGTGAAGCTTGGCTGTAAGTCCCAAAGCCCACTTCTGGTGGCCCACTCCTAGTGACCCACTTTCTGTAGGTAGACTCCACCTCAAAGGCTTCAGTTATTTTCTAAACAGCACTACAAGCTGGGGACCATGTGTTCAAACTTGTAAGCCTATCTGGGAACATTTCACATTCAAGCCTCACAGCAGAAGTGAGCATCCTCCTGTGGGGAGCACGTGTTCTGCCAAGATGAACTCTCAGTCAACTGTATGTATACCGGGTGAGTGCAGGGTAAACAGCTGTAAAATTCTTGTGTAAGCTGAGATAATTACAAATGATAATGCCAATGAATATAAGAATGCATGCATTCATTCTTACTACACATGTTTATTGAGAGCTTATAAAGTGGTAAGTATGATTCTGTCCACAATACACACAGCGCTAACTGAGTAAGACAAGCCATATATAGTCTATGCCCTGAGGCAAACACAGTAACTGTCATTGGGTTTTGGGTGTAGACTTGGAAGTACACTACGAACCTTCCAGTGGTAACATCTGAGTAGAGAAATGGGGAAGCTGCTATGGGCATGCTGGAAATGAGCCGTTACTAGACAATGAAGAAAAAATTAAAAGGCTTTGGATGTAGTAGTACACAGTTTCATAACTTGGGCATTACTGACATCCAGGTTGCATAACTGATTCTTTGGTATGGAAGAAGAGCTGTCCCATGCACTGTTCAGCAGCAGCCCAACCAGCACACCAAGTACCAGTCTCACCCCTCCCCTAATTGTGACAACCATGTTTGTCTCCAGATAGTGCCTGAAATCCAGTGCAGGGTAAAATTGCCTACAGCTTTTCTGATATCAATCCACAGAATTAGTAAAGGAAAAGGAATAGTTTATGTGAATAAAACATGGAATGGGCTATTGGTGAAATTATTAAGGCCGCTCCACGTAGTTAAAAGGAAGATTTATTTAGTGGGTAACTTACAAATGAAGGGATAGGTAGGTCGTGGGGTCTGGGGAAGGTGTATCACAGTTGAGCGGTGTTCTCTGGAGCTCTGCTCAGTCAACCTCTACCGTCAAGGGTCCAGGTACAAAGAGAGCACTGGCCCATCCAGATCTTGGGTCTCCAGGTGCCTCCTTTGGCCCCGCCTTGTAGGCGTGACAGTTGCCGAAGCCTCAATAGGGGTTGGAACTTCCAGATCAAAGCTGGAATGGCTACCCACTACATCTCCCCCTTTTTGTCTAAATAAGAAGGTTCTAACCTAATTCAAGACTATATACAAAGGAATGGTTATCAAATATTGTCTAGGAATAATAAGGGCTAATAACCTAGATAAGATGGAACTACAACCAATGCGAACAATATCAAGGAAGAAACACATACTAAAATCCAGAGAAGTATAGAGCATAGGTAAATGGCATGTTCCAAAGATCATTCCAAAAGGTGTTCTATCCTAAAGAACCTGAATCTAATACTTAATATGTTCTATCTAAGATTATATATATATATATATATATATATATATATATATATATATATATATATATATATAAAGTTGTAAGTATAACTGCTAGTCTTCAATCCCATCAAAGACCTGAGAAGGAATGTAATGGTACTGGAGAAATGGTAGATGAATGCAAGCAACTTTTGGGAATCTTGCAAGAGTAGACCAAGACAGCTGGCAGCCTGGACAGTCACCTAATGTTTCTCAGCATTGTTGATGCATTCAAATTGGCTACAGGCCTAGAGTATCTGACAGACCATTTTCAGAAGCAGGAATTCTGAAAGACCACCTTACCCTGTCTTGGCAGATTACAGTGGTCGCTTTCCTTGTGTCCCGCTTGTCCAGAAAGGATAGCATTGCATTCGTACTGTCAGAAAACAAACTTCCAAATGGAACTGTCTTAGAAGCCCAACATTCTCTCTGGATCAAATTGGTACAGCCAGGAGCAACTGTGTCTCACGTCAACAGAATTCTAAGTTATTTAAATGTCATATTCTCTAGATCTATAAAGTGTTTGAAGATTACCTGTCCATCTGACCTATGTATCTGTAAATCTGGATAACCTAACTAACATAACTAAAGAGATGACAAGCATAGATGACTATAAATCTATAAGTCTTATCTGCTGAAATAACCTAAGGACTAAGGCTTCATGTAAACAAGGTATACAGTCTATAAGCAAATGTATGGTAAAGAACGATGACTTCAAAATTGTGGCAATGCACAAGATATTTATAACAGAGGTAGGAATATATAGTGCAATATGCAATATGACAATAATCTTAAATATATATCAATATATACCAAATATCCTAAACAGAAGTAGAACATACATAGAGTATGACAGATATAAATTTACATTTGTATCAATATAAAAATATTTTAAATAAGAGTAGAAATATATGTACATTATAACAAATATAGTTCTGTATTAATATCAATATACAAATTATCTTAAACAGGAATATAAAAATAGTTTACATTTGTATCGACATATAAGAATCTATGACAGTGTAAATTATAGTGCAAATTATCTAAGGCTGCTATTTTACTAAATTTGTTTACTAGTATATACAATAATCTACCATAATATCTTACACCTATCCATTCCATTTCTTCTTTTCCCTTTTTTAGAATACTTAGTCTAATATTTTCTTCCACCCCAACCCTATAACCATCATCCATAACCCTGAGAATTATGAAACATAAGGGAGAAGGGGCGTCATTTTCTTAGAATTGCTTTCTGCTGTTTAGGGGGTAATGTTATCTCCATTGGGTACTGTGAGAAAGCTCAGATAGTTAAATCTCAGTTAGACTAACTGTAGGTTCTGCAGCAAGTAGTAGAGTAATGGGTAAGATTGTCTGAAATTCTGGCAAGAAGTGTAGTATGATGATGATTACCATGGCATCATTCTGAATTGGGTAGAGTTGTTGTTGTTGGGGCCCCATCTTCCTTCTGGAGACTTTCGAGATTGCTATTGGAAAAACTTAATTGTTATCAAAATGGAAGGTTTGGATTTAAAGAGGACATAGCATGTATGAAAGGATTGGCATCTTAGTCATTCTTGCTAAACAATACTCCAATGGCTTCATTGGCTAGTAATTTGATCACACCAACCATATCCTAATCTAAATACAATGCCTGGATCTATCAAAGAGGAAAAAACTATTTTTTAGACCTTCAACTTCTAATGTTACTATGGTTCATATTCTAAGTACCCTAGCTGGGATCTTTATTTCTTCCCTCAAACTATGAAACAATATTTTGTAGCTTTTATTTAACTAGGTAAAATATTTAACAAGCCACTTTAATGCTAACAAGACAATGAGTATTTGGGAAGAGTATAAAGCAATGTTTCATTAAAGTCATAAATCCTTGATGTTTTTCATTAAGTAAATATTTATTTATTTATTATTTTTGACAAATGAGTTGAAGGGTATTTAATATACATTTCAAAAAGCTGGTGGAAAGTTTTTGCTATAAAGAAATGGATATTTGAAGAGTTACACACATTGCACCAGATTTAAGTATTACACAATGCATATGTAATTTGAACCATACATATCATGTTATCACATTAATATGTAATTTTGGGGTTTCATGTATCCATTTAAAAATATTTCTAATATAAAAATATAAAAGAAAATGTATTTCTGTTTTCTATCTTGAAAGATGAAGACTGTTTAGCTGAGTTTGGAATAGTACTTAAAATGAGCAGGCTAATGTTACAAGGGTGGTTATGGGGAAGTAATGACATATAGCTATAGCACTTCCCCCAAAGTAGTTTCCAATTTTGACAGAATTCCAGTATATTGTTTCTCCTTTATGATGATGCTGTGTAATAGTGTTGGGTCTACTTCATTTGGAAATATTTTTACAAAAAATTTTAATAGTTCATCAATAAGTGTCTAGTGCTGATATGTTAATGAGAATAACTACAAATGATACTTGTGTCTGTATGCGAGTGACACTCTTAAGATCAGCTCTAACATGACCTCAGTGGCTTGGAACTTCCTTTTATATACCTTAGTTTTTTATTGGATATGGCAGTACATTCACTCAAAATCAGTTTCTTAGACTTTTTATATCCTAAGCAGAAAATATCACCCAATAGACGCTAGATGTAGAAAAGACCCCAAAAGTTAGTCTTCTTGAATAAATTTTTATGAGTTGTAGGATTCTGACATTTCTTTACTGATACATGAAGATTACTTAGATCAGAATTAGTGTTTACTCCATTGGTGGTTGGCACAATACTTAGGCATCCATACTATGCCAAAGCTGTCAGAACTCTGAATTCCTCCTCTGTGCTTGTTCATGGAGCCTTCTATAGTTTGGTCAGGTGCTTGGTCATTTGGAAATCCTTCAAGAGAAAATTTTGCTTGGCACACATATCAGATATTTGATTTTTTTTTTTTACCCTTCATCATTCAAACCATATGCTTGATAATAATAACTAAAAATAATCTTTTACTAACAATGTCTCTTAGTTTGGGGAATTGATTTCTTCAGAAAAGGAAATTTCAAGAGAGGAAAGATAATTGAACCCAAAAATAGACTGCTATGGGACTCTTTCCATTCCTGGAGAACATAAAGAAAAGAAAATGCAAGCATCTGCTTCATGAAGTAGATGCAGCCTGTCTGGTCTGGTGGTCTCTTGGGCTCCTTTATGCTTTCAGTGTCTATAAATTTTTGTGAAGAAAAAATGGAATGCCATGGACTTGTTTTTAATACAGTGAATCAATGCCTTTTATAAGAATGTGCATTTTTATTAAATTAAAAGGTTACAACATGTTTGCTGCAAAAATAATACAAATTAAAATGTGAAAATTAGCCACCCACCCAATTCCATTCCAAAATGTAAAGTTAACAGTGGGAAGATAGAAAAATAAATGATAGATGATAGATAGATAGATAAATAGATAGATAGATAGATAGATAGATAGATAGATAGATAGATAGATAGATAGATAGATAGATAGACAGATATAGATAGATAGATAATGTATCTGAAAGACCGTTTCTTTGCATCTAATTAAGTGTTTTCATGATTTCCTTTTTGCAGTAAAGATTAGGTTTTTCTCCTAACTGCAGAGTGAAGTAGTTCCTCTTTTCTAACCTGCATTTCTAGCTATTTTTTCATTGACTTACACTTCATATTCTTGCCATAAAATACCAAAGGAATGTACTGATGAAGGATGGTTCCTAATTGGAGAGATGGCATAAAGGAAGATGTAGAGATGTCAGAAAAGGTATTTATCTTGGGTATTATGGCTGGGTATATGTAAAATGTATGCCTTAATCTATGTAAGTGTGCTGGTTGATTTTGTTTTGTTAACTTGACACAAATTTGGGTGACCTGAGAAGAGTAAACCTCAGTTGTAAAGATGTTTCCATCAGATTGGCTAGCAGGCAAGACCGTGGGGCAAACTTTATTAATGAATAACATGGGAGGGTCCAGCCCACTCTATGTGGTACCACCCCTGGACAGGTGAAGGTGAGCCTGAGAGCAAGCTAGGTAACATCACTCCTCTGTATTTCTGCATCTGCTCCTGCCTCCAGGTCCCTTCTCGGAGCTCTTTTCCTGACTTCCTTCAGTGATAGGTGGTGATATGGAAGTGTAAGCGAAATAAATCCTTTCCCTCAAGATGCTTTGGTGTGATGTTTATTATAGCAACAAAGAGCAAGCTAGGGCAGTGGGGTACATTCGTAGAAAGAGAATTCCTGTCTATAAGTAGTCCTTTATTTCAGTGCATGTTCCCTCAACAGGTCTCAAGATACTTAGATTAGATAGATTATTGTGAAGCATACCTACAACTGTGCTATACTATCTTGCCTGACTCCATTGTGTTACCATTCATTGAACTCATAAACATTTCCATTCAGGAGATGCTGGTCTGATGGTGAGAAGGGAAGGTGTGGAAAGAAGTTATTATCCAAGCCAGTTGCAATCAAGTGCAGAACCAGGAAATTAGACGGGACTAGGTCAAGAGTGATTCCTTGATATCATTTCCTCTTTATTTACCTATTCTGTCCCATCTTTATTTCCTAGATTTTCGTTCAAATACCTTCACCACCTCCTAGGAAAGACTGCAAGATTAAGTTCTCTCTTTTTTTCAGCCACATGTCCTGCCTTGGACTCATACACCCCACTGTTACATTACATCATTATTTGAATTTGACTTAAAAGAATCTTGCACCAAGCTAAATTTCTCCTAAGAGCCCTTTATCTCTACATCACCAGTATGAAGAATGCTGTTATATATACCAGTTACTCAGCATATGTGAAAAACATGATTTCTAATGGTAACAATAATGAAGCATCGTGTCCTTACTTAACACTCTGAAACCCTAAGATATTGGTATATTCCATATGGCTGGATGCTTTTGATGTCATAAACCATCTTAAACAATCTCCTATTAATTTTGGCCAGAATGTTTCTAAAGAAAAAAATAATGGAGTTTGGCATTTGGAACAATATAGCCATCCTTATTCCAAAAACTTCTTTCAGTATGAGGTTACTGCTGTTTCTGTTGTAGAAAATCTGACCTTTTTCTTCTCCATGATGTGCCTGTGTGGATAATTTCTCTATCCAGTTAGTCACTACTTTGAGACACAACTGAGTTTGCACCTTGAGATGCACACACATTAATTAGTCAAAGATATGTCCCTGGCAACAGTAAAAGGGTTGACTTTATTGCTGTGCTTGTGTGTTGATTGGAGAAAGGTCAATATTAACCCTCTTCTAAATAGTCTTAACTCACAAGTAGAAGTATCTAGAGTACCAAATAAAACACAATGAATAGTGCTCTAGTGCATTTATCTACTGTTTTATATTCTGATGTCCCAAACGTCCTTCATAAAATAATATTCCTCATAGTCTTTATGGCATTTATGGTGATGGACACTTATTTTTCTTATTATTAGAATCACAAACTTTCTTCTCTTTCTCTCTCTTTCATTAACTTAATTTTTTGAGAACAAGAAATAGAAACTCTCTAGTAAGACAGGGACTCCAAGTCTGTTGCTCTGAGAATGTCCTTGTTGGAGACCTGGGGTACCAGGACTGACTTTGCTTCCTGCTTCCTGGTTTTCTCCTAAGTGTGCTCCTCAGCCTATTTAACTGCCTGACTAAAACCAAGAAGAGTCACCAGAACACCTGGTTGGACAACTGGACTGACCCACACAGCCCCTTCCCATTCCTGTTCCCAGTTTATTTCATAAGTCTTTTCTAAAGCTCCCAGACTAGAAGCCCAATGGTACTCTGTTTCCTGATATCCTTCTTGCTATACAAAAGCTCTATACACTCCCCTCCCTCCTTAGCTCCCATCTATGAATCTATAATAAACTTCTCTCTAAAATTCACCTTCTGTAGTCCCTGAATTTTAGTCTTGGAATTCACAAGGCAAAAACTGAAATACATTGAATGGTAACAGCTGTACTGCCCATAAAGTTTTCCAGAATCCTAGCTCCCCAGGCCAGTAATGGTTCAATAATTCTCAAAGACACCTCAATATTCCAACGTACAAACAAAAAATTCTTGAGATGTCCTCTACTTCTAGCAACTTTTGCGGAATACGTTTTGTGATAAAATACCTGACAGAATCAATTTAGAAGAGTCAAGGTTGACTTGGTTGGAGTTTTGGTCCATCATGTTAGAGAAGGAATGGGGAAGGGCAGAACAGCTCACAGCACAGTAGAGCAGAACAGCCTGTGGCATCGAGGAAGCAAGAAAGAAGGGAATGAATGCATTCTGACAGTTTTCTCACTTTTCTCTCTTTACGCTCCTCCACCTCCCAGCCAATGGGATGGCACTGCCAACACTCAATGTGGGTCTCCCCCTTCAGTTAATCCTGTCTGGGAATGTTCTCAGTTTTCTAGGTGATTATGAACTCAGTCTGGATGACAATAAAGGTTAACCATCTTGTTTGACAATTGTCAGAAAGTAGAGACCAATCACAGTGTAAAACAAAACATTGTTAGTGAGATTAACCAATTTGAAAACATGCAAATATGTGTATATGAAAACACCCATGTATTTTATATATACATATATGTGCATGCATACACAAATATACATAAACATACATATGTATTCACAAACACATATATAGATGCATATATATGTGTATACATATCTATATAAACACATATGTACGCACACATGTATAAATACAAGCACACATAAAAATTTCAATTTGGAATTTATACTTCAGCATGAAAATTACCATAGCATTCTCATATATGCCATTAATTATACCCTAAAATAGGTAATTATCCTTTTAATTCCTCTCTGCTGTGTTGTCTGCTGCTGCCTATAGCATTCGCAGCATTCTCAAGCTATTACTAGCTCAATACCTCAGGGTTTTCAAGAGTCACAATGCACGTCTCACTTATGACTTCTGATAAGAATGCGATTCTTTCTCAGTTTAAAGCCAAATGGAGCCACATCGTCTCTATTCTCTCCTATGGGTAGAAGAGTCATTATTCATTCCTAATGTTCTGTGTCTTAACTGAAAAGCTCATGCTTAAAACTGTGAGGAGGAAAAAGCTGTATGGAATTAATTTTCTTCCATAGTAAAAATATATTTAGATGCACTGGAAATAACACACTGTCTCCTAGCTTACTGCAGTTACCTTCCATGCAGTTCAGAACGGGAGCATCTGTTCTAAAGAAAAGCGGGATTTTTTATGTGAACACTGATTATTTTTTTCTACTTTCGACTTTTGATCTCCACTTCTGATTGAATTTTAGTAATGGGCTCATTACAATGAAGAGTCCAGCTACTATTCAGAGTGCTGATGAGAAGGACCTGGAGTCAATGATGCCTTCCTTGCTTCGTCCCTTCTCACAGCCACAAGGGCAAAGGAACCTACCTGCACATGCCCTCTTCCTGACCTCACTTCATTATCCAACTTGGTTTGATCAGTTGTGCATGTTCAAAGAATGAGTTTTAAACATTTGTTGAAAACATTTTCTTTCATCTCTTTCTACATTAAAGTATAATTTGTTTCTTGGAGGGTTTTAGAACATGACTTTGAAATGACCTAGAATTTCTTCATGAGAAGAATTTTAACTATCAAAATGACTTGTTTAACAATAACTGAACTATTCAGGGTTTCTGAGTTTTGAGAATCAATTTTTAGGAACCTTCTTTCCTATATTCTAAAAGTTTATCTTGAATTTCAAGCTTTTCCAAATCAAGTGCCACCTTCTCATTTACTTGCTCTCTAACTGTGGCCCTTTTCTTACCGATTCTTTTTTTGTCTGTGTCCTATCTTACATGCTATATGCTTTTATTTCATTCATTTATTTTTTTAACCTTTAAATTTTTATTAATGCTGAATTGTTTTTGTTTTTAAATAAATATTTGATGTTATTAATTTCTATGAAACCCACATTTTTTACCAAACCCCAAAATTTAGTTATGTAAAATTTAGATTGTTAGATATACCAGTCCTTTTCTTTATGAATTTTCATTAGTACATGACTTATTTAGAAATAAATTTAAAAATTCCACAAAAAAGGCTTGTTTTAGTTCACTTAGAGAAGATGGTCTATGTACAATTTTCTAGGAATTTTTGAATTTATTTTTAAGGTCACATTTTGTAAGTATTACACTGCTGGAATTATCAAAGGTGTGTGTGTGTGTGTGTGTGTGTGTGTGTGTGTGTGTGTGTGTTGTGTTGTGTGTGTGTGTGTGTGTAACTTGTTTGTTCTTTATTCTTTACATTTCCCAATATTATTTTTTCTCATCTGTTAATCAGTAATAGGATAAGAGCATTTTCATACCATCTTTTCCCATGATTCAATAAAATCTTATGGAAGTGTTGTGCTTGTTTATGAAAAACACAAAAGTCTAGAGCTGTTTCATAACTTCTGAGGTGTCAGCTTGCATTATTGGGTAATTGCTTTATCTTAAAATCTGTTTACATGATCCAATGACTCTTGCCTCACTTTCTTTAGGCATGTTTTCTCACCTTGCACTTTCCATCTTTGCATGTACTTCCTCCAGGAAGCAGTAACATCTCCAGAAAATTACCTGTAGCGAGAGTTTGGTGCTTACTAAATTTTAGAGTTTGGAGATCTTAATGATATACATTTTCAGCTCAAATATGTGAACTTTGTATTTATTTGAACTTATTATTTGAACAAATATATTTGAACTTATTTCCATTTTTATCTCTAACATTTCCATTTGTTGTACTTTCTATTTTCCTTTTTAGAGATGGGTTTTTCTGCGTAGTCCAGGCTCTCCTGGAACTCACTCTGTAGACCAGGCTGGCCTTGAATCAGAGATCCACCTGCCTCTACCTACCAAGCGCTAGGATTAAAGGCATGTGTCACAACATTCAGCTTCCCTATTTTTTACATTTGATTTTTTTTTAAGATTTATTTATTTATTTATGTATACAGCATATGTGACTGCAGGCCAGAAGAGGGCACCAGATCTCATTACAGGTGGTTGTGAGCCACCATGTGGTTGCTGGGAATTGAACTTGGACCTCTAGAAGAGCAGTCAGTGCTCTTAACCTCTGAGCCATCTCTCCAGCCCACATTTGATTTTTTAAATGAGTTTATTTCACTGTCTGTTTTCCTTTAGTACACTGGAAGTCATGTTGTCCATTTTTTAAGTTGGTTGTTATTTAAATTGTGCCATATGTAAAATGTAAAGTTCATTTCTTCATCCAAATCTCTCTCTCTCTCTCTCTCTCTCTCTCTCTCTCTCTCTCACACACACACACACACACACACACACACACACACACACACACACACACACAGAGTCCTTGCTCTCGCAATTTACATGTAGTTGACCAACACTATTTCTATGATTTCAAACACCCAAATGGCACAGCATTATCATCATTATCATTATATCATACCAGCAATACAAAGTTATATAACTAGCATGTTAAGCAGCTTCTTGATCACCAGCCCTTCTTTTATCTCAGGTCTTTTCTCTGTGTTCATCTGTTTTCCTGTAGCACAGATTTCAGAGGTTCTTCAGGAAGTCTGTGGCTAGTGATGACACATCATGTCAGTCTCAGCTATTTGGACTGTGTAAGCAACTTAGATCTTTACATCCTGGCTCAGGCAGGAATCTCAGGTTCAGCCTTTGACATTTGCCCACTGAACTATGTGTTCTCTCTACTGAGCTTCCCCCATCACCCCTTGTTAAAATGCTAGTATTTGCAGTTGTCTATAGCAAAAAATTAAGGGTCTTTGTTTTGTTGGTTTTTGTGCATTTGCCTGAAAAAAGTAATTTGTAGTTCTGTTTCATCTCATTGTTTTTATTATTTGATTATATTCCTACTTATGTAGCTCTAGCAATTCATTAAAAATTCTACTTTCCTCATTGTAGTTACTTTATAATAGAGAGACTTTCAGAGTATTTAATCTATATTATTGCCTAGAGGTGAAAGTTCTTGATTGATGGGCCTCTTGTGTGTTCTCATGCTATAAATGGCATCACTCTCGAGCAGTAAACAAGTATCGGTGACACCTGGGCTTTCTAGTGAAGAAGAGACTCAGTGTTGTAAAATAAAGTATCTATAGTTTTTTTTTTTAAGGCAATGTTTTCTATTCATCATCACAGATGAGCAAAGGCCCACACTTCAAAGACTACTTCACCTTTGCTATTCTCTATTTCTGCTGATCAACCTCTTGCCTTTTTCTTAGAGACAGTGAACACTTTTCAGTAATTGCAGAATTTCATGTAAATAACACATAGTAGGAACCAAGTAGCTCAAAGACACTTGCAGTTTCTCTCTCTCTCTCTCTCTCTCTCTCTCTCTCTCTCTCTCTCTCTCTCTCTCTTTCTTGGAGCAAATCAGTTTACATTTTAGTGATGACTATCAGATCAATGATCAATGGCTATGACACTCTTGATTTCTTATGTAACATTTCTCTTCCTCTCTCCACCAGAAAACTTCATCATATGTGCCCTGGATTATTTCCTAGAGACTATCTACAATGGTTACATCATGAAAAAAAAATCACAGAAGACTTACTGATATAAGTGATTAATAAGAGATTTATTTACACTGCACTTGTAGTGACTATTGGTAATATGAAATCTTTGAAAAAAAATCTCCCCAGAGTCAGTTCACCATCAACACTGTGCTAGCTAGTTTTATGTCAACTTGGCACAAGCTAGAGTCATTTTGGAAGAGGGAGGCTTGACTGAGAAAATGCCCACACTAGATTGGCCTGTGGGCAAACCTGTGATGTATTTTCTTGATTAATGATTGAAGTGAGAGGGCCCATTCCATTGGGAGTGGTGCTACTTGTGAACTGCTAGTCCTGTGGCCATAAAAGAGCAGGTTGAGCAAGCCCTGAGGAAGGACTTCAGAAGGCAGCACTCCTTCATGGCCTCTGCATCTGTTCTTCCCTCCAGGTTTCTGTCTAGAGTTGCTGCCCTGACTTCTCTGGATGATAGACTATATCCTCTAAGATAAAATTTCCCCAACTTTCCTTTGGTTATAGCATTTTATCACAGTTGTAGAAACTCTAGCTAAGACAAACACTGCTATCTGAAGTACTCATAGGGTTTTAGAAATCATTTATAAACTATACAGTTCTGTGTTTAAGTGACTACTTTAGGCACAGTCACTTAATCAAAACTGAGTCAAGTGAATATACTCTTTTATGGAATTTAATTGGAAAACAAAATGCTTAGAGAAAAGTCAGTAACTTTAGAAGCAGAAATGGACAAATAAAGATCATAAAATGCTACTGCTGTGGTCTAACATGGCCCAGAGTACCACTATTTTGGAAGATTTGATTATGAGGCAGTTAGTCAGAGTCTCATTTTACTGTTAAGCACATACTCCTTTCTTAGACCCAAATAGTGGCTAAAAGCATGTTAAGGCCTTTAATACCTGCCTCCACTTTTGTGCCTGCCTCTATTACTTTGGGTCAAATTGTTTGATTCTGCATGAATATATCAATCAGGAAATGTCTCTACTCAGCCCTCCATGTCCTTACTTTAAGGCTTGGTGTAAATGATGCTATGGAATTGATGAG
The DNA here is from genome assembly GCF_049852395.1 of Peromyscus maniculatus bairdii. NCBI lineage: Eukaryota > Metazoa > Chordata > Mammalia > Rodentia > Cricetidae > Peromyscus > Peromyscus maniculatus. The sequence goes on from NC_134853.1 coordinate 96,930,976, forward strand.
TATTTACACTGTGAAATTACCAAGATGTTTTATTTAAATCAAAACATTTTCTAATGATTGTGCCAAGCTTTGAATACTTAAAATATGTGCATTAACACATATAAGGTCCATTTAAGTATCATAAATACATAACATAAAGTATGTTAAACTCTTTAAATGGCCATTTTATAAACCAGTAGATTTTGGCTAAAATAATGACAGAACTTTTTTTCTCATGAATTTGGAAGGTAGAAGTCCGAGATGAATATATGAGAATCTTTGGTTCCTCCTGAAGGCTATGAAGAAAGGATCCATCCAGGACACTTTCTGTAAGCTATCTTTTCCTCTATTTTCTATACATATATCTCTGTTTATATTTTATATTCTTGGACAGTTTTGTACATGTATATAATGTATTTTGATCACCTTTTTTTTTACCCTTCATTGGCCTTGTTCATCTGATTCCTACAACTGCTGAGTATCTTTTTAGCCCAAGGTGAACCTTTCCCATCTTTATTCCTTTTGTTGTTATTGTTGTTTCATTATTTTGGAGTTTTGAGACCACTGAATTTATTTAGAGCTTCTTGCATAAATAGTATCTGATTCAGGTAGAAACTGAATTAATATGCAAAAGATTTCTGAATAGTGGTTATGATTGTCACTAACTCTTTTATGTTGTATTACATAAGCCTTCAAAGATACAATATTTAAAATAAAATTTTACTAAACTGGTTTCTTTCAAATTAGAATTGTTAATAAATAATGTCAATTTCCCAGACTTCTGTTCATGGGTTCCTAAATAGATCATGACTATTGTCATTTTTATGGTATAATGTTTTATGAATTATTTGAGAATTTCATACAAAAATACAATGTATTTTGACTATATCTACCCTTCCCTTCCCTATTTCTACTCCTCTCAGACTATGTCAACAACACATCCTCCTCCCAACTTCATGGTCTGCTTTTTCTAGTAAACTGCTATGTCTCATTAGTGTTTTCTGTGTACACATGAGTCTAAAGCTATCCACTGGACAATAGCCACCTATCAGAGGGTCACAGTCATAAAAAAAGAAAACTGATTTCTTCCCTTAGCAAGTATCAATTTTCAATATTTCCTCAAATATGGACCTCGTAACCATCCCCATACATGCTGAAATATTGATTGGCTTGATCTTGTGCAGTCTTGATCAGGCTTAAGTATACCTAGTTCATAAATGTATCTATCATACCATGACCAGTAGACATTGTTTCATAGCACAGCTCCCCATTCTCTGGTTCTTAGAATGTTTTTGCTTTCTCTTCTTTTATGTTCCCAGAACCTTTGGGGAAGGAAGTTTGATATGGTTGTCCCATTTATGCCTAAGACCTCAATAATAACATATTCTTTGCACTTTGACCGATTGTGGGTCTCTGTATTAATTTGTCTCTGCTACAAAAATATCTTCTATAATGAGGGCTGAGAGCTGCATTAATTAGTGTATATAAAATAAAAAGTAAAAAAAAAATTAAAATAAAAAATATTACATGTCCACTTAGAAAAATGCAAAGAGTAAGTCCTCCCCTAGAGCCTATGCTCTTCTTAGCCACAGGTTCTTTTCCAGATTGATGTAATATATATGAGTTCTTTTTTGGTGAAGCAGACCTTAGGTCCAATAGGAAAGATGTTGGCCAACCCACAGCCCATAACATTTATGCCACTATTGCACCCATGTCTTCACAGACTGGTTTTTACTGTAATACTTGGAGTTTACAACTGGGTGAGACTATTGATTCTCCCACCTCCACAGTATGCATAGCACCTCCTGTGCTATGAAAACTACCCAGCAAGTAGGAAAGCTCCCCATTAGTACTTCCCCATAAATTCCCCCATGTACTGCAACCAAAATGTGTGGTGTCTTCAGCAATAGAATATTCCTATCAAGTTATGGTGGTCAACCAAAAAAAAATGGCAGTAACCTCTTTGAGGATCTCTGGCAAAATCTCTCTGATGAACAACTTGAAGAGAAATAACCCCCAACTGGTACTGGGCTTTTGTTTGATAGCTGATGGTTACTGGGAAGAGCATTATCCCCTAAGTAGAGTAACTACATTTAAACTCTTCCCCTACCCCCACCCCATCCTCCCACACTTGAGAGATTATTAAATAGTAAGGCCCAACAGATATCTGGGAATGAAAAATAATAGAGAAAAGCAGGCATTGCTATTGGAACTAGTAGCACAAGAAGCTATATTTGAATCCCAAGTCATAGGACCTGGTAGAACTATGTCCAGAGGATAGTTACAAAATATTTCATTCAGCAGGGACCTCAAGATTGCTATGGGGCTTTAGTGACTCTGTTGAGTCCAGTCGTGGGATGTAAACTTGATGAAGTATGAGAGACTTTGGTATATCAACCATCTACACCAGCATATAAAGAATGTCCATAGAGTGATAGAATAACCCACTCTTAACTCTTAACTGTGATAAGAAAAAGACAAAGCAGAAGAAGAGTTCTGTCTTGGTTACTAGAAGACAAATTTGGAAAGATTTGGCAAATTTGGCAAGAGCCACAGTTCCTAAGGAAAAATTGACAGAAATCCCACTTCTGTGCTAAGTGGTTACTGGGAGGCTTGAAAGCCTAGAAAACAGTTTACACAAGGCATGGGTGATACAACATTGCAGGTAAAGATGCTTTGTCCTGTACCAGGGGTGAGTAATTTCCCCATGACTAACTGCTAGGTGTAGAGATGAACTGCTAGGCCAAACCCTCCTCCAGTATTCAGTTATGGTGAATAAAGAGACAGCAACTGTGGTTTCAACCACAGTGCCAACCAGTGCCTCTTAGACCCAGGAGGCTAGCAGAAAAGCAGGGGAGAGTCAGGCTATGTCCTCCCTTGGCTCTGGTGAGGCTAAACATTTTGAAGAAGCCCCAGCAAGTTCATACTGTAGAGAGAAATACAGGGAGGCTTTATGGAAGATCTCCAGGATATAGAGGTGGAATTTATCAGAAAGGGGATTATGGAGAAATCACTGTTTGAGCTTTCTACCCATGCTATTGCATCTGACATCAATTCATTGAATAAACATCTGAAAGCCATGTGGCTTGAAAAAAGGTACCAAGCCACATGGCTAAACATAGATAAAAATTATGGGTTAATTTAAGTGTAAGGCCCAGCAGTTATAGTTTAAAAAATGTTTTCTGGGCTACATGCTGCTTTAATGGAGGCATAGACCTACTGCTTCCAAGAGTTGGTGATACACATGGCTCCCAGAGCCAAAGCTGGTGGTAAACATACAACTGCCATGTTGGAAAGCTGAGGTAGGAGGAGCCAGCAGCCAAGGCTGCAATTTCAGTCCTAGTAATGCTGCAGTTTAAAGCAATAGATTCACAATAAGGCAGATTCATATGGGATAAACCCTAAACAGCATACAGTATGTTTAAAAATGTACACAGGCTTGGAAGAGAGAAGAAAATGAATATAGAATAAAGAAATAGTTTTAAAAAATAAAGTCTTTTAAAAAGACAGTAAAAGTAATATAAAAACAATAAGCCATGTAAAGATGGAAATCACACAGAGTGTGGATTATACTGTCTTTGGGATTTTTTTTTAAATTTTATTTTACAATACTATTCAGTTCTACATAATAGCCACAGATTCTGCAGAGAGACATTTAATTGTAAAAACTACTGAGTTAAATCAATATGTATATTTTAAAGGTATCTCGATTTCAAAATTTATGTCTAAGGATATGTTGCTTTGGAAAAAGCTTCTGCTTTTGTTTACACAGAAGATGAGAACCTGTAGATTGCTACCAGGCTAATATGGTTTGACCAGCCAAGACCCCCCCTGAAAGGTGTCCGATGACACCATGGCCCAGATGACCCAACATCCAGAATGGCTTCAAGTCAATTGACTCAGACAATGCAGCCTCACAGACTATTCCCATCAGGACTTAACTATAATTCTTAATTTTTTCAGGATCCCCATAAGACTACCAGAACCCCCTATTAGCAGGAAGTGGCCTAGAAAACTATGCCCACATTCCTAAAAACTGAATTATAGATGTTTGTCTTTGTTTAAGTTGTTGGTTACAAATTGTTATTAGTCATAGTCAATATCTTACTAAGGAAAAAAGAAAGGGGGCTAGGATATAGATATGATCAGATGAAAGGGTAGATTATTGAATCTACTTTTATATTTTTGGTTGTGAGCCTAGCCTTTAATGGCTGAGCCATCTCTCCAGCCCTGAATCTGCTTTTAAAAACTTGTTTACATTTCTTTGGATTTTAGTTTATTGATAAAAAATTAAAGTTAATTTTGTTATAATGTATGTATATTTCTACTCTTGTTTAAGGTATTACGTTTGTGCAGCTCATTTGAAATTATAATATATAATTAAGAAATACAGATTAATTATTAGTCATCCATGATAATCAAACTTATTGTCATATTAGTTAAGTTTTCTAGGTATACATAGATATATTTCAGATATTTAGGTAATCTTTAAACACTTCAAAGACCTACAGAATATGGCATTAAAATGTTTTAAAAACTTAGACTTTCTGGGCATTGAGGTACGTTTGTTCCTGGCAGCACCAATTTACTTCAAAGAGGAAGATGGGCATTGAAGACACTCCATAGGGAGTTTGTCTTCTTCTTGGCAAAAATAGCCATTATGGCAAGAAACTGTTCTTGCCTGGACTGCTTGAAAAAATGTTATATTGACTGGACATGCAGGACCCATTGGAAGGTGACTACTGAACTTTGCAAGACAAGATATTCCTTCAGGTTCCTTCTTCACAAAAGAAACTGCCAGACATTCTACAGGACACAGGAAGAAGTGACTGAGAGATTCTATAGAGGCTTGTGGGCTGAAAATGTGTGCCTCAATGTTGCAGAAGAACTTTGGGTGACTATCTAGGTAGCCAGCTGTCTCTGTCATTCTAGATTTTTGGAAGTTGCTTACAATGCCCTTCCTATTTACTTAGGTAATATTATATCCTTCTGAGTCATTTGGTATAGTTGAAGACTAGATAGTTATAATTTTCCTTGGTTATGATAAAAAATAAATTAGATATGAAACTTTAGACTCACAAATATAGGATAGATAGAATATTTTCTTTAATTTTGCCAAATACAAATAGGCTAGATATTATAAATGTAATTCTTGCTTAATAACTGTTTTGTTATATATAATTTTACTATGTTAAAGTTACAACCTTCCTTTTTGATTAGAAAGAAAAGCAGAAATCCTGGAGATGTCATTCTGTATGCTGTGAATATGTGTGTTGTTCTGATTGGTTGATAAATAAAATGCTGATTGGCAAGTAGCCACATAGGAAGTATAGGTAGGATAAGCAGACAATGAGAATTCTGGGAAGAGGAAGGCTTTGCCAGCCTTCAGGAGTTGCCAGCCAGACACAAAGGAAGCAAGATGTGAAGGCAGAACTGAAAGAAGGTACCAAGCCACATGGCTAAACATAGATAAGAATTATGGATTAATTTAAGTGTAAGAGCTAGTCACTAATAAGCCTGAGCAAATGACCAAGCAGTTATAATTAACATTAAGCCTCTGTTTGATTATTTTATAAAAGGCTGCGGGACTGTGTGTGAGAGATTTGTCCCGACCGTGGGCCAGGCTAGGACACAGGAAATCTTCTGACTACAAACATCTGATGGTAAAAGACTGAACCTTAGACTTTGCTTAAGTTTGAATCTAGTATTGTCTTAACTGCAAACTTCTGGCATCACCTGACACTCAGAATCATTGACAATAGACTTTCGGTTTGCTTAAACAAGGCTATCTCCACAACCCCATTTGTGGTTGGACAGTGATTCAGTCCCTCCCCCTCTGTTTCAAAGCAGAAATGCTTTCTGGTCTAAATTATTTGCAAAAACTTAAAAATATTAAAAAGCCAACTTGCCTACCCAATAGCAATTATTTATTTCCATACCCTACTGTATCATAAGTTGTTAGGAGCATAGAAGAAATAAAGGATACTTTTTCTATACAAAGTGTCGTAAGCCAAGTTGCTAAGTTCATTCTGAATACAATGCTATTGTGTACAGAAGTATAATCTAAAGCACATACAGACATATTTATGTAGGAGCACAAGGAGCAGAACATCAAAAATTTAGACACTGTGGAACATGCAGAGTATATGGAGAATAAGAGCCATTCCAGAAAGCAGAGATGCTCAAAGGGTCTTATTGCTATTCTGTCCTCTTCCAGCTTACCTGTATCATGATTCAAAGTAGACATTTACATTTTAAATCTGTCCTAAGTGTCCTAGTCATTTAATAGACACCAGTTATCCTGCTTTATCTGAAGAGCCTAAGAGATTTGCAGACAGAATAGAATAGGCTGTTCCAACACCTACCTAGAATTGCTTACATCCTTGGGAGCACTTTTCAGCTTCTTTGTAGTGCTCAAGACCTATGGCTGGAGCCCTGGCAGCTGAATGTGTCCTAAAGAGTGGGAATTCAGTCTGTAATCAAGTGGCCAGTCTATAGACTTGAATGCTAACTTGGATTTATTTTTGTCCCAAGCTCCTTACTCTCTGGACACCAGTGACATTAAATAAAACTGTCTTAAGTTGTACTCCTAAACACCATTGTAAGACACTGTCTTAGGGTTTCTATTGCTGTGAAGAGTCACCATGACCACTGCAACTCTTTTTTTTTTTTTTTTTTTTTTTGGTTTTTTGAGACAGGGTTTCTCTGTGCAGTTTTGCGCCTTTCCTGGAACTCACTTGGGAGACCAGGCTGGCCTCGAACTCACAAAGATCCGCCTGCCTCTGCCTCCCGAATGCTGGGACTAAAGGCATGCGCCACCACCGCCCGGCTCAACTGCAACACTTATAAAGGAAAACATTTAATTGAGGTGGCAGCTTATAGTTTCAGAGGTTCAGTCCTTACATCATGGCAGGGGAACACTGAAGCCTGATGACAGACATGGTGCTGGAGGAGTAGCTGAGAGTCCTCTATCTTGCAGGCAACAGGAATTCAACTGAGACACTTGGAGGTATCCTGAGCATAGGAAACCTCAAGCCTTCCTCCACAGTGATCACTTCCTTCAACAAGGCTATACTGGCTACAACAAGCCACACCTCCTGTGCCATTCATAAGATTTATGGGGGGCAATTACATTCAAACTACCACAGACACCAAAGTTGTATTCCTAAAACCTGCAAAATCAGATGATCAAAGAAGAGACCCATGATCTGGGTGAATAGAGCAAAGTGTTTCTAAGATCTAAAGAAGTAAATAAACAAAGACTTCAAAGTGTATCAGATAAAGTGCACTGGTCAACTCTGGCCTACCATCCCAACTGAGAGTTTAAGAAATACTCAACAGACCATTACACACTTTTCCCTTCTGACCTGGTTTTCCCTCTTGGCAAGCAGCCACTGCCTGCAGATTTCATGGTTCCAAGGCAAAAGCAGGTACCTGGAATTACTACTGCCTAGACTTCACACTGGGGATCAAGGTAGACAGATATGGACTAGATTGCTCCCAACCTTCAATGTCATTAAGGGTTTGGACAATATACCATCTTTCTCTTGGGTTGCCTCAAATTCAGAAGAAGCCCCTACAGCTATAATTATGCTTAGTGGTGACATCATGGTAATGTAACGTTCTGGCTACCACTTCAACTACATAGTTCCTCGTGTCCTTACACACATTGATGGGGAAAGCATGCTTTACTGCCAGGAAATAATGATCCTAGCTTCTCTTTCCAAAGATGCACTCACTAAGGCTTGTTCTATAGAGGACTGGTAGACTTATGTCACCTACACAAAAACTGCTCAAGTTAACATGGCTGTCAGATAGGTACTTGCCACACACCCAGATTTTTCTTTTTTTTAATTTATTTTATAATTTAATTTTATATATCAGCCACCGATTCCCCTGTCCTCCCTCCTCCAGCCTCCCCCCACTGCCCTCTCCAAGCCCACCCCCCATTCCCATCTCCTCCAGGCCAAGGACTCCCCTGGGGATTCAGCTCAGACTGGTAGATTCAATCGAGGCAGGTCCAGTCCCCTCCTCTCTTTGCCCAGGCTAAGCAAAGTGTCCCTGCATAGGCCCCAGGTTCCAAACAGGCAGCTCATGCACTAAGGACAGATCCTGGTCCCATTGCCTAGGGGCCTCTCAAACTGTTCAAGTTAATCAACTGTCTCACTTATCCAGAGGGCCTGATCCAGTTGGGGGCTCTTTAGCTATTGGTTCATAGTTCATGTGTTTCCATTAGTTTGACTATTTGTCCCTGTGCTTTTTCCAATCATGGTGTCAACAATTCTGGCTCATACAATCCCTCCTCTTTCTTGCCAATTGGACTCCTGGAGCTCCACCTGCGGCCTGGCCGTGGATCTCCGCATCTGCTTCCATCAGTCATTGGATGAGAGTTCTAGTATGACAGTTAGGGTGTTTGGCCATCCGATCACCAGAGTAGATCAGTTCGGGCTTTCTTTTGACCATTGCCAGTAGTGTATTGTGCAGGTATCTTTGAGGATTTCTGGGGACCTCTCTAGCACTTCGCTTCTTCCTATTCCCATGGGGTCTTCATTTATCATGGTCTCTTTTGCCTTGTTCTCCCTCTCCGTTCTTGATCTAGCTGGGATCTCCCACTCCCCTAAGCTCTCTTTCCCTCTACCCTTGCCCTTCATTAACCCCCTCACATCCAGTTTGCTCATGTAGATCTCATCCGTTACTCTGTCATTGGGCGATCCCTGTGTCTTTCTTAGGGTCCTGTTTTCTAGGTAGTCTCCCTGGAGTTGTGAGTAGCAGTCCAGTCATCCTTTGTTTTACATCTAGTATCCTCCTATGAGTGAGTATATGCCATGTTTGTCTTTCTGAGTCTGGGTTACCTCACTCAGGATGATTTTTTTCTAGATCCATCCATTTGCCTGCAAAACTCAAATGGCTGAAAGACATTGAAGGAATTGCTCAATATCCCTAATCATCAGGGAAATGCAAATCAAAATGACTCTGAGATATCACCTTATACCTGTCAGAATAGCTAAGATCAAAAACACTGAAGACAGCTTATGCTAGAGAGATTGTGGAGCAAGGGGAACTCTCCTCCACTGTTGATGAGAATACAAGCTTGTACAACCACTTTGGAAATCAATATGGCACTTTATTAGAAAATTGGGAATCAATCTCCCACAAGACCCAGCTATACCACTCTTGGGCATATTCCCAAAGAATGCTCAATCATACCACAAGGACACATGCTCAGCTATGTTCATAGCAGCATTACTTGTAATAGCCAGAACCTGGAAACAACCTAGGTGCCCTTCAACTGAAGAATGGATGAATAAAATGTGGTACATATACACAATGGAGTACTACGCAGCAGAGATTTTTTTTTTAGAATCCATAGAGGAGGTAAGATGAGCCATCACTACTGATGTTTTGTGGCAGCTAAATGACTAGAGTGGCTCAATAAGACAGGTGGAGTTAAATAGCTGAGACTTTGAGTGTCTGTTCTTTAAGTCTTCCATTTCCATGGATTCTAACCCCAATACAAGCCAAAAACAGGGGCAAGGAAGAACTCATCATTCATCACACTGCTGCCTTAGACCCTTCCTGAAAAGTAAATTGATTACAGTTTGCTGAGATGAGTGTTTTATTTGGCCAATTCCTGATTAGATAAAGGAAAGAATGTGTAGTCGGTATACCTAGGTGGTATAATTCTTGCAGCCTTTTTAAGCTTTGCTGTTACCTCTAAAGAAGGGGGAACTCAGAAGGGGGTACAGGTCTGTGGAGTAACTCCAATTTTATTAATAGGAAATACAGTGTTTCTCATCCTGTGGCATGGATAAATTGTGCTTCTATGGACCAACCATCAAAATCTTCTTAACTCCTCCAGTCATATCAATTTTTTGAGCTCTTTACTCTTTTCTGTCTCTCACAGAGGGATCTCATGTGCTGTGGATATCACTCTATATAAATAAAACACTGATGGCCAGTGACCAGGCAGGAAGTATAGGCGGGACAAAGAGAGAGGAGAATTGGGGAAACAGGAAGGAAGAGAGACACTGCAGCCACCGCCAGGACAAGCAACGTGTAAAGACGTCAGTAAGCCACAAGTGATATGGCAAGGTATAGATTTATAGAAATGGGTTAATTTAAGATATAAGAACAGTTAGCAAGAAGCCTGCCATGGCCATACAGTTTATAAGTAATATAAGCATCTGAGTGATTATTTTATACATGGATTGTGGGACTGCGGGGCTTGGTGGAACCTGAAGAGAAGCCCTCCAGCAACACTCATGTGTATGAAAACATCAAAACTTAAAATGCTAGCCCTTACAGGTGCTTTTCCAAGAGTATACCCAACCCTGGATTTAACAACCAGAACCACATCAATCAGATGTGCTGCTATTCCAGCAACCCAGAGGTGGAATATCAGAAATTCAAGATTATCATCAGCTACATTACTAGGTTGAGGCCAATCTGAGCTACATGAGACACACCCCCCAACACACACACACACACACACACACACACACACACACTTTTTCATGAAGAAATTAATCACAACCATAATTTTCTGCTTCAAGACAGTATTGGCAAAAAGGAATGGGGAACAATACTTTTTGTCTCTTCTGGGTCTCAAAACTCTCACTGTTGCCTTTTTAATCAATTTAAATTAATGAACCAGAGTCTCTAGGGCACTGGTTCTCAATCTTCCTAATGTTCTGCCCCTTTAATACAATTCATAATGTTGTGGTGACCCTCTACCATAAAACCATTTCATTGCTACTTCATAACTGTAAGCTTGCTGCTCTTATGAATTTAATATAAATATCTGATATGCAAGATATCTGATCTGTATCCCCCGTGAAAGGGTTATTCAATCCCCATAGGGGTTGTAATTTACAGGTTGAGAACCATTGTTCTAGTGTGTTCTGTTAATTGTTTCTCTATGAATGAACTTACTTACTTTTGGTTTTAAAAAAGGAAAAGTCAGGGGTTATTCTAATAGGCTTGCCTTGGTCTTTCTTGGTGCTCTCAATTGCCTTCTTTCTTTGTTCTGCACACTTGGTGTGCTGACTATTCTGTGATGTGGTAACTTTCTCTTCCTTTCTTTTCTGTTTTTGTTCATTCAGTATGCCTCTTTCCCCTTAACATGAATCCCTTTCCTTAGATTTTAGAATTTCTTCTATGGTTTTGTTGAGAATAAGTTCTGTGCCTTTACCTGGTTTCTTCTCCTTCCTGTACACATATTAATCACTGGTTTAATATTTTTATGATGGTCCAGATTTCCTATATGCCCTATTCCCCCCCCCCTTTTTTTTTCTTCTGGATTTAAGATTTTCTTTGACTGAGTAATCTATTTCCTCTACGTTATCTTCCAGATCCGATATTATTTCTTCAGCTTGACCCAATTTCTTGGTGGCATGTAGTGGGTAGCCATTCCATCTTTGGTCTGGAAGTTCCAACCCCCATTGAGGCTTTGGTAACTATCACACCTACAAGGCGGGGCCCTGAAGACCCGAGATCAGAATGCACTGCACTCTCTTCCTGCTGGGAACCTGGACGAGGTGGACCAAGGAGAGTTATCCAGAGAACACCACCAGACTGCGCTGCATCTTTCCCAGAATCTTCAACCTACCTATCCCTTCATTTGTAAGTTACACCATTAAATAAATCTCCCCTTTGACTATGTTGAGTGGCCTTAAAAATTTCCCCAATAGTGACACTTTCTCTGAGCTCTTTGTTTGACTCTCTGGGCTTTTCACTCTGAATTTTGTTTCATTTTAACTATTTCCCCCAGAGATTCTCTCTATTAAATTCCATTTCATATCTTGAATTGTTTAATTATTTGCTTCAACTCACTGTAGGTAATTTTAGTGGTCCTCTTTCAGGCATTTGTTCATATCATCTTTGATTTTCTTGAACATGCTTATAATTATTATTTTACAATCATTATATGATCATATTTTTTACATTCATTTTACAATGCATTAGGTAGGAATCTTTTCTCACAGAATATTACAACTTTGGGTTCATTCATGTTGTTTGTTTTTGTGTTGGTTAGTTTGTGGTTGGGTGTAGCATCTGGAATGTTTGGTTGGTAGTGTTTTCTGGTTTTGTATATCTGATCTTGCCCTTGTTGAGTAGTTGTTTGGATCTTTGTTTTCTCATCCTACCTTGTCAGCTTGTGAGCCAAATGAATGATGCTCCATAGCAGTCTTGGGACCACTCGTGTTGGTATGTTAATGGAGTGTCAGAAGTGGTTTCCTCTCAGCTGACAATAGGTGCAACTTTTGAGTCTAGGAGTAAACCTTCTTTAGGCTTAGAAGACTCTCTCCATTGATCTTTAGGAATTTGTAGCAGACTCACAGAATTTTGCAGGTTTGACCCCATATGGTGTTGGTGGCCGGGGTGAATGACAGGTAAGCTTATGGAGAAACAGGTCTGAAAAACCTACCAAGAGTCTTAGCTGGGACCCCATGTAGTGCTTGTGATACTCCTCTTAAGTTTTATCCTAAATGTGATCAGTTATGTTGCTTATAACCATGCATGCTAATTAAGACATTCCAACATTGACAGAGGGCAAACCATCAGTGCAGCAAGGACATTCAACAGATTTGAGAACATGCTGACTAACAGGATACTGAGAATTTTAAAATTTTCCCTTAAGATATGAGGTAACTTTTATGGTCTCATTTTCATAAATCGTTATCCTTGGTGAAGTATTTTCTAAACAGTCATGTCTATTTTGTGTATCTTTATAAACTTGACATTCAACAAGGCTGGTGGCATAAAGAATTAGTTGATAAGTGTTCTCATACTAAATTAAATTAAAATTTGATTTCAGGTTCATTGAGTCATATTATTCTAGTAGAAGAGTGCCAATTGCACTGATAGAGACTTGTACTATCTAAATATGTCATGCCTCCCATCTCTGATGTCTTCTTCTAGCTCTTATCCCTTCAAATTGTGCTTCAAATCTCAGCCTCACTTGCAAACTGCTCCACTTATCTATTATTTTCTTTTTTAAAGATTTATTTATTTTTATTTAATTTGCATGAGTATTTGTATGTACTTATGTATGTGAACAATATGTATGTCTACTGCCCAAGGAGGCCAGAAAAATGCATTGGCTTACCTGGAAGAGGAATTATAGGTAGCTGTGAGTCACCAGGTGTTAGGTGTTTGGACCTGAACCCAGATCTTCTACAAATATAGCAAGTGCTCTTAACTGCTGAGTCATCGATCTAGCACTGTTTAATATCTTTAAATAGCCCTTTGCTAGTCTTCTTCATAGTAAACACATCTCTGCACCACCAGTCTTCTCTATGAAGCTTGCCTTGCCTTCATTCACCCTAAGTTTACCAGTACTCTGTCTATTATGACAGAAGCAAAGATATTTGTGTTGATTTACATCTTTGGTCCTTATTAATCACAATTGATATGTCTGAGCCACCTATCAATATTCTTGGGTGAGACTCCATGTATTGCTTGTGCTGCACTTTGTTAAGTCTTATCGTAAATGTGATTGGTTATGTTGCTTATGACAGTGCGTGTTTGTTATGACATGCCTGGTTAATTAGAAAGTAGTATATGATCCTCCACATGACCAAAGACCTGGAAAGAGGCAAGTGTCTTAGAAATATTTCATTGTTGTTACAAGAGAATGATAAACTCTGTGGGATATATATGTCAAATTGAGTGTTGGAGAAGAATGAAATTCTAATGATCCAAACATGAATTTAACAATGATATATCGGTCAGGGGAGTTTGGCAAGGAAAATAGAAGCAATTCTGTATATCTCTAGTAGTAAGGGGTTGAACAAACAGAAATCAGCTTATTAATTACATGGATGTGAAGAACAGAGGGTACCATATTGTGTCAACACTGAAGTAAAAGATTCTTAAGAGCTTATTGAAAAAAAAGAACGTTGAAAATATTGGGGAAATTTATAGTACCTAACTAGTATTGGTGAGGAAAAGAGCCAGCCCCCACAACAGGTCAACTTGAAGAGAATAAGAGACTGAAGAATACTCAACTCTAAATAGAACATCTATATATCACTAATCCTCCCAAGTTCTAAGTAATCTTGAAGGAAAAAGGGGTAGAAAGAATGTAAGATTAGCAGGCAATGGGTAACTACAGGAAAATCATACTTTCTGGACACCACACAGCAGTTGCAATATGAACTTATAGCACTTGTGACCTCATACACAGCCTACACAAGCTAAGTCAGACAAATTTCCAATATGGAGTCACAGAGGTGAGCATAAATTCCAACCCCTAGTAGAAAAGCTATTGGCATTTGATAACTATTAGGAGATGAGTCAGTTGTCTTAAGGGTGTGACTACTGGTTGGTCAACTAGCTTCAAGGAAGTCACACCCAAGAGTATTTGGGCTACATAAATTGGACTCCATGGATTGGGGGAGGGCAGATTTCCATAGATAGGGATGTATGGGTAGATCTGGGAAGGGTTTGCATAAATATGATAAAAATATATTGTGTGAATTAATAACACTGCGAATGTAGATGAGAAGCTCTCAGGAGTCTGCAATTCCACACAAAGAACTATAGGCAATTAAGGAATACTGTGAATGAGAGAAATGGTCTTCCCTAGATAAGAGCTCACCCATTACTTATGCAATACTAAATGACCAGCTCTGAAAACATACATATAAGTAGCATTATATAGACTGAGAAACTTGTACTTATATGTTTAGGAATATTATGCATGTGGGTATATTTGAATGTATATAACAACAATTAAGTGAAAAAAAGACCACAAATTTGAAAAAGAGCAAGGAGGGGCATATGTCAAGGTTTGTAGGGAGCAAATGGGAAGGGGACAGTAGATAATTACATTCTAATCTCAAGAAAAAAATTTAAAGATAGAGGAAACCAAAATATGGAATATCTCTCACAAAACAGCTGGAAATCTACTATGATACTACACATCTGCATGTCGCTATTACCCAATTTTGAAATATCTTCTAATTTTTGTAGAAGTCCAACCTAATGGCTAATATACTGGAACAATAAAAACAAGAGAATTCTGGGAAGTATAGTACTCAGCTTCTCTAGTGCAGCATAAAGACAAATTATTAGAAGCTGGTGATGAAGAAGCCCACATTGCTGAGGGATTATTTATACTACAACACATTGTACTTCAGGAAAAGGAATCATATGTGCAACTAAATTAGACAGCTAAGTTTAACCAGACCAAGCATTCAGTGTTTCACTTCTTTCATTAGTTAGATGTATTTAGTTACTTTTCAATTGCTTTTATAAAATACCATGGAAAAGGTAACTTCTAGAAAGAGGGTTTATTTGAGCTTATGGTTCCAGAGAGAAAAGAATACATCATAGTAGGGATACATGGCAACAAGCAGCAGACACTGTGGCTGGGCAGAAGGCTAAGGGACCACATCTTCAGCTATAAGCACGAAGCAGAGAGAGCAACTAGAAATAGTGTGAGGACTTAAACTCCAAGTGACATTGAATCCAGCAGGGTAACAACTCCTAAGAGGCCCTAGGCAGCATGACTAACCAAATATGCAACTGCCTGTAACCATCATTCAAACCACCACAGTAGGTCTTAGAGCAGAAATAGATGAAATTCACTCAAACTTCACATGGCCAGAATTAAGCAATTAATGCTGGTAATGAGAAGCTCAGCAAAGAAGCTTTGGAATTTTTGGAGTTTTATGTAGAATGTTCTTGATATTACCACTATTTCTGAATTGCACTAAAACATTAATTAAATGAATGCAGCAATGAATTCTGGAAGGTTTTCCCTTTGGAATAAAGTACAACTTAATTTATTTCTACTTAATTACCACATTCAGATTTGTCATATTTATTAATAATGAATATCTGTTCTTTTTAAATGGCATTGATCACCATTTTCCACTGCTGCTGAGGGAATTTGACATGACAAATGTCCATCACTATAAGTTCAGTATTATTGCTTGCCTTCATGTACATTATAGCATAATCAATAATTTACTCAATCTGTAGTGTACATATGTCAAAAACATTGATGATACCACAAGAATATTTTCTTCATTTTTCCAGCATGTTTTATTGCACCAAGTTTGGCTTAACTTTCATGAACTTCAAAAACTAATGTAATCACGTTCACTGTGTGATGTTTTTTCCCTTTTCCCCTCCAGAGGTCTTGCTTCCATACAATGAATGTCATCAAGAATAATGCTCTGATTTCAATTGAAGAGAAATCACACTGATTGTTGTTTCTTGGCATCTTTTTGACAATATTAAATGGTTAGAAACAGGTGAAGTGAAAGAAATTTACTACTTGCTATGAGAGAGTAGTATAAATGGTATTGATCTACTATTAAAGGCCCATGATACAAAAACATTAAGAACATTATTTCAAGTATAAATGTCTATTTTATTCATTTTTCAGCTCGTAGACAAAAATTTCTAGCACAAAGTTACTCTCATCTGGCTTTTGACCCTTTTCTCTTTCTATGCATTGACACAATAATAGGAGATAAGGTCTACAAAATTATTTGGATTTCACAGAGCTATTATTACTAGCTACGCAAGACCTACACAATATCAAGCCATCACCATGAATGGGTAAGAGTTCATTAGGCCCCATGTTTAACCAAAGAACTATTGGTAGTTGGTAGGGTGAATCATTGTTTGGGAGTATGGCCAATATCAGGTTGCCTGCTCTCCAGTGGTTGGCCCCACAGCCTTACATATATTTGTAGTACTAATTGGACTTAAGGTGACATTGAAAAAGGAGAGGACATGAAGTTATGAAGTTGACAAGGGAACATGTATGAGTAGTTGGAGGAGGGAAGTGAAGTGGTAAATTTGATCATATTTCACTGTATACATGTGTGAATGTTTGAAATCCTCAAAGAATAACATTTTTAAAAGAAAGAAACAGGAAGAAGCATAAAAGAAATGTTAAGAAAGGAATTTTCAAAAGAAGGGAAATGGAATGCAGTGGAATAAATGGTTAAAGTGGAATTATGGTACAGAAATGGTTTAATGAAGAAGGACATGGGAGGGCAGACTAGATGAGGCTATATGGGGAGGGATAACTAACATTAGAGACATTTTGAAATGTGTATACATGTATGAGTATAGAGTTTAAATGTAGTTACTATATAAGTGGCAACAATGCTCCTAGTATATACCACAGAACAATAACAACAAAACTCCTCAGCAAGAAGTGGTTTGCCTCTTTTGGAGTTTTTGGCCAGTGAAGTTCAATAGACCCAAACATTATACACTACTGCCAAATGTTCTTCTGTATCCTCTAGAGCAGAGGTTAACAACCTTAGGTCTAGATCCCTTTGAGGTTGAACAACACATTGCACAGGGGCTGCATATCAGATATTAACATTAAAATTCAAAACAGTAGCAAAATTACTGTTATGAAGTAGCTACAGCATAGTTTTATGGTTGTGTCACCACAGCATGAGGAGCTGTATAAAGGGTGGAGAATCACTGCTCTGGAACTTGACAGTAAGACCTTATTCTAGAGAGTACATACTTGTAGGACATGGAGAAACAAAGTGTGTAGCCTTCTGGAGACTTATTCTTCCTGGCTATCTTTCATTGTGCTGGAAGTTGCCATGGAAGAAAAAAAGAATCACCAATCTTGCTCACCTGTAAATACTGTGAGCTACAACAATGACCAGCTTGGCAAGACATTCTGAATATTGCAATAGCAACACAATCTCATGAAAGTAATCAACCTCCTTCTGACTGGATATAAGACCTGTCTCACAAATTTAAATCAATGTCTTGCTCCAACTCTGGGGCCAAGAGCCTATGGCTTCTCTAGTTTAACTATGTCCATTTAGCTTGTGAAACAGGCCTTATATTTTGAAAAACTTAAGGACCAACACTTTAAGGTAAGACTGTTATAATTAGTTTTTGTGTTGTCTTTCAAATAGAAAAAAAATGCTTCATGTTGACTTGGGAGTAAGATATATCTGACCAGAAATGTTGATGCTCTTGGATATTGGATGGTTTGCTGAACTTCCTGGATTCTGTTTATTATGAAATGAAAATATTACCAACATTTCACAAAAGGCTATCAAGAGTTTAATCACTAAAAGGTCAAATTCTATATATTATCTATTCCAACTTACTATACATCCTGGGCTCTCCCAAGCTAGGCTGGGTGAAGACTCAAGGATAATCACTTATATAATATGGGAACATACCAGGGAACACCAGAGTCTGTCTCATACTATCACTATTGTTTTAAGTTTGTGTTACACATACTGTCTTAATTGTTGCCTTGTTTTTATTAACATATTTAAGAATTGGTACTTTTTCATCTTATAAAGAACAATTTTCAAAATATTTTTAAAGAAAAATTTGATAGAAATGGAGGCTCTTTAACGCATCATTGAAACCCAATGTCAGATTTTTAACACAGAATGGTTCTCTGCAGTGTTTGGCAGCCCCATTCTTAAACTGGAGAGCACAAATTAAGAATCTCCAATAGAAAGCATCATAGATCTTCATTAGTCTAACTTACTCCCATTGAGAATCTTGGGCCAATTGTAACTGATTTCAGACACTCGGGCTTTGCTCCTAACTGTTTTGCTGGAGGATTTGAGCTGTGTGTGACTCCAATGTAAACTGACAATAAAAGAGACAAATTAACATAACTGACTGTTTCAGTTATGAAGATTAAATAGCCCTTTATTGCAGATGTTTGCCAAGGAAAATGCTCCCCAGTGGAAGACTTTAAGCAGTTAAGATAGATTTGATGAGGGTTTTAATTGCTATTATGCAACTAGTAATAGAAAGCCTTTATTAAATGTCAAACAAGAGCCGATGGCTAGTTTAGAAGAGAAAAGCTTCCCCCTACCACAGACCTGAGGCTTTCCCAACAGCACATTAGCAACAGCAGCAGTTCCATCAGCCACCACAAATATTTATCAAGGACCCAGTATGCACATGGCAATATCATAAATATGCTGGGCTGCCGGAGATAAGCAAAAATCAGACCATGCTGTGGATGATCTGGTGATTTGAAACAAACAACTAGCTACCATGGAAACAAAAATAAATATAAACATATGCATGTGTGTTGATTTGTGTACATGTCTTTATGCATTATACTTAAAAATAATCCAATGAGTATCATCAAGAATTAGAAGATATATGTTAATATTGAAGCTGCTCAAAAGCCTTTATTTTTCAAAAGGATTTCTCATAAAATTCTTGATTCATTTATTTTATTTTGTTTTGCTTCATTCTTTTTAATAGCTCATAGGAAAAATATTTGGCTATATTATAATGCAGAATACTTGGCTTTTATTATGCCATTAACCTCCATATCTGAAGCATTTTTTAAAAACTTCTCTGGATTTGAAAGTTCACCCATAAAATTGAGATTTATTGATTTATTTATATTCTGAGGAATTTTGCTACCTCCAAGATTTGTGGAGTTTATGAAGGAGTGAGTAAATACCATATGGACACATCATAGTTCATTTTACAAAATTATTTTGTACAGCTTTAAATCCATTCATTTGTGAAGTGCATACATATAACAAAAGAATGAAATTTCCATAACATTAATTTATTTTTAAAGTACAGCAGAAACTAACTCAAGAAATTAAAGTGAGTGTTTCACAAATTCCCATTCTATAGAATGATATTAAAATAGTTTCCTTCTGTTTGATTGTATCAAATTCATTATCCTGTCAAGCTCGTCTCCTCCATTGCTGCCACCTTCCCCAAGCTGCTCAATGGGCTGTGGTGATAAGTACAAGCAAGCACATTTTTGTTTGTTTGTTTTGTTTTTATTTTATGTATACAAGTGCTGCATGCATCTGCATGCATGCCTTTATGCCAAAAGAGATCATCAGATCCCACTATAGAGAGTTGTGAGTCACCAAATAGTTGCTGTGAATTGCACCCCTGTTGTCCTCTTAATCACTGAGCCACCCATCTCTCCAGCCCCTCTACCCACCCACACCCCTTTTTTTTTTTCTTTTGGAAATAAAGCCATGGCTGGCTTGGGACATTGTTTTTTTTGTTTTGTTGTTGTGTTGCTGTTGCTGCATTTGGTTTATTTTTGGTGGTAATAGTGTTGTTTTTTTGTTTCTTTGTGTGTGTGTGTGTGTGTGTGTGTGTTTAGTTTTGTTTTTGTTTTTCAAAGAGATGATTGTCGCTTATTCTGGAAATTAATCCAATGTCTAATATATAGCTGGCAAAGATTCTCTCCCATTCTGTGAGCTTCCTCTTCACCCGGTTGATAGTCTTCTGACTAAAAGCAACCCAAGCCCAAACAGAGTCACGGTATAATTCTACCAGATTAAAAAAAAAAACAAGGAAAAACAAAACAAAACAAAAATTCACATAACCAATACTTCTTTCTTTGTTGTTTTCACACCTCAAGCTCAGTTTCCCCTCCTGCCTCTCGTCCAAGTTCCTCCCCCCATCTCCTCTCCCCACCCCACCCCCATTCCACTCCACTGTTTCTCTTTAGAAAAAGACAGGCCTCCAATGGATATCACCCATCCATGTTATATCAAGTTGCAATGAAACTAGACACCTTCTCTCCTGTTAATGTTGGATAAGGCAACTCGGTAAGAGAAAAAGTTTCCAAAAACAGGCAACAGAGTCAGAGACAGAGCCCCTGTTCCCACTATTAGGAGTCCCACAAGAAGACCAAGCTACACAACCATAACATACATGCAAAGGGCCCAGGTCAGTCAGTCCCACACAGGCTCCCTGGTTGTCGCTTCAGTCTCTGTAAGCTCCTATGAGACCAGGTTAGTTGGTTCTGTGAGTTTTCTTGTGGTGTTCTTGACCCCTCTTACTCCTCCAGTCCTTCCTCTCCTCTTCTGTAGGATGTCCTGGCTAATGTTTGGCTGTGGGTCTCTGCATCTGTTTCCATCAGTTGCTTGCTGAGTGAAACATCTCTGATGATCACTGGGCTAGGCACCAATCTATAAGTAAAGCAGAAGAGCAGAACATCATTAAGAATCATTTCATTGACTTTTTTTTTTTTTTTTTTTTTGCCAGTCATGTTTGGTTATATTCTAAGGTTTTGGGCTATACCACCTCTGGGTTTCACCCCTGCAGACCATGTCGGGGTGAGCTCCCTCTCATGGTGTGGGTCTAAAGCTGGACCGGTCATTGTTTGGCCACTCTCATAATTCCTGCACCACCTTTATTTACTCCAGAAAAACCTTGTAAGCAGGACAAATTATAAGTCAAAGGCTTTGTGGCTGAGTTGGTGTCCCAATCCCTCTAATGGAAGACTTGCCTGGTTATAGGAGATGGTTAGTTGAGGCTCCATATCCCTAATTGTTAGGAGTCTGGCTTTGTTGGAGTAGGTATGGCCTTGTTGGAAGAAGTGTGTCACGAGGAGGCAAGCTTTGAGGTCGCATATATACTCAAGCCACACTCAGTGTCTTACTTTACTTCCTGTTGCCTACAGATCAAGATGTAGAATTCTCAGCTCTTTCTCCACCACCATGTCTGTCTGCATGACTCCATTTCCTACCATGGTGATAATGAACTGACCCTCTGAACTGTAAGCTACCCAATTAAATGCTGTACTTTATAAGAGTTGCCATGGCCATGGTATCTCTTAAAAGTAATAGAAATTCTAAGACACTGTTTGTTTGCTATGTATTGCCTGTATTATGTTTAGGTATGTCCTTTGTGTCCCTGATCTCTCCAAGACTTTTATCATGAAGGGGTGTTGGATTTTCTCAAAGGCCTTTTCAATATCTAATGAGGGTTTTTTTTTTCTTTCAGTTTGTTTATATGGTAGATTACATTGACAGATTTTCATGCATTGAAGCATCCCTGATTCCCTGGGTTGAAGCCCATTTGATTTAGATGGGTTATCATTTTTATGTGTTCTTAGATTCAGATTATTAGATTGTATTTTTGTTTTTCAAAATCACAGTGACTGAGGCCTCATAAAATGAATTTGACAATGTTCCTTCTACTTCTATTTTGTGGAATAATTAGAAAAGTATTGATGTTAGCTCTTCTTTGGAAGCCTGCTGGAAGTCTGCATTAAAACCATCTGGATCTGGGCTTTTTTTTTTTCCATTGGTAGACTTTTAATGACTGCTTCTATTTCCTTGAGGAAATAGGGCTAATTAACTTGTTTATGTGATCTTGCTTTAACTTTGGTAAGTGGATCAATAGAGAAAATTGTCCATTTCGTTCAGATTTTCCAATTTGGTGAAGTAAAGGTTTTTGTTGTAGGATCTATTGATTCTCTGGATTTCCTTGGTGTCTGTTGTTATAGCCCCCTTTTCATTTCTAATTTTGTTAATTTGGATATTTTCTCTCTGCTTTTTAATTGGTTTGGATAAGGGTTTACCTATCATGTTGATTTTCTCAAAGAATCAACTCTTTGTTTCATTGATTCTTTGTATTTTTCTCCTTGTTTCTATTTTATTGATTTCAGCCCTGAGTTTGATTATTTCTTTCCATCAGTTCCTCTTGGGTGTGTTTCCTTTTTTGTTCTAGAATTTTCGTGTGTGCTGTTAAATTGCTACTATGAGATTTCTCTCAATTCTTCTTGAACTTTCTTCATAGCATAGCTTTCATTGTGTCCCTTAGAATGGATATGTGGTCCATTCATTTTCATTGAATTCTAGGAAGATTTTCATTTCTTTCTTTATTTTTGCCTTGAAACAGAAGTTATTCAGTAATTAATTCTTCTGTTTCAATGAGCTTGTAGGCTTTCTGCTGTTTTTATTATTGTTGATATACAGCTTTAATCCATGGTGGTCTGAACAAATATAGAGAGTTATTTCAATTCTCTTGTATCTTTTGAGACTTGTTTTGTGAAGGTTCAATGAGCTGCTGAGAACAAGGTATATTCTTTTGTGTTTGGATGAAATGTTCTGTAGATGTTGGTTAGGTCCATTTGATTCATAATGCCTGTTAGTTCCATTACTTCTCTTTTTAGATTCTGTTTGGAAGACTTGTCTAGTGGTGAGAGTAGAGTGTTGAAGTCTCCCATTACTAATGTGTCAGGTTTGATATGTGATTTAAGCTTTAGCAATGTTTCTTTTACAAATGTGGGTTCCCTTGCATTTGGAGCATAGATGTTCAGAATTGAGATGTCATCTTGGTGGATTTTTCTTTTAATGAGTAGGAAAAATCCTTCTCCATCTCTTTTGATTAATTCTTGTTTGAAGACTATTTTGTTTGATAATAGAATAGCTATACCAGTTTCCTTCTTAGGTCCTTTTGATTAGAAAATCTTTTTTGAACCCTTTATTCTGAGGTAATGTCTTTGAAGTTGAGGTGTGTTTCTTATATGCAATGCAAGGATGGATCCTCTTTGCTTACAAATTCTGTATGCCTGTATCTTTTTATTGAGGAATTGAGTCTATTGATATTGAGAGATATTAATGACCAGTGATTGTTAATTCCTGTTATTTTGTTGTTGGTGGTGGTGGTGGTACTAGTGTGTGTGAGATTATCTATTGCCTGTGTTTTCATGGATGTAGTTAACTTCCTCGGGTTGGAGTTTTCCTTTAGCACCTTCTATAGGGCTATATTTGTGGCTAGATATCATTTAAATTTGAATTTATCTTCTAATTTTATTCATCTATGGTGATTGAAAGTTTTATTGGGTATAGTAGTCTGGTCTGGCATTCATGGTCTTTTAGAGTCTATAAGATAAACTCCATATGGAGTGTCTTCAATGCCCATCTTCCTTTTTGAAGTAAATCGGTGCTACCAAAAGCAGATGTGTCTCCCTGTCCAAAAAGTCTAAGTTTTTAAAACATTTTAATGCCATATTCTGTAGGTCTTGAAGTGTTTGAAGATTACCTATCTAATTGAATTATATCTATGTATACCTAGAAAACTTAACATGACTATAAGTTTGATTATCATGGATGGCTAATTATTAATCTGTATTTCTTAATTATATATTACAATTTCAAATGAGCACCACAAACATAATACCTTAAACAAGAGTAGAAATATATATACAGAATAACAAAATTAACTTTAATTTTTTATCAATAAAATCTATAGCAATATAAAACATTTCAAATAAGTTGTTACTCTCTAAAAGTAGATTCAAACAGTCTACCCTTTTATCCTATTATATCTATATCCTACCTTCCTTTTTTCTTTAGAAAGAGATTGCATTTATAATCAACCTGCTTTAAATAAAAATAAACATTTATAAATGGTATTTTGGGAATTTGGGCATAGCTTCTCATACTACTTACTGCTGGTTGAGGGTGCTGGCAATCTAATGGGGATCCTGAGAAAATTAAGAATTATAGTTAAATCCTGTCTGGAATAGTATGTGAGGCTGCTTTGTCTGAGCTAGTTGCCTTGAAGCCATTCTGGATGTTGGATCATCTGGGCCATGGTGTCATTGGAGACCTTTCAGGGGGTCTTGGATGATCAAACCATATGAGACTGGAAGCAATCCACAGGTTCTCATCTTCTGTGGAAGCAGCAGGACCTCTTTTCCAAAGCAACATATCCTTAGAAATAAATTTTGAAATCAAGATATCTTCAAAATATACATACTGATTTAACTCAGCAGTTTTTACAAACAAATGTCTCTCTGCATTTAAAAATACCCCAAAGACAATATAGGTTCTCTGTGTGGTTTCCATCTTTGTGTGGCTTATTTTTTATATTATTTTTACTTTCCCTTTAAAGACTTTATTTTTTTAAAACTTTCTATTTCTTTATGTAACTGTCTATATTCACTTTCCTCTCTCCCAAGCCTACATACAATTTTACACACATTTTAAACTGTTTAGGGCTTATCCCATCTGAATCTGTCTTATTGTGAATCTATTGCTTTAAACTGCAGCATGACTAGGACTGAAATGGCAGCTTTGGCTTCTGGCTCCACCCACCTCAGCTTTTCAGAATGGGGGAACTATGTTTACCACCACCTCTGGGGGAACCAGGCTCACCACTGATTCTGGGAAGCAGTGGGTCTATGCATCCATCCAGTACTGTGTAGCCCAAAAGCCTTTTCTTTCTTTCCCTTTTTTTATCTTTTGTCTGTACTAGCAAAAGCTATACCCACCATGCACCATGCTGGGTGGCTTACAGATGCCACTGTGGGCAGTGACAGGAATCCACCATGCTGCTCTCAAGCCCATAGCCATGAACCCGCCATACTGTATGTAGCTCAAGTCCACATGCCATGGCTTCTCTGTACCTTGGTGTCTCTATATCTTGACCCACATGAGACATAAAGTAAAAAGCTGGTTTTGGCTCTGTTGTTATATGTTTAGAAGCCCTTTTTAAACTCTTTTAGGCCTTATGGAAATTGGAGAGCCTCACATTGGTACACCAAATGTAGTTTAAAATTTTCCTGTGTTCAGGCCTGTGGTCGGGACAAATCTCTCCTACTTGCATCCCCCACGTAAACACAGAAAGGCTTATGTTAATTATAACTACATGACCATTAGCTCAAGCTTATTACTGACTAGCTTTTACACTTAAATTAACCTATTATAGTTACCTATGTTCAGCCATGTGGCTTGGTACCTTTTCTCAATTCTGCCTTGTCATCTTGCTTCTTCTGTGTCTATCTGGCAAGCCCTCACTCAGCTCTTCCTCTTCCCAGAGTTCTCCTTGTCTGCTTATCCTGCCTATACTTTCTGCCTGACTACTGGCCAATCAGCATTTTATTTATCAACCAATTAGAACAACACATATTCACAGCATACAGAATGACATCCCACAGCAGATAAAGGTTTAATTTAATTCTTCTGTATATTGGCATCCAGTTTTCCCAGCAGCAGTGCTATCTAAGAGACCACAAAACTGCATAGCCTATTGTTGCCCTTAATTGCCCCACATAGGTGGCAGGTAATTCCCTGTTGCTTAAGATACCATGAACTTCAGAAACAGGGCCCAGAACTAAAACTGACCTACATGCTCCACACTGAGGACTAGCATTCATGGTACCCAAGGGCACCATTCAAGTTTCCAAGGGAGGGAGGCAGTCAATAGTCCTACCAAGCTATGATGCCTGTGAACTACATTAATAACCAGCATAGCACAATAACCCTGCAGGTGTGGCAATAGTGGAACACATACTTTGGTGGTAACCAACTGCTCTCTAATTGGACTTAAGACCCATTCAACAAAAGGGATAACATGTTTGATACTTGAAACCTAGCTAACTATGTAGTGATAGTGAAGTCAGGGTTATGGCAGAATCTACAACCACTAATTTAGTAATTCAGCATAATCCCTAACAACAATTTATAAAAATTTATTCTTATATCCACAGACAAGTGTAGTCTTCACCCCTCATCAAGGAACCTTCTCTTTGCAACAGAGACCACTACAGAAAAGCACAACCAATCAAAATTCAGAGTTGTGGATCCTAGTCTCAGTGGATTACATCTACAAAATACTCTCATATCTAAAGCTTAGAGAACATTTTAGAAAAGTGCAAGATTGTAAGAGCTAGATCAGATAATTTGCTATGAGATTGTTTC
The DNA here is from genome assembly GCF_049852395.1 of Peromyscus maniculatus bairdii. NCBI lineage: Eukaryota > Metazoa > Chordata > Mammalia > Rodentia > Cricetidae > Peromyscus > Peromyscus maniculatus. The sequence goes on from NC_134853.1 coordinate 96,957,414, forward strand.
TCCTAGTAATATCAGAAGCTATACCTGTACAGCCTCACTGACATGACTATCCACACATTAGCTGAAGAGCAATGCCACAAAAGAACATGCCAAGGTGAAGTGGGAAAAGTCCTTGAGGCTTCAAACCTATATAAAGAAATATGGATAACTGAAGAAAATGGGGAGTGGAAGAGATGGTCTTCCTCAGGGAAGAGAATACTAATTTTTTTTCAGGGTCAAATGGTTATCCCTAAAATTGTAATACAAGTAACATTATATAGATTAAGCTGATATAAATATATATATTATATATAACTTCTTATTTATTATATTACCAAGTATGTAAAATTACATATATGTATGTGTAAAAATATATTTAAATATAATATATAGTCATATAATCAATATCTAATATTATGTATTCCTAAATATATGTATATATATACTTAGAAATATGTATGTATATGCATATATGTATGCAATAGCAATTAATGTATGAAGAAGCTTTTAATATGGAGAAAATGGAGAGGGGTATACAGAGTATTTAGAGGAAGAAAAGGGAAGAGAGAAATGTTATAAATATATTATAACTCCCAAAATAAAAACGTTAAAAAAAGTACAGATCTTCCTTAAAATGTGTTTGAGCTGATGACTTATTCTGTGTCATTCTGTAGCTTTGTGCTGTATTATGGTTGAATCAGCAACTTGCCTTCTGAAAAGCGATGACTGAGATTGAAGGAAATTACTGGATTTAGAGTAGGACCCACTCAACTACTTTTCATCTCTACAATACTAGAAAATTGTCTGCCTCTCTGAGACTCTCAAACTTGAAAGGCATACTTGTTACTGAAAATGAGATAATATATAGGTTCCTATGTGAAAAATAAATATTCATATTCAAGTATTGTCTTTATGATTCTAGAAAGGTGTTTTTGGCTTTCTCCAGATTCAAAGCAACTTTATTGAGCTCCTACTCTTGGAGGATCCAAGATTGAATAAAAAGAAGAAATTGCGCTGATGACCAGCATTAACATTTCCTCTTTCTGCTGCCTGACTGGATGCAACATGACCAGGTGCTTCTCACTGCTGCCACCGTGGTTTACTCCCCAGGATAGACTGTACCCTCAAACTGTGAGCCAAAACACGTCTTTCCTTCCTCAAGTTGCTCTTGTCAAATATTTGTCACAGCAATAAGAACAGTAACTGAGACTAGCAAAGGCTTCCTTCAGTCAGAAGAACTTAATGAATTTTTGTATACAGAATTAAGAGTAAAAGGAGACTTGATTAAGGGGCTTTGGTGAGAGTGAGAATAAAAGTGAATGATTATTGCTTTTGAGGCCAAAGCTGTGATAAATTGCTGTCCATGGGTAACAACTTTGAAAACAAAGGAGAAAAGCATGTGCTGGGTGGTTTCTAGGTTAGATACAAGGACTAAAAATGTTACTACATGTTAAATCCATTCTTTCTTGTCCTTAGGATCTACATGTTAAGGATACTACATGTTAAATCCATTCTTTCTTGTCCTAAATGCTATCTGCCTTCAGCTGTATTCAAGCAAGCTAAAGGGGACTCTGAGAGCTACCTTTAGAGGAAACACAGGAGGGCCAGCAGGAATGCACTGAGTAAACAAGAGTGCTGTCTGCTTTTAGGGAGCCAATCAATTAACAAAGTAGTTTCCTTCACTTCCATGTTATAGGACACAGATAATCTTTATTTAAAGATGAAATATAAATGAAGAGAAATAATTAACATATCTTCACTGTGCCAAGTATTAGTACTTTATAAAAGTAAGACAATTTTTCTCATTACATTTCTGATTTTCCTTGTCTGTATTCATGTGCAATGCACATGTTTACATGTTTGGTAATGCACGTATGTGTGGGTACACACACACAAGATTGAGATCTTGTGCTGTGATGTTTTGATGGCTATTCTTGGCTGTCAACTTGACTACATTTGGAACTAAAACTCAAAATGGAGGAACCACCACTGAGGGCCTTGGTTTTTTTTGTTTGTTTGTTTTGTTTTGTTTTGTTTTTTTCCTTAATTTGAAAAATAATGATGCATATCTAATCTGGATCTTTGAGTTAGGAACAACCACACCTTTAATCTGGACCAAACCTTCTGCTGTAAGCCTATATAAGGGCATAGAAGAAGGAAGATTTTGCTCTTTGACTACTTGCCCTCACCTTACTAGCATGTCCATTCCTTATCAGCATTAGAGCCTACTTCTTTGGGATTCCAGTATATACTGAAGACCAGCTGAGACATCCAGACTTGTGGACTAAGCAACTACTGGATTCTTGGACTTTCCATACCCAGACAGCCATTGTTTTATTAGCTAGACTACAGCCTATAAATCATCCTAATATATCCCCTTTCTATAGATAGATGATAGATAGATAGATAGATGATAGATAGATAGATAGATAGATAGATAGATAGATAGATAGATAGATAGATAGATAGATAGATGATAGATAGATAGATTCATTCTATGAGTTCTGTTACTCTATAGAACCCCGACTAATACAGGTGTCTTCTTCCATTACTGTGCAGGGTCTCTCACCGAATTTAGACTTCACTGATCTGGCTAGTGTAACTGGCATGCCCCAGGGATTCTCTGTCTCAATATTCTACTTTCCAGGTTGACATGCAGGCCACTACATTCTCACAACTTTTATATGAGTGCTAAAGATCTGAACTCTGATCCTTATGCATGCTCTGGAAACATTTTAGCCATTCTCCAGATCTTCATTAGAAATTCTCAAAAATTCTAAAGCTGTCATTAACTCCTTTGGATATAGACATGCCACTATCAATAATGAGATTTAAACCTAAATCTGCATTTATTTTTTGAAACATAATTCTTTATTAAATTTTTAGAAATTTCACACCATGCACCCCAGTCCCAATCACCTCCTAGTCTTTCCACAGCCATTCCTCATCCCTGCAATATACCCCCCAAATTAATTTAAAACAAACAAAAAACCCATCTGGCTTCTCCGTCTTTCCCACACCTCTTCAATCATCCCGGTGGCGTCAGGAGCTGAGGTTTGTCATTCTGTATATCCCTTTTGTCCAATCAGTCCCACCTGCAAAATGCCCATTGTAATGAGTCATTGGTCTGGTTCAGAAACCTCTGGGTTCTGATACACCATCATCACTAGGCCCTCATCAGAACTCCTCTCAGACACCCTATTGTTGTCTTGAGTCATGGAGATCCAGCAGTTATTGATCATTCCACAGGACTAGTCCCTTCATACCACATACTCTAGCAGGTCATAGATGGAGAAGCTGTTAGGGTGGGCCAACCCAAGGCCCAGGATGTGTGTCTCAGTGGTAGCTGAGCTGGTGGATCTAGGCCATTGGGACCACCCCCCAGGCAAGGGTAGAGTCATTTCTCCTAGGCCCATGCCATTGGGCGAGCTCTCCCACACCTGGGGTGAGGAGTGGGGCCATCTCTCCAGAGTGCTTGGGTCATTAGCAAGGGTGGTGCCAGCTCTCATTGCTGCAGTGTTCAGGGAAAGGCAGAGCCAGCTATCTCAGAGCCAGTGAGGGACAGGACTGGTTCAGCATGGCCCTCCGATTTCAATACTCATGGTTCCTAGGATACCTCCTCCCAATAGTAACAGGAGCCATGGACGTCAGTCCAGCCCCTGGCTGCTACGGGGCAACAGACCCAGACATGGTCCACAGAGGCAGTCCAGGTTGGCCCCATGTGGCTGTACAGGCCACTCAGATTGGCATGGCTGCTATGGCAGCAAGGCCCTAGGGCACCAACATGGTCACGTGTGATGGCCCAGACCCCTGGGCATCAGCATTGTTTTAGATAATATTAGGAGCCCCCGGACATTAACACAGACATTGACTGCAGTAGGGCCATGGACCCCAACATGGCCCTCAGCAGCAGCCCTGGCCCAGATGATACCACGGCCCCAGTGGCAGCAGGGCCATCAGATACCAACATGGCCATAGGTTGTGGCCTAGACCCTAAGCATCCATGTGGCCTTTGGTGGCACCCACTATGGGCCATGGACATCACCAATCCTGAGATAGGACCACAGACCCAGACATGGTCCCGAGAAGCAGCCCAGGATAGAATGTCACCATGACCCCAGGTGGCAATGCTGGCTACTCACATAGGCATGCCCCCTATAGCAGTGTGATGCTCAGACACCAACATGACCCCAGGTGGCATAACATTGCCTTCAGTGGTATCAGGAGCCCAGGACATCAACACAGACCTTGGCTGCAGTAGGGCCACAGACCTAGACATGGGCCTCAGCAGCAGCCCTGGCCAAGATGACATCATGGCCCCAGCAGAAGCATGGCCCTCAGACACCCACATGAGTGGTGAGAATATAGCTGCTTTCTAAATCTGCATTTATAATCCCAGACACTGAGATATGGAAGCTCCTTGCCAATTTTGAATTGGGTAAGTCATAGTCCAAATTCAGCAACAAATGTTCAAAGAAGCTAGAGAAAACTTATGTTCAGTTCCTTGCTCCATAGTTAAACTATGGTGTTATTAGTTAAAAAGGATGTCAGAAAACTCTATACAATGAGTTTTGTTGTTTACAGAGAAAGTACTGAAACCAGGGGAAATAGTTTAAGAGTATTTTTCCCTCTCTGAAATGACTTAATTTCTGTATTGCTCTATTAAGTATGCTTTGGTTGATAAGTTGATGACTAGCTGTATTATGTGTGTTTGTCTTTCTATTACTCTTCAGAGCCACAACAGCACTTCAGATAATGGCCACTGCTTAATCACCATTGCACAGATGTTGTCTGGTCAAATGCCATGCATCTCTCAGGCTCCTAAACATCAGACCTCCACAGCAGCACACATTGCCATTCATGTGGGAAGAAGCAAAATCTCCAAAGCTCATCTCCTTTTCTAAAACATATTTCTTTAATGGACCTAAAGTACTGCCCAGTAGGAAATGATGTGAAGAGACTGAATGTAGAAAAATCTCAAAATTCCACTTATCAAGGACTTACTAGATAAACTCCCTTATGTCAGCAAAAAGGAATAATCAGAACTCTATAAAACATGATAAGGCAAATAAGTACTTATTATTTTAAAATATAAATATAATGTGATTGGTTAATGGAAAATCTGACAAATGTACACTAATTGTGACAATTTTTATTATACCATTCTCATGTGCACATATGTATATGTATATATACATATGTAAAACTTAATGTATACTAGGTCAACAGCCATGAAAATACAAAGATTTTATAGTTGAGTGGTAGATTAATTACAAAAAATTATACTTGTGTCTTTATACATTTCACTCTCATGATTTTGTGATGGAAGCAACGTTTTATGGTCAAAATATATTTATTCTAAAAATATACTAAAAGTATATAAAATATACTAAAATCTTCAACTTTGTATGAATTTTATATGTATTTCACTATATTCAGAATATTGTAATCCTTAATATCTTTCTTTATGTATGACCAGAGGAAAGGTAAATCTTCCTAAGTGGATTAGAATGATTCATAGAGCATCAGAAAAGCCTCTGAACATCTGGAACCCGTGAAAGACAGTCATTATAAAACATTTGTGTATTGAATTTAAATGCTTCTCTCTGAAAGCTAAGGTCACAGTGAACACATCTATCTACTCAACATCTAAAGAGAGACACTGTTCTTATACTGGGTTTAGAAGGGGAATCTAGATGAATAGAAGTAATAAGTCTGCGTATGTTTTCTAATATTTCTTCCATGTTTTATCATTTAAGCTCTTCATAGCATGGGGTGAACCAGGCCAAAGTGTAATCATTTTACAAAGGAAGGTATAAGAAATGAGACGAAGTAACCAGTGAATGTTTCTAAAGAACAGTCTCTGTCCAGACTATCAAACTTGTTTCTGGCTTCTCAATACAACATTCTTGGCAACTCATGCTGCATCAAAGCAATGGAAGATATTTTAAATTTTTATTTATTCATTCTAACTAAGGTTGTCTAACAAAGCCTTTCCATTTAAAGGACATTGCATCCAAACTGAGATCAGTGACCTGAAATAGAATTAGCAGGTCAGTTGAGCTCTGCAGGCTACATGGCTGAACACTTAAACCATATGCATCAGTTTATAAGACAATCTGCATAGCCAGCTGAGAGTATCTGGGGAAAAGGACAGGAAACAAGAATGTTCAGGTACTACATATGAGCAATGATAGCAGCCAGTTGTATCATAAATTCTATGCCTATCACCTTGATTGATTCACTGACAACAGTTTACCCCAGAAATTAGTAGTGAGTGATCAAAATACAACTGTTCCCTGCCTAATAGTTATTTAGCTGAGAAAAAAATAGTCAAATTTGACTGAGTAAGACACAAAGAGAAAATCCTAGGAACATCCTAACAAATGCATGTTTCTACTCAACAAAACACAGAATGGTCCTTTTCTCTTCTCAATGGCTCCATGAAATCTGTAAATGATGAATCTGTTTTATAACCAAAGAGGAACATCCCAAACTCAAAGGTCATATAGTAGGAACTGTCCCATGAACATATGGAGGTGATGATTGAATCAGTAGCCTTCAACTTAGAGTTTTTGACTTTCTATTACACGAGATACTTTTTCCTCATATTCTGTTATTTGTTGCCAAAAACTTTCAAACTGATGCAGCTGACCAGAAGATGAATTTAGAGCTACAAGAGATGAAGTCTAAGGATGCTAATGATAAAAATCATTTCCTATCTTTCCGCAGAAATGACCCTACCTGGGAATATATTGCAGCAATACATAGAGAATATCAGAACTTTTCAAACATCAATGTAGACCCTTGTGGGAAGGTTGTTAAAGCTTGCTTTCTTATCCAGTAACTAGCTCCCAAGTGATGCTGATATTGCCGTCTCAAAGCACCCTTCGAGGAACAGCTAGAGTGTGGACAGCAAGGATTGGATGTTGAGTCTCTGAATATTGATTTAAACTCCAACAATCTTACCACATGTAGGAAATATTTCATAAATTATAAATTACTATTTGAAACCTATTTTATAAATGAAGTTTGTAAAATTAAATATTAAAGGCCATGGATGATGGTGGTGGTGATATTGACAGCGCTACTGATATAATAGGGCCACTGCCTGTCAATATAGGTAAGAGTGCTAGTAATATGGTTAAGGACATAGATCTTTGAATTAACTATTTAAGTTTAAGATGTGGATATATAACCTTGCTTTTTTATAGCCTAAGATAAATTATTTAACATCTTTCTACATCAGTTCCCTCACCTACAAATGGATATGTTGGTGGAACCCTAGGCATGGAAAAGAGAAAATACATGCTTATGCATGTTTGGCCAACAGTAAATTTTCCAGTAATAACTGTGGTAGGAATGAAAGTGGCAAGGTTTTGTATGGCCATATGAAGTTTTCCTGTGTTTATATTTCTTCTGTAATGGCCATTCTCTTCTAGGCATTAAAATTGTTCTTTGAATATTTTCTGCCTCATATCCTAAAATGAAACTTACCTTTTTTCCCCCTTTAATTCTACATCTATGTGTTCAACCACAAATGCTGGTTAACTGCTGAAAACCACATACAAAAATATAGACAATATGTAAATATTCTTTCTCCAGGTCGACTGCCATGTTGCAAACCAAACTGGACCTAGGAGAGAATTATATCCACCCAAACCTCTGCATGACAGCTCTACAGACAGCAGAAAAGCTGTTCCTCTTGGATTTTTTTCCCCATTTTATTTTCCTATCACCAGCATTTCCCTCGTCTCCTTTGCACTTTACTGTCCACCCTCCTAAAAGCTATGAACAATTTAAGAGTGAATTTATTTTTAATAGGTTCACTGTCCATTTATTTTTAATAGTTTGACTGGATTCACTATTTGCCTTATCTCTCCCTTTCCCTATTTGTGTGTATGGTGTCTATGTATGTGATTCATATATGTGTGATGTAAATATGTGAGTGATGTAAATATGTGATAAATATCTGTGTGATGGGTATGTGAATAATGTATATGTTTGTGTGATGTGTGTGTGTAGGATTTATAGTTGTGGGGATGGGAGTGTACATATGACCAGCACACACTTGGAGACCAAAAGATAAGTCATAGGAGTTGATTCTCTTTCCACTGTGAGATGTGGGGATGAAAGTCAGGTTCTCAGGCCTGCACAGCAAGTACCTTTCCACGCAGAGCTGTCTCACCACTCCTACCTGTGAGTAGTCATCTTCCTTTGACCACCAGTCAACTGAAATTCCCCTTTAGAAAATTAGCTACTGAATATATTCCTGTTTTATTTCCTTATGAAATAAGTATACATAGAAACAGGTAAGACACAAAATCACCTATTATCCCATTATCCAGAAATAATTGAGGCAGACATCATTTGACATAAACTCCAGCCTTTTGTGCATGACAAGCATGATCACTAAGACAAATATAGCATATATTTGTATATGATGAATAGCTTACTAAAAACATGTATGTACATGCATGCATATATACATTGTGTCTGCACAGTATATATTATATGACCAAAATAAACAAATTTTCTTTTTTATATATTTGATTTATTTAAGGGCTTTTTCATGCCATGTATTTTGATCATTTTTCCTTCCTGCAGTTACTCTTATCTTCCTACTGATGCAACTTAATCTTTGTTCTATCTATCTGTCTCTCTGTCTAGCCATCCATCCATCTGTTCATCTGTCTATTTATTTAGCTATCTTTAAAAAAACTCACAAAAATCAAATAAAAACAAGCCAAAAAAATTGACAAAAAAGCCTAAAAATGAAAATGTGCACTCATGCACGCACATGTACACACACACACACATACACAAAGAGAGAGAGAGAGGGAGAGAGGGAGAGAGAGAGAGAGAGAGAGAGAGAGAGAGAGAGAGAGAGAGAGAGAGAGAGAGAGTTAGTTTATTTGTGTTGGCACTGGCAACTGCTCCTGGCCATGAGGAGTGTGGTTAATATACCCAGTGACTCTCCACTGGAGAAAACAGGCTTTCTTTTTGCCAGCAGATATCACTTGAATAAAAATTGAAAATGCCGGGCGTTGTTGGTGCACACCTTTAATCCTAGCACTCGGGAGGCAGAGGCAGGCGGATCTCTGTGAGTTCGAGGCCAGGATGGGCTACCAAGTGAGCTCCAGGAAAGGCACAAAGCTACACAGAGAAACCCTGTCTCGAAAAACCAAAAAAAAAAAAAAAAAAAAAAAAAAAATAATTGAAAATGTCTTGATTAGGGATGGGACTTTGTGTCTACTTCCCCTTTTAGTGATGAGATTTTTTTTTCTTGTTTAAACTTGAACAGGTCTTGTGCATGTTGCTACAGTCTCTGAGTTTGTGTGTATTGGTCTTGGTATGTCTAGAAGACACTATTTCCTTGGACTCATCCACCATCTTTGGCTCTTACATTTTTTTTTAACCTCCTTTTCCGCATAGTTCCTTAAGCCTTGATGGAGAGGTCTAGTGAAAACTAAACATTTGGAGTGTTTGGGACTAAGTGCTCCAAAGTCTCCCATTCTCAACACATGGGTCTTTGTACTGAGTTCCATCTTCTACAAAAGAAGTTTCTCTGATGAGAGTTGTGTGAAACATTGATCTATGGGTATAGCAATATGTCATTAGGATTCTGCTATGTCCTTTAGCCGAATAATGGTAGTAGTTTTTTCTTGTATAATACTAGAGGGACCAGCCTTAATATTATATATCACAGGGGCTCAGGAGAGAGAACTACTAACGGTGAAGACTATTTTCAGGAAATAGAATCTCAGCACACTGAGCTCTGTAGTCTGCTTGCTTTAATTCTTCTGGCATAACATTCTATATACACAGCTTCAGTTCTGTTCTCATGTCTAGCTCCTTTCTTGCCTGATTTCTCTCTATACTTATCTATTGCTCCAAGTTCTATCTTAATTCTCTCGCCTTAGTTCTGCCTCATCTAGGTCCTTTTCAGCTTGTTCTTACCCAGATAATACTTCCCCATCTGGCTCTTCCTCATCTTCCATCTCATTTCTCCAGTACTCTCTTCTAGCCCTTCAATCTAGTTCTTCCCCATCTCAAAGTTGTTCCTCGCAAGTTCTTACCCGTCTAGTTCTTTCATACTCTCTTTTCTCTTCTCTGTCCTTTGTGCCCTAGAAGTCCCAGTATATAAAGGGGGGGTCTGAGCTAAATTGTGTAAAGCTATCACTTAACATCCACCTCTCCTAGGCGGTGTCTCCTTGTGGAATTTACCTTAGGTCAGGAGACTTGCCTGTGGGCTGCTATCATTGTTAGTCCTCCTCGAAAGTTGGGCTCCCCCCTGGGCAGTGTCTCCTTGTGGAATTTAAGTCGGGAGACTTGCCTGTGGGCTGTTATCATTGTTATCCTCAGAAGTTGGGCGCCCACCTGGGTGGTGTTTCCTGTAGTCCTTGAAAGTGGCTAAAGGAGATAATCTGATTCCAGAAAAAGCCTTTCCTGAGGCTGTTCTCCAAATACCTGGAATGTGTATGTCCAGAGAGTGATCAGTTCACACTGTTAGCCCTTCTTAGGGAAAAGTCAATTGGGAAAACAATGAAGGCACACATGATTTTCATAACAGAATACAGCTGATATACAACAAGCCAAGTAACACCAAAACTCCTTGGGATTTGGCTTCCTCTGGAGGAATTCCCTGATTCCTCCAGGTAGTGACTTTGCCATAACCAGCTGAGTTCTTAAGATACATTCCTGCAACCTGCAGCAGTTTTTCCCTAAGCCCATGACCTAGCTCAGGTTCTGGGCTACATTTGTAGTGTTATGTATGGGTAGTAGCTATTGACGTGGGCCTTAAAACCAATCAAAAAGTGGTTGGTTACCCTCAAAACACTTGTGCCACTATTGTGCCACTGTATCTTGCAGGCAGATTTGTGTTGTAGGTCACTGGGTTTGTAGATGGGTGATATCAGTGATTGCTTTATTCCTCCAGCAGTATACAGATTACCTTTCTGTACCAATAATCAGTAGAAGTGAAACTTCCATCTGGGTACCAGCTCACTTTCTTTGTTTTCAATGACATGGGGAAATGCTTTCCTTAGCAACAGGGTCTTATCATCAGATTGTGGAGAGCAACTAACAGCCTTGACAATATGTTAATTGCTATCATAATTTTGATGGGAGATGGCCATTGTTAGTTTGGATACTGCTATAGTAAGTGTTCCTAGAAGATGTGATATGCTTTGTCTAAAAGAGTAGGGAAGACTTACAGCTTCCTTGAAACTCAGGTAAGTTGTGTATCAAGACATAAGGGAAGAGGCACAAAATAAAAACAGAGTGAAATTATAATGAACAATTAGTAAAAAAAAAAATAGTGCAGTATGTGGTGATGTTCTCAACCTGTGAATGCTTTGAACTCCTTACAGAAGCTTGTGTCTGTGAGAAGGACAATGCCACAACTGAAAATTACATTAGAAGAGCCCATGAGCTTCATGTAAAGGCAAACTCTCCACAGAATGAGTATTTCACCTTGAAAGATGTCTGCATATCCATAAACTAGAATTGGAGGCTGAAAGCTAAGATAATGTATATCCTCAAAAGCAAAGGAAGCAAGACATAGGACAGTTAAAATACACATGTGAGTGTTATATGCTTTTTTATTATACATTATTTTGTAAAGTTTTATGAAATTTCAACCTGATTTGTATTCTGAAAACTAGGTCTTCTTTAAAAAAATTATTTATTACTGTACATAAGTGATAAGTCTTTGGTGAGGTGGGTACTTGTGAGAGCACACATGTGGAAGGCCAGGCAACAATTCTGTGAAGTTGGTCCTCTAGTTCCACCATGATTTTGGAGACTGAGAGCATGTTATCAGTCTTGTGGAACAAGAAAGATCCTTACCTACAAAGTCATCTCATTGACCCTAAAAACATTTTTTCAAATTTATTGGGTAGAACGAATTCTTAATGTTGTAGTACTAAAGTGTGAGTGTAATTTTACATAACAAGTTTTAATGAGTTGAAATCCATGATTATTTATGTCAACACTAAGCTTGGGTCTTGGGTTTGACAACACCAATGCATTAATCGTGGACCCTGTTGCAATGTGCCTCCCTCTCCCCAATTATAGTTCAATCCTTTCCACTCCCCTATTTTACCATCCTCATTTCCTTATATCCACCCCCTACTCATTCACTTTTCTGACCTTAGAGACCATAAAACAAGATGCACTGTAGAGTCTTCCCAATATGCAATTCAGCTATTTTGCTTAAGGAAGATTTTCATGGCAGAATGAATGATTTTATTTCCTGCACATTACTAGCTGTTGACCTACATCTCTATTACAGAAATTGTATTAATTTTGATTCTTTGCTGATATGCCCTGTTGTGTTCTAGAGGCAGAGGGAAGATGATTCAATAGTAAGAAGTATGAACACCACAAGAATGTGTTTAGAGTCCTGCAAGTTCATCAAACCAAAACTAGAGTGATAATTTTAATGTACTGCTTCATGCAGCAGTAGCACTCAGCTGAAATTATCACACATGCATAAATATGCCCATGCAGTTTTTGCCTTGATTTATTTTCTTCTTAGCTATACATAGCCACATTTCTAAGAAGATCTGTTATATCACCTCTCCTCTTGTGCGATTTTTGACATGATTTATCTCGAGGTCTAATATCAGTGAAGGCATCTGGATATTTTGGTTAAAATGCAGGTTCTGATGAATCAGGCATGAGTTGAGTCTTAGATTCTGTATTCTAATAAGCTCTCAGGAGATACCAACACTAATAACCTGTAGGCTCAGCAAACATATTTCACTGCCATGAATTGAATGAGTGCTGATACATAAACCTCATACAGGAAAATTCTGAACACTGAAGATTCTAAAGCAACCTATGCCTGCTTCTGTATTTTTGAAGAACAATACAAGTGTTAGCATAGAAAAAGTAGTTTCTGTTTATAATTTTCATCAGATGTTAAGTTCATTTTCCCCATGTACATGGAAGTGAATTCTTCTCTCTCTTTTTTTTTTCTAAACAGCATTTCTCTGTATAGCCCTGGCTGTCCTGGAACTAGCTCTGAAGACCAGACTGGCCTTGAACTCACAGAGATCAATTGGCCTGTTTCTGCCTCCCAAGTGCTGGGATTAAAGGTGAGTGCCACCACTGCTTGACTTAGATAATAAATTCTTAAAGCAGGAAACAAATAGATTTTAATGAATAATTTATTAATTCTTTGAGAAGGCTGTATATGCACTGTATTTTGATCATTTTCACTTCCACTCCTTCCCCTAACTCATCCCAGATACACTTCATACCTATATTTTCCTTGCAATTTCACTTCATCTTCTTCTACTTTTTATTTATTTTTTAACTAACTCACTGTCTAGTTTTTGTTGCTCGTTGACACATGGGTGTGAGGCCATCCACTAGAGAATAGTTAAGCAATCAGTGGCCATACCCTTAAAGAAAATTGACTCTTCTATCCTTAGAAATCATCAACACCTAAACTAGGGATGGGAACTCTTGAGTCCCTTCTTTTTGTACAATGGATGCTGCCTGGCTTGATCTTATGCAAGTCTTGTGCAGACAGCCACAGCTGCTGTGAGTTCATGGCTGTAATTGCCTTGTAACAACTAAAGCATTTTGTTTTGCTCTTGTTCTACCTGATCTTTAGTTTGTGTAAATATTTCTGTCCCCTCCTTGGCAATTGTCTCTGAGCCTTGGAAAGACAGTGCATGTTATAAATGACTCAGTTGCCGGGCGGTGGTGGTGCACGCCTTTAATCCCAGCACTCGGGAGGCAGAGCCAGGAGGATCTCTGTGAGTTCGAGGCCAGCCTGGGCTAGCAAGTGAGTTCCAGGAAAGGCGCAAAGCTACACAGAGAAACCCTGTCTCGAAAAACCAAAAAAAAAAAAATAAATAAATAAATAAAAATAAAAAAATAAATGACTCAGTAGTGGCTGAGCACTCCACAGAAATTCAGTCTCTTTACTTTTCCAGGTGTGAGTTTCTTTAGCAACTACCAAGAAAGAAACTCCCTTGATGAGGATTGAGAGTTGCAGTAATCTGTGAATATGGCAATGCTTATTTAATCAACAGTTTGAGACTATGTTCACTTACCAAAATAATAGCAAAAGCATTATCACTAGAACTTATGATCTCCCTATCCTTATGCACTTGGTCAGATTTATTGTACTAGGCACAAATTTTTCATGTGACTTAATTCCTATCAGAAACTCATTGTTTAACCACATGATAATTCATGACACTATTGTATCTATGGGCTTGGCTTGCCAGGCCAGTCATTATTATAATTTGAAGAGTTCACTGCTAGAAGAGACTGTTGATAAGTTTTCTTCTCCAGCATCTTCATAGCAGCTTTCCAGTACTACAAAAGCTAACCAGTAGGAGGTAGAGGTCAGTATAGCATCAGCTTGATTTCTCCATGCCCTGTCACCAAAGTGCAGGGTGTCTTCAGCAGCAGAGTTATACCAACAAGTTTTCATGAGCAACAAATAAATATATTTAAACATTAGAATTATTGTGGTAGCACTCATGGAGGCATGCAAGAACCAAAAATTCAGAGGAAAAGTACATTTACACTCTTATATCATGCCATTCTTGACATAAGCTTGCTGAGTAGAACAACAGGAATGATTCACACTGGACAAATTATTATTTTTATTTCCTGCTTTATTATTGACTGAGTAGATATAGTTAAATATACCTATGTTATATAAAAACATAATAATATAAAGCCGACAGGTTTTTTTCATAATTTTAATACCAGTTTGTTTGTTATTCTAGCTATCTGTAGATTGAGATCAAAGGTTCTGTTTTTCTTCCATAGACATCCTGTAAGTTAAAAGCTCCAAAGTCACAAAGTTAAATATGGGAAGCTTGTTGTACAATATTGAATAATTTAATCAATATAATTCTGTTGAAATCTCTATACATATCACTTTCAGACTCCAACAATAAACCAATATAACAAAGTCTACCTGAATATTTTCATAATACTTTATTCTTCTTTATGAAACATTTTCTAATAAGAATATTAGATTAATTTTCAATATTGATTGTCATCTTGTTCTTGGACCTTCGTTATGTAGATTAGTTGGTCATTAATATTACACCAGTATAATATATACTTTTTTCTCTTACAAATAACATTTAAATGGAAAAACTTTATGTCACTCTGGTAGAGCTCAGTGATATTTCAGTTCATGTGATTAAGGACTATGATAATTTTTATGATCTAGTTTAATTATATCCCTTGCTTTCTGAATTTTATTTATTGCTCTATACAAATAAATACAAGTTTTGGTTTTGAAAAAGGAAACAATTATAAAGTAAGTTAAAATATTTGATTAACTTCCCTTACCTCCCAATCTCAGAATTAAAGTGGTCTAATAGCTTGCTCCAGGTCTCTGAGCTAGCTAATCCTGCCTCCTGCCTCCTGCCTAAGTGTGCTCTGGGCAATGATTAAATTTTAAGATATGAAAACATGCTGGAACTATAATAAACAATCGAGCAATGTGCCTTCCAAGGTGGACAGATTCTTGGTAGGCAGCCCTAATTGTTGCGATTGCTTTTAGGTGTTCTAATGTACTCATCTGAATTATGCACCACACTGCTTCTGAATGACACAGCCATTTCTGACTCCATTAATATGGAAGATTTCAGCCAAATGCTCTTAAACGATAGCTTCTCTTTATTTGTAATTTCAGACTCTATTGATTTCCTTCTGTTCCCTTCATTATGATTTCAATTGATTACCTTGGCAACTGCAATAACAATGATTGCACTTGACACTGTCTGAGACTCTTGAGATGGTATTTGAATAGGAATGGTATAATTTGGGGGAAAAGTGCCTGCAGGAACCTGTCATTAACAGTACACTTACACTTTTCTTTATTGACTTTCCTCTCTTCTGAGTAGGCCCTTGTCACAGAGTTGGCTGGGAACATGGCTACAGTAGTAGTCCAGATTCTGCAGTTCTTCAGAGGGTAAAAGATTCTTATTAAAGACAATTATCATATAAATACATACAAATATGCATACATGAGACTCCTCTTTGTCTGTCTTTCTCTGTCTCTCTGTCTCTCTATCTGTGTGTGTGTGTGTGTGTGTGTGTGTGTGTGTGTGTGTGTGTGTGTGTGTATCTGTGTTGGTTAGTTTTTTTTTTTTTTTTTTTTTTTTTTTTTTTGTCAGCTTAACATAAGCTAGAGTCATCTGAAAAGAGGGAACTTATAAGAAAATACCTCCATAAGATTACACTGTAGGCAATCCTGGTGGGGATTTTCTTTACTAATCAGGTGTGATACCAGTCCCCCTAGACATGAGATCTTGAGCTATAGAAGAAAATGGACTGAAAAATCCAAGGGGAACAAGTCAGTAAGCACCATTCCTCCATTCATCTGTGGCCTCTGCTTCAGTTGCTGTCATAAATTCTTGCCCTGCCCTCCCTTAATGATAGCTACAAGAAGGACGGTTTGTCTCTTTCTTCTATTGTTACTTAATTTGGTGACAAGAGATAGTATTTGCCATTTTACAAGGCATTGTGAAAATTTAGGAATGCTAAGTTTTAAGTTTTTTCTGAGAGGCCTTTGTTGTTCGCGGCTAAAAACACAACACTGATTCCCACCAAAATGCCTGGCTTATTTATATGAAATTTTGTGGCAAGCTCAGTGTACTGAGATCTATCTGTCCTGAGTCACAACTTTGTACAGAAGATATCTGGATTTATCTAAGCCATGGACTCATGGAGTATCTACAATTCATTTTATATCTCTCAACTTTAGTTGACTTGGTTGTAAAGCCAGGAGATTAGATTAAATTGTATCAGGCTCTTTCTAACTCTAAATTTTTTATAAAACGTTTGGCAAACTACCTTGGTGAGCCTGCTTATTATGCATAAATGTAAGTGAATTTAAACAGAGAAAATGTTTGACATAAAATACTCGTATTTGCAAAATCTTCATATTTTCAAACAAACAAATAAATGAGCACCAAAAAGGCATCTTGAATTCAAGCTATTCTCCTTTTCCCTTCTGTGTTGCTTGTCCTTGCCCCTTGACTGCACAACTTTACCACTTTTGTTGCTCTGTAAGCTAATTAGTTGATCAACTCTTTCCTGCTTATTCACAGGAAACAGAATTGCAGTTCTAGCCTGAGCATAATCAGTTTTTGTTCCAGTGGCGTGTAAGAATGGCATGAAGATGGGAGAGGAAAGCCCACAGTGTTGCCAACTCTAGATCAGACCATGGAAAATCTTTCTTTGGGTCATTCAACTATTATATCAGTGATGGGGTAAGATTGGAAGACATGATGTTAGGAGATATTTTTAATGTAATCTGACAGAAGTATTATATGTTGGTTGTATATTCTAGTCTTCTACTATGATATAAGAGACAAGAAATAACTGGCAAAGATAAAGGTCATCCTATAAACAAAACCAAAAGAAGAGAGAGGATCAGCAGGCAGACTCAGAAGAAGACTGATTAAATCAGTCCCAAGGTCCAACCTTCTGAGGACTCTGGTTTTTCATGGTACTATATAGATTAGCATTAATTTTTGACAAAGCTCATCCATCATCACTTCGAGAATTGATACGTGAATCTTTTAGATGAAATGTCTTCTTATTCACCACAATTAAGAACACCAATCATTCACAAGTCTCAAACTTGGACTTGCTTGTCATGATTTGGGTATCCCATTCTGGCAGCCACAGAAAGGTATGGAGTAAACAGTGGAAATAAAGCTCCATTCCTGAGGACACTGAGAAGTCAAGGCAGGTGAGATTGTAATCCAACAGAGCAAGTGTGAATGAAATCCCCTCTTTATTTGCCAAGTTTGCACATTCTATTTTCACTTAATGCAATCCCAGCAGGTCACAAACTCTGTGATTTAAGAGAGAATTGGTGTCAATCATTTTAGGATAAAACACTAATATGGGTCCAGAAGAAAAGAGAGATTTGGGGCCTGTTCTTCATGACACTACTCTTGATGATTACTTCCTTTCTAAACTTAAAGGTCAATTTAAACTCAATGCTAGAAACAGAAATAATTAGATGATGCCAATAATGACCAGGGGAGTATTACTAATCTTACAAAGGCTTTAATATATCACATTACCTTTGATTCTTATAAAAATATCAAGATATAGATAATATTCTCTTATATCAGTGGGCAAACATAGAGACTGGTAAGGTTTAATCAAAATAATGAGAGGTCAGAATTAGGCATCAAGAGAATCTGAGGGATAACATAAGACAGTATTGCTATTAGAATATGTCTCCAGAAAACTGTTTCATATATTTAGAAAACCTTATATAAGAGTTCAGAGAATCCTGCAGAAGAGGAGGAAGGACTGTAGGAGCCAGAAGGGTCAAGGACACCACACAAAATAAGTCACATAATCAATGAACTTTTACTCACAGGGCTCACAGAGACTGAAAGGACAACCAGGGAACCTGCATGGGACTGAACCAGACATTCTGCATATATGTTACAGTTGTATCACTTGGTCCTCTTGTAGGACTTCTAATAGTGGGAACAGGGGCTATCTCTGAATCTTTTACTGGCTTTTGGGTTCCTACTCCTTATGCTGGGTTGCCTTGCCCAGCCTTAATACATGGCGAGGTGCTTAGTCTTTTTGCAACTTAATATGCCATGTTTTGTTGATATTCATGGGAGACCTGCCCTTACTCATGGGAGGAGTGGATTGGGGGTGGGAACAGAGGGGAGAAGGGGGGGACTTGGAGGAGAAGAGGGAGGGGAAACTATGACTGGGATGTTAAATAAATTTATTTAGAGAGAGAGAGAGAGAGAGAGGGAGAGATCATGTCAGGGTAGACTAGACTAGGATATGAGACTAAAGAGGTAAGGTGACTCTAGCTTTGTTTAGGCATTAAATTACAAACCTCATAGCGAATCAATGGAAGCACAAGCTTTTCTTGGAACCACTACTGAGACCCTGCAATAAACCTTGAGATCCTTCTCCCTCTGCCAGTCCCCTCTGCTGACACAGCATTGCACCCAATGATCAGCCAATCTAAGAGATCCACGCAGAGCTTGGAATGAGCACATTTTCCTTGTGTTGGTGCTTTATAATGGTTGCTTGCTTCTTCATTCCACTGCCAGGAACTGTGTCCTTTCATGAGGGCATTTGAAGGAGATGCTTTTTTGTTTAGTGATTTTCTGCACCAGCAGTTTCCTCATTTAGAGACTGAAATGGATATACTTCACCTTGGGAAGTGATGTTCTAGAATCTGTTCCTTTGCTGTGAGCAGCCAGGTGGCAGGGACACTGCAGACGTAGGGTGTGGAGTGGAAGAGGACACAGCTCTGCAGAAAAGAGAAGGTCTGTGAGAAGTGTATCAGGTGCAGGAGTTGATTTCAGTCAACTCTCCACCATGCCCCCCCAAAAAAGAAAGAAAATAGCAAAGTTTATTTGTCAAGAAGGTGATTACAAAACCCTACAGAATTTGTACAACCAGCAGTGTGGCTTCTATATATGCCAGTGGTAATCCAATATTTATAAAAATGTCAGTGTTATAAAACTTTGGTAGAAGAGCTTAACCTAACAACCATGATGGAGACTTTAGTAAATGACCTTAACTGGAAGGGAAACAGCCACATGTGGAAAGACACAGACACACAGACACACACAGACACACACACAGACACACACACACACATACACACACACACACACACACACACACACACACACACACACTGAAAGCAAGCAAACAAACAAAAACCTGAATCTTGCATTGGTTAGGGTGGTGAGAAAGAGATAGCATAGAATCAGATTACTCTGAATTTAAGGGCTGCTTTGCTCCTGACAAAACATATGAGTTCATATAAATTACTGGATATTTAGGAATCATAGTTCATATTCTGTGAAATGTTAATGGTAGCTATAAGTATCATTATTACTATACTCTAAGGTGAGTTTTTGTGATTATATTAGCATTGATTTTTGTTGCTTTATCTGATATTGGCTTATATCTCTGGTCACTTTTATATGTATTTTATTAAATGGTTACCTCTTTGCTTTTAGATATGCTATCACACATAACAGAAAAGCATTGAGTAGTGCCCCTTTTCACTAGGAATATCAGTGGTGACTCTCAAAACATGGACGAATTTGTAATTACTTGGTTGGAGAGGTATGTATGCATTTCATTTGCTTGTCATTGGTTTATTGAAACTCAGAGGTTAGTAGATTTACAGACTCTCAAGTGCCATATTGCCTATTATTTTTACCATAGCATCAGGCTTTTCTTTGTGTAGCATATTTTTGTTTACAATGGTCTGGAGAATAGTTGATCAAAAATCAACATTGACTTTACATGAGCTGATTCCATAACATATGTAGTTGTAAGTTTTCCTGTGTCTTGGCTTGCCAGCGATCAGAACAAATCTCTCCCACTCACATCCCCCAAGTAAACACACAGAGGCTTATATTAATTACAAACTGGATGGCCTATGGCTCAAGTCTTTTGCTAGCTAGTTTTTTTTTATCTTAAATGAGCCCATAACTATTAATCTATATGTTGCCACAGGTTCCATGGCTTTACCCACATCCCACTACATGTTGCTCCTTGGGTAGCTGGTTGGCATCTCTCTCCACCTTCTTCCTGTCTCTCCTTTTGAATTTCTTGCCTGCCTTTAAGCTGCCTTGCCATAGGCCAAATGGCTTTATTTATCAAACAATCAGAGCAATATATATTCACAACGTACAGAAAGACATTCCCTCATCACTTTCCCTTTTCTGTCTAAACAAAAGGAAGGTTTTAACTTTAACCTATTAAAATTACATATAACAAAGCAGTTATCAAGCAAGAATTACAGTTAAAATATCTAGTCTATTTGTATTTTGTAAAATTAAGGAAAAATATTTTATCTAATGTACATTTGTAAGTCTATGATTTCATATCTAATTTATCTTTTATCATAACCAAGGAAAATTATAATTATAACAATCTAGTGTTCAACTACATCAAAGACCTCAAAAAGCTGCTGCTTTAGTACTAACCACTGCGGTTTAAAGCAATAGACTCACAGTAAGGCAAATTCAGATGGAAGAAGACTTTAAACAGTTTACAATATGTGTAAAAATATACTTAGGCTTGAAAGAAAGAGGAAAAGGAATATAGACAGTTATACAAAGAAATAGAAAGTTTTTAAAAATGAAGTCTTTAAAGACACAGTAAAGGTAATATAAAAAATAACCCATGTAAAGATGGATATTACACAGAGAATCTGGACTGTGTTGTCTTTGGGATTTTTAACTGCAGAAAGACATTTGATTGTAAAAGTTGCTGAAATATATATATATATCTTTCAAAATCTATGTTTAAGGATATATTACTTTGAAAAAAAGGTTATACTTTTGTTTCCACAGAAGATGATAACCTGTGGATTGCTTCCAGGCTAATATAGTTTGGCCAGCCAAGACCCCCTGAAAGGTCTCCAATGACACCATGGCCCAGATCATCCAACATCCAAAATCAACTTCAAGGCAACTGGCTCAGAGAATACAGCCTCATATACTACTCCAGTCAGGACTTGACCATAATCCTAAAATTTTCTTTGTATCCCCATAAGAATACAGTGCCCTTTATCAGCAGGAAGTAAAAAACTATGCCCACATTCCCAAAAAAAATGGATTATGGATATTTGTCTTTGTTTAGGTTGTTGATTACAATTGGTATTGGTCATAGTCAATATCTTTCTAAAGAAAAAAGAGGTTTATGATATAGACATGATAGGACAAAAGGGTAGATTATTGAATCTACTTTTTAAGAGCAACACATATTTGCAGCTTACAGAAAGACATTCCCCCATCAAACATATAATTTTGTTTCAAGTTGAAATTTGCTACCAGATCTAATGTCAGTCAAATTCATCAGTTGTTTGCAAAAGCAGATTTCTAGTCACTAACAATAGTGCAAATAATATAAGTTAAGCCCATGCTTCTTGACACTTACTTGACATTGTTCTAAGTACAATATGCTCATTAACTTATTAATTATCACTACAATGGACACTCTATTTTGATCTCTAGCATACTAAAAAAATTACACCATTTGGAGGCAAGGGCAAGAAGGATCCTCAAGTTGATATGGTTCTTCTCCAATCATGCTGTCTTTGTGGCAGAAAAATCTATCTATAGCACTAAGGGAACATGTCGAACCAGACATGTCATCAAGAGAACCACAACGGAATTCAGATTCATATGTCAGGGTGATATTAGCAGGAGCAATGGAAGCCTGTCACCGAAAAGGAAGGAGGGTGGTGAAGGAAAGGACGGTGTGCTACCTACCAGTTGTCTTTATTTTCTAGAATTCTTAATATGAACTTTGTACTCTCAGTATAACAGAAGCTGTTTTGGTCTGGTTTATGACCCTTAGATAGCAGTATGTCATTTGAGTCATTTATATTATTTCTCAAAACTATAAAAATTTGGGAGTAGGCTTATAATTAGGACTCTTGAGGCACATAGACTATCCAAAATTCCAGAACAAAAAGGCGATAGAGCTGTCCTTTTAACACATACCTCCTGGCTGGAGTCATTCTGTTTACATTAAGATATCACCACAGCAGCTGAGTTTACAGAATCTGTAAAGAAGATGTGGCCTCTCCCATCATGCTGAATCACCTTCAAGTAGTCTGTTGTCTACTCAAGGCTCAAGAAGGCCTGAGCTTTCAGTGCTGCTGAATGGGCCCAGCATGCTAGTTCAAGCAGCCATTGTTATACTTTTTTTCATGGAGATCTACAATTCTTGGGAGCCAATTGGGGAGCAAAGGCAGTCAGAGTCATAGATTTAGAATTAATCAGAGGAAAAACAGCTTTTTAACTACCAAAGGAATTAAGTTGTATAAAATTAGATCATGGAAGAAGTAAGTATTTCATTACTAAAAACAAAAGTGTTTAGATAAAAGGAACTTGTTTGGTAAAATGAATTTGGGCCTGGAATTAGAACTGGGTTTGAATCTGTATACTTGCTGGTTGTCTTATTGTCAAGCTATGTAATGCTACCAGGCTTCTGACTCCTTATTTTTAAAAATAGAAAAGTAAGAAAAGCCACCTACAACTTAGTAGAACACCTACAACATTGAAGACACACTGCTAATGTAAATCAGAATACTAAAAGAGGTAAGTGTAGTAATAAAAAGAGTAAATAAATAGAATAGAAATGATAATAAATATTATAGTTAGTGTTAACACAGAACTTACTTTGTGCCAAAGAATTATAAACTAGTCTACAAACTGCAAAAGACCACATAGTATTTTACACTTCACAGACCAGATGGCCTCTTCTTAGCTACTCCATATGGCCCTTGTATTGTAAACAAATCTATTGATAGGAAATAAATGGATATAGCTATATTCAAATAAAAGATTACTTATAGACACTAATGTTGACATTTAGTATTTATTGCATATATCAATACAAAAATCTATTATTACAGTTCCTATTGAAATAGACAGTATACAGATTTGGAAAGGGCTCACTTTTCTCTTCCTGTTATTAAAAGGGGTTTCTTTCTGGTCTCCCAAGGAACTACTAGTTTAGAAACTGAACTTTGAGTTAAACAAAAAAAAAAGGCTACATTTTTTTTTCAGGAGTAAATTAACCCTTTCTGGAGAGAGGACATCTTGGAGAGAATGATAGAGCATGGGAAGAATGGTAGAAAGAAACAATGACCATTTGGAAAGAATATGTAGAGGATATATATCCATGTTTAGGAACACCATTAAAGTTATTTCTAGGTGTGTGTGTGTGTGTGTGTGTGTGTGTGTGTGTGTGTGTGTGTGTGTTATAGTAAACATTGTCAGCTAAAATGAGCAGTACAATTTAACTTAAATTGTGTTTATTTACTGAGGAGGGAAAAAAGTGGAACAGTATTAGGCTCTTAGATTGAGTAAACATTTTCTCAGCATTGAAGAGGTAAAAGCAGGAAATGTCTGTGTATCAATTCCTTGTTTTTATTGATACCTGTTATCATATATAAATATTTTGCCCACCATCAAAAGACATTTGTGATGCTCTTGATTTGCATATCACATAATATGATAGGTTATTACGTACTATATGAAAGGTATTTTTCTCCCTGAGAAGCTCAAAATTTTATAAACTTTTCCAAATATCTGGTTATTATCTTCTTTTCTCTAGTACAGATAGGAAACACACTTGAAATTCGATTTGTGGGTTTTATATCTATCTAAAATTAAGACCTATTCTAGGTAGGAAGCTTAATTGATTCTACAGACAGAACCAAACCTGTTCCATCCAGTTAAGAGTGGCGAGTTGCTGGGCCCAACCTCCACCCTCTCTCTGCATGCCTTTCTTCTTCTTCAATAAACTGCTGATAACTGATACTTGAAGCCATTGTTCTAAGACACTGCTTTCTTTTCCATTCTTTTTTAAAATATATTTTTATTGTACATTAATGAGAGCAGACATGGTAGCTATATTTACAACGTCCATTTTAAATGTTGTATTATATTTTTCTTTAATTTTTTAAAATTTTCTTTAATTTTATTTTATTATTTACAGTATTTTTTCTTTTTCTCTCTGTCTTCCCTCCTCCTGCTCACCCCCCCACCTGCCCCACAACCCACCCCCCATTCCCATCTCCTCCAGGGCAAGGACTCCCCTGGGGATTCAGCTCAGACTGGTAGATTCAGTTGAGGCAGGTCCAGTCCCCTCCTCCCTTCACCCGGGCTGAGCAAAGTGTCCCTGCATAAGCCCCAGGTTCCAAATAACCAGCTCATGCACTAAGGACAGGTCCTAGTCCCACAGCCTGGGGGCCTTCCCAGAAATCCATAAAAAATTTTAATATGTTTTCATTGAAAGAGACTTACATCATGTATTCCTGCCCCTTTCTTCCTTTCAACCCCTCCCAGCTATCCTTCCTTGAATCCCTACCATCTCCCTGTACCCTCAAATTGATATCCTCTTTTTCTTGGATTATTATTTTTACATACATACATATATACATACATATGTATATATGTATATATATGCATGTGTGCATATGTATGCATGCTTATGTACAAATACATATATAAGCACAATGTGCTGGGTCTGCTTTCATTGTTGTTATGTGTATCAATCATTTCAAGGCTGACCTCACTGTGCATTGACCAGCAGTAACGGGGCTTGTACCTGGGAGAAGCTAATTTTCCTTTTCACAGTGGTCGTTAGTTGTGTATAGCTTTTTTCTTCTTTACTCTTTTGAGGATAAGAAATATAAGAATTTTATAAAGAGATGAAGAAGTGGCTCAGAATTTAAGAACACTCACTGCTCTTCCAGAGGACCAGAGGTTCCAGCATTCATGTCAGGTGACACACAACTGTCTACCACGCCAGGGGATCCATCTGGCCTCAACGCATAGCATAAACACATGAGACATGCACACACATGTACATAGACAAAAATAAATAGAAAATAAGTAGAATTTTGACCAGGCCTAGTGGTGCATGCCTTTAATCCCAGAACTCTGGAGGCATGCACCACTAGGTGAATGAATTCATGAATTCAAGCTGGCTTCCTGTACAGAGATGACTCTAAAGCTAGCCATGCCCACACAATGAGACCCTGTCTCTAAATAATAAATAAATGAACAAATATCTAAGAATATTAAGAATAACATGGCCAGGAGGTGGTGGCGCACACCTTTAATCCCAGCACTCGGGAGGCACAGGCAGAGGCAGGCGGATCTCTGTGAGTTTGAGGCCAGCCTGGTCTACAGAGCGAGATCCAGGAAAGGCACAAAGCTACACAGAGAAACCCTGTCTCGAAAAACCAAAAAAAAAAAAAAAAAGTAAAAAAAAAAGAATAACAACAACTAAAAGAAGAAAGAAAAGTGACCCAGGGGATAGAAAGAGCAAGAGTGAAGAAGCAAAGGAAGAAGCATTTCAGGACACCGCCATTGTCCAAGGAGGCTTCTTTAGCTCTGGGGGGTGGGGTTAGCTTTCTACAAATTTTAAACAGAACATGGACATTTTGATATACGTCTAACATTCATTAAGGATTATTTTTATTTCATAATTTCTAATTTTCTTCATAAAATCTATTTTGATCTTTTTCTTCCTCTCCCTCCTCCAGAATCTCCCCCTTTACCTACCTACCCAGCTTCATGTTATTTCTATTTTAAAAAAAAGTTTATGGTTACTCCCAAAACATTTATGCCACAATGTACCATTAGATTTATTTTGCAGGCAGGTTGTTGTTACAGCTCAAAGTGTTCATAGATGGGTAGAATTGTTCATTACTTTTCTCCTCTAGGAGCAAGTATGGTACCTTCACACACTGTGGATGCTTGTCAGTATAGATGAAGCTTTTACTTAAACACTAGATAGATTTCTACATGTTTAATGACATAAATACGTGGTACTTTCATCAATAGATTCTTTCTGTTAAGTTTTAGAGGGTAACCTACATTATTGAAAAAAGGCTGTGATAGAGCGAACTCTATCAAACCCCATTGGCCAATGACTAAAAAAAATTGTAACCCATTCCCAGCTATTAAGGGCTTTACATAGAAGTATATGATATTGTTGGCATTGTCTCCCCCATTATATAATAACTCCATTTAAATTCCTTTCTTATATGCATATATTTTAGGAAGTTTCTACAGTAGTAAGTTTTATATGGCTTTTTGAGTGGTCCTTAGTGTTTCTTTTCTCTACTCATATTCTTTCTTTTATAGTGCCCTTCCATTTCCCTCTCCATTTAATCTTGCCCATCTAATTTTTCCTTTACCTCTTCATAACACTATATTCTATTTCCCCTTCCTTTAAAGATCTTGATACCCATGGTCCCCTAATAGTTACCTAACCTCTGTGGATATCTGAATATAACACACATATATAAAGCATAAAAACTAATATGCACACATAAGTTTGTCTTCCCGAGTCTGGATTACTTCACTCAGTATGGTTATTTCTAGCTCCATCCATTTGCCAGCAAATTTCTTTTTCTTAAAGACTGAATAATATTCCATTTATAAATATACCACATTTTCATTATGCATTCATCAGTTGATGGACATGTAGGCTGTTTTCAACTTCTGGATATTATGAATAGAGCAATGAACATAAATGATTGGTACCTCTATATAGATGAAAGTCTTTTTGGTGTGTGCCCAAGCTCTTGTGGTATATAGCTCTTGTGGTGAGTTGACTTTTAGCTTTTTGAGGAGCTTCCACGGCAGTTTTCATAGTGACTTCGCCAATTTCTACTCTCACCAACAATGAATAAGTGTTCCCTTTCTCCTGCATCCTTGCCAGCCATTTGCTGTCATTTGTTTTATTAATTCTTGATTTTAAGTTGTACTACAGAACTATAGTAATAAAAATAGTATGGTATTGGCATAAAACAGAAATGTTGCAAATGGAATAGAATTAAAGACCAAGATATAACTTCACACATCTTTGAGCACCTAGTTTTTATAGAAAAGCAAAAAAAAAAAAAATACACACTGTAGAAAAGATGGTATATTTGACAAGTGGTGCTGATCAAACTGGATAGCCGTATGTAGACTAGACCCATATCAATCACTCTATACAAAACTCAATTCCAAATGGATAAAGGAACACAACATAAAAACAGATAGCCTGAATGTGATAGAAGAGAAGGTAGAGGATAGGCTTGAACTCATTAGCACATGAAAAACTTTCTGAACAAGACACTGATCATATAGGCATTGAGACCAAACTTTCTGAACAAGACACTGATCGCATAGTCATTGAGACCAACAATTAATAAATGGTGCCTCATCAACCTAACAACCTTGTGCAGCAAAGAACACAAACATTCAAGCAAAGCAGAAGCCTTCAGAATGGGGAAAAATATTTATCAAATTATACATCTACCAGAGGGTTCGTACCTAGAATACACAAAGAACTAAAACAAAACAGAACATCACAAAAACAATCCAGTTCTTAAAATGGGGAATAAGCTGTCAAAAGTTGAAACAGAAAAATGTTCAACTCTTAGTAGTCAGGGAAATTCAAATTAAAACTACTTTGAAATTTCATTTTGTCCCAGTCATAAAGGCCAAAATTAATAAAACACAATAATTTTTTTCTCATAGTTATTTTCGAGAATATAATTTAATTAAATTTCTTCTTTCCCTTTTCTCTCTCCAAACTCTCCCATACATCCCATCACACTCTCCTTCAAATTCATGGCCTCTTTATTTACTGTTTTTGCATACACATATGCATATGTATATACATATGTATTCCTAAATATAAAGCATTCACTCAGCATAATGCTAGCTTTCACGACTGACTGTTTGGCACTGGATAAACTACACCCACACATTCTTACTAATATGATTGTGCAAATGTAAGGATACCACCAATGCATGTGCCAAAGTGAATGGAGGGAAGCCCATGAGACCTCAAACAGCTATAAACAACTGAGGGAAGTGGGAGGAGGAGAGGTGGCCTTCCCCTTAGGATCACTTTTAATACCTTTTCCTAATTCAGACAGAGATCATTAAGTTTCACAAGTTTTGTTTTACAAACTCATGTTGTTTTATAAGCCCATAGAAAACTGACTGTATCATCTAGATTAAAGCCCTCTGGACTATGTAATTTTGATAGTAGCCCCCCCTTCCCCTTTTTATTTTATGTGTATGGGTGTTTTTCACGCATGTATATCTGCACCATGCACATACAGTGGGTGAGGAGGCCAGAAGAGTGCAGTAGATCCCATGGGCCTGGAATTAAAAATGTGTGAAAGCTGCCAAGTGGGTGTTGGGAGTAGAACTCAGGTCCTCTGTAATAACAGCCAGTGCTCTTAACTGCTGAGCCAACTTTCTAGCCAAAGGGTAGATATAATATAGCCAGTAAGTTGTAGACAGCTGAGAGAAATGCAAAACCATTTTTACCTAAGACTAATTGTTCTCACTAACTGCGAATGTCTGTGCCCTACCTGAAAAGGAGTTAGCTTGGTGCCCTTTGCATGCTCCTTCCTCTATTTCTGACTTGTAGCTACATCTGCACTTTGGATTTAATTTGAACTGGTCGTAATATCATAAAACTTTCTTGTTGAAAGTATAACCCGACTAGTGCTACCTTGCACTACAAATACCAATGAAGAGAAACAGGAATTTAATCTTTAAATTGCAGTTTATTCAAAGAGCTGGGAACCTGGGAAGATTATGTTAACATCCCAAAAGATCTGCTTTCCCCAGGCCATTTCCAATCAGCATATTTTATAGAGAATCAGAACAGAGTTAACTAAGCATAGCAAAGACTTGGTCAGCCTTGCTCTGGGATTCATGGTTTTGTTGCTTTTTTCTCTTATCTTTTCCTACACTTTCCCCTCATTATCTTCTCTTCTTTATTGCAGGAGTTCACATACTTACAAGACTGCTGAGTATCACATTCCTCCCAAAGCATCATCTGGGTCAAAGGGTTACTACACAAACTGTTCCCAGTGTGTATGGGTTGAGCTATTTATAATATACTTGTGCAGATTCCCTTTTACAAGACAAAGATCTAATGTGTCCTTACAATACAGAAAATAAACCTGTTCCCAACTGTTTCTTCTGTCTCTTACACAAAAAGATTTTGTAAATGTTCTTTTGAAACTACGGAGAAGTCATGATTTTCTATCATTTTTGAAGACTATTCTTTCCTTTCTTTTCCCTGTAGATCAGTGGCTCTTATCTGGCAAGTACTTCTCTGACTAGTGTCACTTCCCAAAGTAGAAATGGGGCAATCTGTTAGCCTTTTATATTCCTAAAGCTTAATCTCCTAATTCTCATATGAAATATCTAGTTAGTCCTGATAGTCCTGTCAGACCTCTGAGCAGGAGATGACAGCAGTGTCTTTGTGAACTGGGGATATGTTTTTAAATAGCCCAGATGCACAGGAGTCTGCATGAGAGCACAAAGGTAGCACGGAATTCTTGACTCCTTTCTTTCACTATTTGCTCCAACTAAAAAACTCTGCAGAACCAAGGTGGGTTCCTCCTTGAAATAAAATATCCTTTATGTTGCTCTGCCCATTCCAACAGTTAAATGACATACCTGTTGTGGCCTTTTGCAGGAAAATATAATTGAGAAAAGAAATGAAGTTTGTAAGAGCGAAACTGTATACCTCTATGGGAACATTAATGCAAAATGTTGTTTCTGCTTGGCTGGCTAGAATGGAGTTTGATGAAGAAAAGAGCCCTATTACTTGATGATGGTTGCTCTGCATAATACACTGTCTCTTGAAATAGGTTTAAGAAACTAACAGAATTAGTTTTTAATAATTAAGGTTGATGGGATCAGCAGATGAGGTTGACATAATAAACCATTTCGATGAGTTAGGCAGATTCCACTTCTTTGGTCCCACATTATATCTGCTTGAGCATGGGCTCAGCATCTTACTTCCTAGCAGGGTAAACTTTGCTATGTGCAGTGTTTTGGAATTACATAAGATATGTAGCCCTATTTTGCTAGGGATGGACACTCATCCACAAGCACTCAATCATTGGTTCAATATTGTGCTCAAAAGTACTTTCAGGTCTGTAAAGTACAGAGTATATGCAAGCAAATGTCTGGTTCATTGGGCTTATAATCTAGTTGAAGAGAAAGCAAATCAACTAACAGCATTGAAATAACAACTGATATTTTTTATCTGGAATTCTCATTTTGAGTATCATCACCATATATACAGTAAAGACATGAAATACTTTTACCAAAGGCATGAAGTTTGGGCTTCAGAAATGGCTCAGCAATTAATCAAGTACTTCTCTAGTTCCAGAGGACTCTGATACCTGTGGTCTCCTCAGGAACCCCCCCCCCATACACACACACACTTAAAAACAATAACAATAGCAATAGATCTTTTTGGAAAGAGAACATAACGTTTTAGCTAGACTTGGCATGATTTGAAAATTGGATATTCCAGGTAAAAGACGTAATACAAGTAAAGATGGAAAAGTGGGACTACAATGGCACATGTGGAATTTAGGGGATAATTAGGCCTGAATCATATGAAAGGTACAATTTACAGCATAGAAGACTAGAATTGGATTGAAAAATAAGAAGATAGAGTTCTAGGGTGAGTTACAGAAAATGTGTAGAATTTGGTTTTGGTACAGAAGCCAATCAATGTTATTTGGGTCTGAGAGAGGAGATCTCACTTCAAAGTGGTGAATGATGCAAGATGGGTTGGAAAGTCGAGCCCATGGAACTAATGAACAAGATGGGAACCTACAAGGTCCCCAGTGAGAGGTTCAGCATTAGAATAAAATAATCAAGGATCCAACATATATTTTACATATAAAACTAATAAAGCTTTGATTCAATAGCATTAATACTGATTCTATGTATCTATGTGCTTCGTGCTACGGCAAGCATTACAGGAAGCATGATAAACAAGTGTGTTTGCTGAAATTAAAGCCAAGAATTGTAGATATGATGTAAGTCAGCAGATAGAGAACTGAATTCTCTTAGTACATCTCAAAGAAATGTAAGTTTGCAAAAATGGTATTTATTTACAGATGTAAGGCAGCAGATCTACAACTGAGCTATCTAAGTACTTCTCAAAGAAGTATGAGTTATATAGAACTGATACTTATTTTCATCTAGAGTTATATTTTATGACAATACACACAGTGACTACATAAAATGTAAACAAAAAGCTAGAGATATTACAGAGGTAAGACTGGTTCAGGATTAAAGACAGGGTAACTAAGATAAGGTAGTAAGTGTGGCAAATTTAATATTAGCAAAAATTTCAATATAAATGAGATCATTCACACTTTATCAACAAAGTGAATACTTATTAAAATTTAAGCAGATAAATTAATTGACCAAATCTGTGAATAATGAGAACTCTATGCATTCATACAAGGTAGAATGTCAGAAGGAACTAGAGGCAGGTTGGAATTGAGAGACCTGTTTTTAATCAGGTTACTTGGAAGCTGTACAAACAGTTATAATGGAGTAAAAAATCTAAGAATCTCTACAAAGGTAAGATTTTTAAGAGCCTGATTATTAATTGGTTCTTATGTTTTGTAGCACAAAAATGGTATCCTTAGGTTTTCTTGTGAAAATAGTAGCTAAATTCTGTTGTAGATACATTGAAGATTCTTTACAGCGAAACTCCTGATACCATCTTCTAGTTAGTTACTTTCCTGTTGATGTGATAAAACGCCATGACCAAACACAGCTTATAGAAGCAAAAGTTTGTTTGGGCTTATGGTTCCAGAGGTTAAGTGTCCATCATGGTGTGGAAGCATGGTTTCAGGCAGCATGCATGACAGTAGGTATGATTTTAGGAGCAGAAAGCTGAGAAACAACTTCATTTACCACAAACACGAAGCAAAGGAAACAAAGAAGTGTCTCAAGGCTTTAGACTCTCAAATACTGCCTTGAGTGACATAATTCCTCCAGCAAGGACAGACATCCTAAACCTTTCAAATAACACCTCCATATGGGGACCACCTATTCAGATGTCTGAGCATATGAGGGACATTTCTTCCATAAACCACCATACTATGCAACAAATTAGTATAACCTTCTATGGATTAAGCATCATGTGTTTGTATAATTATCTCCAAACAAAAATATCAATTGGCTATTTAATTTTTTCCCTCTGGTCATGATGATTTTATGCAAATGCTTGTAGAAGGATTTTATAAAAAAATTAAACTTTCATTTATTTAACTTAATCATTTTGCATAGTGATTGGGATTGTGCCTTGTGCCCACTAGAAAAGCATTATATCACTGAGCTACTTCTCCAACCTTACAGGATTTCTTAAGTAAACAATTTCTCCAATCGGTTACAGCTCCAGCCAAGAGTTCTGACATGTATATCCTAGACCTAGTCTCTAGCAGGTAGTCTTAGAGAAAGCAGAGCTCATCAAAAGGTTGTAGGAGGCACTTGGATTAAGTCATAAGGTACAACATTTCCATCTCCAAGTGAGACTTTATTCATTGCCTTCATCTCCACTTGTGGCCCTAAAGATCTACCCCACCTAAGGACCATAGAAAGTTGACTAAATTGGAGGAAAATCATAGGGAATATTGAGAGTTTTTAGTTTGTAGAGGTGATGTGCTGGTTAGATGTATGTCAAGTTGACATAAGCTAGGGCTATCTGAAAGGAAGGAACCTCAATTAAGAAAATGCCTCCATAAAATCTGGCTGTAGAGCATTTTCTTAACTAGTTATAGATAGTGGAGGAACAAGCCCATTGTAGATGATGCCATCCTTGTTCTGATGGTCTTGTTTTCTACAAGAAAGCAGGCTTAGCAAGCCACAATGAGAAAGCTGGTAATCGACACCCCTCATGGCCTCTGCATCAGGTTTTGACTGTTTGAGTTCCTGTCCTGATTTCCTTTATCCTGACTTACTTTGATGATGAACAATGATGAGGAAGTATAAGCCAAATAAACCTTTTCTTCCTCAAGTTGCTTTGGTCATGGTGTTTCATCAATACAATAATAACCCTGACTAGGAAAGTGAAAAAACAGTACATCTGAGAAATCTGCAAAGATAAGCAACTTAGATATCCTTCTTCATGGACAGCATACAGGAAATGTCACTGATATAGTATTTCAGATTCAGCCTCAGTGCCCTTCATAAAAAAGTTGTCTTCATGTTAGTTGAATGTAGCAATTAAGACAAAAATATACTTTCTGATGATACTGTGTTCGCCAATATAAGAAACATTTTTGCGATAATGATGCTTGCTATGAGCCGCTGGTTACAAGAGCCGTTAGATGCTTCTCAGGGGTTCGGTCATTGAGAACTTCCTTCAGGCCTGAGTTAGTTGTGTCCTCTGTTAGCAAACCCAGGGCATGGTCATATGACCTGTTAATTTGGAAATTTGAAAAGCAATAATTTTAATTTTTTTAAATGTCAAAATGAACAGATTATTTTTCATCGTAGTGGTGGGGGAAACATGTCATTATAGCTGGAGAAACAGTTGCAGTGGTCAGCTCAAAATGCCCCCTGCCTTCCTTAACTTTTTCCTATATATTTTAAGCTCTGATTATATTAATGCTGTCACTTTGAGCAATTAACTTGCACATCCCCCAAAGAATAGCCCCAGTAGCAATGTCAGTTCTTCCCAACTTAACCACTGTCAGAAGCAAAGTGTCAGCTACACTTTTGACAGGTGCTATCATTAGAAAACACATGTTAGAACACTATTAGCATTTATATCAATTCCTGCACACCTCTAGTCTTCTGAGATAATGCCAATAGGCCAACTTACAGTCTGTTACCAAATAAATGACTGACATGTTAATAATCCACAAACACATCACATTAGTATACATACTAACACACATCATGATCAAATACCACTGGCATCTATATCTTCCTGCATACCTCTAGTATTCTGAAATAATACCAATAGGGTAGCTTGCTGTCTGATCACAAATATATGATTAACATGTATACATTCTGTACCTACATCACATTGGTATATATCTACACACACACACACACACACACACACACACACACACACACACACACACACACCAAGAGGCCTTACATATCTGAGTGTATGAGTTGAAATTGTAGAAGTCATAGATGGATATTTATATCATAGGTAAGTTACAAAGTCCAAAAAACCAAAGCCCCTAACATGACTAAAATGTAGAATTTGTGTTAATTATATCAATGTTTTAGTCAGTTTTGTTGTTGTTTATTTGTTTGTTTTTTCTGAACTATTGTTAAAATTTGCTTATACGCTCTGTGCACATTTAAGCTGTCATATGGTCAGTGTTACCAATTTTATGACCATGTTATTTTTGTGTGTCCTTTTGCTTGAAACATTTTACATACTGATCTTTTTGCTGTTTGATTCTTTATTGAAGATCATCTCCAAGTCCTATCTCTTGTACAAGTCTGCCCTTGATTCACTCTAACTTAGATATTTCCCTACTCAATACTGCTTTTTTACAGAATACCCCCATTGGCTGTTAATATATTCTACTTAAACACTGCTGTTTGACCTTTGTAGATGTGTTTCCGATGTTAACAAGGATATCTTGGCAGTTTGAGATCTAGAATCAATTTAAAACTCCATTTAACACCCAGTGAAAGCTTCAAAGTCCTCCGCCAGATTCCTGGCTCCTTCTGGGACTTCACCTCTGACTGTATGCTTATATCTCTTACGAAATATTTCAGGATGTAGATTATCTTAGAGTCCCCTGGGTGCTTTTATGCTTTAAGTGTAAATAAAACTCAGCCCCATCTCAGTTTCAACAGAGCCTCTCTCACTCAACTAAAAATACAACAGATTTATATTATTGGAGAAACAAGGGTAACAGAGAGGGGTATCACTTGACATCTTCACAAGCAACATATAATTTAAGAACAGAAACTCCTAGTCTCTCACGATCTCTCCTCCAGGGAAATTTTATTTGTTAGGTCATGTCCCTCACTTCATATTATCTGTCTAATGTCTCTGTTAAATGGTTACTCTCTCCTTCCATTCCTTTTTCACAAAGAGAGCAAAGGTTTTCATATTGTTTATGGATAGCAATAAAGCCAATAATACTGTTGTTTGACACCTAGATATTCACTTCACCATTATCTAACTTTCTACCCCCAAATATCAAGGTATTTTCTTCCAAAAGACATTCCTTTTTCCAAAGAGAATTATACACTAGCTGTGAAGATGCCATTATTCTACTGGTGTGTGTGTATCCTTTCTAATGGTATTGTTGGTTCTCCTGGGATGCAGTTCTCCTCATTTTACATCTTAATGCTCAATATAAGTTAGGTATTAGTAAGTATAATTTAAAAGGATGATAAACAATGTTGGGAAAAACATCTTTTGCTTTGCATTGTGGGAAGAACAAAGGTAAATGTGATAATATTTTTGTCCTTTAAAATCTCATGGGACTGGACAGATGGCTATGTAAGTCAAGGCACTTGGCATAGAAGGCTGCTGATCTGAGTTCCATCCTAGAGCACACATAAAGTTGGGAGGAGAGAACCTATTCCATAAAGCTGTCCTCTGACCTGCACATAAGCACTGTGACATGCACCCCCCAAATACTTCATGTACATGTACAAACAATAGTAATGGATAATATTTTTCAAAGTTATGATATAATTTCTGAGTTGAGAACCCAGACAAAATGATGTTGATAATTAGAGTGATTATGGTGGAAAATAACAGAAGGGAAGGGAAAAACAGAATAGAAACTGTGTGCTGTCGACTTGCAAAGAAGGGAACGTTGCCTGAGATAGATAACACACTATGTCAATATTTACTCACTCGTAAACTAGACTAAACTATACTTGATAGGAGATTTATAGTAAGGTTTTCAAGGTACAGAATTTCACAATCAACAAGCATTAAGCATTTTTTTCAAACAAGTCTAGAATTTTATGTCATTTAAAATATATATGCCTTCTGGTAAAGTGAAAGTTTTGTAGAATAAAAGCCTGGTAGAAGGCTTTCATGTTAATTCCAGCTCAGGGAACCTCTAGGCCCTATGTTTGAAGTATATGGTGTCTTCAATTAGGTGCCATTTATATATACTTATATTTGTCAACAATTAATGATAAAAAGAGACCATGACTCTGAAAGAGAATAAGGAAGGGTTTATGGGAGGATTTAGATGGAGGAAAGAGAAGATGGAAATGATGTTAATATAATCTCAACAAATAAAAAATAATTAAAAATGTCTATTTTAATTTTATACCAATTTAATGTTTGTTTTTGTTTTCTTTCCTTATTCTGACCAAAAGCAGTGTGAGGAGGAAAGGATTTATTTCATCTTACACTTCCAAGTCACAATCCATTGTTGAGAGAAGTCAAGACAAAAACTCGAGGCAGGAACCTGAAAGCAGGAATGGAAGAAGAGACCATGGATGACCACTGCTTATTGCTTGATCCCTCTGGATCACTTTCAGTCAGTTTTCTTACAATAAGGAATAGGGTGGCACGTCCCACAGTGGGATGAGCCCTCCCACATCATCATTAATCAAGAAACTGGCCTACAGGTCAATCCCATTGAGACATTTCCTCAATTGAAGTTTCTACTTTTAATTCCAAGTTATATCGGGTCTACACCCAAAGTTAACTATGTGAATATTATAATCATTGAAAACACACATACATATTTAGTGAGTAATTTTGCCAACATTTGCTTAGCACTACTCTGCTCCAGAAAGAAAGCAGTAGCATCTTTTAAGCCTTCTAAATGTCTCTCCTTCAGTTTATTCTTTATCTCCCTCTATGAAATTACTAATTTATAATACTTTAAGCTTATATTTATTGCTTTTCTAGACTATGTTGCAATTAAACAGCCCATCTTCAGAGGCAGATTTGTGATACAAGTTCTCACAGCATTTATTTCACCTTCAATATCTAAGATGAATTACTACTTTCCCAGAGAGAAAATTTTTAATGCTCCAATATTCAAGTGAGATGTCATCTGCCATAGGTCTTGACTCTTTAATTAATTATCAGTATTGGCTCTTCAATATGGGATAGCAGAAACCTGCTTTTTCCTCTGGGACAGATGAAGACATTATTACATTTGCACCATCCCACCCTCTTCATATATTAGTCACCTACTCACTCTACTTTTTAATCCCTGGCATACTGTGGTAATATTTCATTTGTGCTGAAATGTGGTGATATTTTATTTGTGCTTTAATAAATAAAGTTTACCTGGAGATCAGAGGAAATAGCAAGCCATTTTAAGTAAACAAAGAAGTCAGGCAGTGGTAGCACACACCTTTAATCCTATCCCTTAGCAGGCAGGATCTCCGTGTGTTCAAGGCCACAGAGCCAAGCATGGTGACACAAGCCTTGAATCCCAGTATCAACCATAGAGACCTGGAGGTCTGTACAGACAGACAGCAAGTGACAAAGCTGTGTAGGAAGAGGAAATGAGGTAACTAGGCTAAGAGAGCCAATGAGAGGGCAGAACAGTAAGGCAATAAAAACATGGGTAGACAGAAAGTAACTCACATTTGGAAGCTGCAGAGTTGATGAGGTAAGGTTGGCTGGTGGATTTCCCTATTTCCCTGATCTAAGGCTTTCACCCCTATATCTGGCTCCATGTTTTGTTTTTGTTTTTGTTTTTTTAATAAGACCATTTAGAAATTTCTATGAAAGGACTGGATGGCAAAGCTAGGGCCCTAACAGGCTCTGCTAGCAGCTCTGGCATGGACCAAGCCTTAATTTCATTCAGTTCACTAGACTGGGCTGGAGCTGAGCAAGCAATTCTCAGGAAAACCACAATTTAGGGGCAACCAATCAACAGGTGCCCCCCAGCCTCCTTCCAGCTCAGCAGGCCCCCAAGCCCCTTCTGCTGGCTCAGCAGATGTCCTCCAGACTTCTGCTAGCTAATGATAGCTTGCCCTACCCTCTCATCAACAAGCCTCTAGACACTAGACGCTTCCCCCCAACCATCAATGGGCCCCTAACCACTACAGTCTCCCATCAATCAACTCCCAGACTAATTTTTCCTCCACCAATCAGCACCAGATTAATCCCTCCTCTCTGTAATTCCCCCAACTCTGCTTAAAAGGAGCTTGTGACCCCCCCCCTTTGGGGCTGCTATTTGCCACCCCATCATACTTGAAATAAACGCTCTTGCTAAATTGCATACGTGACTTTTAGTCTTTCTTGGGGGCTTCTCTCGGACCCTAACAGTCTACAGCACACTGTTTCCAAAATTCATATTATTTTAGTTTGTTTTTTTTAAAGAGGGACTTCTGTTAATTGATCATTCTGTTCTCAGTTTTCTACCAATCAGTTTTTCCCTGTTGCCTTATATCTCATCCTATTGTCTTTAAAATACATGTCATTATTTGTTATATTTTGAATGTTTCTGTTAAACTATTAAATATTATTTTCATAATGCAAGACATTTAAAGGAGGAAATTTGATAACCTAATTTACTGTAGTATCATACTCTTGGTTCAATCATTGGCATGAGATGTCTTTCAATAAATATTTATTATTTAAATTTACAATTACTTCAACATCTGAAAGAAAACAAAGACATGGCCATGGAGAATATCATATATGATTCTGTAGTCTAAACATCTTTGAGATTGGAAGATGGTATTTTGGAGCAATTCTTGACTACCATGCGACCAGCAACAAGGCAAGCAAATATAATACTGTTGAATGAATCAAGGAGCAAGCTGAAGCAATTTGGTTGGTTAAAAAAATATCTCTGTTATAAACTATTCCATACTAGTCAAACTTCCTAATTCCTAGTCGGTTTTATGAAATATATTTGAATTATTCTACATGATCAAACATTAGAAGCTACAAAGCAGAAAAGTTTGAAAACTTCCCAGAAAATGTAGCTATGAAGAGCAATGAGTAAGAAAAACTTTAGGGAAGAGTAAAAATAATGTCTTGCTTAGAAGTCAAACATAAAAGAAATAAGTACTTAAATAGCAAAAGAAAGCAATGAAAATTGCTGACTGGCCAGTTATCCATTTAGTATGTATAGCTGAGTATTTTTAACATGCATTAGCACTAAGAACACAGTTGATATGTACACAGGTATTCTGCTTTAATTACAATTCGAGCATTGGCCGCATATCATATTACTTGGTGCTGGGAACACTTTCTGAATGTCTTCATGCCCCAAACTGAAAACCGGACCAGCTGAATAAGAATTAGAAATGAGTTACCCCAGAACATTAATAATTGTTAAAATTTTATTTATTCTTTGAGGATTACATACACATATATAATGGGTTTTGATTATATCCACCTCTCACTGCCTACTCATACTTCTCCCAGAACCCACCCATACCACTGTCTAGTAATGCCATAATCTCTATTTCTTCCAGAATCTACTAAGTCTAGTGTTTACTGTGTGTGTATGGACGTAGGGCCATCAAATGGAGCTTGGGCAAACTTTCAGAGGTCATATCCCTGAAGAAAACTAACCCTGTGTCCCCTAGTAGACATTAATTGTCAATAGCTCCTCAGCTGGAGGTGGGGCCTCATGAACCTCTCTCCTGTACATGATGGAATTATCTGCCTTGATTTTGTGCTGGTCTTATGTAGACATCCACAGATGCTGTAAGTTCTTGATTGCAATTGACCTGACATGTCCAAGTGAGTCACACAGCTGTCCTCTCCAATCTTTGGCTCCTACAAACCCCACTTTGCAATACTCCATGAGCCTTGGGGTAAGGAGTATGATGTAGCTGTCACATTTGTGCTTCAGCACTCCACAGACACTTACTGTGTTCATTTGGACAGTTGTAAGTTTCTTCATCAACCATCATCCATTTGCACAAAGAAGCTTCTCAAATGAAGGCTGATTAGCATCTATATTTATTTATTTTACAGAATCTCACTAGGTCCTAGCAGGTCTAAAACCCACAGAAATCTATCTGCCTCTATCTCCTGAATACTGGGATTAAAATGTCAGTAAACCCCCACCCTACCCCCCAAAAATATACAAGTAAGTATTTAGAGGATAGTTTGATACTACATTCATTTAACAAAATAATAATATTAGGTTCTTCCTTAAGGCCTGTGGCCGGGCCTCCCCAGCCATAGGTTTTGGTTCATTACAAGATAGGGAGATCCTTCCTAAGGAGAGGTCTTAAACAATCTTTATTCCTCCCTGAGTAACTTCAGAGTGAAATAGAAGTGAAAATTCACTGTTCTACATTCTCATCAATTCACTGTCTGTCTACCATAAACCTAAAGTTCTCTGACATCAAGACCCAGAATTATATCCTTGGCATTTAGCACAGAGTCTGGGCACTGGTACATATTTAACAGTAATTAAATTCACAAACTTACAGTGCATTTTAGAGTCTTGGAAGAAATGATCAATACATAGTTTCAATCACTAAAATGAATACTTCCTCACCTTTGGACTTTCTCTGTCTGTTTCTCACTCATATTAAAAAAGAATGTGAGTTCTGTGATTGACATATTAGAAATGCATTGAGACACAAGGCTGTCTCTGTACTGATGTCTGTCCTTCTTGAAGTGAAAACTGACAGCTACAGATTATACAGCTCTCCTTTATTGGGAGTAATGTCATGCAGGGAGGCCACCTGGTACAATAAATATGCCTAATTCTGAGCCTGGCCTTCATGCCACCAGTTGAATGCTAGCACTAAGAAGCATAATTCTCTGATCTTTATCTGCATTCCATCATTGTGCTTCCCCCAAATTCACAACACAAGTGAGAAAACAGGGTCTACTTGGATATCCTTTCAGAATCTCAAATGCTTAAGAAAGAAGTATGTCATCTAAGATAGTACATTCTCATGCTCAGACTAAAGTCATGAAAGAACAAATTCACTTCTAACTGGGAACCTTATAATATTCCAGAGTGGCTGTCATGTTATACCTCTGGAGTCTTATTTATTTCTTTGTAAAGAGAGATTATCCCAAATTCTTCACTTCGGTTTTAGAACGTCTCTGAGTATCTAACCTCCTATAGCAAATTGCCCTGTCTACTCTTCTGTTTGTTTCTCATTTGTATTAGTTCTTTGAAAATTTCATACAATGTATTTTTATCAGTTTTTCTTTAGCTTTATCTTACTTCATGTCTCCCAGATAAATCTCCTATTATAAACCCACACAACTGTGTTGTCTTTCTTTTTGTTTTAACACATCATGTCCAATTTGTGATGACCAAGTAATCTTTGATATGTAAACTTCATTGGAGGGTGGTCAATCTACCAGAGGTCTCATTTTTACAGAAAATTAAATCTTCCTCTTACAGCATCTATCAGTTACCAATAACTCCTTAGCTAGTTGTGGAACATGCCCAACTCCTCATTCCATAATGGAAGTTTTCCTGAGTTGAGTTAGCACAGATCTTGTACATACTGTTTCAATTGCTTTGAATTCCTATGTGAAACTGTCTTGCTGTGTTCATAAAACAAAACTGTTTGGTTATAGTCACCCATTGCCTCCTATTAGCAGTCCTAGCCAAATATGATTAGTCAATGGAGACCAGAGAATAAAATAATTCTTTCCTTAGAAAGAATGAAAAATAAAAATAAAACATAAGAAAATGCTTGTGCCCTACAGCAAAAGATCGCTTAAACAGGGTGAGGTGAACTATATATTCACTGCACAAACACTTATTAGCTGTGATCCTACCATTCACAGCCATGCTTGATGAA
The DNA here is from genome assembly GCF_049852395.1 of Peromyscus maniculatus bairdii. NCBI lineage: Eukaryota > Metazoa > Chordata > Mammalia > Rodentia > Cricetidae > Peromyscus > Peromyscus maniculatus. Next base: position 96,999,491 of record NC_134853.1, read on the forward strand.
AATGGGAAAGACCAAAGACACAAAAAGAAGGAGCCAGCGTTATACAATTTATTTCATGAATCATAAGAAAGAGTTCATAGAGGAAATATAGTGTGGTTTCCATTAAATGCTGATGCAAACTTCAACTTTCTATTCAGAGTTGTCCTTCTCTATACCTAAGCAGCTGGGACCTGACAAACAGAATTATCTTGCTGAAATATATACCGATTTCTGATCATTGAAATTCAACCTAAGCCAACAGAGTGGCAAATTGTAGACCCAAAGAGAAGCACTGCTGAGTCCAGCGTGAAATTTCACACAAGAAAAGAATTCACATCTTTCTTAAATGGCAATAAACCAGGAAGATAAAAGATTTATTTGTGAGCCTCTGCAAATGTTCTAGCTGTTACATGAGGACTTAAGGCATTCCCTCCTGTAAGTGCAGACATCAAGCTAGTAATCCATTCAGCATGAAAACACACTAACAAGCAGATTGCACTCCCAGAACTGTGTTTTCTAAACACAAAATGAAGGGGCTGAGATTGTGTGGTGCTCACATTGAAGCATTCCAAATCTGCTTCTATAAACATCTTTTGAGTGCTGTGTGCAAGGGTGTTTATAAGTCATTTCACATCTATTACCTTGGCAGCTAGTCAGTGCAACTGTGAGCAAGTTCAAGAATGGCTCAAGCAAAACAGTTCCTAATGGTATAGTCACATAACAAGTTTCACACTAATATTAATGCAGCTAAACAATTATATGCAATGGTAGACATGGAAACCAAATTAAGTAAATATGTGAAAAGGATCTGAGGATAATGATGTATCATTTCTCTTTTTTAAGCAAAAACTTAAGCAGTGAAGTATTATCCTTTCTTCTCTTGGTTTCTCATTATCTTTCTTTCTTTTCCTGTTCATGTCAATCTTGACAGTCTCCACCAGAAGTTATTTCTCCATGGAAAGAATTTTGAAAGGTGAACTCTCAGAGTCCCATAATAGATAAGATTTTGAAAAGAGAATTATGCAATATATGATGTACCAGATTCATTCTGAAGTATATAAAATAAACACTAACTTTCAAGAATAAAAGCCACCTCAAGGACTCAGGAAGAAGACACATCTATAGAAGTGCCAGGCTGACTCATCCTAACCCTTTGTACCTTTAACCAGTGTGTGTCAATTCCTAGTGACCTGCTCTATCTCATTGGGCAATCACAAACTTGTTTACTATAAGTACAGCTTTCATGGGTTTTACATGTGTTCAGCTTATCTCACTATGACGTCCTCAATGTTTATCCATGTCAGCACAAAAGGCAGTGTTTCCTTCTTTTAAAGGCTGAAGAGTATTCCACTTGGCCATTGAAATACATAGCATATTTACTTTACTAATTTATTTGTTGATGAAAATAAGTTGATTGCACATTTTGGCTATTATAATTTGTATCGCAATTAGCATCATTTGGACATACTGACTTTATTGTCTTTGTCTCTATACTATCTATTATAGGTCTACTTTTAATTTTTTAAGATTTATTTTTATCTGTGTGTTTGTGTCCGTGTGAGTGTATGCCATGTGTGCATAGTGCTCCTGGAGACCACAAAAGGGCATCTCATCCCCTGGAGCTAGAGTTATGGACAGTTGTGAGCTGCCTAGTGTGGTGCTGGGAACTGAATTCAGGTCTTCTGAAAAAGCAGCAAGTGCCTTTAAACTGCTTAGCCACCTTCCCTCCCAGCTCTAACTATGAATTTTGTGAACAACTTCTGTACTGCTTTCCATGATGCCTTTACTTGATCTTGTCTTTTTATTTAATAGTTTTTAAATTCAATATATTTTTGGCCTATTGTTTCTCCTCCCAGATCTTCCATACCCCCCAAACACACACACACACACACACACACACACACACACACACACACACACACACACGCACACGCACACACACACACACACACACACACACACACACACACGCACACCTTCATGTCCTTTGTATTACTGGTTTTTTTTTTTTTTTTTACTTTGCAAAGTCTTTATTAATACCAGTAATGCATAAGATTCCATTTTCTCTACAGCTTCACTGGCACTTAGTATCTCTTGTTTTTAGTAGTGGGCACTCAAATAAGTGAGAAATGATATTTCATTTAGATTTTAATTTGCATTTCCCAGATGATTAGTAGGGTTGAAGATTTTCTTCATATACCTGTTGGTCATGTGTCTAACTTCCTTTAAGAAATATCCCCACCCTTGTCTGGCCCTGGGATAGCTGGCCTTACCCCCCACTGGAGACTGCAGCAAGAGAGCTGGCCCCAACCTTCATATGAGAGCTGCCTCCCCCTTCTCCCCTCCTCACAGACTCAGGAGAGATTCCCCCATTCCTCACCACAGGCAGAGAACTGACCCTGATCTGTGACATGGGGGTAGGGGAACTCCACCCCTTGCCTGAGGCAGGCAGACCCTGTGGCCTAGACTGACCAGCTCAACTACAACTCAAGCCCACAGCCCAGCCTGAGTTTGGCCCATCCTAACATCTACTATCTAGGACTTGCTGGAGCTCATGAAGGTACTAGTCCTGTGGAATGATACTGGAAGAATCTCTGTGACTGGGGATATCTGAGAGGAGTTTGGGTAAGCATCCGGTGATAATGGTGTACCAGACCAATACTCATTACAATGAACATTTGCAAGACAACTCCCAATGCCACCAAGATGAATGAAGAGTTGTTAGAGAGGCAGGAAAGATAAAAGAGTAAAGAAGTTTCCTGGGTATTGTGTGTGTGTGTGTGTGTGTGTGTGTGTGTGTGTGTGTGTGTGTGTGTGTGTGTGTTGAGGGGTTTGCATGTCTGTTTTGTTGTTTTTTGTTTTTCTGTCTTTTTGTTTGTTTGCTTGTGTTTTGGTTTGATTTTTTTAAATTTTCTTGTAGAGCGTACTGCAGGGTTGAGGGGGGAATATCAGGGGACAGGGAGGTAAGCCAAATTAGGATGCATAATGTGAAATTCCCAAAGAGTCAATGAAGAAGTTGTGTTAAATAAAAAAGAAAGAAATTTTCTAGATATTAGTACCTTCTTGTGTAAATAATTTGACAAAAATGTTTTATTCCATCAATTTTTATTGGTGAAATTATTAAGGCCACTCCACATAGTTAAAAGGAAGATTTATTTAGTGGGTAACTTACAAATGAAGGGATAGGTAGGTTGTGGGGTCTGGGAAAGGTGTATCACAGTCCAGCAGTGTTCTCTGGAGCTCTGCTCGGTCTACCTCCACCATCCAGGGTCCAGGAACAGAGAGAGTGCCGGCCCATCCAGATCTCAGGTCTCCCTTGGGCCCACCTTGTAGGTGTAACAGTTGCCAAAGCCTCAATGGGGGTTGGAATTTCCAGATTAAAGCTGGAATGGCTACCCACTACAAATTTTATCTTCACTCTGCTGATAGTTTGTATGCATAAATTCTTTTTAACTTTAGTTCTTTAAACATTCTTTTTAGTTGCTATTGTGACTGTTTTGTTTCTGCTGTCTGTGATTTGAGGTTATATTTTAAAAATTATTTCCAGAACAATGTCAAGAAATGTGGCCAATGTTTTAATTTTGTACTTTCAAACTTTTCGGTTGTCTTAGGGTTTCTATTGCTGTAAAGAGACACCATGACCACAGTAGTTCTTATAAAGGAAAACATTTCATTATGGCTGGCTTACAGGTTCAGAGGTTCATTCCATTATTGTCATGGAAAGAAGCATGGTGGCACACAGGTGACATGGTACTGGAGAAGGAGCTGAAAGTTCTACATCTGGTTTGACAGGCACCAGCAAGAGACAGTGAACCACTGGTCCTGGCTTGAGCTTCTGAAACCTCAAAACCCACCTCCAGTGATACACTTCTTCTAAAAAGGCCACACTTACTCCACAAGGCCACACCTCCTAATGCCATCCCATAAGCATTAAAATATATGAGTCTATGGGAGCCATTCTTATTCAAACCACCACATCAGTCTTATATTTGATCTTTTTATCAGCCTTGTGTTAATTTTTATAGATAACGTAAGTATTTGCTTTTGTCATTCTGTAGCTATATGTCCAGAAAAAAATTGCCATTTTCCACTGTAGGGTCTTGTCATCTTGTCAAATACCAATTGATTATAAATGTGTAGACTTATTTTTAGGTTTTATTCTGCTTTATATATAGGGCTATATATCTGCTTCATGCCAGTACCTTGTTGCTTTGATTACTATACTTTTGTAAAATTAGTACCAAATAATACTAATTACCGTAGCTTCATGTTTTTTTCAAGATTGTTGTTGTATGTACGTACTCTTTTAAAATTATTTTTCTTTTTGAGATTGTGATATAATTACAATTATTTGTTCCTTATTCTTCCTCCCAATGTGCCTTTCTCTCTTTCAGATTCATGACCTCCTTTTTCATTAACTGTTATTACATTCATATATGTATATGCATATACATGTATATTTCTAAATACAATCTATTCCATCAGTATAATGTTACTTTTCTGTATGTTTTCAGGGCTGACCATTTGGTATTAGAAAACTAAATTGATGTACTCTTCCTTAGGGAAGACTATTTCTCCTGATCCCAGCTTTCCCCAGCTGTCTGTAGTTCTTTGTGTAGGGTTCAGGCCTCATGGTCTTTCCCCTGAGTACCTTTATATCTATTTTTGTCCTCGTCTAGATCATCTTTAGGCAGTCATTTTGGTGAGATTTGCGGACGTAGCTTCTGATATTCCTAAGAGATATAATTTCTGATATCTGACTCTTACAATCTTTCTGTCCACTCTTCTACAAAGTCCCCTGAGCCTTAAATATAGGAATGTTTTATAGAGGTATCCACTGGAACTGGGTTCCACAGTACTGCATTTTTATTTTGATCTCTTTTCAATTTATTGTTACTACATAGATAAGCTCATTTTTTAGTATGTTGATTTTATATTCTGAAACTTTACTGATACCATTATTAGTTCTAACAGTTTTTTAAAAAGATTTGTTCAGAATTTTCATTCATAAAATTATATGATTTAAAACCACCTCTTCTTTATATGGGAGAAATGTAGTTGCTAAGGGAAAGGAGCAAACATAAAGTTACCCTTCATGAATGAATTTGTCTGGGGTTTTGTTGCTGTTATTTTTTGTTTGGTTGCTTTTTTTTTTTAATTTTTGAAAAAGGGTCTTATATCCATGAAAGCCATGACTGGAACTTGAGATGTGAGAACATTCAAAAGAGTTATTACAACACATCAGAGACAACATGAATGGAGCCTTAATGGGAAAACAGGCATCCTTTCAAACCTGGAGAAATGTATCACTTAAAAGGATCACTTGGATTAAAAGACAGACAGATACCATAGTCAGGATGATTAGGGGAGGTTTGATTTGGGGTGGCCCATGTGACAAGGAGCTTATAAAAACCAATAGTGAGGAGGATTGATGGGTGATGTAGCTCTGCATGCTGTGAATATGTTGCTCTGATTGGTTGATAAATAAAATGCTGATTGGCCAGTAGTCAGGCAGGAAGTATAGACAGGATAAGCAGACCAAGGAGAATTTTGGGAAGAGGAAGACTGAGTCAGGAGACACCAGCCTGCCGTCCAGGCAGCAGCATGTAATATCACACAGGTAAAGCCATGGAATACATGGCAGCATATAGATCAACAGAAATAGGCTGAGTTCAATTGTAAGAGCTAGTCAATAGGAAGTCTGAGCTAATAGCTGAGCAGTTTTAATTAATATAAGCCTGTGTGTGTTTACTTGGGTCAGAGTGGCTGCCAACCGGGTAGGACACAAGAAAACTTCCAACTACAGAGGATCATAAATTAGAGGCTGTAAAGCTACAATACAGAGAAGAAAAATGGGAGAGAGAGAGAGAGAGAGAGAGAGAGAGAGAGAGAGAGAGAGAGAGGTGGAGGTAGTCTGAATTATTCAGGCTATGGCCATTTAGAGTCACCACCATTCTAAAGGCTAAGGTCCATGATCTAAGACTTTCTTTTACAATCTGTGTTCTTTTCTCACTTAATTTCTCTAAGTAGGACTTCTCATACTATAGGAAATGGAACTTGTGAGATGGGGCATCTTGCCATATGTTTTAATTTGTAAGAAATGCTTCTTACCATTGAGTAAGGCTTACTTTTTTGGAGATTTATCTTCCTCTTATCCCCTTACCTTTGATTGTTTGGTTTTGGTTTGAAGGTTTTGTTTGTTTGTTTGGCTTTGATTTTATATGGGTTTTGTTTATTTCTTTGTTTTGAAAAGCCAGTCTTGTTGTCAACCAGACTATATCTGGAGGTAACTAAAACAACAAGTATTCCTGTGAGGGATTTTTCTTAACTAAATCATTTTAAGGGTGAAGAGCTACCTTTAGTCTAAATCTTTTGAGGTGGGAAAATCTACCTTTAATCTGGGCCATACTTTTTAGTGGAAGCCTATATATAGGATATGGGAGAAGGAACTTTTGCTCTTTGCTTGCTTGCCCTCACTCTTGCTGGCAAGTTCATTCTTTCATTGGCAATAGAACCCACTTCTTTGAGATTATAGCACATACTGAAGACCAGCAGAGACATCCAGCCTCTTGGCCTAAAAAAAATAATGGGTTCTTGGACTTTCCTTGGCTAGATAGCCATTATTGAAATAACTGAACCATAAACTGGAAGCACCTCTAGTAAGTTCCACACTAATTCAGTGTATATATATTTGATAAACTGAGTTGTAAAGGCCTCGGGTCTTGGGCTCTTTGTTCAAGGGAAACATTTTTATGATTATTCAATAACCTTATTAATTGTTGGTCTCTTCAAATTTTCCATTTTCTCATAATTCAACTTTCTTTATTTGCATCATTCTAGAAATAGATTCATTTCTTACAGGCTTTCTACTTTATTAGCTTGTAACTGTGCATATTGGGAATTATATTTTACCTCTTTCACAATATCTATTCTGATGTTTTCTCTTTCATTTCTGATTTTGAGTCTTCCTTCCCTTATTGTTTGGTCTAGTTAAATAACTGTACATTTTAATTATCTTCCAAAAACAACTTGTTATCATTTATCTTTCCCAATATTTCTCATACTCTGTTTCATATATTTCTGTTCTGATATTTCCTTCCATTTTCTAACTTCAGGTTTGTTTTGTTTTTGATCTAGCTATCTGAGGCATAACACTGGACTCCTTCAGTTTATGTCCTTTTTGTAAGTAACTGTGGTGGATCCTAAGAGATATGGATGCTGTATTTCTATGTTTGCTGGAATTAATCTTTTTCATTTTCCTTGTCTCTTTGGTTTTCTAGAGCATATACTCTACTTTCATGTGTGAGTTTCAGGACCTACCTTCTGTTGTTCTACTTTTATAACTTTGTAGTTAAAAAGGATGCTTGAAATGATTTCAGCCTTCTTAGATTCCTTAAAACTTTTCTGTTCTAATCCAGAACCTATCCCGGAGGCTATTCCAAACACACTAGAAGAATGTGTGTTCTGCTACTGTCTATGGTCAGCTATGTGAATGTCTTTTATTTCCAGTTGGTCTAAAGCATATTTCAAGTCCAGTGACTTTTCATTTTCTATATAAATGTTCTATCCAGTGTTGAGAGAAGGGCATTGATGTCCCATATTGTTGTTGTGTTCTGAATGTTGTGTTCATTCAGATCTGCTTGGATTTGCAAGATAGTCTTAGATATGTCTTTGTTGAGCAAAAATATATTTACATTTGTTATGTTTTCTTCATGGTTGGCCCTTGATCATTATATAATTTTCCCTTACCTTTATGTCAACTTTTGTCACAAAGACTATTGTGCCTGACATAGGAATAATTATTCCTGCTCTTTTGGCTTTCATTTGCAAGGAGAAACCTTCTCCATACTTTCAGTCCGTGGATCCTGAAATGTGCAGAGAGTCTCTGGCAAATGATGTGTGGGTTTTAATTTTTTTTTAATTTTAACTTTATTTTTATTTAGGCATCTTTTGTCTTTTAGTTGGTGAATTAAGTCCATTTGCATTGCAAACAATTATTCATAGGTTAGGATTTATTTCTTCCAATGAGTTCATCATTTTCTAGGTTTATTTTTTTATTTTGTTTTGTGTGGTGTAGGAAAAAAATGTTTATTTTGTTTTATGTTCATATACTTTTTTGTAAGCCTTCCTTCCCCCCCCGTTGTTTTCCTATTTATAACTTTATAATTTTGTGGAGCTTTATGCTTTGATTGCACTGTCTTTTATCTTTTGTATATTTACTACATTAATTTGTTTTCTGAGACTTAAGTGAAAGCATATTTGAGTTGAGTTAACTTATTTGAAGAAGGCAAAATACACACACAAATCCCTGTATGTCCACTTCCTCTCAAAATTCCTGTCTTAGACATTCCAGTTCATATCACTTTATAATGTAAATCTATTCACAAGTAATCACAGGTATATCTTTGGTTTTCATCTTAAAAATTTCTTTGTTAACCATTGTACTATTTGTGAGTGGCTTGTAGATTATCTTTATGGTGTTAGATTATTTTATGTTTTACTCTATGCATATGTTTAGTGGTGAGTATTATATTTCCTGATTTCATAGTCTTGATTGGCAGCCTTTCAATTCATCTTGAAGAATTTCTGCATTATTTCTCACACATTATTTCTAGTGGTGATGAATTCCTTCAGCTTTTTTCTGACAAATTCTCTCTACCTTTTTCCAAGTTTCATTTAAAAGCAGAATCAATTCATAAATTGAATTTATCCTACACAGAAAAACTGAAGATATATAAGTATTTAATTATATGCATGATGCAACTATATGCAAATGTGTATTATCTGCTTGGTCTAAAGTGTCTAAAATGAAAAGCAACAAAAATTTACTAGTCAGTATCATTCAATGCAAAGAATTAACATAAAATACACACTTTTGGGTGACCATGCTAAAGCAGAAATCCTCAGGGTAAAATATACAGGTTACCACGTAACATATTCAATAGTATCTTATTCTTATAAATATGTTTGTCATGAAGAATATATTTTTATGCATAACACAAAATCACCTACAGTGGCCTAAACAAAAATTTTACAGTAATTTTTATGACAGTGACAGAAACATACTTAATTTTCTAAAATGTTTTTTCAAAGTTCATTACTTTTAAAAATATTTCTAAGAAATAAAAATTTTACATAAGCATAGATTATGAAATGAATAGACAAAATATGAGTAAGTGAAATGTGACTTCAAATGTTCTTCTGGCCTGAAGCTCTAGCATATTATAATATGCATTCTCCCAGGCTCATGAATACAATTAAGGAAAAACAAATATAACAACAACAGAAAGCAGGAAAAAAAGATAGAAATGAAGAAATCAGTCTCATAGCAGAAGCCAAAATAATTCTTTAAGTCATTTGCATTTCAACATTTTGTTGTGAGACAAAAATTAAAAAAAAATCTAAATTAATTGATGTATGATATAGAGTAATTTGAGTATTCACACCTAGAGTTCAGAAGAAAAGATATGTGCACACTTTTGAGGATAACCTCCAAATGGAATATCTCCTCAACTGCATCAAAAGTTTTTAATGTGCTGTGTGAAATAGAGTTACATTTCTCTCTAGCTGGCACTCTTCTTCCTGTACTGTGTATAAAGACCAACCCTTTGCTCTGACTGTGCCTGAGTCCTTTTCGTTGCAGCCATCAACATGGCTTCTGTGTAACATTTGCTGTGCCAGCTTAGTTAAGAGATCATGGAGCTATCTCTGAAGCTCCTTTGCCTAGTGACAAAAAATGTTGTGGGCTTCAATAGTGTCACAACCTGAATGGACTTCAGCTGGGATCTTAGAAAAGTAACATGAAACCTTACCTGGACTATGACACAACATGGTCTGTTCCTCATGCCAGGGTTTCTATTACAACTGGTCTCTATCCAGAAAGAATAACAATAATCACCAAACAAGTTAAGGTTTAAGAAGCCAGTGGAAACTATTTTAGCTTAACCTGTCAATCAACCTAAAGCTTTAAAATAACTGTTTCCCAAGTATTTCAGAATAATTGACATTACATCTTTTGGACATATTGATAACATGCAATAGCATTCTATCTCTATGCTTTGGACCATGGATGTCCAAAATAGAATGTACAGAACATTAATAAAGAATATTGGAACACATGAATACCTTGCATCTTCTTTATTCATTTCTCATTGTACAATGTTTCTAATACATTCAGTTATATATATTAGACAAATGTCATATATGTAACATGTAATGAATTCAAGTGCAGTTAGAGAATGTGTTCAAGGCTTGAAAACAATTTCTCTAAGAAATTAAATTGCTTGCTGTAGAACAAAATAACACATACAGTTTAGTACTATGGCAAAACAGATTGTAGTAGGTAGAATAAGATTTGGGGACAGAAACAAACTAATCACCTAAGAGAAAATAGAGATGGTCCCAAAATAAGTAAGCGAAGAAAATGTCAAATTATAATAGTAATGGCAAATTTAAAATATAGGCAGAGGAGTCATTAATTTAATTATTTGACCTAGTTTCCTATTTAGAACAGTTTAAACCTTCTTACCTGAAGGCAATGGAATTGTAAGAAGAGGGATGCAACATTTTACAAAGTAAATCATAACATAATTTCCCATTTTTCTCTTTCTATGACCAAGAAATCTAAGCTGACAATTGCAACACTTTTTAAAACTCTAGTCAAGACACTGTAGATATTTGTGGCATCCTAAAATTTACACTGAATTTAACTGCCTCTCCCCTCCAATACACATGGCGTCACACCTATTCAAAGAGTGACTTCCTCTAAAAGGGGCAGATTTCATGTTGTTTAGACACTGAGAGGAAGGGAGAACAAGCCTTCTATAACAATTTCAAGATTAAACTTAAACATCCTCAGATGATGTTAAGAGTCCAGAAAAGAACAGAGGAGAATTAGGGGAGGTGAAGAAGGCAGTGGGCACAGGGTAGTAAGGAGGGCTTCATCTTTAGTGACACAATTCACAAACTATCAAACTCATAATCAGCGGAAAGCTTGCTTTGGAAGTATACATTCCTTTGGATGAAGAACACCAAGGCAGTCCAGGTAATAGATAAAATCCCAGTGAGTTCCATGGCTCAATCAATTCATTAGAAATATAGGTGTGACATAATAAGGTCAGAAACCCATTGCTAACAGATTGGAGGAAATTCTCCCGTATAGCAGAACTTTCCCAAGCCCGCTGGCCTTGGTACAGCTGAAAAGTCAAATTTTATACTCACATGCTGGCAAGTATTTTCACTTTAAGTCAACTTTTGAGCTTTAACAACTGAAACCAAGTCATTTAAAAAATACAATGAAAGCTAGAGCCATAAAGACTGTGGAAACTTACTTAACAGCATGAGCTAAAGATAACCAGGAATTTGCCACTGGGAACTATTTAATGCTTTTGATGGAGTTGCAGCATATAGAGCCTAAGGTAATTGATGTGCAGAGTGAACAAGCTAATAAATACTCGTTCTAGAATTTCTATGATTTAAGGGGGATGGGAGTATTAAGTTGATGGATAAGTCCCACAGTGCATTTTTTTAAAATGTGGTCTACTCAGCCTTGTTGGCAATGCAATCGAATTTCAAATCCATTCATAAGGTCACTAGAGAAGAATAAAAAGCAAGTGACATGTGTCTGGACAGTCACAAAAATAATGAACAAAGGTTGTTATACATGTTTCAGCATTTAGAAAATGTGCTAAACCAGTATTTTTGGTGAATCTATTCAGCATGCTTTTCCTATCCCTGGAAATTTAGATAGTCTCTAACCTGCAGCTATAAAATAGCCTTTAAGAACTCAAAAAGTTAAACACCAGAACATCAGAACAATAGATAATTTGATCCATAAATAAGCAAATGAAATGGACAAACAGTTTTTGAAATATGAAGAATACATGGCCAACAGACACAAAAGAATGTCAGAATCCTTGGCTAACACAAAAGTGCAAAGCAAAACTATGCTGAGATTTCCAAGTAGCCCCTGCCAGTATGATGTCATTACAAAATAAAAAATGCTGATGAAGATGAAGGGAGAGAGGGAGGCACACTTACATACTGCTAATTAGATTATAAACTTGAACGGTCACTATAGAAATCAGTAAGGATGGTCCTCAAAAATTAAAAATACAACTACCACATGCTCTAGCCAAACCATTTTTAGGAATATACCCAAAGAAATCTTGAGTCAGCATATTATTCAGACACCTGTTCATCCATGTTTATTGCAGTACTATTCACCATAGCCAAGCTATGGAACCCATCTATGGGTCCATCACTGACACATATAAAGTTCTTAGAGCAGAGCATGACACAAAATCACTGGCTACTTTATAATATATTTTATTATTGAAAATGATAAGAAACTATTAACAAAGATGTAAATTAAATGAACGTGGACATTCATTGGTTTTCCTGCTGATGTGCAAGGAGTGAAATTCTGCATTACGAATGTGTGAAGTTATAAAAGCACACCCACCTCATTCAACCTGGGTTCCAACAACCCCCAATCCTCTACTGGAATTGTATTGAAGATAAAATAGGATTCTGGAATCAATTTAGTGCATTTTAAAGAAAGGAATTATCAAAGTGATCTGTAATTGTAGCCCCACTCTACAAATAGGACCAGAAGGAACTATTCAAAGTCAGATATTTTTATATAGTTAGAGAGAAACAACCTTTATACTTCCTCAGACCTCACTTCCAGTCCTCTCATCCATTACCCAGGAAAGACATAAAGAAATTAGATCAAAAGTTCTAGAATCTCAGTTCTATAGATTGTAAAAACAACATATTCTACTAGCAGATTGAAAATCTGGGGAAGCCAGCCTCCTAACTGGAGATCATAGCTAGGAAGTATGTATCAAGCACCTATCACTTGAAAGAAGGATGGAAGTGCTTCTGTGAGATGAAAATAAATGAGAAATCTTGGAAAAGAAAGATGCCAAGTCACCAGAGAAACCAATTATGCTTCCAAGCAGCCAGAACATAAGCATATGCCTGGGTGCCCAGGGCTTAAAAGAAACCAGAGTGTTGAAAGAAAATCAGGCTTTAGATCTAAAGGAAATCATTTTCTTTGTATATTCTGCCTGCAGTTTTGATTCTGTTTTATCTCAATAGAATTTGCATGAGCCATTTTAATTCATTCTTACACAGATACAGCACATTTACCAGCATGATGAACGTTCCAGTAAAAGAAGAATTTGATATATGCCTTTTGGTCTCTTTCAACAGGGTGGATCACACTAAAAAAAAAAAAAGAAAGAAAAGAAAAAAAAGAAACTCTTGCTTTGGAGCTTCAGGGAGAAAGAAGTAATGTTTATTGAGCAAGAATATTTACGTGGCAGGAATTTGACAAATGTCTTCACATACGGTCTTTCACTTAAATGTTTCTACATTACAGCATTGTAGCACCATTTTACAGATGAGAAGAAGAGCCACAGAGCAAGGATTCCACTTGAACCAAACCAGATTGGGCACTTAATAGTCTATAGAAAAGGCAGACAGACACACGAGTCGCTTTTCCAATCTTGACCAAGATTTATAAGTCTATGCCTAAACAGCTCTATTTTACTGCTAATGCAACCGTCTCTATTCATCTTTACAAATGTCTCAGGCAGAAGGATCCAGCAAAGTTTCTTCTCTCTCAGTCTCTTTTTCCTTTGCTTTCTCTCAGACTTTCTCGTGCTTATTATCTCTTCCCTCCCTTCCTTCTTCCCTCCTTATAAAAAAAAAGAAAGAAAGAACAAATTTAGGAGTCAGAGGGAAAAGAGAGTTCAAAGTTAAAAAATGAAGGTCTGTGCATCACCAAGATGAGGGTATGGAGGAAAGATAGCTTGTACCTTATGTGTTCATCACCCTGCTTCTTTGAGAGATCCTCCTTCAATTACTCGTTTACTGCTTGTACTAGGTGCTGCTTAAGAAAGTGAATCATGCTCAACTACCTGAAGAGAGCTATGACTTCAGACCCAGGAACACCAGTTATAGTGAATTAATCGTATGTAAATTGAATTTCATGTGAACTTAAGTGAAGTTCAGCCCATGACTTGGAAATTTCCTTTAAAACAGGGGTATCATGTAGATTGTGTTCCATAGACCTCTGCCCTTTAAGGAAGTTCAGGGGGTTGAACCCCGATTGTAATGTCTGCATTTCTAGAAGTTAAAACCAGAATGAAAATGAGAATTAAACAATACTGTCTAGCCTTTAGGTAATGAACAGATTGTGAGACAGGCAAATGTGGGCTACAGCTAGATATAAATACAATCTTGTATTAATTATTAGAGTCTGTTTTAGGCAGAATTCTCTAGAGGAATGGAGCCAATAGAAAAAAAAATATGCCTATGAAAGGCATTTACTAAATTGGCTTACAGGATAGTGCTGAGATGTCTAACAGGGACCACCTGCCTACTGGAAGGCTGAGAAATTGGTAGCAGCTCAGCCCACAAAACCAGGGGCCTCAGCAATGCACTGGAAGATGGGAGCAGCCACAGAGGAGCTCACTCTGGCAGAAGCAAAAGCAAGCAGTCCACCTTGCTTTTTCCTTGTTCCATTTTCCTATCTCAGTACAGTTAGACGCATCCCCCATTTTGCAAGTGGCTTGGCTCCCTCAATTATTCCTCTCAGGAAATGCGCCACAGACTCACCTGGTATCTTCTAACTTCTCTGGTTGGTTTGTTTCCTTGCTTTTGTTCTTGTTTTATTTTATATGTTCTTTTAAACAAATTCTCACCATGTAAGCTTGTTGACCTGGACCTCACTACATAGACCAGACTGGCCTATAACTAACAGACATCCTCTTGCCTCTGCCTCTGCCTCTGCCTCATAACTGTTAGGATTAAAGCATCATGTCACTTACCAACTGGCCTGATTCTTAACCTCATCAATTTGACAATAAAATCAGTCATCACAGACTCAAATATGTCATTCTTAAAGCTTTCTACAGATTCCTGTAAGGAGGGCAGGTATTAAACACTGAATACAGGTCTAATCTATCCCGTTCAGGCAATTCTTGTCATTTGTGTTTCAAGAAAGTTCCAGGAAAGAGTGATTTTGAAACATAGATGTGATAGATTTTTACTACTATGACCTCAAAAACTGAATTAACCAGAAAGCAGGCAGGGTGGTATCTGTGGTAGTTGTGGAGAGCATTATGGCACTATTAGTGATACACTATGGCTTTTTGTTGTTGTTGTTGTTGTTGTTGTTGTTGTTTGGTGACCTTTTCCACATTTGAAGAAAAACAGGAAGGTACATGAGACAGAGAAGCAGGATTCCACACTTACTGGAACAGTGAGCCTGAGGTCACATAAGACACCAGTGGGTCAGTCTTTGATGGCTTATTTTCTTAGATAAACACCAAATGATATCTGAGCTTACTATACTATTGTAAAGCTAACCAAATTTGTTGAATTGGAGAGGGAAAGTTAAGAGTTTACGTTTAAGAGAACTTGCTTGTAAGGAGAACATCAACTCCTTGTGAGACAAAGGCAATGGCCTGAACTGCCTGCTTCAGTCTATGTTCTTGATCATTGACTCAGTAAATCAGACAGTTAGCATTTGTTGGGCTACAACCTATGTAAGAAGTAGATAGACTCTCTGACAAGATCTGCCAGGAAAACATTGTTTCTAAGCTTATCTTGCTGAAAAAATAATGATAAGGCCTCCACAGTGATAGATAAATGTCCTTTAAGCTAAATGTTAGGCTATTCCCAATTAGGGAGCCTTGACAAAGACCACTCCCACACAGTGGCACGTGTATGGATCAAGGAAAATTGTGCATATTTATTCAGTAGCTGGTCTCTTCAGCATGTTATTGTAAGAGATTATATAATGACAGGCGATCAATACTACCTACCACATTTATTTTAAACCTTCTTCAGTGATAATGGGGCATATCAAATCAGCCAGTTCAGAGAGCACACAGAGAAATCAGCGTGAGGATAGCTCTAGAAATTCCTTCAATTCACCACCAGAAAGCTGCCAGGTGTTCCTGCAGTTAGTTTGACAGAATGCACATGCAACTTCCTTTGCCACAGAAGGAATTCTGTTATTTGGAGAAGAAGAGATTCTTAGTGCTTATGGGACAGTCAAGGAATCGTTAGTTGTCCTTCCTCATTCAAGTAAACAGATATCACTAAAATATTTGCCATCTTAATCTTTATATTTCCTCCACATTTCTCTGGGCACTTGCAAAACTATAAGGCCTACCTTTTCCTGTGAAAACTTGCCTGAGCATTGCAGCCCAAAGCTATGGCATCTGTTCCAAACACCTATGGCTCAAGTACCGAGGAAACTATGCATAGACCTGACTTTCATCTGGATTCAGCATGGCTGTGTGGTGCTGGGAAGGCAAACTTGTGTCTGTGACTCTTGATTTCCTCACTTATCATTTTAGCCTAGTAATACTTCAGCCTTTCAGATAGTTATTAAAATTTAAAAAACACCAGTTATAGTGGTTTGTGAAACTTAGTTGCTGAGGCAATTCATGGTCAAAGATTTAATCAATGTAAATGACAAGCACAAACTGCAGAGCTACATCCTGGCATTGACATGGTCAATGAACATATTCACTCTCTGGTTATTAGATGCAGGCATAGCAAAGCAAAGACAGTGGGAAATGGCCTTTACCAGAACTCTGCCAGAAAGGAAAGGTTTAGAAAGGGAAAAGAGGCCATCACCTTTGATGAAAGATACTAATAGGCCTTAAGAAGCAATTTCATAGACAAATTTTCTGCTTCACACAACCAACATAAAACTAAACAATTACAGATATTTGCAGTATAAATGTGAGTTCTGGGATTTGAAAGGAAGGGGCAACAAGTAGTTTTCTTAAAGGCAAGCAATGAGTGCCAGAACCCAGAGGGGAGCTAACTCTACTATGTGGTAACTAGTAGATTACCATGAGATGGAAAGTCCCACAAGTTGCAAGGGTGATGTCCCTGATTGGAACCAGGAGTTAAAGTGGGATTCCTTTACCATACCTGGCAATGTGACTAGCAGAAGCATAGTCCTGCAATTGTTTGGCCAATCAACCGAGATTAGCATTACTTAAACAGCATGATAACAGGCCAGTCGGTATCTGAGCATAATGATCCACTCAGACTTAGATGCAAACTCTTTATGATGACTCTGTCCTATCCTTTACACTTGCATTGTGTCCATACTTGGGTCATTTCCAGAGCAACTCCTTTCTGGAGGACTAGCTTGTAATATCCACTCCTTCCCCAAACAGCATATCCAGGAGTGAAGTATTAAATGAAATAATAAGCTTACCATGCAAAAAAAAAAAAAATAGTCCATAACCCTCAGTCTGACAAAGCACAGGAAAGACTGTGCCATAGTTCTACAGGACGGGGGCACTTCATTTGAATGTCTACGAGATGTAGATGAGAAATCACAAAAGGCTCTTTAAACAAGATAGATCCTGGAAACTGAGTGTTGTTAGATGAGGAGGCGCTAGCTAGAGCAGACTTCTAAACTTTTCTACTTGCCCTCTGTGGTATTTGAATGGGAATGGCCGCCATAGGCTGATATATTTAAATACTTAATCATTAGGGAGTGGTGCTACTTGACAAAGATTAGGAGGTCCGGCCTTGTTGGAATAAGTGTGGCCTTGTTGGAGGAAGTGTGACACAGAGGGTAGGCTCAAGCCAGGCCCAGTGTCTGTCTCTGTTCCTGCTGCCTGCAGAATCTGATGTAGAACTCTCAGTTTCTTCTCCAGAACCACGTCTGCTTGCATGCTGCCATGCTTCCTTCCAGCTAATAATGGACTAAACCTCTGAAACTGAAAGGAAACCTCAATTACATGCTTTCCTTTATAAGAGTTGCCATCGTCACAGAATAGCAGACAGGCTGTCTGCCTGTGGAACTTTCCCACTCCCTCAGTTTGATTTCCAAAGATCCAATCTGTCATCATCCCTTCCCTCCTGACCCACAATCCCCACTGCTGTGCCCCAACCCCAACTCTAGTGGACATCCCATGCTCAAGTACAGGGCCATGCCAGCCAGAACAGATAGGCTAACACAAGCTGATACTCCCCGCTGGACCACCTCCTCCAATCTCTCAGTGCCCCTCCCCAATTTCTCCCATCCCCCTCCCCTCCTTATCACCATGCCCCAGCCCCCAACAGAGGCAAAGATATCCCACTTAACCAAAAAACATGAGGGCCACCATAAGTCCAGGTAGGCTGCTCACACCTTGATCTCTACCACGCTCTTAGTCCCTCTTCCTTCCTCATCACCAGGTCCCAGGCCACAACTTGGGCAGGAACTCTCTGCTGGACAAGAGACCACACAGACTACCAGAACTCCAGAAATGTGTGATCTCTGGACTCCTCAAATCTCTTGGTGTCCCCACCCCCCAACACTATCCCCAATTCTCCTATCCTTCCTCTTCACCATGTGTTCCAGATGCCACAGGCCACCAAAAGACAAGCCCCCAACTCAGGCAGAGAACCTCTGCTCAACTACAGGCCACAGAAGCCAGGAAACCAGGGAGGAAACAGAAATCAAGGAACAAAACACCCATCCAACAAAGACAAACTCAGAAATCAGCACTAGACCTACAATCACGCCTAAGACCAAATGCCTAGACACCAGCTTAAAAATACAATCAGCACTAGCCAGGACAATCAATATGTAACCACCATAGCCCACCTATCCTGCAACCACAAGTCCTGAATATTCCAACACAGATGAAAAAAAAAGACTTTAAGCTGGGCGGTGGTGGTGCACGCCTTTAGTCCCAGCACTCGGGAGGCAGAGGCAGGCGGATCTCTGTGAGTTCGAGGCCAGCTTGGTCTCCAAAGCGAGTTCCAGGAAAGGCGCAAAGCTACACAGAGAAACCCTGTCTCGAAAAACCAAAAAAAAAAAAAAAAAAAAAAAAAAAGACTTTAAAATCAACTTTATGAAGATGCGATGGGTTCTTAAAGAAGTAGATAAATCCATTAAAGAAATCAAGGAAAAGACAAAAAAAATGGAGGAAATCAATACACACTTTAAAGAAAGCCAAAAAGGCCATGAATAAAAAAGTTGAAGGAAATACATAAAATGGTTCAAGACCTGAAAATGAAAATAGAAGCAATAAAGAAAACACAATCTGGAGGAAATTTGGAAATGAAAACTCTAGGTTAGCAAACAGGAACTATAAACACAAGTATCACCAACAGAATACAAACTATGGAAGAGCGAATTTCAGATTGTGAAGATATGATAGAAGAAATACATGCATCAGTCAAAGAAAATGTAAATCTAAAAAATTCCTGACACAAAACATCCAGAATACCTGAGACATTATAAAAAGACCAAATCTAAAAATAATAGAAATAGAAGGAGGAAAATTGCAGCTCAAAAGCCCAGAAAATGTTTTCAATAAAATCATTTTTTAAAATGCCTAATCTAAAGAAGGAGATGCATATAAATGTATAAGAAACATACAGAACATCAAATAGATTGGACCAAAAAAGGTAGTTCCCTTGCCACATAATAATCAAGACACTAAACATACAGAACAAGAGACCATGGATACCACACCAGACTACTACATCCAGCAAAACTTTCAGTTAGCAAAGATGCATAAAGCAAGACATTCCATAATAAGTCAAATTTTAAAAAAAATCTACAAAATCAGGCCCTACAGAATATATTAAAGACAAAACTCCAACCCAAGGAGATCAATGAAAACACAGGAAATAAGTAATATCACAGTAACAAAACAAAATAACACACACACTACCAACAACAACATAACAGGAATTAGTAGTTACTGGTCTTAGACATCTCTCAATATCAATGGACTTAATTCAACAATAAAAGAACACAGACTAACAGAATGTATGCAAAAACAGGATCCATTCTTCTTTTGCATTCAAGAAACACACCAAAACATCAACAATAGACATTACCTCAGAGTAAAGGGTTAGAAAAAGATATTCCAAGCAAATAGACTTAAGAAACAAGCTGTTGTAGACATTATAATATTTAACAAAATAGAATTCAAACCAAAACTAATTAAAAGAGATGGGGAACAACACCATACTCATCAAAGAAAAAAAAATTCACCAAGATGATGTTTTAATTGTTAACATCTATACCCCAAATGCAAGGGCACCCATGTTTGTAAAATAAATATTTCTAAATCTTAAATCCCACATTGACCTTCACACATTGATAACAGGAGGCTTCAATACCCTACTCTCACCAACAGACAGGTCATCCAGACAAAAAATAAACAGAGAAATACTCTAGAGAACAGATGTTATGAACCAAATGTACCTAACAGATACCTACAGAAGATTTTACCTAAACACAAAAGAATATATCTTGTTCTCAGCACCTTATAAAACTTTTTCAAAATTGACCACATACTGCATCACATAGCAAGTCTTAACAGACACAAGAAAATTGAAATAACCCCCTGCATCCTGTTGGGCCACAACCAATTAAGCTGGATTTTAACAACTACAGAATCAACAAAAAACCTACAAACTCATGGAAACTGATCAATTTCTACAGAATAACTACTGGGTCAGGTAGAAATAAAGAAATTAAAGACTTCCTAGAATTCAATAAAAATGAATGCACAACACACGCAAATTTATGGGACACCATGAAAATAGTGCTAAGAGGATAGTTCATAGCCCTAATTGCCTACAAAAAAGAAAATGTAAAGTTCTCCTACTCGCAACTTAACAGTACACCTGAAAGCTCTAGAACAAAAAGAAGCAAGCACACCCAAGAGGAGTAGATGGAAGGAAATAAACAAACTCCAGGCTGAAATCAATAAAATAGAAACAAAGACAACAATGCAAAGAATCAATGAAACAAAGAGATGGCTTTTTGAGAAAATCAACAAGATAGACAAATCCTTATCCAAACTAACTGAAAGGCAGAGAAAGAATATTCAAATTAACAAAATCAGAAACAAAAAGGGGGACATAACAACAGACACTGAGGTAATCCAGAGAATCCTTAAGTCATACTTCAAAAAGCTGTACACACCAAATCTGATAGACAAGGAAGTTGAGAAATATCTTTGAATGCATTGGCACAGGAGACAACTTCCTATTTCTGGCACTACTGGACACTTAGGGTTATTGTAACTTGATGGGTACATTGTGGTTCAGAGGTGTCACATGTTGTTGTGGTTCGTAGTTGTCACAGCTGGGTAGTACTTTCTTCCACTAGAAGCTTGCTTAGCATCTTCTGGCACCATAAAAGCTACTCCTCAGGAAGATGGCTTTCCTGTCACTTCCTGGCCAGGGACATCCAGTCTTTCCATCTGAAATGCACAGTGTCTTCAGCAAGAGGGACTTACTTTCCACCTCTGGGGAAAACAAGGGGAGTAGCAATAGCCTATAATGTTTGGGGAGTTTCTTGAACAACCTTGACCAACAACTCAAAAGAAGCTTTCTCATGTCTGGTATTGGGGCTTTTCTTAAAGGGTCTTTAATTCTTGGAAGTAATATTGTCATCCTAGTTGTGAAATTTTATTTAAACTACCTACATATAAACTTTATATATTATGGATATTTTTAGGTAATTAATACTATAAATCTTTACGATTTTTTTCAGCTATCATTACTATTATTTGACCATCCTTCTGTATTTAGCTCCCTCCCCTTCCTTATTAGAGCCCCCTACCTATTTTTCTCATTTCCCCCATCAAGTCACTTGTATGCAGCTATACTCCTTTCTATTGCTGTCCCACCCTGACAATGGCCCATTTTTACTTTCCCGGTTTTCTGAAGATACTCCAGAATACATATTCACATCTGAAGATTTGGAGTTAGGAGGTTGAGATGAGAAAGAACCTCTGATGTTTCTCTTTTGGGTCTGGGTTGCCTCATTTGAAGTATTCTTTTCCAATTACATCTATTTACCTAAAATTTTCATTATTTTCTTTACGGCTACAGTATTCCATAGTATGTACGTACAACTTTTCATTATCTGTTCATCAGTTGAAAGACATTTAGGTTATGTCCGTCTCCTAGCTATTATGAACAGAGCATCAGTGAACATGGCTGAGCCAGTATCTGTGGAATATGATGTCAAGTTCTTTGGGCATGTGCCAAAGAGTAGTGCAGCTGAGTCACATGATAGATTTATTTTTAGCATTTTGAGAATTCTGTAGACCAGTTTCTAAAGTGGCTGCACCAGTTGGCAGTCCCACCAAAAGAAAAGAGGACTCTCCTTTTCTCATATCTCCTCTAGTCTTTGCTGTCAGTGGTTTTGTTGATTTTTGTCACTCTACTATGGCAAGATGAAATCTCTATGTTCATTTTCTTTGCATTTCTCTTATTGCTAGTATTGTGGTTTGAATGAAAATGGCCCATTCAGAGGGAGTGGAACTATTAGGAAGTGTGACATTGTTGGAGTAGTTGTGACCTTGTTGGGGGAAGTGTGTCACTAGTGATGGACTTTGGGTTTTCAAATGCTCAAGCCAGGCCCAGTGTCACTCTCTCTTCCTGCTGCCTGCTGTACTGATGTAGAACTCTGCTTCTTTTCCAGTACCATGTTTGCTTGCATGCCACCATGCTCCCTGCCATGATGACAATGGACTGAACTTCTGAATTGTAAGCCAGCCCAAATTAAATGTTTTCCTTTGTAAGAGTTGCTGTGGTCATGGCATTTATTCACAATAGACACTCTAAGACAGCTAGGGACAAAAAAATTTTTTTTGAGATGATTCTTAGCCATTTTTTCTTCTTTTGAGAACTCTGTTCAAATCTCTGGCACATTTCTTTCAATGGGTCATTTTTTGTTTTATTTTGGACTCTTTTTTAAAAGTTCTTCAGATATTCTGGATATTAATTCTGCATCAGATGTATAAAGTGGCAAAGATTCACACCCATTTTGTTAGCTTCCTCTTTACCTGATTGATTTTATTTGGTTGGTTGGTTGGTCTTTGTGTTTTTCAGATGCATAGAAGATTTTTAGTTATATGATGTCCTGCTTGTCAATTGCTGGCTTTAATTCTTAAACAAATGGAGTTCTATTAAGAAAGTTGTTTTTTATATCTATATAATGTAGGGTACTACATATTTTTTCTTCTAGTAGTTTCAATATATTGGACATCAGGTTTAGGTCTTTGATCCATTTGGAGTTAGTTTTGTGCATGGTGATAGATACAAATCTAATTTCATTTTCCTGTATATGGATATTCCATTTATCCAGCACCATTCGAAGAGGTTTTATTTTCTCCAGTATAAGTTTTTGGAACTTTTTTGTCAAATATTAATTTGCTGAAGTCACATGGACTAATGCTTGGGTCTGTTTTTGTGGACAATACTATAATTTTTATTAGTATGGTTCTGTAATTTATCTTGAGATCTTCAATGATAATCCCTCCAACATTATTTTTCCACAGGATTGTTTTGGCAATTTGGGGCCTTTTGCAGTTCCATATAAATTTTAGGATTTTTTTCTATCTCTATGAAGAATGAGATGGGGATTTTGATTGAGATTGCATTGAATCTGTAACTAGCTTTTGGTAAAATGGCCATTTTTACAACACTAATTCTTCCAATCCGTGAATATAGGGTGCCTTTCCATTTTCCAAGGTCTTTCTAGATCTTTCTTCAGAGATTTAACATTTTAATTGTAGAGGCCCTTCACTTCCTCGGTAGGATTTATACTTAGATATTTTATTTTCTTTGAGGCTGTAGTCAATGGAGGTGCTACAGTGGTTTCTGTTTCTATATGCTTGTTGTTTGTGAATTGAAAACCAATTGATTTGTGGAGGTTGATTCTGTCCCCTGCCATGTTGCTGAATTTATTTATTCTGTATAGAAATTTTCTGGGAGAATTTTTGGATTTCTAATGTATACTGTTATGTCATTAGGATAGTTTGACTTCTCATTTTTCTATTTGTAAACTTTTGAATTCTCTCTCTTGCCTTATTGCTTCTGCTATTGCTTAAAACATAAAACTGAAAAGGACTGAGGAGAGTGGACATCTCTGTCTCATTCCTGACTTCAGTGGGATTGCTTCAAGTGTGGTACCTTGGACATTATCTCACACTTGAATACAAGAAATCAGGACTACATCATATTGTCATCCTTTTGAAAACACTTCCAAACAGCTCGGACAATATGTGAAAAGTAAAAGTAAATATACCTAGAGAAAACTGAAAACTACAACCAGTTTTAAAAGTTGCCATCTGCCCCTTCCAACAATAAACCAAACCATCAACTAATATAAGCAATGGTTAAAAATGACTATGTTCATTTGGTGTCTAGTTTGATTTCCTTTAGAGTTATATATAAATAATGGGGAAAGAGATAAAGATGTCCAAGTCTGAATTTCTATATTCGCCAAAATGTTCAGTTAAAACCCTCTGCAGAGCAAAACAGGGTAATAGGAGGATTTGACATTTACAGAGGATTTTTACTCCCATCATGAGTGGATGGGGCCAACACAATGACAGCCAGTCCTTATTCCAATCCCATTTTAATAAATAGAACAAATTTGCTGTACTCATGAACATGAAAAGACACTTGGCAGTGCAGGTTGTTTTAATGGACACATCATTTTAAGCTAAACCTTCTCCATCTGTTTTGCTCTCTAATTACAAATGAACACAGTCCATAATTCATAATTGCATCATAAAAACAAGACTGGTGTTATATCAACTAATGCCATAGTCTTTAGATCTACACTATTTGGCACCTGCCACAGTATTAATCTTTCCTCTATTCCAATGACAAATCACTTTCTCATTTAAGAGAATCTTTTATATTATATTTTCAATAAGGGAAGAAATTCTCTACCAGGTCATTTCATTTCATAGTTCTGAATCATTCACCTTCCACTCCTATTACCATTACACAGTCTGGTTCTTTCTGTACTGGCCTTCATAATACCCCTCCAAAAGAGTAGAAATTAGTAGAGTCACAAAACCCAAATATCTCACATGCTACAGTAATCAGGGAATTTCTTAGCTCACTTTAAAGAAGATACAACATGTAACAGAGAGTAAATACACACACATGTACATAAACACACATTCATACATCATTTTCATGAAAACTGGATGAGATAATGGTTTTTTTTTCCTAAGGAAAATCCCAGGAAGAAACTAATGGGAGGGATGGGAAGAATGACAAGGTTGCAATGGTGAATATGCTTCCCTGCTCTACATGCCTTACCTGCTCTCAACTCCACTCCCATGAAGGAGATTGAGTTGTGTGAAGCATTCCCCAAGCTGATGCCACTGGCACCTTGGAACTTGTTCTGGGATCCTGTATACTTGGATGTTCTCTTTGATTAGGCTTGGCCTGGATACAATCCTTTCACTTTTGTAATCACTAGTATAAATGTTGTTGTTGTTGTTGTTTTGCATATCAAAGTTGTTCATTATTAGGACACTTGAGTTCCTTTGATGGAGTTCCTCGCCTCCTTCACAATGTTCATGAATGACTTGTTTCTAGTTAAGATCATGAATGACACAAACAAGGAAATGGAAGATGCTGCTTGCTTCAGATGGTGGAGTAGAGAACTCCAGTTCAAGACTTCTTTCTGCTGTAAGTTAGAGAAATACCATTTTAAGACATTATTGGCCTAGAAAGTATGGTGGTTTGAAAGAAAATGGCTCCCAAAGGGAGTGGCACCATTAGGAGATGTGGCCTTGTTGGAGAAAGTGTATCACTGTGGGGATAGACTTTGAGTTCTCCTATGTGTGGTCACAAGGAGACACAAGCTATTCCCCGTGTGTCATAGACTACTTCCTATTGCGTGCCTATCAAGATGTAAGGACTCTCACCTCTAGCATCTTCCTGCATGCTGCCTTGCTTCCCACCATGATGATAATGTACTAAACCTCAGAAACTGTAAGCCACCTCAATTAAATGCTTTTCTTTATAACAGTTGACATGATCATTCTGTCTCTTCCTAGGAATAGAAACCCTAGACAGAAGGTCTTCCCATCACAGTCTAGACAGAATTTTGTTTGTAACCCTCTTTAACAATTGTTCTGGCAAAATAAGCATCTGATAAATGTCCTTAGTAGCCTGTCAAACAAACATCTAGCGGATTAATTGGTCCTTCATCTAATTTTTTGTAATACCTTATATGTGTGTGCTGTAACACTCATTAACTCATTATTTGTTCACATTTAAATAGACTAGAAGGACCATCAGTTAACTGTTGTAGGCTAAATTGTACCTTCTATCCAAAATGTGTAACATGAAGCTGTGACTTCCCTTCCTCCAATGTCTATGCTGTGATTAAGATTGGAGATGTGCAGAGAGATGACTAAAGTCAATTAGGTCACTGGAGTTTGACCTTAATCCATCATTGCTGATGTCCTTATTAAAGAGGGTGATGAGCTAGATAGATGGTTCAGCATGTAAAGCACTCATTACATAAGTCTCAGGAACTGAAATCAGATCCTCAGCACCCAGGTAAATGCCAGGCAAGTATGGCAATTGATCTGTAATCCCAGCTCTTGGTACATCAACATAAGGTATTTCTAAGGCATATTGGCTAACTAGACAATCAGTAAGGTCTAAGTTCAGCAAGAGACCTTGCCTTGACATGCAGAGAGTGACAGAGGAAGGTAGATATTCAGTGTCACCTGTTGGCTTCAACATGTATGTTCACATACATATGAACAGACATAAACTCATACACATGTGTATATGTGCAAAACTAAAGAGGAAATGATGATGAACCATACAAAAGGGAAAATATAAAGACTCAGTGAGTAAACAATCTTCACACCAAGGAAAACTACCTCAGAAGCCGCCACCCCTGAAGACCTTGGAATTCTTGCTTGGAGCTTCCAAAACTCTGAGAAAATCCAATCTATTGTTTAAACCATCCTATGGTAGTTTTTATCTCAGGCTTAGTAGACTAACATGAGCAGGGATTAAGTTTTAGTAACATTTCCAGCCCCTTTTTCTAGCATAGCCTGTTGTTTGATGGTTTCTTCTCAGTGAGAGATTGTTGATAAGGTAGTGATTTAATCAATTAATGTTCAATATCTAAATGTTATTAACCTTATTCATTTGCCTCAAAAAGCTTCCTACTTGCACAACCATGAGTTTTCTTGTAAGAGGGAAGGAAGGCAGTTGGGTAAAGGAGCCATGAAGAGCAGATCTCTGGAGGGTTCAGCAGGAGAAACTAGGCAGAAGCTAGAAAAGGAGTTTGTTACTCAGGAGAGATAGCTGAATTCACAGATTAAAAACAAACAAACAAAAAACCTTATTTCTATAGTTCACAGTATTTAGGGATTCTGCATTCACTCCTCACGGAAAGCTACTATGGGATCTTTATCAGTTTCAGAAGCATAAGAACCACAGGACCCTGTGAACCATGATCTGGTTCATGAAGTTTTCACTGGGAAAAGATCATTTCTGCATTTTTGCCCACTCCAGACAGGTTGTATGGTATTACCGAACTAATCGTGGATGAGACACATAAATTTACCATAGCAAGAGTCATCAGATTAAATTTTATTAGATGAATAATGTCTTCTGTGACAATGTACATAAGACAAGAAAGCTTAAAAGTAAACTTGATGGATTAGACTTTAACAAACACACCATTTTTCTTTTTATAAATCATGGATGTAATTTACCTAAAAGTGGACAATGAATAAATATAGTGATTATTGAAATTAATACTTATTCCATTTCCAGAAAAATCTCTCTTAACAATTGATGTAAATGCATTTATGTTTCTATTCTTTTGTTTAATAAAAAAAATGACAACTCATTTTTGAGAGATAACTCAATGGTTAAGTGCACTTATTGTTCTTACATAGGACCTGGGTTTGGTTCATATCAGCCATACACTGCCTCACCACCATCGCAAACTACAGTTCCAGGGGATTACATTCCCAGTCTATCTCCAGAGGCATCAAGCACACATAGTGAACATAGACACTTGCAGGCAAAAGCCAACATTTTCCCAAAATGAAGTGAGTGTATCGTGTGAACACACACACACACACACACGCACACACACACACACACACACACACACACACACACACACACACACACACACACACACCTACCTACAGGAAAGAATAGGGCCAATATTTACATGATGAAATCCTGCCAACCAAGAAAATATGGAATTATACGTCGTGAACTGTGTCACACAATCTGCCTTGTCATGTTCATGCATGTACTTGCAGGAATATAAAGCACCTCTTTGCTCATTCTCTAACACCTCCCCAGCTGCTTCTTTGCTGATGCCGTTTAGAGTGTAATCCAAGGTGGAAAAAGGAAAAGAAGAATGGTTTCCTGGTGCATTCACTAACTGAATAGCTTATCAGAATTAGTGTTAATATATCATTGATCTATGTACTGGTCATTATTCCTGAGAGGATAAGAATGGAGTTGGCCATCAAAGACTCCTTCTCTTTCATAGCAAAAAGTGAGAATCTGGCTTCGAATTATCCTAAAAAGAAAAAAAAAGAGGGGGGTGGGGGAGAAGACTTGAAATTGTTTACTAAATACGACTCTCGACTCTCGCACATTATGCAATAATATTTGTGTTAAAAAGCTGCTTTTACAAATTAGGGGTAATGTCTAGAAACTTCTAGATGCTCACTTTTTGGAAACTCAGCACTCCACTTTCAGCAACATAGCCACACCATAGTTTCTTCTACCAACCACTGACTCCTAAACAAGTTATTTTATTTAAATGATGCTGCTTGCCATTCTAAGCTATTTGCCAGTTCACTTTGACTTCTACTGCCTCTTTTACTCCCTGCTTGAAACTCTACAAACTATTTTCTAAAACCTACCCAAAATCAGAGTCCTCCTGTAATATCATTTGCCCTGAAAGACTTATGCCTGATGGAATAGTCTGCCCCTTGGGGTGGTGGTCAGTTTTGCTAATTGATAAAGTGTAGAGTCACTTAGGAAGAGAGACCAATGAGGAATTATTTGAATTGGGTTGGCCTGCACATAAGGGAAAATATGTGAGAGATTTTCTTGGTTGGATTAATTGATATAGGAAGACTTCCCCTGAATACAGGCAATACCATTCCCTGGGTTTAAGTCCTGGACTGTATAAGAGTGGAAAATAAGAGCAGAGTGTTAAGAATGCACACATTCATCCCCTCCTTGCTCTTGACTATGAATAAGATTGTAACATGGTATCATAAGACAAATAAACCCATTCTTCTCCAGGTTGCTCTTGGTCAAGGGATTTTTATTACAGCAAGTCAAAGGAAACTAGGAGAGTGGGGTCTTAATAATGGAATAAGTCATCTTCTATCACGTTCAGTAAGTATTTATATTAATTTGATGAGCTGTATGGTGCTTGGCAGAGTAGACAGATCCAGTGAACAAGAATGACCTGTTTTGAGAGTTCATTTGCAGCTTTAGCATCCAGCAGAGAACCAGCCGAAAGTTGCCATGCTTTGGAAATATTTGTTGAATGAAGCAAATCATATATAAAACTGCTGGAGACACTATATTCATCCTTTTCACAATCATGAGAAGAAAGACCAGATAATCTATTTTTTTTAAATGTGTGGTCCCTTTAAAAATAATCCTTGCCTTCCCAGAAGGTTAGTAGTGTCACTCAGCAGAGAACACAGAGTGATCGTATCAATATTAATGAGTTCAGTGAAGTGCCACTGGCTTCAATGCAATTTTGACACTCTGCAACCTGACTAATAAAATAAAAACTAATTCTAAAAATAATTTACCTCCTGGAGACCTTAAAATGGATTTCACTAATGAATGGGGTAAAATTCCAGCATAAATCTTCCTTTTTAGTAGGTGAACCAAATGTTATAATAGGCCATAAGTCTCAAATGACATATCCTAAATTCTTAGTGTCTGTTTTAGAGAACATTGTAGTCATTTTTTTCATCCAGACTTATAATCTAAATCACTTTAGCAGCCAATCAATGATGGAAGGATGAGGCTGAGGGTAATGAGGAAACCAAAGGGATTAGGATGTGTTTTTATTTACTCCATTTTAGCTACTTTAGCTTCCAGCTTTTTTCCAATTAAATATATGGAAGACTATAGACCAGGAAATGAATTAAAAAAATAGAGGTCTTCACAGATATAAAAAATATCATATTAATTCATAAATTCCTTTACTATTCAAATAAGATCAGAATAACCTGTGGCCAAATGAAGACTCTGCAAGCAAAGGACAACTTTGTGGTCCTATTGGCTACCAATAGACTGAAATCATCCTGGAGGCTGTGTGTTGTTTGTAATTCCATGAATGTTTGATGTTTGAGCCCTGAGGATTTTTCTAGTGGTGGTTTGTAAACACAAGTTCATGTGCATGTCTTCCCACATGAGAGTACATGGTACAAATAATGATGATGATGATGATGATGATGAGAGAGAGAGAGAGAGAGAGAGAGAGAGAGAGAGAGAGAGAGAGAGAGAGAGAGAGAGAGAGAACCATCAGAACTTTTAAAATTTTCCTAGGTCAGCCCAATAATGCCAGATCAGCCACTAGGTAAATAGGCATAACTAAATATTTAGAAAACACAGGCTACATCAATCCTGAGTATTTTAATGTAACATCTTCCTAAAGGGATAGGGCTGGACAGATACTTTAAAATGTTTTCTTTCTGTTATATTTTGAGTCAAAATTTCCTTCTTGAGCATTAGGATTATTTCATCTCAGAATCCCCACAACTTGCTTAAAAAAATACAGATTTTAATAGAATCACAGAACATTCTCTGAAAACTACATTGAACAAAATAAGACTCCTCTAGATGCCCTCTTACGTTTTATGCTGAGAAATCTAAAACTCAGAGGTCTCAATACCCTAATCAGTCAGTGAAACCCCAGAAACATGGATATTAGTCTTTCTCTGTTCATCTCATTATTTCCTGTTTTCTGTGTAGTTATGTATATGTTTTTACCTACACTGGCTATGAGTCAAGTCATTCTAGTATAATAGGGTACACTGGTTCATCAAAGAAGGCAGATGAAGTACTTTCATGAAAATCTGAGTCTGTCTTGTGTTTCCAGAAGACTTCTGAAACACTATTTATATGTTTTTTTTTATTTCATCCTTTTAGTAAAAAGTACCCACTTGCTAGGCAATGAGTATAAAATTCCATACTCCGTTTTCATCATACAGACTTTATAAACAGTCATAGTACAAATTCATACATGTAAGAAATATTTTCTAACATTATATTAAGAGGAAAAGGTGAAAGAACATTTTGCATAAAGTTTTAAAAGATCTCTATGTCTTGAATGTGGCACTAATTGTCTCCTCCAACAAAGGACAGTCAGTTAGATTCAGGATAGCTGGTACATACCACAGGCATACCTACCCCTGCTGACACACTTCATATGTCACCTGAGTCTATTCCCCATGCTCGTTGTCAGTCTGTGCTGATCTGAAGTCAATGCAGGCAGAGTGCATTCAGCTTCTGGTTGAGAAGTTCACAAATGGAAGTGCTAACATCTATGCAGACGTTGTTATTCAGAGCCACATAGAGGCTGCCTGCAGATCTATGATTAATTTCCTCTGAAGGAAGCATGCTGGACTGAGTGAGCACCCCTGCTGCTGCATTAACTTCTGACCCTTTCTGTGCCCTTTCTTATGACTCTTACAAAGTTTTGGATTTCTTCAATGAAATCAATAGCTTGAGATGAAATCTCATCACTGTGGGCCACCTTTGCAAACTCTATTGAATACAGTGTGCAGTGTGTCCCATCCAGCCTCCCACATCTTTGCCATTTCAAACCTCAATGCTGAGCTGGCCTTGATGACATTCTGCTTGAGTTCTTTATTGAATATGCTTCTCTTTTGATCTGCTTCTAATTTACCTTGTGCTTTGTGCTGCCTCGTTCTCTATTGGGGATCGATGGGTGTTTATTGTGTCATTGGTTGTATCACTAATTACTTGACTATAAGTCTGCTGAATGTGTCCAGTTTTTTTGTCCACAAAATGTTTTTGCCTTCTCCTGTGTATATATTGGTTTCTCCAGAGCTCCCAAAATGGGTAGAGAAGTTCGAAGACAATTGATTTCTAATGGACATTGATGACTAGGTTTCCTACTGAAGGGCCTCTGATAGAGACATGTACTATGTGCCTGGAGAAAGTGATATCTGTCCTGGTTCTTCTGAAGATAGTGTGATTTGACTCACTTCCGTGTTTCTCTTTAAGGCATGCAGAAATTCTTATTCCCCCTTCACTGTCTTCATCACAACAGCATTACTAACCTTTGTTTGACTGTGTGCCTCACTTTTGGACGCTTTCAAGACTGGCATTTGTATTGTAGCTCTGTTCACACATCTCTAATCATCATTTTGATAATAAAATATGTCAGTTCATTCATAAGGTAATCATATAAGACTGAGAAAAAAATCTGAGGGTTTCTGTATTTCCTCGATGAAATATTAATGACACAAAAACTTCACCTTTATAAATCATAGTTACTGTATAGCCTTTTTTCTTTCCCATTTACCAAATGAGCTCATATTTTTTTTAATGTGGATCAAAGAAAACAACATGAATGAATAGATGGATGTGCTTTTCAACTACATGTGCTTCTGGTTTTTTAACTACCTTCAGCTTATTTCTAAGAATGAGACAATACTTAGAAGAATTGCCCACATGCAATAATTGCTAAATAATTTCTTAATATAAAAACTATTGATCATCATGGTATAATTAAAACAACGATTAAGTCATTGTAGTCACTTAAGTTTTGACAGTAAGAACTATTACTTATCAATGTGTATGAATTCCTACTTAATTACTGGCTTGTGTACTTATCTGACTTTCTTCTTTTTAATCTTTCTTAGAGAAGATAGAGTATATAAAATAAATAGAGACTTGAAACATATTCAAAGAAAGAAGCTGCTCCAAAGCATTGTGGCTTAAAATTATTACAATTTGTTCTTGACCTAATGAGTTTAATAAGTTTAGCTGAATGGTTCTTCTGCTCAATGTTAAATCATTAAGGTTGTTTACTAATGATCTCATACAATGTCTGGTCTTAGACACCTCTCTATCTGGTTTTACAGAGCAGATATAGCATGGTGGTCTCTGATATGCAGTCTAGTCCCTGTGCCTTGTGAACTGACTTTGGAATGGGTGAAAGCTCTGTCAATCTACTTAAGGTCTGGCCTCAGTAGTTTCAAATACCACTTCTTTCACTAAATTCTCTTGTTCGCAAGTTAGTCTGTCAATCCAAATTTAGGAAGATGGGAAATATACTGTTACTTGGTGGGTAGACTGAATAACTTTGCCAAGAAACTGTTTTCTTCAAGAATTTAAAGGACCTTGACACATGTTTGAAATAAAACTGAAATGTGAAGTGACCAAAGCAAATTATCATCAATGTATATTCTTTTTGGATTTGCTACCAATCAATCCAGAGAAATGAGTGGAACTAAACTTTATTCAATTTGTAAAAGAGACAAGTGGATATGCTATGTCTCTGAAGTATGTGTATGCATATATGCACATGTATGAGTCTACTCTCCCCAAAGTCTCAAATAAGGTGATGCACATAAGAGGTGACTATATAGCTAGTTAGAAGCAAAAATACTACTTTTAGGTTTGTCTTATTATTTGTTTGGCAGCTAACACAAGAAGTACTAGTTATGTGGTATAAATATTAGAAATATTTCAGTGTACAGAACAAGCTGCTTTAAGATTCAGGTGTTAAGAGCATCGACAACTCAAAAGAGAAAATGCTCTGTTTAAGTTACCTCAGCATTTTTCTTCACTATTAAAATGCTTTTTAAACAATGTATTTTGATGAATTCTTTAATCTCTACTGGCTTCTCCCTGATCCTCCACACCTACCCAATATCATGTTCTGCTCCTGATTCTCTCCATCCAAAATAAAGAAAATTTAAAAAAAGCCAGAAAGACAAAAAACAAAAAACAAACAAAAACAAACAAACAAACAAAAAAACACCAAGCCAAAGAAAAATCATACAAAAAATAGGGATCCCATTTTGTGTTGGTCAAATACTTCTAATCATGATCCAGCCCTGGAGTGGTTGATATTTCCAATACCAGTGTCAATACATTGAAGAAAATTGATTCTCTCTTTCCCAGAAGGTATCAATTACAAATATCTTCTTGATTAAAAAAAAAACAAAAAACTATAGGTTACTCCCATAACCTTTGTGCCACTATTATAACAGTAAGTATTTCAAGCGGGTTTCAAGCTGGGTGATATTGATGATGATACCACTGGTAGCATACATAGTACCTTCCAGCATCATCAATGCTACTAAGTAGTGGTAAAACAACAGCTTCATTTCTCCATGTTCAATGACATAAGTATGTAGTGTCTTCAGAAACAGAGTCTTACCTTCAAATTGTGGAGGGTGATTAACATCCTTGCAATAGCCTGTGCTATTTGGAGGGGTATGTGGAACCCATTTGCCCAATGACTTATCAAAATGTAACCCATATCTGGCACTGTGGGTTTTACTTGGTGGCATACAGTATCTACTTGAGGCATTATCTTCCCCTGTTATATGGAGACTACACTAAATCATTACATATATTTATATATATTTAGGAATTATTTACAGCAATATGTTCACATGTGAGTTTTCAAAAGGTCTTTATTGTTAAACCTGCCTATATCTGCTTCTTTACCCTGCCCTTACATCACCCTCCACATTTAAGCCTCCTATTTTAGTTCCATTTTATTTATTTATAGTACTAGATTCTATTTCCCTTCCTTGGAAGAGTCCCTCTCCTCAACCCCGGTCTCCAGCCTCTGTGGTTATTCCAATTGATATATATATATATATATATATATATATATATATATATATATATACATATATATATCTTAAACTCTAACATCCATATAGAAAAGAAAACTTGCAATGTTTGTCTTTCTGAGTTGGCATTATTAGGATGATTCTTTCTAGCTCCATCCATTTACCTAAAAATTCCACAAATTCATTTTGCTTAACAGTTGAATAACATTCTATTATTGGATGGATAATGAAAATGTGGTACATCCATCAGTTGATGGACATCTAGGCTGTTTCCAATTTCTAGATATCATGAATAGCAACAATGAATATATATGAGCAAGTATCTCTGTAGTAAGATACACATGCATATATACCCAAGAGAGCCATGTCTGGACCTTATAGTAGACCTATCTTTAGTTTTTTGAGGAACCTTCACATTGATTTCCATAGTTACTGTGCCTGCTTGCTCTCATACAATAATTGAATAAGTGTTAGCCTTTGTCTG
This sequence comes from Peromyscus maniculatus bairdii, assembly GCF_049852395.1. Classification (NCBI taxonomy): domain Eukaryota; kingdom Metazoa; phylum Chordata; class Mammalia; order Rodentia; family Cricetidae; genus Peromyscus; species Peromyscus maniculatus. Next base: position 97,034,648 of record NC_134853.1, read on the forward strand.
CATTCTTACCAGCATAAACTGTCATTTTTTTATTGATTTTGGTCATTCTGATTGGGGTAAGATGGAATCTCAAATTAGTTTTAATTTTTATTCCCTTATTGACTAAGAATATTTAACATTTAAAAAATGTTTCTCAGCCATTTGTGTTTCATTTTTTTGAGAACATTCTATTTAGCTCTATACCCCATTTTAGAATTGAGTCTTTTCTTGATGTTCAGACTTTTTTCTTTATATACCTATGTCAGACATATAATTAATAAAGATTTTCTCCAATTATGTAGGCTGTTGCTTTGATCAAATGATTGTTTCAAAATATCCTTATCTGTAGATATAATTTTATATATAACAGACCCTAAAGTCTCCACCAAGAAACCTCTATAGCTGATAAACTCTTCCATCTAAGTAGCATTATATAAAATTAACACATAAAATAAGTAGCCTTCCTATATACAAATAACAGACTGAGAAAGAAATCAGGGATACAGTATCTTTCACAATAGCCTCAAAAAGATATCTTGAGATAACTTTAACCAAGCAAGTGCAAGACTTATATAATAAAATGGCAATCCTACCAAAAGAAATCTAAAGAATTAGTGCAATCCCCATCAAAATTCTAACACAATTCTTCATAGAAATTGAAAAAAATCTTACACCTCATATGGAAATACACACACACACACACACACACACACACACACACACACACACACGAGAAAGAGAGAGACAGAGACAGAAATAGAGACAGAGACAGGCAGACACACACACACACACACACACAGAAGTAAAGATATCTAAAATAATCTTGAATTGTAAGAGAAAAACTAGGGATATCACCTCCCCAGACTTCAAGTAGTCTTATAGAAATATAGTAATAAAAACACCATGACATTGGCATAAAAATAGACAGGTTGATCAGTGGAATAGAAAATATGACATAGACATAACTCCATATACCTACGAACATCTGATTTTTAACAAAAACTCCAAAAATACACCCTGGAGAAATATAGAAATGCTCTTGTTCAAACTAGATAACTGGATGTAGAAGATTTAAAATAGACCCATCCTGTGTTGTGGGATGTCTTTCTGTATACTGTGAATATGTGTTGCTACAACTGATGATTAATAAAATGCTGATTGGCCAGAACCTGGGCAGGAAATATAGGCAGGACAAGCACAAGAAAAAATTCCTGGGAAGAGGAAGGCTGAGTCAGGAGTCACCATCAAGACACAGAGGAAGCAAGATGACAAGGCAGAACTGAGAAAAGTTACCAAGCCATGTGGCTAAACATAGGTAAGAATTATGGGCTAATTTAAGTGTAAGAGCTAGTTAGTAATAAGCCTGAGCTAATAGCCTAGCAGTTATAATTAAAATAAGCCTCTGAATGTTTATTTTATAAGCAGGCCACAGGACTGAGGGGGGGCTGACAGGACTGGAGAAATCTTCCTATAATAACCCTGCATAAAACTAAACTCCAAAAGTTTAAGGACCTCAATGTAAGACCAGATACCTTGACTCTAATAGAAGGTAAAGTAGGGAATTCACTAGAATTCATCGGCAAAAGAAAGGACTTTCAGAACAGGGTACCAATAGCATAGGCATTAAGACCAGCAGTTAGTAGTTAGGATCTCAGGAATCTACTAGTTTCTGTACAGGAAAGGATCATAAAACCTCTCATAAGAGTATCTTCCCAACTGCCTGTGTGTGCCCATCAACAGTCACCTTTTCTCTCACTAAGGTTAAACAGCCAATAAACTAGACTATGCTATTTCTTCAGAATCATTTGTGTTCCCACATAAGACCAGGCTTATGATATGAGCACAGGCTCTTTTTGTTTGAGCAGCATTAAGCAAGGTGAAGTAGAATTATGTGGTAACATTCTAGCTTCTGCAAGATGAACCCAGTTTGTTTCTAGGCCATTTTGCTATCTCTCACCCTCAGTGTCCTTTGTTGAGTTTTCAGAAAATGCAAAGTAATGGCAATGACATAAGCTAAATATAATTAGAAAAGCAATCTGTTGGAAAAAGAAATGATAATGCTTTTCAAAATGAAGTAGTGTACCATGTAGAGAACTTGGGTGCAGTCCATTGTTTTAGAGGATCCATGCCATGGTTCCTCACCATTAGCCCTGATATTGGAAGAAAGTAATTTCAACTATTTTGACCTCCAAACTAACTGAACTCTCTACATTTTCAAATAACGCTGCTTAGAGAAGTTTCAGGACTTAATAATGTACGCTTCAAAGTAAATTACAAAAAAGTAATTGCATATATTATTCCCCAAATCCCTAATTTTTGCTTGTAATTTATATTCTTTGATATTTGGATGAGAAAAAAATAGAAGAAGACAAACATCATAAATAAATCATCAGTGACTGATGATTGAATTGTGTTCTGTCATCTCTTCTAACTGATGTTGACAAGCACAGTATGTGGCTGCCATGGAGATGAAGATTGCTATTGAGCCAGGTATTATAAACACCTGAGACTAGTAAAGGTAGAAGGCTGGGATGGTGATGAGCCCATATCAGCCATTATGACACTGAGTACCACTCAGACCCAGTCTTAAACTGCTGGTATAGAAGAACTTGTTTGATGTGAGGGAATACCAGAGGAATCACAGGCACAGCAAGGCAGAAAACACAATGCTGCTATTTCCATGAAAGATTTCTCTTTGCTGAAAGTCAATCAAAATCATATGCTAGGCAATTCACATGGATTACTTCACTTCATCTGTACGACAACTTGGTGAGTTAAATCTTATCATGAAATTTGTATTATAAGCAAAGGCTCTAAAATAAGTCTGAATAAACAAAGGAATTTGCTCAATGTACAGAAATAAGAAATAGAAGACAGTTTTGGTTTGAACTTAACAAATCAAAACCACTTGAGCTATAATTTATATACTTGAAAAGTCATCTATTTTAAGTGTATGTATCTAAGCTTTGACACATATATAAACCATGTAACCCCCCAGAATACATAAACTATAGATAGAAAAGCTTCATCACCTGCTAAAATTACCTCATGCCCTGTGTATTGAACTAGCTCCCGATTTTGGCCCCTATTAACCAGTGATATTCACCTTTCCTTTACAGTTTTTTTTTCAAACTGTCACTGTCAAATAATTAGAGTCAGGTGGCATATAGCTTTTTCTTTCAGTGCTGAATGTTGAACACAGAACCTTATGTGTACTAGACAGACACTTAACACTGAGATTCCTACCTAGCTTACTTGCAGCCTTCGACTCTGAATTCTGTATTCAAGTACCAGTTCTTCACTGAGATTTCATTCATCCTTCAGGAGAAACTAGAAACTGATCTTTTTATCTTACCAAGTACTAGTCTATCCTATGACTATCATTGGAAGTTTATCTTTTAGTCACAGAAGGAAATTTCAATTAGTTTTATTATTTTTAGATTCCAATAGCTAAACCATACAAGATATTGTTTTATTCAGCAAGAACTGTTTCTTAATCGTGATGACCAATGTTCCTGGCACATCTTTATTTTTAGTATTCTCTTCTGAGCACTCAATAATTATTTCCAAGAGCCAGCTCAAGCTCAGTCCTTCAGTGTCATGTTTACTGTGCAGAAGTGCTTTCTTCCAACTGTCATGTGGCACTCATCACCCAAAAAGATCTTAAAACAATGTGGAATGAATAAATAAGTGAAAAACATAAATTATACACATAAATCTTCTACACAGGAAGAAGTCCTGCACAAATTCAAGGATCTACAGTTTTTCAGCTCAGTTTGCAATCACATTTCTTCATAGACCACCCTGAAAGTGTTAAAATACTGAGTCTAGTGCCTTCCAAACACTGTGTCCTCACTCAGAATTAAACAGATTCTACAAAGGTGACACCCAACCTCTTACTCCCATCCATGTCACCTAAGTATTTGAGTGAGTAGCCTCAATGATTTTCCATGCATAACCCTTCCCTTTTTATTTCCAAAGGCATGTTTTGAAAGAACCCAAACAGCACTAATTAGGAGAAATATCCTATACAATCTAGCACAAAGTAAGGAAAGAACAAAATGTGGAGATGGCAAGGACTCCTTTAGAGGTGAAGAGCTCCATGAAATAGAACTCTTAGCTGGATGTGGTAGTACATCCTAGTTTAGGAGGCAAGCAGGAGGATCTTGGGTTCAAGACCAACCTAGACATCTTGGTGAGACAAAAAAAAAAAAAAAAAAAAAAAAAAAAAAAAAAAACACGAACTAGCTGTGTTAATGCTCAGTGGTATAGTGTTTGTCCAGGACCACGAGGCCCTGAGTTTAACTCCTAGCAGTATAAAATAACAAAAATAATTCATTAAACACATTCTCTCTAACATTAACAATTTTCTAAAGTTTCTCATTATATCTGAAATCTCTGTGATAAAAATAACTATGAGAAAAGAAGAAATAAGATAGACTGATGTTATAAGTGAGCCATTGGAAACTTTCATGATACATTTTAACATTGTCTAAAAATAATGCATATAAAGAAGAGTACACTGGTGTCTACAGCCCTAAAGTGAATATAAATTGAGACAACTAATTTCCTGCTGCCATTCTGTCCACTGGTAGCTTTACAGACTCTTCTCACCACAATGGTCTTCTGTGAGATGTTTATAAATTTGTTTGGCTTCATTGCTGATAATAATCATACTGCAGCATTGGTAGCTATTGACTCGTTCAACTCTGTTCTAATTTCCCTAGGTTAGGCCTTGTGGCCCAGGTGCCTTTAAGCTAGGATTCTGTAGTTATTCCATTCCCACAAAGCAAGTGCAAGGGTAAATGTGCAATGGGAGACCCATGGTGGTAAGGACAAAGCAGGGATTCCAGTGTTCAGTTCATTATTGTGCATGAGCTGGGAGTTTGGTTGTCTGTCTCTTGGAATGCACTGCACTGTGTTTGTGACAGCTCTCAAACAGTGGCAGTAAGGTGCTCCAAACCTCACAATTCAGGCATTTGTTTCCTCTTCCCTCAACTTCCTGATCTTCCCTTGTGTTCCTTACTGTGTTCAAAGTGCACACTCTTTTGATAGGTAAGACCTTCAGTATTGCTTTCAGATTTATTTGTGGAGTTTCTATGTGGAGACTACATCTCAAGATTTTCCATATTTTTAAAGCAACTAATTCAGTAGATTAAATCTTTTCTGTAATTGAACCCTGATCTCTATGTATAGTAAAATGCTGATGTAATTTTCTCATTTTATATCTTTCTGATTTATGATTTGAAGTTATTGGCTTTCTTGTTTCCAGTTCTATAATTTATCCTCAGGGTAGAGATTTATCTAATTGAGATGGAAAGTTATGTACTCTTTGTCTTACCTTCACCAGCATTTCTCAAATGCCCTTGCTGAATCTATTGTGTTCATTGTAACTTTTCTCCAGAGAACATTGCGAACACACTAAGCATCATCTCTGCTCTCTCTCTGCAGAAGGCTCAGTCCCTGCAATATGCAAACAGTTGGGAAGACCTGAAGACATAGTCATTCTCTATGCTTTCATGTTTGACAGAAATATCAACTCCGTGCTTTGTTTGGCATTAGAATTATGTGGAAAGCTAGTACTTATAAATCCAGAAAACTACACAAAACTAAATATGCATGTAATACTATGATATGAAAAGAAACTTTCATGAAGGAAGAATTGACTTCATAGTTGGATATTTTAAGAGGATACAAGATGTGGAACAAGGATGACTGGACTGCTACTCACATCACCATGGAGGCTACCTGGAAAACAAGACCCCAAGAAAGACACGGGGATCACCCAATGACAGAGAAATAGATGATATCTACATAAACAGTCTGGACATGAGTGGGGTTAATGAAGGGCAAGGGTCGAGGGAAAGAGAGCTTGGGGGAGCAGGAGATCCCAGCTGGATCAAGAACAGAGAGGGAGAACAAGGAATAGGAGACCATGGTAAATGAAGACCACATGAGAATAGGAAGAAGCAAAGTGCTAGAGAGGTCCACAGAAATCCACAAAGATACCCCCACAATAGACTGCTGGCAATGGTCAAGAGACAGCCCGAACTGACCTACTCTGGTGATGGGATGGCTAAACACCCTAACTGTCATGCTAGAAACCCCATCCAATGACTGAGGGAACTGGATATTTTATTTAAAAAAGTTTGAGAATGTACTTCTCTTTATTTTCAATTCATCTTTAGGTGACAAGGTAAAAACCATATTTATGGTATGAAAAATGATAACTTGAAATAAAATAGTCTTTACTTATCCATGATTTTGCTTTCACTGTTTTTAACTGTTCAAGATTAATCAAAAGTTGAAAATATCTAGCAGAAAACTATACAAATTGACAGTTTCAAATTATGTACCATTTCTGAGTAGTATTATGAAACCTCTCACAACCCAGCTCCATCCACATTAGGCTATCTATGCATCTACACTTCCATCAATTACTTTGCAGCAATCTGGATAACAGATTATATACAGTGGTAGTGATCCTAGCAATGTAAATAGCCAATGAGCACCACAAAGAGTGTTCTCTAAGTGAAAACATGAAAGAGCTTGGTTTAGGGGTAAAGAAATTTGCAGTAGTTTTGCTGTCATATCTCAAATTGAAAAATTTCAAGCACAGCATAGTAAGTGCTCAGGTAAGATAAAAATGCATAATATTATATATGATGATGATGTGTAGAAGGAAACAACAGTATGTATATATATATATATGGTTTTCAGGCAGCTTCAGGAATCCATGGGAATTCTTGCAACATATGTCCAAGTGATAGTCGAGACTATCATCTGTGTTTAGTTTCATACAACATGCTTTGATCATATTCATCCCCCCTCATCCAACTCTTTCCAATTGACCCCTTCCCTAGCCATGCAACTCCATGTTATTTTTTTTCAAGACCAATTTGTGCTACCAAAATATTGTTGGATGTATGGTCTTCCATGGGACAGTGGTCAATTTACCAGGGGCTAATGTCTTTTAAAATAGATTTTTTTTTTATTCTTTGAGAATATCTTTTTTTAATTGAAGATGGATTCTTCTCTCATGCAATACATCCTGAACATAGATTCTCTTCCCTCTATTCCTCACACTTCCCTTTCCCCCAGATTCACTCCCCTTCTGCTTTCTTTCAGAAAGGATCAGGTCTTGAAGAGATTACAGACAAACAGGAAAAAACAAGACACAATAAGACAAGGCAAAACCCCTCATATTGAGCCTGGGACAAGGCAACCCAATAAGAGAAAACAGTCCAAAAAATGGGTAGAAGAGTCAGAGACACATCTGCTCTCATTCTTAGAAGTCTCACAAAAAACACCAAGCCATAACATATACTTAGAGAATCTGATGCAGACTCTTGGGAGCCTTGTGCTTGCTGATTCTGTGAACCTATATGAGCCTTGCTTAGTTGACTCAGTGGGCCATGATTTCATGATATCTTCCAACCCATCTGACTCCAACAATCTTTCCTTCCCCTCTTCCAGGGGTTCCCCACTCTACTAGAGGAGGGACCACTTGGAGACCTCCAATTTATATTTTCTCTCCACATAATGTCTGGCTCTGGGTCTCTGTACATGTTCCTATCTGCTGCCTAAGGAAGCCTCTCTGATAATGACTGGACAAGGCACTGATCTATGAATATAACTGAATATCATCAACAATCATTTCATTGTTTCTTTTCCAGTCGTGTTTGGTTCTATGCAGGCTATCTAGTCTCTGGTCTTGGCCATGCAGGTAGCTTAGAACATGGGCTCCCTCTCATGGTTTGAACCTCAAGATAAACCAGACATGTATGGTCACCCCTACAAGTTCTGCATGACCACTACCCAGTATATCTTGCAGGCAGGAAAGATTGTAAGTGGAGAGTTCTGTGGCTGGGTTGTTGTCCAGATATCTCTTTCCATAGCCAGCAGATTACCTTCCCATGCCAAATAGACTAGAACATAAGGGTGAAGGCTCCATATGAGCACTAGCTTGACCTCTCTAAGTTCAATGAGCTATGTGGATGTTGTCCTTGTCAATGAAGCCCCTCCCCACCCACCTGACAGTTTTTGGAGAGCAGTCAAAATGATGCTCTGTCATAGGATCAACCTGGGTTATTTAGGGGATTTCCATGGGACCCCATTGGCCAACAACTTAACCAAATGGAACCAGTCCCATTACTAGAAGCCTTGTTTGGCTACAAAGATGGCCAGTTCAGACTCCATATCCTCAGTTACTAGGAGTCTTCACTAGGGTCACCTTTATAGATTCCAGGAAGTATCCACTGCACTAAGTTTCTACAGCATGCCCTATATGACTTCATTTCCAGCTGTGTCTCCCTACACACACTCTCTCTTTCTCCATTGCTTTCCCATACCACTAGATCCCTCCTGAACCTGTCCCTACCTTCCCCCAGTCAACCCACAAAATCTATTCTATTTCCCCTTCCCAGGGATATCCATGACCTAGAGCCCTTCTCTTTACCTAAACTCTCTGGGTCTGTAGATTATAGTTTGACTATGTTCATTGACTCTATTCATAGCAGACAGAAATTAGAAATAAACTAGATATCCCTCAACTGAAAATGGATAAAGAAAATGTGGTACATTTACACATGGAATATTACTCAGCAGTTAAAGAAAATGACACCAAGGAATTTACAGGCAAATTGGTACAACTAGAAAAAAAATCATCATAAGTGAGGTAGCTCAAACCCAGAAAGACAAATATAGTATGTATTTACTTTATAAATGAGTATTAGCTGTTAACTAAATGATATTCTTTGAGAGTTTCATATATGCATATAATGCATTGTGATCATATCACACCACTCGTTCCCCAAATTTCTTCCAGATCCATCCCATCCCCCTGTTCTCCTTGTCTTTTTAAATAAGCTTAGTTAAATTTGTGCAACCCCTATATTTATGAATGTAGGGCTATCCACTAGAGAATGGCTGACTCACACAGGCCATAATCTCAAAGAAAATAGGTTCTAGCAGTAATCAACTGTCCATATTTCCTCAGATGGGGAGGGAGGCTCCCTCTCTCTCCCATATCCATGCTAGAATCTTGACTGGCTTGATCTTATGCAGGTCTTGTGCAGGCAACCACAGCTGCTGCGAGTCCATGGGTGCAACACTTCTGTCAAGGCATAAAGTACTGTTTTGTTCTAGTTCCTTGTCTTTTCTAGGTCTTGAAGTCTTTCTCTTCTCTTTTCCTTGGTGGTCACTGAACCATGGGAGCAAAGAGTATAATGTCTATGTCCCAATTATAATCTTTATAATGAATATCTGCCTTCAGTATAAGAAGAAAATATAACAAAGGAACAAGTGACCACTTTTTAATTGCAGTTTATCACAGATCTGTGTCTTGATTAACTTCTTAAAAATAAAATAAATGCATTTTATTAGTATATTCTTTAAATTTGTTTCCAACTTTACTGAAACAAGTTTGAAGACATAGCATCTTTTCATATCTTCAATAAATCTCCTTAAACTTGATTAAAAAATATAATGACTTAGATGTTTACAAAATGTTTGTCTATATCATCTCACTTTCAAAATGTTCCTTATAAACAAGGTGGAGGAGGGGAAGTCAGATGGAAGTGGATGGGGAGTGGGAGAGGAATGTAGAGAAGAAAGATGGAGAAGGAAAAGACAACAACAAAGGTAAAGATGATGTGTTCTCTCCCACAGAGTAAAATAATACCCATGCACAATGAAATTGTGTGTTGTTCCTTCAGGACAGGCAAGAACATTCCTCCAGCAGCCGTTGCCACTGAGAATGAGCGTGATGTCTGGTGTTTCATAGTCTGATATTTCATAGTGTACAGTGGGGCTTATAAAATAAACTTAGCAGTTTGTTTTGGATTATGTTATTGTTTCTAAATCTGTACTTTAAAAAGGAGGAAGAGATTAGCTGTAAAAAATAGTGAGAATAAAAAAAATACATGAAAAATGAAGTGTTTCATTTCTGTTATATCAGTCAGGCTTTAATCACAAATTATCATGTACTAAGTCTATCATAAAGTACCTTGTAGTCCAGCTCCACTTGGAAGTTCTCTCCAGTGCTGAAAGGCTGTACAATCATCCTTCTCATTGAGAAACCAAGAAATAGATTCTGGAACAGAATATTCTTAATGAAAAAAATTCTTTGTGTCTATCTTTCATGTGTCTCTCTGTATTGTCTCCACTTGACTAATCAGTCATATGCACACATATTAGAGTAGTATCAAAAACTCATGGTTTTTCTCTCTCTTTCCCTCACTAAATGATAAGTATGAAATATAAGTATTGTAGAAGATAAGATAAGGTGATTTTGCAAGCCATGGAACTTATCCATTATCATTTTAAAGTAAAAAGGTTCAGTTTAAGGATTGAAGTCAGGGATAAAATTAATATGCAAATAACATATTTGAATATTACTTGTAATATCAAAAGGTTATTAGCACTTTTCAGAAATATATAAAAATCTCCTACAAATCAACAAGAAGAAGATAAGAGATGAAAAAATTGCAAAGAAACAGTTCATTCAATATAGAATACCCAAAGAGAGATATAAAGACATTCAGCTGAAGTCAGGCTTTTTGACCCTGCACTGGAAGGATGGTAGGAGATGGAGGTCTGTCCTATGTTTCTGGTGGGGTACAGCCTGGTGAAGTACTTCAGGAAAACACTGTCACAAATGAACCACATACCACAACATGTCAGAAACTGCATATGGAAGAGGAAAAGAAGTCAGACACTTCCAAGCATATGGATGTGTGGCACTTTATGAAACAGTCAAAAGTAGAACGTTAAACAGTCATTCACTGGAGAGAAGGACTAAATAAATATGTGGATTCACCCTTGAGAACTCAAGTAAAGGATTCAAAAAGATTTTCCAATCAAATGGACCTAACAAACAATCTTGGGAAGTCATTCTAATAGCTAACAAATTAGGCATCGAACCAAAATTAATCAAAAAAATGGAGAAGGGTATTTCATATTCATCAAAGGAAAAATCCACCAAGATGATACCTCAACTCTGAGCATCTGTGCCCCAATTGCAATGGCACCCCTTTTTGTAAAAGAAATGTTACTAGAGCTTAAATCACACATCAGCCCCACACATTAACAGTGGGAGACTTCAACACCTTACCCTCACCAGTGGACAGGCCTTCCAGACAGAAACTATACAGAGAAATAACAGAACTCATGGATATTCTGACTCAAATGGACCTAACAGATATCTACAGAGCAATCCAAACACAAAAGAATATTCCTTGTTCTCAGAACCTCATGGAACCTTCTCCTAAATTGACCATATACTTGGCCACAAAGCAAGTCTCAACAAATACAAAAACAATTGGGAAAAATCTCCTTTGTCTTATCAGACTACCATGGATTAAGGCAGGATATTGATAACAACAGAAAGCCTACAAACTCATGGAAACTGAACACCTCCATATTGAATGACTATTATGTCAAGGCAGAAAGAAAGAAATTAAAAACTTCCTAGAATGCTGTGAAAATAAATGGACAACATGCCCAAACTTAGGGGATACAATGAAAGTAGTACAAAGAGGAAAGTTCATAGCCCTAAGTGCCTATATAAAGAAAATGGAGATATCTCACACTAGCAACTTAACAGCATGCCTGAAAGCTCTAGAACAAAAAGAAGCAAACACTCAAGAGGAGTAGATGGCAGGAAATAATCATACTCTGGGCTGAAACCAATAATAAAGAAACAAAGACAACAATACAGAGAATCACTGAAACAAAGAATTGGTTCTATGAGAAAAACAACAAAAGAAATAAACCCTTATCCAAACCAACTAAAAGTCAGAGAAGAATATCCAAATTAACAAATTCAGAAACAAAAGGAGGGACATCACAACAGACACTGAAGAGATCCAGAAAATCAATAGGTCATACTTCATAAAACTCCACAAAATTGGAAAGTCTAAAAGAAATGGACAAATTTCTTGACAGATACCATTTACCAAGGTTAAATCAAGGCTATATAATCAACTTAAACAGACATATAGCCCTTAAAGAAATAGAAGCAGTCATTAAAATCTCCCATCCCCAAAAATGCCTAGGGCCAGATGGTTTTAACAGAGAATTCTACCAAACTTTCAAAGAAGAGCTAATACCAATATTCCTCAAATAGAAATATCCCACAAATAAAAAAAGGAACATTGCCAAATTCTTTCTATGAGGCTATAGTTACCCTGATACCCAAACCACATGAAGATACAACAAAGAAAGAGAATTAAAAACTAATTTCACTGGAGAACATTGATACAATATACTTAATAGAATACTGGCAAACCAAATTCAAAAACACATCAAGAAGATCATCCACCATGATCAAGTAGGCTTCATCCCAGAGATACAGGGATGGTTCAAATTTAAAAATCTGTCAATGTAATCTACTATATAAACAAACTGCAAGGAAAAAATATGAATGCTCATCTCAATAGATGCTGGAAAAGCTTTTGACCAAATTCAACACCCTTTACAAAAAATGGTCATAGAGAGATCAAGGATACAAGTGACATACGTAAACAACAACAACAAAAAGCAATATACAACAAGATGACAGCCACCATCAAATTAATTGGAGAGAAACTCCAAGTAATTCCACTAAAATCAGGAACAAGACAAGGCTGTCCACTCTTTCCATATCTATTCAATATAGTGCTTCAAGTTCTAACTAAAGCGTATGACAACTAAAGGAGATAAAGTAATACCAATTTGAAAGTAAGAAGTCAAAGCATTATTTGCAGATGTTATCATAGTATACATAAGCAAGTCCACAAATTCTACCATGGAACTCCTACACCTCATAAACACCTTTTGTGAAGAGGCTGATACAAGATTAACTCAAAAAAATCAGTAACCTGTTGTATGATACTTTGTGTTCTGACAAACAAATCTTGCCTGGAGATCACAGGTTGGAGCTATCCACTAGTTAATCATAGAGGCCAGGCAGTGGTGAAACACACCTTTGATCCCAGCACTTGGGAGAAAGAAGCAGGAAGATCAGGAATTCAAAAACACCCTGGGCAACACAAGATTGAACCAGTCTAAGAGAGAAACTGAGCAGGGCAGTGGTGGTACATGCCTTTTATCCCAGCACTAAGGAGGTGGAAACAGGAATACAAGGTGGGTAGAGACAGGATCTCGCCCCCATTTGGTCTGAGGATTCATAGAGGTAAAAAGACGCTAGTAACTGCTGCTCTACTTCTCTGATCTTTCAGCTTTCACCCATGATATCTGACTCCAGGTTTTTATTAAGACTAGTTAGGATCATGCTTCAGTAGCCCTCCTACATCCAAATTGGTTGAGAAAGAAATCAGGCAAACAACACCTTTCATGATAGCCACAAATAATATAAAATATCTTGAACTCTAACCAAGCAGGTGAAAGACCTGTATGGCAAGAACTTGCAATATCTGAAGAAAGAAATTGGAGAAGATATCAAAAGATGGAAAGATATCCCATATCCATGGATTGGAAGTTTTAACAGTGAAAATGGCCATCTTACCCAAAACAATCTACAGAATCAACAAAATTCCAATTAAAATCCCAACACAATTCTTTACAGACTTTGAAAGAACAATAGTCAACTTCATATGGAAAAACAAAAAATCAGGATAGGTAAAACAATACCGTATAATAAAAGAACTTCCAGAGGTATCACCATCCATGATTTCAAGCTCTACTACAGGGTTATAGTAATAAAACCTGCATGGCACTGTCATTAAAAACAGACAGGTGGGTTAATGGAATCAAATCAAAGACCCAGACATAAAACCACATACCTATACACCTGATTTTTGACAAAGAAGACAAAATTATACAATGGAAAAAGAGGACATTGTTAACAAATGGTCCTGGTATAACTGAATTTTAGCATGTATAAAAATGTACATAGATCCATAACCATCATCCTATACAAAACTCAAGTCCAAGTGCATAAAAGACTTCAACATAAATCCAGCTACACTGAATCTGATAGAAGAGAAAAGTGGGGAATAGCCTTGAATGTATTGGCACAGGAGACAACTTCCTGAACAGAACACCCGTAGTAAAGACCCTAAGATCATCAAGTAATTAATGGGACCTCATGAAACGGAAAAGCTTCTGTAACGCAAAAGACACTGTCAATGGGACAAAACAGCAGCCTACAGAATGGGAAAGATCTTCACCATCCCCACATATGACAGAGGACTGATTTACAAAATATATATAAAAAATCAAGAAAGTAGATATCAAAAAACAATTCAATTAAAAATGGATTTTAATCTAAACAGAGAATTCTCAAGAAAAGAATCTCAAATGGCCGAGAAACACTTTAAAAAATGTTCAACATCCTTAGTCATCTGGGAAATCAAAATAACTCTGAGATTCCACCTTACACCTGTCAGAATGACTAAGGTCAAAAATACAAGTGACAGCTCTTGTTGGAGAGGATGTGGAGCAAAGGGAATATTCCTCCACTGTGGTGGTAATGCAAATTTGTACAGCCACTTTGAAAATCAATATGATGGTTTCTCAGAATATTGGGAATTGATCTACCTCAAGACCCACCTATAACACACTTGGGCATACCCAAAGGATGCTCAATCACACCACAAGGACACATGCTCAACTATGTTCATAACCACTTTATTTGCAATACTCAGAACGTGGAAACAACCTAGGTGCCACCTCAACTGAAAAATGGATAAAGAAAATGTGGCACATTTTCACAATGGAGCATTATTCAGCTGTTAAAAACAATGACATCATGAAATTTGAAGGCAAATATATGGAACTAGTAAAAATCATCTTGAATGAGGTAATCCAGACCCAGAAATACAAACATTGTATGTACTCACTTAGAAGTGGATATTAACTATAAAGTAAAGGATAACAATGCTATAATCCACAGACCCAGAGAGGCTAAGTGACAAGAAGCACTCAAAGGGGACACAGGGATCTCCCTGGGAATGGGGCACAGAAGAGATTTCATGGGTGGACTGAAAGGAGATGAAGAAGGGAACATGAGGTATCAGGTAGGGGGAGTGGGGAGGAGAGTACTGCAAGAGATGGCTGGAAAGGGTGTCAATTTAGGGTCAGGCAGAAAAGTGGTGCAAGGGAAACTCCCAAGAGTCCACAAGAATTGCCCCAGCTAAGACTCCTAACAAAAGAGGATATGTAGAATGAACTGGCCACCTCCTGTGATCAGGCAAGACTACCAGTGGAAGACTGAGACACCAACCCAACCACATAATGTTCCACCTACAATGTGTCTGGCCTATGGGATGTGCTGGGGTAAAGGTGACACAGAGATTCTGGGAATAGCCAACCAATCATTGATACAGTCTGAGAGCAATACTATAAGTTTGAGCCACCCCTGACACTGCTTCGAGTGCCAGGACTCAGAGGCTGGATGGCCCAGAGACCTAGCATGGCACAAACACAGCCAGAGGGAAAGAATGTCAAAAAAAAAAAAAGATGCCTAATGATATTCTGCTATACTCATAGATTGGTGTCTAGCTCAATAGTCCTCAGAGAGGCTTCATCCAGCAACTGGTGGAAGCAGATGCAAAGACCAATAGTCAAACATTAGGCCAAGCTTGGGAAATCCTGCTGAACAGAGAGAAAAAGGATTGTATGAGCCAAAGGGGTCAAGGACATCACAAGAAAACCACATAATCTACTAACATTGACTCACAGGAGCTCACAGAAACTGAACCAATAGCAGGGAACCTGCACGGAAGTGACCTAATCCCGCTGCATACATGTGACAATAATGTAGCTTGGTCTTCTTGTGGGACTCCTAACACTGGGAGCAGGTGCTGTCTCTGACTCTTCTGTTGGCTTTTGGGAGCCTAATCCTCAAACTAGGTTGCCTTGCCCAGCCTTAAGATAAGATGAGGTGCTCAGTCTTACTACAACTTGATGTGCCATGTTTTGTTGATATCCATGGGAGGCCTGACCTCTCCAGAACATAGATGGAGAAGTGGATTGTGGAGTTGGGGAGGTGGGAGGAGGAGGGAAGGACTGTGATGAGAGAAGAGAGGGGAAACTGCAGCCAGGATGTAAAATAAGTAAATTACTTAATTAAAAAGGAAGAAAAAAATCAAACTGAAAATCTCATTTCCCTCCAGCACAGTTTTTATCCCTTCCTGTTCCTTTAGGAAAGATATGGGTCAGATAGAGCAGAAGAATACCGAAAATGGGGTATTTGATTTCCTAAAGTGTCTGTATCCCACTGTGAAAGTGGTAATGGAACACGCCCTAGATATAGATTCAGAGGTGGAGCATGGCCTTAGGGCTGGAAATCGTTTTGAGGCTTCACACTTTGTCATGATAAACATTTCACATTACCATCACATATCAGTTATGATAAGGTGTGTATATGAATGTGCATGTGTGCTCCTGTGTGTGTGTGTGTGTGTGTGTGTGTGTGTGTGTGTGTGTGTGTGTGTGTATGAAGATCCTGAAGAAACAAGGGGAATTTTGCCACTCAGAGTGTCATGAAGAATGCTGCTTTGAAAGCAAACCTCACAAGCTCGTTTCCAAACTGTTTATTTACAGCTCTGCAGCTATCAATAACAAAGACAATTAAATTAGCTGGGTCAAAAGCCCATTTGAGCTGAAGAACTCTATTAGAAAATTAAGGTTTGTGGAAAGTGCCCCTCACCAGCCTTTCTCACATAAAATTGATGTAGAGCCTTCTGGGCTTTGTTAAAATACTAAAAGGATTAATAGCTTTCATGTTAGATAATATTGCCCACAAACAGTGCCAAGTTTAAGATCCCACCCCCACCCCTGGTGTGAATGAGGGCTGTTGCCTTGATTCATTTTAGACAATGGATGGCATTATGTTGCATCTAGAGAGGGTCTGGGGTGAGGGCTTGACTGTCCTTGGGCACACCCATTGTGAAGTCCAGCAATGGTGTGGAATTTGCTGTCCAACTCCAACTAATAAGTCAAAGTGTGGTTTCAGCTGCATCTCTGAATCAACAGCAAGTTTCTTCATTAACTGGTCAAATACAAAGCTCAAATGCCACTGCCATGATCTTTTGTGCAGGAAAATAATAGATGCTAACTAATATTTAGGGCTTTAGAAGGCACTGGTAAGCATGGAAGACCACAAGCCACATCTGCACCAACTTCATGCAGTGATGGGCTACTCACAATGGAGCCTGCATTTGATTAGAGCCAAGTTCAGCTCCAGAGAAGAAATGAATCCCTTGAGTCCAGTAATCCTCAGTGGAGCTTGACAGAAACATCCTAGTGTGATATTCTGCTTCTCGTATGCTAATGGTGTGGCATCTCCATGGATTCCTTCCCTCTGTCTTTCCCTCTCTCACTCATCTCCTCCTCTCCCTGTCTGTTCGTCCTTCTCTCTCCTCTTCCTCTGATACAGAAGAAATCCAGGTGTCCCCTCCTGGTCTTGTCTCATTAATTTACAACAAAAATTTAAATAGGCTCAAATGGGAATTCAAGGCCAATTCTATTAGCATTTTAAAAACAACAACATGAAGCAAACAACAACAAAATAAAATAACAGCTACTCAGGGCTGTCCAGAGAACAGAGACCAGAAGGGGGAAAGAGTCTTTTTTTTTTTTTTCAGCTGCCATGGAGGGCAGACACACAGGTGACAAACACCAGGAAGGGGGCTTTAGAGAAACAGTGAGGAAGCCCAGGATGCTGCAGAAGTCCAAGTGTAAGGGCAAGGGAGCTTAGACAAGAGACGGAATGAAGAAAGGCGGGACTTACACATTTCTGCACAGTTCAGGAAAGAAGGCAGACGGGCAAGGTTAATAGTTTTGGCCTGGAATCTGATGCATTAGGGCTGGTGGTTCTTAGAAGGAAAATCATAGTATCACATTAAAGAATTAATTATAGCATCTATCTCTTTAGCATAGCTTAAGTTGACCCTGCCCTCCTAGGGTATTCCCTTGGCCAAGGGATCAACCTGCCCCAACTGGAATGTTAGGTTTCTACCAAGGCCAGTGATTCTACTCTCTCAGCCACAGGTTTTCCTCAATGGAACTTTAGTGCTGCTCTAACACCTCCCTCTCTCCCTCTAGCACATCTCCCTTTCTCTTCCTTCCCTTTCTTATTTCTCAGAATTGTACAGCTGTTTGTTTATAGGCATTTTCTTTGAGAAATACTTTGAATTCCCAATGAATTCATTGAATGTTTATCTCCAACTCAGATTTTTTATGCTAAATTTGTATTTTTATTCACCTTTTGGAATCTCTCTATCAAGAAATCTGTTTTTTTTTTAACAGTTCCAGTATTGGTTACATTACCATCTCTTCAAACATCCTCACTGTAAGGATCTTTCTCTGTCCTACCAACTAGCTCCCAAATAATGACATGGAGACATATTATTAACTATGAAAGCTCAGCTTATAGCTTAAGCTCTTATATCTTATATCTTAAATTAAATTTTCATTAAGCTATGTTCTACCATGTGGCTTTTACCTCTATGGCACTTTTGTGTGCCCAACTCATTCTATATCTGGCTGTCTTCTCAGCCTTTCTTCTTCTACCCAGAGGTCTCTATCCCCATAAGTCCTGCCTAACCTCTTTCTGTCTAGCTAATGGCTGTCAGGTATTTATTAAACCAATCATAGTGACACATCTTCACATAGCATAAAGGAATATTTCACAGCACTCTCTTCTTTTTTGTGTGTATATTATTCTGCCTCCATTTTCTGCCCACCACCATCCTAAATTGTAACTATGGAAGGTCACTTAGTCCTCTCTCATATTTTCATGACCTTCTGTAAACAGCTCATATCATGCCTAATACATAAAAGTAGGTAGTCTGGGTTCATATGCCACCTCCACCATCCTGTATTCTCAGCCACGTTGTATATAATCCCTATCTTTGTTTTCCTAGACTGTGAAATATCCAACACATTGATATTTGCCTCTTTGAAATGTAGGGTTAAAGAAGACATTCAGTGAAAACAAGTAACCTAGTATCTAGCTTACTGATATAAGGATGTGAACTAGTTTATTTTCTTCTGCCTTTCAAATGTTTTATCCATTTTGTGCCTAGGTCTGCTCTGATATTGCCTTCAAGTTCTATCATTTCTGTGCAATATCTAGTCTCTGATCCCAACCCCCAACATATTCACAACTCTTTCATTAATAATATTGCTTCCACTACTACCTTTCTAAAATCTAATCATTGGAGCATTTGTTGTGTTAATATGTATACTAGTGACAAGTGGTGAAGGCAGATGGAACAGTGGCAATTTTGAATCTGTCATATCTCCTGCCTTCTCTCTAGTTAACTTCATGTTCTTGACATAGGCTCTCAGGTGATTCATAGACCACCCTTTCATTCATTCATCCCTTAGACCACTGAGACCATTTAGACCAGCTTCAACAGCACCCACTCTACAGTCTTCTCAGCTTTCTAGCCATAAAGCATGGTGGTGGTTTGCTTCCAAGAAGGTTGTAAAGGTAAGATTGTACAAAACAGAGAAGGTGGCGTCTGTCCTCTAGTGATCCTGTTCTGGCATAGCCATATTCTGCCTCTGGAGACCCACTATATATGTTTTTCTCAACAGCCATAAAGTCTTCATATTCATCACATAAACATCATTATTCAATTCATCACCAATTATACTAAATTAGACTAATTTGCTAATATGGTAAATCGTATCTTTTATCACAACTGATCTGCAACTTAAAAAAAAATGTTAAGGCGCATTTAAAAACTCCTATATCCTTATATTATTCTCAGAGATTTGAATGGTTAACCATCACTCTTCACCAAGAATTGGGCTATTTTCAACTTCCTGAAGCATTTCTGTACACATTGAGTCTTCTTGACAACTCTCAGTGGCATACAGTGCAAATATTATTATCTCTACTTTTGTGATGAAGAAATTGAGGCGTGGGAGATTAAAAGATTTTTCAAGGTTTCAGCTCTGGCTGGTGAATAGCAAGTCTAAGAAACCACAGCCTCTGATTCATAATCTACTGTTCTCTCTGACACCTACTTCACACATCTCTTGCCATATGTACTACTCTCAAAGAGCATTGATAAAAACTGGGCATGTTAGAAAAATTCAAAGAACATTGTAACAAATATTTATGCATCTTTAAATTGTGCCTCTATTTCACGATAATAAAAAATTGCATCATCACTTTACTAAATTTGGAAAATGAAAATCTATAAAAGGAAAGAATAGAGCATGATTTTGCTATGTAATTATATTTTGGTTAACTTACTTTCAATATTTTTCCTGTACTTGATTCATTTTATTTACATTATCATGCTCATAGTTACATCAATATTTTATTTTCTCTCCTTTCATGTGGTTTTTTAACTTTAGAAACACAGAATTACTAATATTATTACTATAGTATAAGAATATTCTGTCTATAAGTTTATTTTAATATTAGTAACATTTAATCTTGATGATTTTCTGTAAATTTTTACTATCTTTTATATCTTTTAATTACTTAACTCCTCTTAATACTGAGTACACATCTCTAAATAAGGATATGATACATATACATTTATCTATAACATATGCTGAGGTAACAAAATTCACACTTGCATTTATAGAGAATGACCCTGATCTACACAGCATATCAAGCAGGCGTTAATTCACCCCAGGCAGAATAAATCACAAAGACATGAAAACCTCATTTATTTGACCCACTGAGAGACCATACACAGCATTCCCCTTGCTCCAGCTACTGTGAATCTGGGAGGAACTCAAAAACAAAACTCTGGCTTGGGTTCATATTTTAAACTCACTTTCTTTATGGCATGTAGAAATCTCAGAATAGTTCATTCTGGCTTGCTTGATATTAATTAAAACAGATACATTTATATAAGTGCATTATATCCTTTCCATGAGTTCTGTAAGAGCAGAGACACAGTATTTCCAAGTTTTAATAACCCCACAGAAGTGATAAACAGTTAGTCAAATAATGTCAGACTATTAAGGAATTCAAAGTATGTTGGGCCAGAGGCTGAGGGCTGGGTTTTGCTAGCTGTTTGTCCTAAAGAAAATGTCCTGCTCTCCCTTGCTTCATTAGTCCAATCTGCTCATTGTAACACTACTTGCTTTGTAAGGTGATAGTGAAAATTAAAAGCGGTTATTTCTATGTAAGTACCTAGAATAATGCTGGACTGATTCTAAGTCTGGAATGACTATTAGCTGGAATTAGTTTTTTTCACTATATTTTATGGAAACAGGGACTAAAGAGCAAGATTGATAACCTAGGCTCAACTATTTTTATATTAAACCAAACTTAAAACGCATTCTCCATTTGGATTTTGGTAAAAATCACCCCAATGAAGTTTTGCTTTCTATTTTTTAAACTTGATATCTTCAAACGACATCCTTCCCTGAATTCTCAACCCTTGTGTATTACAGAGGAAATTGAATCAATAAATTCCTGATTCACTTACCTTAACTCATCAAACCATCATTAGAGTTATTTCATGTCTGGGGAAGTCCTACGTGCTTCCGTGTGCAGTGTGAATAGCTTCTCCTTCTAAACCAACACATTTTCCAGACAGCCATAAATAGCAATGAAATACCAAATGATAGGTGCAACCCTGAACTCCGAATGGTTGGAAATCAAGGAAGCCTGTTGTGTGCAAGCTTGATGTTCTCAGAATGCCTTAACCCTCGATTATCAGAGATAAGTACTTCCGGCTCAGCACACCTGTGTTTATCTACAAGTAGTATTTATTGAATGTCTCCTATGTGCCTATTCTTTCAAAAGGGAAGTAAGCCTTTCATCAGTTCCGAACTTAGTATCATGGATAGATACTGAATTAACACTGACATTTTCAGCTGGCAAGAGAAGACTCTGAAAGTCAGAGGGGTTCATCAGGGCCTCTGCTTAATCACTGGTTAATCAATGGTTTTTCACTCTGGATCTTGTACGCAACTTCTCTATATGTTGGGTCTTGCCACAATAATCACACCTGAAATTTAATTCCGTGTTTTACCTATCAGCTAGGACTTCAACCTGGGTTTGACTTGTTTTATATCAGAGCATGGCTCAAGGCTCTGACTTACCATTTCTTTAGCTTTAACATGGACTACTAGAGGCAGAATGTACACTCCTAGAGACAAAATCTATACTGGTATAAAAGACATAGAAACAGCAGTAAGCATGCTACGCTGTAGAAGAAATGGAATGGATGGAGATGGAAGGACCACAGCAATTTCACAAAATACTCCTGATGTTGGTGTGTCTGGGTCATCTTTGTTGGAGTCAGAAGAACCACAGTTCTAAACATAACCATATTAAGAGACACAGAAGCTTTTCAAAGAGTATGGATTGACTGCCCCCTGAGGAGTAATATGGACTGTGAAATATATATATATATATATGTGTGTGTGTGTGTGTGTGTGTGTGTGTGTGTGTATGTGTATATATATATATATATGTGTGTGTACATGTACATATATGATATTCATATATGTATATATGTGATATTTATATATGTATATATATGAGCCTGGAGATTTTTACAAGCATTTGAAACCATATCTAGCTTTCCTAAGACTCTATTTTCTCAGCTGTAAAATTGGGATCTAACTCATTGGACTTGTATAAGAAATAAATGGATTTTAGTATTGACTCATTCAGAACTTATTAAATATTCAATTAGTGTTAACTGTTGAGTCTATATTTTATTTGATTTAGAGTAATAGCATGTCTAAATGGATATAGAACTAGAAAGACACACTGGCAATGGGATGTCCTTAAGAGTGTGTGTGTGTGTGTGTGTGTGTGTGTGTGTGTGTGTGTGTGGTGTTTATAGAAGTTTATATAAAGATGTTTGTTATTGAATTTGCTCTTTTTGTTTGTTTGTTTTTATTTTGAGATAGAATTTCACTATGTAGCCTTGACTGATATGGAACTCACTATGTATACCAGGCTGGCCTCAAAGTTACAGAGATCCACCTGTCTCTGCCTTTGAGTGCCTGGATTAAGGTATGTACTACCTCACCTGGTTTGTTCCTTAAATTTTTACTTCTTAAGTTGGGGACAAGTAGACAAAATCATGGTTAAATTGTAATCAGGAGAAAATGTAAACAAAGACATGAGTAAACAAATCAAGGGAAGAAATGCTGGACGGAGCCAGAAAGTCCACTTAGAAGCAGCATTCTGACTAAGGTTGGCCTTTCAACATGCATGCAACAGAGAAACTGAGCTCTGCTAACAGTCAAGTAAAACATCAAGGAGGAGGCTGAACCAAAGCAGGCAGTGCCTGGTGGAACTGTCCTCAAAATCTATCAAAAACAAATAAAACCTTCTCCCTTTAAAGGCTGAAATGAACAGTAGAAGGCCAAGAAAGACAGAGACTCTGCTAACTCTGGGCCAAATATCAACTCCTGTGGTGATGGGGGCTGCTGTTGAATTAGAAAGGATTTAGGGTAGACACCATGGCTCTTATTTAGACTTTTTATTTCTTTTTTCATATAACGTTTTATTAAAAGAATATTTTCTTTCCTTTTACATACCAACCCATGTTCCCCCTCCCTCCTCTTCTTCCACTCCCCTCGCCTACCCCCATCCCACTCCCACCCCCTCCTCATAGAGAGTAAGACCTCCCTTAGGTAGTCAACTCAGGCTGTTATACCATGTTGAGGCCAGACCTAGCCACTCCCTCCTGCATCAAGGCTGAGTAAGGCATGGCACCTTAGGGAATGGGGGTCTAAAAAGCCAGTTTGTGTACCCAGGGTAAGTCCTGGTCCCATTGCCAGGGGACTCACAAACATATCAAGCCATGCAACTTTCACCCACATTCAGAGTGCCTAGTTTGGTCTCATAAAGACTCCTCAGCTGTCAGCCCAGAGTTCATAAGCTCTCGTTAGCATGGGTCAGCTATTTCTATAGTTTTTCCCATCATGATTCTAAACCTCAAAATTACTATACAGTAATTTTGTATTACTGTATACATTGGATCCATTGGAAAGATGTTGTGATTGATACAGAGGAAAGCAACCAGTGAATGTAGAGTACCATTCCAGACAGTACCGACAGCAGGAATGGGTGGGGGGAATTGTCACAAAATCACATAATTTCTTAGTGATAGAAAAATCCATGTGGCTTAAATGCAAGTGGACATTGGGAGATTGTGAGAGAAGTCACAAGATGGGCATGTGGTCAGACCGTGGAAGAAATTGTATGACCTTATAAGGATCAGAAGTTTTTTTGTAATAGACTCATATTTTGGTAACTAATTGGTACTTGAATTATCCACTGTAATAATTTTTCCATAATTGCATATTACTATTTACTTTTGGTTTTTTTCTTTAGTGTGATATTTAAAAAAACCTAGTGTTTTCATTTAATGATATATTTCTTATCATCATAAATTTATTTATAAAATCACAGATTGATACAAAACCTTCATTTTTCTTAATACAAATGATAACACATACAATGATTGTGGGTTTGGGTCTTTTTGAGACAGAGTCTCATCCCATGTAGCACAGACTGACTTCGGATTCACTAAATACCTGAGAATAACATTGAACTTCTAATACTCCTGCCTTCAGTTCCCAAGTCCCAAGTCTCATATAGGTATGAGAGCCAAAGATCTTGCTTGTTCATTTTGCATTTTTATGAAAAGGGGGGTTATTTTGGTCCACTCCTTTTGAAGTTTCAGTCCATGGTCACTTGGATCTTTTACTTGGGATGTGTAGGGATGCACTGTGGAGCAAGATAGCTCACTTTATAAGAGACCTGAACACAGAGACCCAAGTTCCACAATTTCCTAGCACAAAATAACCCCCAAACACCCTACACAGCCCATTTCTTAAACTCTCTACCATGTTCCAAAAGTGCCTCGCTGGGGATAAAATGTTTAACCCCTGTCCCAAAGTGGGATATTCCACCTTTAAACTAAAGAGAGGCCATTGGATATGCGTGGAACTCACATCTGCACACTAGGGGTAGACCCACCAAGTGTCAGAACCTGAAAACAAAGCTGAGTGAACCACAGTCCTTAAACTTCAGCATGTTTTCCATTCTCACAATGAGAAGAAGCCATTGTGGGTTGCTATGGCAATGCTACAGGTTTCTTCCAACCAGGTTGGATGGAGAATGTTTGCATGTGTGCAGGTCAAACACTACATAGGGCATACTAGACCATGAATGTTTCTAATTCTTAACTCAGTGCAGTTTGAGATAAGAAGTTTTATGTATGTCAAAAACTAAAAGAAAAAAAACTATATAGTTGATTTTTATTATCAGCACTACAGGACAAACCAAAACGTTAATAAATTCTTGTGAGCAGAGAAGCCAGTTTGAAGGTATAAGTTTACGTATCTTCAAGAGAGCTAGCTCACATGGTAGTATGCTTTCAACAGTAGCTCAAAAACACAATCAGACAACAGATATGTTGGTTGCCAGAATGCAGAGCTTTCTGGAAACCTGCATTCACACACACACACACACACACACACACACAGAGTCTAGTAAGGACATAACTTACAACATGCTGGATAGATTGCCTCTGTGAACAGCCATGTGTAAGAAATGGACAGTTCCTAATAAATGTTTGTTAACTGACAAAATAAATCTTCGGGTCAAGAATGTCTCTTGCTGATTATTATGCACAAATGGGCTTTAATCCTTTTCAAATTGTATCTGCATGTCCTAAATAAATTAAGAGAAATGACAAGATGGAGATGCCCAGCTAAGTCAACATAGGTTAGAAGGTGCTTCACACCATACTTGCCTTGGAATCTGAATTGATTTCATTAAACTTTAGCACTTTCTAAGCCAAAGCCTTAGGTTCTCTCTTTGTATCTGTTCTCTTTCCTATTTCTATTCCGTATGACTGATTTGCTCATTCAATTCCTTGTACTTCACTTCCTCTTTGTCCAGAGTCTCTGAACTCTTTTTGGCTCAGGTTTTAATAATGCACAACCTACTCACCAAACTACCTCATTCTGTGGTGAGCATTGCATCCTCAAGACATTTACAAAAACAACCAGCAAATACTCTGTTGTAATTAGGTCAAATAATTCTAGAAAATTTCTTTTGTTGACTGAGCCTATAGACTCATCATGGTCTCTTAGCGCTTTGTGTTTTTCTTGGCACAAAGATAATTACTTCTATTACCATCCCCAAATAGCAATGCTTTTCTTCTCCAGTCTTTGTGTGGAGCCGTCTATTAGCTCACTGACACAAGAGTTTCTAATATGTTGTTTTGGTCCATAATTTATTTACTCCATAAATTTCAGCTGAGCTGCAAGCATTTAGATTCTAGCTTAGGTCAGCTATTTTCTATCCAGATTCCTTATCTTTTTAGTTAAATGTATTAGAAGTTCTGATACATCCGAGGGTGTATATGCACAGATGTCTATTTAAAAGCACATGTCCATAAATTGATAGGCCATTCTTTTAAAATACTGATTAGTGCTACATTAGTCTGTGAGTGATCTGCTACTCTTCAGTGTTTTCACTACAGCAATCTACCATCAATTCTCAACCAAATGCTCACTGGTATACTTATAGTTCAGAGTTCAGCAAGTAAACAGTTTAAATTTCCTGAAGTCAGAGCCCAGTGATTTCTACAGCATACTCTCATAGAATAGAACAATATCAGTTGTAAAGTTTGTTTTTTTGTTTTGTTTTGTTTTGTTTTGTTTTGTTTTGTTTTGTTTTGATACACTGTCTATCTGGCAAGTATGACCATCTTTGAACTTGCTCTGTAGACCAGGCTGGTCTCGAACTCAGAAAGCCACTGCTTCTGCCTCCCAAGTGATGGAATTAAAGGTGTGTGTCAATACCACCCAGACTCTAGTTGTAAAGTTTAATCCAACAAATCTTTTGGTACACTAGCCAGGGCAGTGATTTAATTTTGATGGCCATGTAAATAGACTCCCTCCCATTATAAAACATTCAGTGCTATTGAACACAAACTAAAATTCTTTTCCATCAGTGGGGTTATCTGCCATTCTCTTCATCCTTTGAAGGTACAAAAGTTTTTTTTATTTTGTTTTTGTTTGTTTTCTCTGTTTTTAAAATGTCTTTTGGGTCTACAATAAACAGTAGACAGTTGCTGTTTTTCCACTAAACACATTCTTACAAATACCCATAATAGTATACATCAATGAATTACCTTATTACCCACCTTGTCAGAACATAAGATTCTCAGCTACTCAGCACCAGAATGCAATCCTAATAGATCTAAATCAAATCCCACATTCCAACTGCTGCCTTCAATGTGTGACTGGAATGAACAAGGAATGAATCCTGTCAGGCCAATGAAGTGCAAGGAGATATGTATGGGGCATGTCTGGGGATACTGTTTCTAGTTTCTCTCTCCATTGCCAACATAACAGAAGTTTTATTGATACTGCACTGAATGAGAAAGTGCATGGTTAGGAATAGATGAATTACCTCTGTTTAAATCCTTTTCTGCTTTGTATGACCTTGGGAAAGTTCATTAATATCTCTGTTTCTTGTTTGTCATATGTAAAATGGGTATAATAGGGATTTCTACATATGGAGTTTTAGTTCAAGTCATGTAAACATGCACTTCTTAAGCACTGAAAACAGTGTTTGGAACAAAATAAGTCTTTTCAGAAAATAAATGTAGCTCTAGAAAGGGTCAGAACCTGGATATGAAAACATGGACTTCAACAGCATAACCCTTCTGAAGCCAGCCCTAAGCAGCTGCTTTTGAGCTATGAGTCATCATTATAGCTTTGTTGATTAAACCAGGTTCATGTGAGCACTGTTTCTATGATGAGATAGTCTTCATTTTCATAAAGACAACATAGCACTTTTGCTTTTGAATATAAAGATAAAGAAGACAGGGATACTGCCTCACATTCAACACATACTTATTAAATATCTATTATAAATACAGAAACCAGCAATTACTGAAGGTAAAGTGAGATGGATTTATACAAATAACTATAATGAATGGTATAAAGTTTCTAAGACAGCCACTGGCAAGTTACCCAGAAAAGTCCCATAGAGATTAGGTTTTTCATTTAGTATTTGTCTTAGTTACTTAGTCACTCTGATAAAGTACTCAGACAAAATGTAGGAAGAGGTTTATTTTGGATCACAGTTCATGGGTGCAGTCTAGCAGGGCTGTGAAGTCATGACACTGGAGTATTGAGCAGCTGGTCACATTACTTCCACACTCTGGAAGCCTAGGGAGAGTAATGACAGCACTCAGCTCATTTCCACATCTTTAGACTCAGTCCCAGTGTCCCAAGATGGAGAATGGTGCCACCCAAAATTAAGGTGATACTTTTCAAATCAACTAACCTGTCTAGATAATCTCTCAGAAGCATGCCCAGGGGCTAACCTAATGTAGATAACATTTCACAAATGTGCCCAGAAGTGTGTCTCCTAAATGATTCTAGATTCTAAAATTAATATTATCCTGTCAAGGTAATATTAGTCATCACAGTATTCTTGAGACTGTGCCGTTTCCAAGAATAAGAATGTAAGATCTTTTGTAAATTCTGTGCTTCCATTCATTTATCAAAAAAAAAATTCATTGAGTTCTTAGAAGTGTCAGAAATAGTTTTAAAAAGTTAGATATTGACCAGTTTAGACATTATACCCATTCCCACAGAGCAGCAGTGGTCAGGAAGTTCTTAACTAAAGAGCCATATACACTATAAGGGGATAGGAGTATGACTCCATAATATAATACAGCCTTAACATATGCAGCGTCCTGAGTTTAGTATCCAGCATACACACACACACACACACACACACACACACACACACACAAACACACACACACACATGTGCACATACAAACATATGCACATTATTTAAATACAATAATTGTAATGAGTGTTTTGAAGAGAAAATTCACACAATTTCAAAGATATTAGACAAAGAAAGTGTGGAGTCACCACCGATTTCTGTATTTTATGCATAAGGAATTGCTTTATCAAAAAGACTCCTGATTACTCAGCTGGTCATCATGGGAGTCAGAACAAAAACCCAGTTGTCTTGGATTCTTCCCTCCTGCTTTATTGTCTCCAGTGAGCATCATCTTCATGGGTGGAACTATTTATTTCAGTGTACAATGATCCTAGGTGGATCATGGTTCCTAATAAAACACTATTCTCAAAATAAATACCACATGTCTTTCTAAGCCATCTAAAGTCACTGCTGTTTAATGTTTATGTCAGGGTCAGAGAGATGGCTCAATGGTTGTCATGTAATCTTAGCCACCAAAGTTTGATCCTCAGAACCTACATAAGGTAGACAGTATCAAGTTCCCAGGTTGTCATCTGGCCTCCACTCTGTGCATGGCTCATTTGTCCGCACACAGAAATACATACAATAATAACAACAATGATGATGGTAGTAGTATGTCAGTAACAACCTTCTTGCAGTATGGTGGGAGTATTGTCCAGTTAATGTTCAGATGTTTTATAGTAAGTAAAGATGGGTTGAACTCGAAGAGGGAGAAAAGCATCTGTAAAATATTTTCAGTGCTAAATTAATGTTATATCCAGTTGTGCTGGACTGATTCCTTGCCTTTCCTTGACAAACTGACAAAGAATGAAAACTAACTCAAATTATACTACTAGAGTCACATATGGCTTAACTGAACTCTTAGGTTGAAGTGTTGACATGTGGCTATTTTGTAGAAACAAATGATCATTAAAGAGAACAGAGCAGTCAACACAAACAGGAGGCTATTAGCATGTGTCACCACTGGCTTCTGGTAGAAACAGCCTAATAGGCAACAAATAATAAAAGTTACTGTTTTGAAACTAGCTCAATTAATGGCTTTTGTTGTTGTTGTTGTTTCTCATGGGTCAAAGCAAACTGTTTTGGTCTTGTTTTCCCTGCTTTCCAACACTGACCAAAATTCCCTATAGGCAGAGTCAGGGTCCCTTGATTTGCTTCAGCTCACTTCTGTGAAGAGAACTCATTAAAAAAAATGTCCTTACACTTTTACCACCTTCTTTGCAAAGTGCATTTTGTTTTTATTGCATTTTTCATGCTTAAGGTATCTCAAAGCAATTTACAGTAATGAGTTTCAAATCTGGATTGACAGTGGCTCTGTAGGCAATCATGTTAGCCATTTCTGATTCAAGGAAAGCTAATTCTAAGTCCTGGAATTAAAATCTCTCTTGTCAAGAGAGGCAGTCTCCTGGGAGAGAGCATGTTTCCTTCTGCTGTCCCATTCTCTCTCGCTCACACTCTTGCTCTCTCTCGCTCTCTGATCTCCCTTTCCTTTCTTCCTCTCGAAACTAACTTTGTCAGCACTGACAGCTATCATGTGGCTATAAAAGGATGGCATCTGTGCCATTCTCACAGAGACATTTTCTTCTGCTGAGTTGGGGCCTTCTACATGCTATGAACACACATTTAGTGATTTAAAATAGAATTTAGAGGGTACTTGGATCATTTTGGAAATGTGTTAAAATAAAGAATCTGTAGCATGAATCTTAAAGGTTCTTACTAATAAAATCAAACCTGAGCCAGGTATTGGGGTGAACACTGGAAGATCAGAGAGACAGAACAAGCCACAGATATCTCACCTCGCCAGATCCTCAGCTGGTCTTGTCTCCTCAGACTGGAGGCCTCTGAGTCCTCATCCGGAATGGGTCTCAGTTGAATTACTGCTCAATAGCCTGAAAGCTTAACCAGCTGAATGCTTAACCAGCCACATGCTTAACCAGCCAAATGCTTCTAGTTTCTGGTCCTCACACCTTATATACCTTTCTGCTTTCTACCACCACTCCCTAGGATTAAAGGCTTGCTTCCTGGGATTAAAGGCGTGAGTCACCATGCCTGGCTGTTTCCAATGTGGCCTTGAACTCACAGAGATCCCAGATGGATTTCTGCCTCTGGAATGCTAGGATTAAAGACGTGTGCTATCACTGCCTAGCTAGTGGCTTTTCTGTTCTCTGACCCAGATAAGTTTATTAAGGTACACAATATTTTGGGGAACACAATACCTCCACAAGAACCAGGTTACACTGGGTCTGCCTCATTAATGCTACCAATGCCTGCAGTCCCGAGCTTGTGTAAAAAGCCTACTTATTTGATCTCATCTTCTACATGAATTCTGTTCTTGGATTAGTAATCCCTCCTAAACGTTCCTGGATAGCATCCTAAATCCTTATAATATGATTTTGTAATGTAAATTGTATTTGGCATTTGTCTATGTCCTTGAGTAATAGTAAACATTTCAGCAGCCTTCTCTAATGTGACATGATTGTTCCCTAGTATTTACTATCTTGTCTGACTTATAATGGTTTGTAGGTAATATAATTAAGAAGAAAGAGGAAAGAAAACATGAAACTGATAAAAAAAAAAAGAGAGAGAGATCCAAAGTGAAAGAGAAGGGAAAAGAAGTGAAGGGTGATAAGAAAAGAAATATAAATAGCTTCCTGCACATGCTGGAACAAACTGGAATTGGTCTGATTCCATGTAGATAATATAGACTGTTTGGGTTGTTAAACTATTTCTGTTTACTTAGTCCCTTGTGTTTCTATAAGAGGACCCTATTGACTGGGAGGGTTTATGCACAGCAGAAACTAATTGCTCACAATTCTGGAAGTTGGGAAATCCAAGAACAAGGTGCTGTCTCATTTTTGTGCCTATTGAGGGTCTGGTTCCTGGTTCACAGAGGCCAATCTCAGTGTGTTTTCATTTGGAGAAAGTGGAAGGACTGAGAGAGCTATTTGTGTACCTTTATTAGAAACACTAATCCCATCTTGTAGTCTCTACCTTCATTATCTAATCATTTACAAAAAGGCTGTTCTCCTAATACAATCCCTGTTGAGATAAGGTTTTCTATGAATCTGATAATGGTATTCACCTTCTTCCTGATAAAGGGAGCTTCCATGAGGATTCTAGTAAAAGGTCATTCAGCCTTTGCCCAAATTCCACAATTCTCCGAAGTCATCCTTGATATGTTTGAAAAGGCATAATTATTGAGACATATTTCTCCAATGGTAAATAACCTATCTCCTACAGCACAGACATTCATCTCAGTCTGTGTCCTCCAGCATCTGAAAGTGTGATTCAACCCTTCTTACACTGGAGAACTCTCAGACACTTAGAAGCTCTTCCTAAGTCTCTCCTGTCATTGTCCATGGACACCTCTAGTTTCATTCAAGCAGGGTATTTGTTACTGTAAGGAATACAGTAAACAAGGCCTCACCCTGCCATCCAGAGCTACCTCTATGTTGACCAGGACTCTACTTCACAGTAATATTTCTTCATCGGCTCATTCAAAACATTTGCTCCGCTAAAACTTTGAGGATTTTTACATTACATTTATGATATCATGAGTTCTGAATTTTCATTTTTAGTAAAGTAGTACTCAGCTTTGTTTTATGTTTCTGGTGTTTTTATTATTTTAAATGTAAGTTTATCTTGATACTAGTTTTACTTTAGTTATTTACTTGAGGTTATCATTTGTGATATTTACTTATTTATTAGTGCTGTAGATTGAAAGAGGGTCTTCTGTATTCTAGGCACAGTAGAAAAGAAAAAAAAATAGACTGAGTAGTGGTACTTGCATTTAATCCCAGCCCTCAGCAGGCAGAGGCAGGCAGATCTCTGTGAGTTTTAGACCAGCCTGGTCTACAGAGGGAGTTTCAGGACAGCCAAGGATACATAGAGAAATCCTGTCTTGAAAAACAAAAAAATAAAGGGGGGGGGGGCTGAAGAGATGGCTTAGCATCTGAGGGCACTTGCTGCACTTCCAGAAATCCTAAATTCAATTCCCAGCAACCACATGGTGGCTCACAACCATCTATAATGGGATCTGATGCCCTCTTCTGCCCCGAAGGCATACATGTAGATAGACTACTCATATACATAAAATAAATAAGGAAATCTTCAAAGAAAACAAGTATATTTAAGTATATTTATTCTCATATTTTCACAGCTAGTAATTTTTTTTTTAAAGAGGGAACTGGGTTGGCCATTTTCTAGTAGGTGAGAGGAGAATTGCCACCAGTAAGAGCTTGTCTTTCAGGAGGTTGCTATACTCAGAAATCACATCGTTGAAAGACTTTCTGACTCCATTTAAAGAGCAAAACAATAACTGACATATTTGACCTATAGTAATATACACTGATGAAACTAAAGTCAGAAAAAAAATTGACAGCTCGCTATAACAGATGTTACTCACTTGTGGAGCTACTTGATGTCAGTGGGTGTTTCTTTACTCAGAACTCAAGACCCAGGTCCTATTTAAGGCTTCCATTCATTACGGTAATGTTACTTCCAAGTTAGGCATGCTCATGTCAACCAATCGAATGGGGAAAAAACACACAGAGAAAGAATAGTCATTTATTAAGCTCTTTTTCTGGGAAATGACACATATTGCCTCTGCTCACACCCACTAGACAAAATTAGTCATGTGACCTGGTCTCCCCTCCCAGACCAGCTTTCCTCTGTTCTCTAGAAGAGAAACCCCAGCATTAGCTATCATATGTCTGACACAAGTGTTGTTGTAGGAGTGGCATAGTTTATTTACATGGATCTGGTCATTTTTAATAATTCAGGCAGTTTTTATCAACCAATTCCAATACTGTAAAAAAAAAAAAGTAAAAAATTGTGAACTGGCAATTATATTTATAACTTACCTATCACCCAGTAATTATTTCCTTACTTCAAAAGCAAACTTTCCTACAATTATTAGCATTTTCCTATTAATTGGTTGATTTTCATCAATACACATTTTAAATTTTATTTCAAAATGATCTGTTAAACTTTTCAAGACTACATGAGAAAAAAATTGTGAAAAATGACTTTCCCGTGTGAACAACACACTTGTTTCTTGCTAGGAATAAGCAGGTTTTTTTTTTCTAGAAATAAAATATACATCAGGGAAGAAAAAAACACCAATGATATTCTAATATCAGCCACAAATACAGGACTTGACAAAATTCTTCCTTCACAAAAATCTAGTCAAAATATTTCACATATATATATACAAGGCCTTAGGTTCAATTTACATGACTGAAAAGTGAATTTATAAAGTAATCCAATAAGTTGTACATAGAGAAAATATATCATTATGCAATTTATAGTTCTCCATATTGTTCCAAAGACATGAAGAAAATCCATTTTGCCAAATCTTGTGTAGAAAAAAAGCAACTTCTCATCCTATTATATTTATTTAAAAAGAACATGTCATGCTTTGTAGATGAATGAATAATACCAATTCTCTTTACTAGTGTGAATTAAGTATTTATCAAAATGTTCAGGAATTAGATATTTCCTGACAAAGACACCAGTAGAAAACAGCTGTTTTGTCATGTGAAGTGCCCTGGAATCTATTACCTAAAGGTTGATGTTCTGTGGTGCTGATTTTAAAACTCCAGTGGGTTGCAACAGTCATGGCACTCAGATTTTCCACTTTTCACAGTTATGGAGGCATAGTGCAGAAAGCAAAATTTAGGCTCATGGGGAAAGGATTTCATGCTAAGGTTCTTAAGGATGGGGATGCAGTGGTGCAGCATCCCAGTTCCTCAGTTCCTTCTCTACTTAGTGTTGCTTTAAGGGAGTCGGTCCCAGAAAAAGAAAGTTTTTTACAGTAGTTTTTTCAGTACCAGCAGAGGAAATCTTAACTGTCTGTTCAAACCTGTATTAGAAACAGATAAATCTGGCCCTTTCCTCCTGGGAAACTAATGGAGTGAAGGAATTCAAATTTCAACAGGTAATGTTTTATGCTTGTGACAGATGGACAAACCCATGGTTCATGATATTCTCTCCAGATGCTGCAGGGATTCTTCAAGATGCCAGAAGTTTAGGATCCATAATAGGAAAGTGGGAAACCTGGGGAAAGTTGTCCTTTTTGTGGATTTACTTTAGTGGCCACTGTTTCTCAACCATTTGGGAGCGGGGATATGTGATTTGACTCTTTAGTGCTTGATCAGAAATACTCCTTGGAGAGTTTGGGAGGTAGAACACCTTGGATAGTGACCTCTTGACTCTTTCATTGGATCCCTGTCAGTCTTCACCTCTATTAATGGTAATCACTCTGGTTGCATACTAGCATCTTTAATAATGACAACTTACTTAAATCTATGTTATTGCTACTGTTGAACCTCCAGAACCAGAAGTAAATTAGATCAATGGCTTGAATTTTAGTAAAATAAAACAACAGCAAGTGGCAAAGCAGCTGTTATTTCTGAAATGATACATCCTCATCAGATAATTGAGAAAAAAATCACAGGACACTAAATCAGTAGATCTCCCTTGAATGCCCTCTCACAACAACTGTGCATTAAGGAACCACTATATTTAGCATCTTTTGCTTTCTGACAGCATAAGCCTGCATCCTTGGAATGCTCCTGTCAGTCTTCCACAGGAAATATAATGCACAGTGCCATTATAAATTGTCACCAAACAGAAAGATAGGTATGTGAGGATTCTCCTGGAACATGCTGTTATATTGGAATATGCAGTACATTTTTGAGCAATGTATAGTCCTAGAAACATGTGCAGTAAGGGGTGGATGGCATAATGTGAGAGCAGCACGAACAGAAAACGAAGCAACTTTGGAACTAGGCATAATATAAAACTATCTACTGGTACTGCCAGACCTCAATAATTCCTTGTCAGTTTCTCCCATCAATAGCCTACGTGTTGAAAGGGGGTTATCTAGGCAGCCTCGCTTTAATGTCAGATGGGTTTATAGTCATCTGATCTCTAGGCAATGCCATCTGTGGACTATCTCCTGTCCTGGACATCTCTTTCTAGTCCCTTCTCTCAAATGTCCAGTTCTGAAGAAAAACCAGATATTAAAGAACAGTACTTTCTTGGTAAATGGAGATGTTAAAGTGGAAGTGAGGAAGAAAATATCTGAGGTTAGTGTGGTAAAATAAGAAGAAATGAAAAAAAGATTTGAAAAAAATCACGAAATAACTCTCAATCTTGGAAAGTTCTACACTGGCAGATTCAACTGATGGTTAATCAAAATTTGAGGAGGAGAAAGGAAACTGTATTGCAAACTGCAGATTTTGTCATTATTCCCTGAGCAACACAATGTACCAACTAATTTATCAGCATTAACATTGTATTAGCACACTGAAGAACTTAAAGATAACTTGAGTATACTGGGAAAGATTCATTGGTTCTATACAAATAATACACTGCTTAATAGAATGGAGATGAGCATGGAAAGTTTTTGATTTTGCAAGGGTTCTGGAACCAATCCCCAGGCATCAAGAGTCAACTACACTTCACTAAAGACTCCAGGAGGCAAGGTTTGTAACACAGCATACAGCATGTTTAACAGTAAAGAGAGGTGAAGTATGGCCTCTGTGCTTAGCAGCCAGCATTTGGAGTGACTAAAGCTTGGATAGTATGTGGGGAAAGAGTGAGAACTGAGGTTGGACAGTAGCCAGATCATGAACCACAACTCTGAAAGAGCTAAAGACAACATATAGTAAATCTAACTGAATTTTGAAGTACTTCCAAAATTTATCAAACACACTGAAATGCTGGCTAGCTCTCAAAAATGAACCTTGGCTGAAATCATGTCACTGGTGATATTTTTCTCTGAAAACTATTTAAGAACTTAGAAAAGAAATTGTGAGGTACTTTAAGGCCTTCAGGCTCTCAAAGTCTCAAAAACACATCCTTCTTAGAGAGTACTCCCACTTTTTCTCTTTTTTTTCTCAGAGAAAAAGAGAGGCCCTGAAAGCAATGATTCAATGAAAATTTACAAAGAACAGAATGGAAATGGCCATTGCAATAGATTGATCAAATATATTAAGGCAGGTTTTCAAATGTCATGCTTGTGGAAATTAAAATAAATGAAGAGTAACTTACATAATTATTTGAAATGTTAACCAAAATATCCTATTAAATGAAAATGTGGATTGAGAAATAATATGCACAAAGTCTTTTAGAATGTAGTCCTAAATATAATTATAGCTTCCTCTAAGGAGTATGCCAGAGCAAGGCAGAGGGTATGACATTGTTCACCTCAGATGTTTATTTACTTTATAATGTACTTATATTACTTTACTATTGTAAACTTTATCCAAAATTTTAATGGACTAGCAAGGAAAAGCAGGAATGGTAAAGGTAACATATTCACAGAACCATATACATAGAATGCCTTTGATGATATCACCTCAGCTTAATTAATGATTTTTTTGCTTGATTTAATGCTTGGATAACTTAATCCAGTTGTCTGGTTGTTTTGGATCCAAAGAAAATAAATCTTTCCCCCACTTTTTGTTGAACAGTTTTATTGTACTTTTCTGAGTTTTCTGAGCCATTTTTTCATACCAAAAACTTCACTGACAGAAGACTGCTCAGTTTTTCTAATCCACCCTTCAAATAATAAGGAAATTATGATCAAGATATAAGAATAGATTTCGATGAGACTGAGACTCTGTCCAAGTTAAAGGGTTGGATGGAGAAGAAGAAAGCTTCCTTGAATACTCAGTGGATTCAATCATTTTATATTTTCTAAATTAACATTGTGTGTTATTTATCTCATAATGGCAACAAATTACCTTTACAAGTAACTTAAGAGGGAGAATTTATTTTGGCTTACAGTTTTAGGGGACACAATCCATCATGGCTGAAGGCATGGCAGGCAGCAGAAACAGGAGGAGCAGGTCAGGAAGTAGTGATGAAAGCTTATGCTCGGCTCACTCTTTTGTGATTTTATCAAGGATCCTTGCCCATGGAATGGTACTACCCATAATTAAGATGGGTGTTCTTATTTTAACCTAGTCTAGATATTCCCTCACAGACATGCATAGAGATTTGTTTCCACAGTGATTTTTAAATCTCAGCAAGTTGACAGTCAAGATTAGCTGTCATGTGCTCCTAACAAAGTTTGAAATATTATATGTAAATTTGCTTTAAAAACAAATATTAATAATTAATTAAGATGACTGTAAATGACAAGTGTAGAGACTATAAATGTATCTACCTAGTCCAGTGGTTCTCAAGATTCCTAATGCTACAACACTTGAATACAGTTCTTCATATTATGCTGACCACCAACCATAAAATTACTTTTGTTGCTTCTTCACAACTATAATTTTGCTACTGTTATGAATCATAATTTAAATATCTGTGTTTTCAAATTATCTTAGGTGATCGTTGTGAAAGGGTCATTTGACCCCCAAAGGGGTCATAACCCACAGGATGAGAACCACTGATATAGTAAAAAAAAAAAAAACACACACACATAGGTAACTATATCCATAAATATAAAAACTGATCCTAACCAGAATCATAACAAATATTAGCCTAAGATACTTCATTATTTAAAATAGAGGAAATCTTTGGAAATATATTGATCCTATTATACTCTTTGCCTTTCTGCCTGCCTGACTTCTCTTCTTTGGCTGCTTGAGTTCAATATAAAAAGTTGTACTGAACTGTATCAAAATAGGGTACTTATGCACAAATACTCATATTTTAGATGTGGATTTTCTGGACAAACCTCTTTGCTGCCAAGAATCCCCTTGGGTCCCTTTAGGCTGCATCCTCAGGGACCCATATCAGATGACCATGACTCCCCTTCCCTGCTTTTCATGTTTCATTTTGTCTGCTTTTAATAGTTGCAGCCAATCTGGATTTGAAATGGTTCAGTTCACTGCAGAGGTTAAAGAATAATTTTGTTTACTCTTAATTCAAATTAACCCTAGAGCAGAGTTGGTTATCCTGGGCGTGGAACCTTGCTCCAGAAAAGAAAGAGTACTCTATTTTCAGATTTTGAAAACCATAAAGCCACTGATCTTAAGCATTCTGCCTCTTTCATTCATTTCTTCTCCTTATCCAGTTCATCAGTATGCATGAACTCAGAGCTATCAGTGGTTAAACTTGAGGCACTAGGGTGGGGCATTAGGTTGTGTCATTGGGTGCAGTGGTGGCTTAGTAGTGTGTGGGGATTGGGAACTTGCTGAGTGGACAGGAACTGCACTGACAAAGATGCTAGAAATGTCCTCAGTTATTTGAGGACAACAAATGTTCTGTGATAATTTTTGAGGCTTGTTTTTAGTTTCTTTCTGTTGCTGCAATAAAACACTCTGAAAAAAAAACGCAATTTAGAGGCAGAAGAGTTTTATTTGGTTCATATTTCCAGGTTATAGTCCATCCTTTAGGGAACTTAGGAGAGATACTCAAACAAGAACTTGAAGCAAAAACCATGGAAGAAGGTCATTGCTGGCTTACTCTGGGACTCATGCTGGGCTAGCTTTATTTTATAGCCTAGGCACACAGGGATTGTATCCACAAT
The DNA here is from genome assembly GCF_049852395.1 of Peromyscus maniculatus bairdii. Taxonomy (NCBI): domain Eukaryota; kingdom Metazoa; phylum Chordata; class Mammalia; order Rodentia; family Cricetidae; genus Peromyscus; species Peromyscus maniculatus. The sequence continues at coordinate 97,073,836 of NC_134853.1, forward strand.
GGACTGGGCCCTCAGACAGGCCCATATGCCAACCTTATCTAAAAAATCCCTCAAATGAGACTCCCTTCTCAAGTGACTCTAAGCTGAATCAAGTTGAAAGTTAAGGCTAAATAGGACAAGGCTTAAGTCTTTAGGCCAGGGAAGTAATATCTATATAGTTTTTAGATGTATATCATATTCCGAAGCTGAACATAAGAAGAAATTCAAGCTAAATTCCCCCAGATGCTAAGAAGACAAAAGAAAGATATTCATGGCATCTCTCAAGAGTCATCATCAAATAATAGAGACAATCAGAATGGTTGACATATTTCTTCCCTGTCTTCAGATGATGAAATATCTTTTTTATTCTTTATCACTAAGAGAAAAAAAAGGACATGGAAGAGAGAAAAAATTAACAACTAATATCCTATCTTTGCCTAACCTAGTGCCTTTATTGGAGTTAAACTAGAGACATCTATAGCCTTTCATGGCCTTGCTTCAATGTTCCACCATACAGTTAGTCTATATACCAGGTGTGGCTATTTCTTTTATGTTATTCTAGCCCGATAATTGACCCAATACTATTAAAAGAAAAAAGATCAAACCAAGCAAAGGCAAATAAAACTGTGATAATGACAGGACAGTTTAAGTAGCCAGTAACATATTTATAGCAAGTACTTTAGAAAACACTGGCCACACAAGACTTGAAATTGAGAGTTATTTTAAACATTCTAGTCTGTTCTACTTGGCCTGGTAAGTGATTATTTCCACTGGCTTTGTCAGGATACATTTCTCTCATTTAGACACATTCTCACAGCAAGAAAGAGGTAAAGCTGATTGCCAGTGAGATGTTATGGGTTTGGCCAACCATGACTACCAAGATGAAGCATTTATAAAAATCATATAATGGCTTCAAGAGTATATAATAAAGGCATGGAGGGTTTGTCCACCTTTCCTCATACTTTAACTTAAGTATTCATTCAACGTTTCTTTTTTTTTTTTTTTTTTTTTTTTTTTGGTAATATCCTTCCTACTGAGCCAGTAAACACAAATATATTGGGTTCTGGGAATAGATCTAGGATTAATTGTAGTCAATGAAGAGGTTGTGGGAACTCCAATTTATATACACTACTTTGTTGGACTGATAGTTGTGGCTAATATCTGAAGTGAGAGAGTCCGGTGGGTCTGAACTCTCAGTATGCTATCTAGACCTGTTCTCAGAAGGATACCATCAGAACTGAATAGGAGAGCACCTGCTAATGTTGCCTGCTACAACACTGCTTATTTATGAAGAAAAATCCTCACATACCTGGCATGCGAAATGCACTGTGACAATCAAGAGGAAGAAACTGAGTTTGAGTTTATTTATACCATGCCCTTTAGAAATTGGTTTCTATTCATCTCCACGCTATACTTCTGTAAATGGAATTTCTTTTCTGTAAAAGTTTAAATGTGTTTTTATTATATTGAAGTTGTATTTTGAATGGATTTAACTACATTCCCTAGGCATGCTGAGACAAGATAGAAATTCTTTTTGAGGGAGAGATTATCATTTTAAACTGATGGTGTTAAGAGTAGAAAAAGAATAATAATAGCCATGAAGAGGAAAAGATATGCCAAGCACTTCAAGGTAATGCACCTAAAACATACAACCATGTTGGCATCATTCAGTTTTTAACTTGGTGAAGAATAGCCATCTAAACAATAAGTATTTCTAAACTAAAAACTCTTGGAGGAAAGAGATAACCCTATTCAGCTGGGGAGGTGTTCTTCCTGTGCAGTGAAGAAAATAGCCTCCACAACCAAAGGTCTAATACCACAAACAGCAAAATCAAAGAAAGTAGACCTGTAACACAGTTAATCAGAACATTATAAACCTTGTTTCCTGAGATAATGTAGGTGGTTATTTTATTAATTATTATGGAGGAATGCAAATGAATATCAAATCTGTGAAAGGACAGAGTGTAATTTCACCAAAGTCCTGTTGCAGGATATGTATTTACACTGTGTGAAGATGTGTCATTGTGACTGATTTAATAAAGCAATGAATAGCCAATAGCTAGGCAGGAGGAATAGATGGGACTTTCAGGGAGAGAGAGGAAATGAGGAAGAATCTAGGCATGCAGGAGATGCCAGCAAGACATGGACACTGGACATACAAAACAAAGGAGAGATAAAAAGCCATGTGGCACAATGTAGACTAATAGAAACAAGTTAATTGAAGTTATAAGAGCTGGTTGGGAACATGCCTAAGCTAAAGGCCAAGATTTCATAGTTAATAACTCTCCATGTCATTATTTGAGGGCTAGTGCCCCAAAAGAAAGTGCGACAAGAAAGACCTGCTACAGTCCAACTTGGTGAGATCAACAATTCTACCGGGCTTCTGTAGAGGTAAGGGGTATCAGCCACTAAGTCCTACCCTAGCATATATGGCAACCTCAAGAAAGATACATTGTGGAATCTCCTTTTCATTCAACCACTCACTTATTATATAATCTAGTGTTTCAAAAAGCATCTATAGCTGGGGGAGACATTAGTATCTAGGATCTTAAGAAAGATTCTGCTGACCTTGTATTACCTCCTTTACCTCCATTACCATTATTATAGCTCTGGCTCCCACCGTACTTTTATGCTCTAGTTTCCATGGATACAGAGTAACGTTATAGGATCTTGTTATAACTTGAGGAAAAAGCACCACACAACAGTAGTCATGAAAATGACAAAGTTTGAATAACAAAGGCACAACTTTTTCAGAAAAAATACAGAAAGCATACAATTCCAATAAATATAAACTTATTTACCTTTTAAGTTTTAATCTTTCCTACTGTATGAATAAATTCTGTATTGTCAAATAAGTTTAAAAAGAAAAAAAATATATGAAAAAAAGATGAAATGCTTATATATTATTCCTGCTTGAGTAATAAGGCCTTGGGTGGATACATTTTAATTTGTTCCCTAGTGAGAAGGATCCTTTCTGCCCAAATTCAATATTCTCTCTGGTTTTCTAGAAATCTTCACTACTAACGGCATCCTTGGGGTAAAAAGGTTTTGAGGTCTGTGACTCAATGTGGACTTGTTCCTGGAGACAATTCTACCAGGTAAAATTGGGCCTAACTTTGAGGTCAATCACTATCGTATCTATGGACTCAAAGTGTCCACAGCAAGGAAGATAGATTTGAGTATCTGCTTATTATATCAATGGTACCTTTTGTTTCTGAGCCTCCAGAAAAATAATGCAAATAAAAAAAGTATGAAAACTTTTTATGCATGTTAACTCACATGTTAACAAACAGCCAAGACCCATGTATCTTTGTATCAGTCCCTTTGCCTCAGTGTGATTATTTACATGTATACTGTGAGCATCTCTTCCAGAAAAAAAAATGCTAACACCACTTTAAGGAGATATTGAGTACCTGAGCCTCCACACTGAAGCCTTTTACCTTCCCCTTCCTGAAACAACAGCACATTTCCAAATAGTTCTATGTGCCACTTTGTAATTACACTTAAGTGAATATAAATAATTGATATAGGGAGACTAAAGGGTCTTGTGCTTTCTATTCTTAAGAAGATTAATGCATTTTTAGTTTCCTTCTTTCAAAAGAAATCTAGATGTTTGGATTTAAAACATCACAATAGATGGTGCAGTTTTATTTCCATTCATTTTTCCAAAGGATTGAAAATATCATTCAAGTAATTTTCCTCTTATTGAATTTTCTTGGTCTCAGTTTTTCTCAAGCATATATTTTGGGGCCTTTACTAGTTAATAGTGTCTCTTTACTACTGATCATATTCCCTGATACATAGTAAATTTGACTTGATATACTGAGCAATTGATACCAGTGACCTTAGAATGAATATAATCCAATCTAATCCTCATGCTAGCTGCATATTAATAGCTTGATGGATTTAATTCATCTTTTAGCTGAAAACTTAGAGATGCTTTTCTTTTTGTTTTCCTTGGCTCTTGTTTTAAACTCCAGACCACTATCTAGAAGCAGGCCACTAAATATGTCATCAAAACTGCTTTATAAATAGTCCTTGTATAATGAAAGAAACCAAGAATACAGCATAGAAGAGTATTTTGAACATTCCTGGAAAAAAAAATGAAGACCCTTCATCTTAGTATTTTAGCAATTCTCATTCAAAGATACCATATTTGGCATTTTCACATATGATGGGCACTAGGTGTGGAACTCACTACAGAGATGCACAACATGTGATGTCTGCCTTGGCAGAGAAACACTAACACTACATAAATTTGAAACAAGACATATAAGTTTTGCTCCATGTATATGGGGAGAGTTATGTGGCCCTCTATTTTCCTTCTATTATATTCTGAAGCATCTGCACATACAAAAGCCAGAGTCACTAGGTGCCCTGATGTTACCCTGAGGTTGCAAGACACAAAGGAAAAACCAAAGAGCCTACAGTGTTAAAGAAAAACAGCCAGAGCTCCCCTGCTTCCATTTGAGGGCACTGTCCTCCCTCCTAACTTCTCATCTGAGCTACGTATTTGTCTTTCTTTTAAAGCTAGAGTAATTCTGTGTTTTCCGCAATTTTCTTTTAAAGCGGGCTCTTTGACAAAAAATAGACTCAAAATCTCAAATTTGCTCTTCAGTTAGCTTAATTACTTCTCTGGAATTTTCAAAGCCGTTATGAAGTTCAGGGCAGCAAGGCCAGGTGGGTGCATGCCAGATGACCTAATCTGGAGTGGGGGGCAGATTCTTTGTCCATTCGGGGGCCACCTATAAGCACCCTTCTTTTTCCCTAAGCTCTGAGTTGTTATGTATGTTCTCTGGACGCTTGGTTGTTTAGAGATAAAGACAGAGTACTTCTCAGATCCATGTCCACAAACTATAAAGAAAAAATGCACACTCGCAAAATCATCTCACGAACATGGTGCCAGGTAAACTCTCAGGAATCCACAAGCATGACCCCAGCTAAGACCGGTAGCAATAATCGAAAGGGTGCCTGAACAGGCCATCTACTATAATCAGATTGGTGACTATCCTCCTAATTGTCATCAGAGAACCTTTATCCAGTAACTGATGGGAGCAGATGCAGAGATCCACAACCAAGCACTGGGCCTTGAAGAAAGGGAGGAGGGATTATAATAGCCAGGGGGATCAAGGTCATGACCAGGGAACCTACAGAGACAGTTGACCTCAGGGACTCTGGCCCAACAGTTAGGGAGCCTGCATGGGACCAACCTAGGCCCTCGGCATGTGTGTGACTGGTTGTGTAGCTTGGTGTGTTTATAAGGCTTCTAGCAGTGAGATCAGTACTTGTCCCTGGCACTTAGGTAGCTTTTGGGAACCTATTCCACATGCTGGATTACCTTGCCCAGCCTTTTTGCAGGTGAGGAGCTAGGTCCTACCTCAACTTGATGTGCCAAGCTTTGTTCAAGCCCATGGGAGGCCTGCCTCTTTCTGAATGGAGACAGGTGCAGTGGGTGGATGGGGAGGCAGGGTAGATGGGAGTATTGGGGACTGGAGGAGAAAAAGGAGGGGAAACTGTGGTCCATATTTAAAATAAATGAAAAAATATTAATTAAATAAAATAAAATTAAAAAAAAACAAACACCAAAATCACCTCACAACAACAGGCATAATATGCTTCAGAACTAAATTTGTGTTATATATTACACGTGCTTTTTCTTGACTATTTAATATAAAAGATCATAGTTACAGTTTTTTCAATATTTCTATGGATTACTGTCTTTAATTCATAATTTTAAAAATATTTCATTTTAGCGCTAATAAGTTCTGAGTTAATATAATGCTTGTATTGTCAAATTTCATAGGTCCCTGAATTCTATCCAAGTTTCGTTTAGGCGCTGCTGTTCCTAACCTTTAGAAAAGAAATACCCTGATCCACATGAAAGGCAACTTAGCACTTCATTGATGAAGTCTGCATTTACAATATTAATGCCCCACCGAGTTAGTTTCAACACATGTAGATTAGAATCATTCTCAAAATTTACAGTTATGTTCAAAATTCCTTTAGTTATCTTTTCCTTACTAATTATTATGTTGGCTGGGGACTTTCTAGAAACCATCTTTCCAAAAAAAAAAAAAAAAAAGCTTTTTATAATTCAGAGAAGGTAATTCCAACTTTACAAAACTACTTTTTCTGTCACACATAATAATATTTGAAGGTGTCATAACTCTTGCTTACTAGCTGGTATTACCAATCTTGGCTGGAGCAAAATTTAGGTAAAATTTGTTATCACTTAAAATACCCAATGTAAGCATCCTAATATTTGTTTGTTAGTCCAAACCTCAACTTGGATTCTCTAAAAATTACTGAAGACTTCATTCATACTTAATTAACAACTCAGGGAACAATAGAGCACATTGTTTTATGATTTAGCAGAGTCCTCTATAAAACCTCTGTGTTTAGTCTAAGAAGAAAAATTGTGTATGTTAAAGTCATAGTTACCCTCTGCCTGCTTCTCAAACCCCACTTGCCAGTCTGCACTGTTTAGGGCCATTCTAGTGATTTTCTATCATCAACTTTAAAAAATATTCATAAATTCTTATACTAAGTAAGACTTGATGTACAAAAAAAATGATAGTCTATTAGTTGTTGTTAAAAATTAGGCCAGTTAAGCAAAGAGAAATATGGAAGGGGTTATTAACCACAGGAATATACAGAGAAAGAAAGAGGGGGGGGGAGAGTTATTTGACCTTGGATACTATTGATGCAAAAGTTCTCCAAGATCTAATTATTTATAAAAGTGAATGCATATTCACAGCATAGTTCATTTAAAATTTGCTCAGGCATCTTTCACTGTTTTCTTAAGCATAGTTTTTCTACTAATTGAATTCACATTGTTAGTTGAGGCTGTGTGAAACTGTTAGAGTCCCCTTGGAGGTTTATTTGACCAAGTTTTCATCATTTCTTGCAATGGCTGAGCCTCATTAATGGTTGCTACTCTCAGTTTCTAAAGAAACTGACCTGAATTTTCACCTAGAACTTATCAATCTGCGATAATGAACATGTGAAAGTATCTTCTAGGCATTAGCATTAAGGCTATCATTAGAGACAGGAACTGTATCATCAGAAATTATTACAGCAAAAAGGAAGATCAGGGCAACAGATGAGTAAAAGAGGAAACTGTTGTTTGGGCGATATCATTAAAGATTGGGTAAGATAGATGCATTCAACTTTTTAGCTTACTTTTGAAAAAGATTGTGGGTTCAGTTAATTTAACTTTTATATTAAGGGTAGGAGCATATCTGCTCTAAAAGCTAAACCATATAGTGTAATTAAGTGTGTCAATATCTGTTTAGTTCCATGATTTTTAAAATATTTTTCTATTAAAATTATGTGCACAGTATTTTTTCTTAGCCTAATAAAGAATACTCAGGAAAACTGCCAGTTATACCATCATCCCAGTGAAGAGGCAGCCTACAGAATGGAAACAAAAATCTTTATCACTTATACATCTGACAGAGAGTTGGTGTCAAGAATATACAAAGAACTCAAAAACTTAACACCAAGAAAAAAGTTAAAAATTGAGGCATGGCATGAAACTTGTGATGGCTATTCCTGATTATCCACTTAACACACCTAGAAACATAGATTCTACTTGGGGAACTTCCTCCATATTGGCCCATAGGCACAAGCAGACTGGCATTTTCTTGAGTGTTGATTGATGGATGAAAGTCAAGCTTATGTGGGCCGTGCCATCTCTGAGCAGATGGGCCTGATCTTTATAAGGAAAGTAGCTTAGCGAAAACAGGACTGCAAGCCAGTAAGAGTGGCCCTCCCTAGTCTCTGCTCAGTTCATACCTTGGGTTTCTGCTTGACTTCCCTCAATCATGGGCTATGACCTATGAGCCAAGTAAACCCGTTCCTTGCCTATGCTGCTTTTGTTCAGTGTTTTATTACAGCAATAGAAATCAAACTAGGAGGACAGAACTAGATACAGGCACTTGGGATGTTGCTATGATTAACCTGATCATGTTTTGAGCAGGAAGGATTGTGGAGAGACTTTGGAGCTTTGAGCCAGAAAAAGACCATTGGGTGCTCAGATTAATGAGCTGTTATGGGAGTTTGGAAGATAATGCTGTGACAAGTGTAGATGGTGGAGGCCTGGCTTGTGAAGTTTCAGAAAGAAGTATGTGAATCCCCCGATGACACTCTTGGATCTCATGTAATATTTTTAGAATCTGTGTTTCCTGGTCAGTTAGGGTTGAAGAATCAACTGTGATTAACAAGAGAATGGTGCCACTTAAAAGAAATCTTTGTTTTACTAGGACAATGGGTGTTGGGTAACTGAGGCTCGAAAATGAGCTCGATAAGAGACCAGCATCATTGAGGTGAAATCTTCTTGGAGGTATTTCCACTAGGTCTGAATACAGACGCTATGGTCCAGATAGGGCAAAATCTGTATATCAAGCTAGTAGCTGAACTCAGTAATATGTAAAAATCTCCCATATGGTACTGATTTTGAAGGGAGGAAAAGCTCAAGGCCAGAAGTTAAAGGTTATCCTTAGTGTGGCAGGGTAGAAGCTCCCCCTACCCCTGACCCCCGAGAGGCCAGGAGGCCATAAGTGAAGGTGCAACCTAGGTTGCTGTGGAGGTCCCAGAACTAAAGGGATCATGAAAAGAAGCTGAAGCCTGGTGCTGTAAAAGAGAGGGAGAGACTATTGTAAAGGCCACAGCTGAAGTGGAGACCACATCATATTGAATATTACAGGACTATTGGATGACCACCAAGGGCAGTGACAGTCCTGTTATGGAGCTCAGTGGAGCCTACCAGACAAACTATGTGATGTGGATGGCAGAGCTGGAGAAGTGTGACTGCCCAAGACTTTGGATCCCATAAGATCATGAGAGAGTCCCAGATGCTAGATATTGACTAAGATTTACACGGTTTGAGTTTAGTTCTGTAATTGTGTCCTGGTTCTTCCTTTAAAAATAAGGAAATATGTAACATCTTTGATTTTATAGGAGCCTGCAATTGAGAGACTTTGGACTTTTAACGAATCATTAAACCTTTAAAGCATTGAAATTTTCTAGACTTTCAGAACTTTTTAAAAACATTTCTAAGTTGGAAAAACATTTCTTTTCATCCAGTATATTTTGATCATGTATATCCCTCCCTCGGTTCCTACCAGATCAGCTCTATCTCACAACCCACCCAACTTTTTTTCCTCTCTAAAACAAGCAAAACAAGAAATACATAAAAAATATCCCCGCAAAATGGAAAATAGTCCATTTTTATTGATAAGATTAATAATACAAAAAATGCTCAAACAAAGCAAAATGAGACAAAATTTCTATAAAATCAATTGAATTCATTTGTGTTAGCCAGTTTTTCCTGGGCATGGGGCCTGCCTCAGGGGATAGTTAATACATTCAGTGAGACACTATGGTAGGAAAATGATTTTTCCTTTGTCAGGAAGTATCAGTTGCAGATAGCTTCTTGGTTAGTGGTGAGAAGTTGTGTCCACTTCCCTATCTTAGTGCTGGACCCCCTCTGTCTTGAACCTGTGTATATCTTGAACCTACTACCACAGTCTCTGAGGCACACAAACATATCACTTTGAGTCACACTTTCCTTTCTTCTTTGTTCCCAAGAACTAATGTTAATATCGTAATATGAAACACTCATTTATATGTCCATCAGTCCTGCTATGCTGGAAAGACACTGCTTTCTTGGAATCATCCATCACCTCTGACAATTGCCATTTACTCTTCCACTAAGGTCTTAGAGCCTTGAGGTTAGGGTTTTGATAAAGATATCTCATTTAGAATTGACTGATCCAAAATCCCTTACTCTCTGCACATTGTCCAGTTGTCATGGGTCTCTGTGTTAATTCTCAGCAACTGCAAGAAAAACCTTTGTTGAAGCCTGAGGGAGGTATTGAAAGTTGTACTGTATTTTCTACTATAATATTAACATGAGGTCTTGGGAACAAACAATAAGGGGAGGGTATGGCTTAAAGTCACATGTTGGTTTGATAAGTTGATAAAGGATAGACTGGTGATGGTTATTATTGGTTGTGAATTTGACATACTTGGGAAGAGAGAACCTCACCTGAGGAAATGCCTCAGTCAGATTGACCCATAAGCACATATGTGGGACAGAGTTTTGACTGCTAGCTGATAAAGGATGTCCAAGTCCAAGTAGGCAGTGTCATTCCTGGGTAGATAGGCCTGATCTGTAAGAAAAAGGTAGCTAAGCAGAAGTAGGAGAACACGTCAATCATCAGCATTCCTGTACAGTCTCTGCTTCAGTTCCAGCCTATAGGTTCCTAACCTCATTTCCCTCAGTAATAATGTACTATGATGAAAAAGTGTAAGATGATATGAATCCCTTCTTCCCCATATTGATTTGGATAAATGGCCTATCATAGAAATAGAATGTAAACTAGAACAAAAGGAAACAAAATTTAAAAAAAAAGAAAATAAACATTTTTAAAATCCTCAACATCTTCAGTTATCAGGGAAATTCAAATTAAAACTACATCGAGATTTTGTGTTATCCTGGGCAGAATGGCTAAGACTAATAAAACAAAAGAAGACAACAAATGCTGTCATGGATATGGGGAAAGGGAACACACATTCATTATTGGTAGGAGTGCAGCCCCTATGCAAATTAGTGTTACGTTTCCACAAAATATTAGAAACAGATCCACCATGCTTTACAGCCATTCCATTCCTGGACCTATTTCAAGAACTGTCTCTATGCCCTCCCACAAACACACTTGCTTCTCTATGATCGTTAGTGCTCGATTGAGTCACAAGAGCCAGGAAACAGAAACACCCTAGACATCCATAACCTAATAAATGGATAATGAAATGTGGTTCGTATACCTAATAGAATATTGTGTATTTACTCAGCTGTAAAGAAAAATGAAATTCGCAGGTAAATGGATGGAGGCTGGAGATGATCACCATGGGTGAGGTAACCCAGACTCAGAAAGACAAATGTATCCTCTTCTTTCTGAGATGTGAATGTTGACTTCAAATCTTTAGATCCATAGGTTTCATTTGGAATACCAATACAAGCCAGGAAACCAATAAGGGCTATGGGTAGGATTTAAGGAAGGGGATAAAAACATTTAGTAAAAGGGGTAAGGGGAATAGCAGACCAGGAAGGGCCCGATGAAGGGAGGAATTGAAAGACAGCCTAGAGGAAGAGTGTGGGGAAGGAGAACTGATGACCTCGGAAAATGCCATATGGAAATGAAGAGCTATAGTACTTCCTAAAAAAAAAAAAAAAAAAAAAACCCTGCTTCCTAAGATAATCTCTCTCTCTCTCTCTCTCTCTTTATCCCTGTCTCTGTCTCTCTCATTCTCATTTATAATTAGGAGGCCAAGGACAGTAATTTTAGTATGCAATATGTTTTGTTTGTTTGTTTTAATTTCAAAATGAAGTGGTCAGAGGCTTGCCACTCTGATTTCAGGAAGCCTAGGGGCAGATTCAATTTTTACCCCCGGCTTTCACAAGTTTATAAAAGACTACTCTCTCCTGGTCATCACCAATGAACTATATTTCCTTGGCTGTACAAGCCGTATCATCTCCTCAATAGTCCTGTTTTTCTGTGTGTCACGTAGTTCAATAGGATACCAATGGCTCAGCAGAGCCCAGAAAGACAAACGCATTTCCACTGTTCCCTGTCACATGGAAGATACCGAAATAGTTCAATACAACTCCAAATATACTCAAAAATAAGGTTGATGAAGCCTGTCATACAAACATCTCAGAACTGAAAGATAAAGCTGGTCACCAAACAGCAGCCATTAAAAAAAAGTGATTTTTAAAGGAACCAAAACAGCTCAAAGGGATCCCCAAACTAAAAGGAAGCAACAGCCAATGTGTACAGATTAGGTAGAAACTTACCAAGGGTCAGACCAAGTATTCATCTCTCTGCTTCACCAAATAAATGTGGAGACCAGCTGCTGCCAGCTGAAGTAGAAAGATAAGAAAAGTCCCTGCAATAAAGAGATTGCAGCAGCTACATGGGACATTCAATCTTCCTCTCCTTCCAGGGACAGCTTACTGAGAATGGCTGACACCCCAAATGTGTCTTTTTTCCCAGTCATAGCATGCCAAAGTTGTTATCAGCATTGTGAAGATCAAAGCCTGAGCCCTTGTATCAGCTAAGCCACCTGTCTGCAGTGGACCAACTAAAGAGACAAATAACTGTGAAAAACAGAGGCAGGGGGTTTTTATTCAGGTTGACCACTTTGGGAAGAGGAAGAAATGAAGGGGCCCGGGGATGCCCAAGTCCATATTTAAGGTCCTAATCTGAGGTTAATGTTTAAATTGATGGCAAGACGCAGCACAAATAAGCAGTCCTAATCATATGATCATTGTGTGGGTCTTACACACACACACACACACACACACACACACACACACACACACACACACACACACACACCTCCAGCTCAGTGACCAGTTCTTGTCTTGTCTCGCTTCACTCTCTCCTGGAAGGTAGTCTGACAAGTTGTCAAAACCATGTGAAATCTTTTCTTGGGAAACAAACTCCTCTGGCTGGAACCAGTCTTCAGTCTTTTCTTCTCTCATCATGAGATTCTGGGAAAAAAATTCTCATTCCTTGGGGAACCATTGTTTCAATGGTCTTATAGCCGAAGGAAGAAATACAAAGGAGTCTTTAGTACCTTGCTCCTGCCAGGACGGATTCACCACCTTAAATAATGTAGTTAGTCTTAGGTTGTTATATCCTGTTTCTTTCAACAATTCCCCACATTTGATGTAGTACCTAAGAGGTTCTATTTTGGCCAACATTAGCTGATCCTTCTTGCTGTGGGATGTCTTTCTGTACATGATGAATATGCGTTGCCCTCATTGGTTGATAAATAAAGCTGTTTGGCCAATGGTGAAGCAGAATACGGTTAGGTGGTACATTCAAATTGAAGACAGAGCCAAAGAAGGGTGGAGTCAGGAGAGACACCAGCCCTCCGCCCAAGGAGCAACATGCCTGCAGACTGGTAATGCCAGAGCCACATGGCAATACATAGATTAATAGAAATGGGTTAATTTAAGATAAAAGAGCTAGCTAGCAAGAAGCCTGAGCCATCGGCCATACAGTTTGTAATTAACAACATCTGTGTGTTTACTTGGGACTAAGTGGCTGCAGGACTGGGCAGGATACAGGAAAAGTTCCAGCTACACTTTCTTAGGCTTTCTTCTTGACAGCTTATTTGTATTTATTCTGTGAAAGATATCCTGTGTCGTGTCATGTACTTACTCTTTCTGTCAATTGTTCAGCTTCACCTTTTATTAATTATGTAGTAGTATGTAATAGATATCATGTTTTAACACATCATAAAGGGAGTGGTATAGACATACTTGAGAAGCTGTTATTTTTGTCTCAATGAACACCATGGAGGTTTCCACGAGGAGAGTGATGAAAGACTTCAGGGTTAGGTTGTCCCCCTTGTCCTATGCCTGACACCAGAGTGAGGCTCACTGGGTTGGTTTTCACATGCTACTTCTGCACTGAGTTTTAAATATTTGCATACATTAGACAGAAGCAAAAGAGTTCTGCTTCCAGAATTGCTTACCGCCAAAGATAATGATTCCACAGAGAAGGCTGTCTATTCATGCCAATCACATTTCTTATTAATTAGCAAAGCTATAGAGCTTCCTTGAACTGGCCATCTGATGGCTTGAGGACTTCATTACATTGTCAGAGGACTTGCTGCAATTAAACTCCCATGCTGTTGCACCTACATTTGTGGTCTTGTTCTGGATTTATAGCTGCTGCTTCAGAACTGAAAACAGTCTGGCTTCAGATAAAATGTATCTATAACTTCAAAAAAAATCCTTATTACTTTCCCATTTTACAATAATACAGATTTTAAATAGCCCCATAAAACTCAGTTATTTTAGAATACTTGAAATTTAGGGATTGAAGATGCATAGAGTAAGTTTCCCTGATATTGCCACTGGCTGTTTGTGTTCACATTAGGTTTGCTTCCCCACTGTACCATGAGTTCAAAATCATTCCTGTGTTATAAATAGAATCAGCAAGTGCCACTGGGACATGAGTGTAAGCAGGACAACAAAAACTAGCACAATGGAGGCTAGAGAATTTTATTTTGTATTTGTCTTCCTTCAGAATAAACTCCACAGTAGAAAAGGAAGAGTGGTGTGAAATTTGCCTCCCTTTCTTTTCTCTGTGAAATGCTTCCGTCCACAGATACATTTAATTATTGATGGCAGAATATTTAGAGTAAAGGAAAGTGCTTCAGAGACAATGGGGATGTGCTCTGGTTAAGGACTCACTGGACCTAAGGGGTCAATTATCTCTCATAGCAATATCTTTTCTACATATTACTGTGTAAATTAGGAAATAGGCTCAACCATAGCAGCTATTGTTTATAAAAGAAAGGCAATCAAAAGATATAACTAGCATTTTACTTCCTCTCCGTGGTTCTAGTATCATCCAAGTTTCCTTTGCAGCACCCAACTCAAAGTTCAGTATGTGACTATTGGGGAACATTCAAGTTTTCAATGAGTCAATGTGCAAGCTCCCACAACAGTAACCCACTTATTCCAATATCTTCTTACATGGTAAACACACAGGATAGGAATGCTACCTACTCCATGGCTCCAAGGGAGGCTGCCCATCAGAATGCTGTGGGGAAGTTTTGGGAATTTAGTGTTTTTAACAATTCACAGCCCCTTAAAGAAGCAGAACACCAGGGAATATGTAAAAACCACCTCCCACTTTGCAACTATATTTGAAGATCCTTAAAATAAAACATACTTTCCGTTTGTTTGTTTGTTTGTTTGTTTGTTTGTTTGTTTGTTTGTTTGAGACAAGGCTTCTCTGTGTAGCTTTGGAGCCTGTCCTGGAACTCGCTCTGTAGCCCAGGCTGGCCTCAAACTCACAGAGATCTGCCTGCCTCTGCTTCCCGAGTGCTGGTGTGTGCCGCCGCTGCCACCACCACCGCCACCACCACCACCCAGCATAAATCATACTTTCTATGGGTCCAAGGATATTAAAGGTTTACTATTTTTATTTATTCTTTAACTTTGATTAGTTTATTCTTATGTGGTAAGTCATAAATCTCCTACCTCAATAGATAAACTCTACCTGCTAATGTCTCAACCTCAGAATTAATATGACAGTCTGACATCTAACATATGCCTTCCATCTTGTTTTAGTTAGTTATACTGGTTTATTTGAACATAATTAATTCACTGTAAATCTTCTTTTCCTCAATGCTGTTAGTCAAGATAGGATTATACATGCTTTAAATAGCATATTTTACAGTTAATCAACATATTCTAGTGAGAGAGAATACATTTTTAAAATATGGTTTAATTTATGTAGTATAATGTAATAAGAATTATAATATGTAAAGTAAGGAATAAAAGGTGATGGCAAGCTTCAACAGTTTTGAGGAGTCCTTTCTAATAAGAATCATAAAAATCATAAAAATTGAGACATTCACTGGTGCTTTTTCATTGTTTTGTTGTTGTTGTTGTTGTTTTGTTGGTTTGTTGTTGTTGTTGTTGTTGTTGTTTTTTAAAGACAGGGTTTCTCTGTGTAGCCCTGGATGTCCTGGAACTTGCTTTGTAGAACAGGGTGGCCTTACACTCAGAGATCTGCATGTCTCTGGGATTAAAGTCATGCATCACCACACCCATTTTCACCGGTAATTTTTAGAACATTAATGTACATTTGTATATTTACAATATTACTTAAGCAATGACAGCAGTATAATCTCAGAAAGCTCTACTATCAGCAAGGAAGTCAATGTGGCTGCAGATGCTCAGAGTGATAGGAAGCCAGAGGTAGAACTTCCTGGAGGGCTGACCTGGTACCCAATGATAAAGAATTTGGATTCTGTTCTTCAGAGATGGGTTCTGTTGGTTTTTAATGTGGTGTTTTTACTTTTTGAAGAAAAGTCATGAAGCACAACAAAACCCTTTATTAGAGCAGAGTTTTATAAGAAGGGAGAGGGGAGGGACAGAGAGAGCATGGCCTGGCCTGTTGGAAAGACACATGAGGAGGAAGCAGAGATGGGGGAGGAGGAGAGAGCAGAAGAGAGGGGTGGAGTCTGTGACCAGCTTTTTAAGGATTCCCCTGCACATGTGCATGTGGGCTTTCCTAGCTACATCATGCATGCGCAGATTGCATGACCACACTGTGAGCATTATGCAATCACACAGCTCACAGTGTAAGACCCCTTATTTGGCTACAGAACTGTGCATGTGAGGTCATATAGGTAGAGGAGTGGCTGGAATCCTAACAGGCTCACTGTGTAAAAGGACCTGAGTTTATATCCAAGGACTCCTGTAAAATTCAGGGAGTGGCTGTATTCATGACTGTCTAACCCCTTCACTGTTTGGGGTGGAGACAAAAGAATCACTAGGTCTTGCTGTCCACTAGCAAAATAGCTCCAGGCTCAGGGAGAGACTGTCTTAAAGGAATAAGGCAGTAAGTGGTAGAGTAGGACACCCAGTTTCCTTTTCTGGCCTCCACATGTGCATACAGTCATGTGTAGCCACACACACACACACACACACACACACACACACACACACACACACACACCATGCATATACAACACTCTTACTCATCCATATATGCAAATAAACAAGTAAATGAATAAATACATTTGAACTTTATTACATGTGCTAAGGGAAAGCTACTAGAGTTTCACTCAGAGAGGTGACATGGTTTAGCTCATGTATTCTAAAGATCACTGAGGATTCTTTGAGGAAAAGGCATCATGGCATTCAAAGGTAGAAGAAGAAATGAGAGATGTTAATAAGAGGTTATTTCAGAGTTTTTAAAGAGGGTGGAGGGTGCAGAGCTACTAAGAACGGTTTGGACCATAGATATGAGTATTTTGTTTTCATTTTGTTTTTGTTTTTTTACCCCCCAAACCCCCATAGATATGTTTGGATGGTAGATTTTACTAGGGATTAGCTATGGAATCTAAAGGAACAGGAAGAGTCAATGGTTGGTGCCTACATATTTGATGTGAGAACAGAATGTAGTTGGTACAGCCACTACCATTATCAAAACTGAGTAGGTAGAGTTGGGAATCAATAGCTAAACTCCAGACATAAAAGATTAAGATGCATGTGAAACTTCCAGCAAAGTTGTAAAGTTGGCAGTGAGATTGACATTTGAAGTTTGAGGTTCTAGATAGATACAGAGCAATGTGGAAGTCACCAGTGTAATGCATTTTTTTCCCCTTTCTGGCCATTCTGGAGGTCTAACTCAGGACTTTTCTCATGCTAGGAAAATGATCTACCATTGAGATTGTAATGGGTTTGAAGTCATTCAGAGGTTCACCAGTCTGATCATGAATATATTTTAACAAAAGGGGGGGGGGCTTTTACTCAGATTCTGGGGCCAAGACTACACTCAGGTCCCAGGATTCCCAAATGTGGCACCAAATCACATTACTCAGGGACTTATAAAGGAAAAACTCACAAGGCTGTGCATTTCCTGCCTTTGTGCAATCAGAGACAAGCACACATACTGACATACTTCCTGTTTACCTGTAATCAAGCACACATCCTGCCTATGTGCATTCAAACACATCCTGTTTACACACAAACTGCAGGTAACATTCTGTTTAGCAAGCAAATGTCTCAGTTATCTCAGGCAAGCAAGCTTTGTTTATAGAAGCATTGTGACCATTAACTTGCATAAACAAAAACTGTACAAGACCAGGAAATTACAAGAATAGCCCCTAGCATTCCAGGCTGTTCTGTCCTTGGCAAGTGGGGCTTACAAGTTAGAGGCAATTTTGTTTCATAGGCCTCTTAAGTATAGTAATTTAAACTTAATACATAATGTTAGCCATCACAAGATACACCCCAGGTCTCTTGCTTTATCTGTTGCCATTTTTTCAGCTTCTAAATCAATCTCACCTTCCCGCTTTTAACTTTCTCTATCCTCTTCTCCATGCTCTTTTGTCTTACTTTCAGAGCCTACTAACTGCTTATTATTTTACTACTGCTTTTCACCAAATGATTTGCTGTTTCTTACTTAGAAATCCACATTTACACCAGGAACTATAGACTCTGTGTATAATTCTTTAACTTACTCCTCCCTCTCTGGACTTCAGTTTTCTCATTTGTACAGCAAGAAGTCAGGTTACATCAGTGGATGGTAAGACACAGGGATCCCTGGATGCTTATTCTGCTTCAAGCCATCAGATCTGATTGTGTTGATAGCACCACTGTTATTGCAAATTATCATGTTTAGATAAGATGCCATTAAGCAAGTGTCTATGTGTAAACATGGAAGTTTAAAAACCACTGCCTTAGAACCACCTTTTGGTGACTTTCTAACTGTGAAGTATTTGGGCTGTAGAAATGTAGTCAGAGGTAACTGTGGATTAAGTCTCAAAACTAACTTCAGCATTATATACCGTCTTGATTCCTGATAAAGTCAACAGTGCTTCAACAGGCTCAATCTCCAGCTCTTATCCCTACTCTACTTCCACAAATCAGATCCCTGAAGGCTGAGCCATCCTCCTTATCTGAGGGACCAACAATAGTCTGCCTTATCCCAGAATTAAAAGTTCTAATTTCTCAGTATCTGTGGAATTCCTTAAACCAGTCAATCATACCCTCTTATGAAAATCAAGGTCATTTTATCTTCTCACTACTGGAATGTCTCTTACTCAGAGCCCTGCTTGCTCACTCTATCACTAAGTACACTCCCTGTGTATCATCCTACCTCAACTTACAGATATACATGACTGTGGTGTGTTACCAACTTTACTAGATTTAGAGTCACCACTGAAACACACGACCAGGTATGTCTATGAGAATATTTTGGAATTCTCATCCTGAATTAGCACCACCCAATAGTTGGGACTCCTTGACTGAATAAAGGGAGAAACCGAGCTGAGCACCAACATTCAAGTCTCCCAGCTTCCTGACTGTGTACACAATGTAACCAGCTGCCTCCCACTCCTGCCATCAAGGCTTCTCTATCCTAATACCCTGTACCTCTAAACAGTAAGCAAAAATAAACCCTTCGTTTCTTATGTTGCATTTAGCTGTTCTTTTTTTTTTCAACAATAACTAATGCAGAAACTGATATTGAGGCATAGGAGATATTGCTATAATCTGACCAGGTAGCTCATAGGAGTGTTTTCCGGAAAAATGAGGAAGAATTTGGAACTCTAGGTTAGAAAGGCCCTAACACAACATAAAGAGTTTAGTGGACCATTCTGAAGTGAATGGTACACCAGAAAGCTGAGAGAACTGTGGACAACCAAAGGCCTAGCTCCTGAAATTTCAGAGGTGAATAATGACTCTATCAGGAACTAAAATAGAAGTCATTCATGCTATTTCATCAAGGAATCTGGCTTCATTCTTCCCATGACCTGAGAGCAGGGGTGACGGCAAATTAAAAAGTAATTGACTGATTTGTTTAGTGGAAGAAATTTCAGAACATGGTAGCCTCCAGCTGTGTTGGGGTTACTGTTCAGTGCTCACATCCAGGTTTGCATTTTGTAGAACAATAGGCAAGGCAAAAAATATGAAAAATATGGAGTCTGGTGTGGAAAGGAGCATGATTTCAAAGTTACAGGCTGGAAGAACAGGAAAGAGTTTGTAATTATTAAAGACATTGGCATCATTAAAAGAGAAATCTCCTGTTCAGCAATAGGAGTCTTAAGGCAAGCCTCCACATATCAGAGGCTCCAGCTTGGGGAAATATAAATTAATTGGATTTTCTTGTTGTCATTTTGAAACAGTGTCTCATTGAGCTCATGCTGTCTTTGATTGTATTATGTAGCTAAGGATGTCTTTGAAATCCTGATTCTCCTGCATGCAGCTCTAACTCTTAAATGCTGGGATTATAGGCATGTGTGGCTATTCCTGGCAGTTTGAAAGGACGGGGCTTGAACTGAGAATGCCACTGCTAAAAATACTGCTAAGGAAAGTTCTCTCAAAATTAGCCTTCAAGGCATATACCTATGCTGCAACTGTGATCCAGAGGGGTAATGCAACATCTCTAGTTGAGAGCAGGAGTTGATAACATTGTCCGTGTGATGCTAATTTACATGTATAAAAGATAAAAGAGTGAGAGTGGTCACAGACACCTACACCAAGATAACAGAAAGCTGCTGAGGCTAAGCAATGTATGGCAACCTCGGGTTCCTTGCAAGCAGGCCTTGGAAGGTCACAGCATGAAGCTGGAAAGGTGAAACCTAAGCTTAACTGGAAACACCAGGGTACTGGTGATGCTTGCACTATGGGGCATCTATGGAAAGAGGCTGCCTTCCTGGAGCAGTGCTGACCTAGCAGAGTGGAGAGTATGATACCGGAGGTAGCACTGTAAAAAGGAAATTCGTCAAGGATGCTGGATTCCAGATTATTCTATCACAAACTCCAGATTCCAAATACAGAGCTGCAATGTTTTTGTTTGCTGGGTCTTGCTTTGGTACTGTCTTTCCTGACAATCTCCTAGTCCTCCATTTTAAGAAGGGAGTGTTTACACTGTGACATTGTGTATTAGAAGTATGTAACTTGTTTTTGTTTGGTTTTAATGGGCTTATGGTCATTCTATTCATCATGAATCTCAAAGGAGACTTTGAAATTTTGAACAGTGTTGGATTAAGACTACAGGGACTGTCTGAGGTGAACTAAATGCATTTTACATTATGAGATGAAAATGAGACTTTCAGGACATAGGGAGAATGTTATGATTTAAAGTAACACGTTTACGTGACAAAGAATGAAGTTGGGATAGTTGATCTTCCTTGTCTATGAGTCCCCAGTCCCCTATCAGCCATCGTGCACCTGTGGTGGTCTCGGGATGAGAAGGAGCTGAGAAGGATCTTGGGCAGAAGCGACCCCCGGAGACTGTTTTGGAGGACAGCTTCTTAAGTAATGGAGCTCACTTATATAACTGGAGTCTTGGGGGAGTAGAGGACAAACAAACAAGGGAGGAAATGCACCTAATT
This sequence comes from Peromyscus maniculatus bairdii, assembly GCF_049852395.1. Classification (NCBI taxonomy): domain Eukaryota; kingdom Metazoa; phylum Chordata; class Mammalia; order Rodentia; family Cricetidae; genus Peromyscus; species Peromyscus maniculatus. The sequence goes on from NC_134853.1 coordinate 97,094,758, forward strand.
AGCATAAGTAGACCTGATGGAAGACAGGCAAATGTTAATGATGAAACAATTCAAATATCAAAGCACTTGGGAGGAAGTGCTACCACGGAGGTAGGGACTTTCCAAGCCTATCAGTTAGGTTAACAGGTTGTTGGTCACAGGATTTCCGAGAAGCCAATTCTCTGGTGGGGAAACAGAGGCTTAACTGACTCTGACATGACGTGGCCTTTGTCTATGGAGTTGAAGGAGCCAGGCCTGATTTGGGTAGGGAGCAGTCTCACTCCTGCTGTGCTCTCTGAGAGCCAGCCATCCAGGGTATGGGCAACTCTCTACTATCCCTCATCTGGCTTGGGAACCCACAACTGTCAACTTGACTGGATTTAGAACCACCACAGAAAGACACATCTGGTTATATTTGGAAAGGTTTAACTTAGGAGGGAACACCCACCCTTAATCAACACCACCTAATGGGTGGGGGTCTTTGACTGATGAAAAAGAGAAATCAAACTAACACCATTTTTCTCAGCAGCCTGCGCATAGACACAAGAAAACCAGCTGCCTCCCACACTTCTGCTCTGACTTTCCCACCAGAATGGATTGTGCTCTCAAACTCTGATTCAGAATAAGCATTTCTAGTCTTAAATTGTTTCTGTTAGGTATTTCCTTATAGTGTAGTATCAGTTAGCCTGGGAATGACTGACGATCTGGGCACCATCCCAGCAGGCAGCTACACAAACAAGGAGCCAAAACTGATTGCTGTATACCCCTGAAATTATGGAGGGACTCAGCTAAGCATGGGCTAAATTAAAAACAGTTGTAGTAAGTTGGAAAAAAATTGTCTTGGTTCTATACCTAATATAGATGTTGTTTTCTATATTTTAAAATCTCTCTCTCTTTTTCTTTCCTTTTCCTTTTTTTTTTTTTTTTTTTTTTTTTTTTTTTTTTTTTTTTTTTTTGGTTTTTCAAGACAGGGTTTCTCTGTGTAGTTTTGGTGCCTGTCCTGGATCTCGCTCTGTAGACCAGGCTGGCCTCAAATTCACAGAGATTTGCCTGGCTCTGCCTCCCAAGTGCTAGGAATAAAGGTGTGCGCCACCACAGCCGGGTTATATTTTAAAATCTTTAACATAACCTTCCAATGCTAACAATTCTCTCTCATGCTGATTTAACCACTTCCTTAGTTGCTATCAGACAGTGACATCCTAAGCACAGCAATTCTTTGTTGTCAAGATGCAAGAGGAGAAGGGCTCCCCTGTGCATTGCAGGATGTTTAGCAGTGGCGTTGGCCTCCTCCCAGTTGGGACTCCCCAGTCATCACAGCCACAAATGCTTTCAGATCCTGCCAAATGTATCCTGGGGGGACAAATAGCACTCAGTTGAGTATTAGTGCAGTATAGTCATAGACTTGAAGTTAAATACTTGGCCTCAAATAGCCAAGCTACTTCTTTCAGGCTCCCTTACCATGCAAAGGAAGGGGGGGGGGTTAACCCTTTCTGAAATATTCTTAGACAAGCATGTCCTATTCTGTGGGCCGAGAAGGAGGACAGATTATCATTCCCACACTAATGCAACAAAACTGGCATCTGGCTCTAAGCCCACGGCTCACAATGTGTAAAACTCCATCTCCTGTTACCAAATAACTGAGACTGTGCTCCCCACAGAGGATGTCCTTACTGAAGTACAGGTCTAAGTGAAAGAGCAATGAGCCGAGGGAAGGGTCAGAAGGTCTGTCTTTGCTGTTATTAAGAAAAGGCAGAACTGGGCTTAACCACATGGGCCACATGGAGTCTAGATTAAGGGAACTTACATATATACTAATAGGAATTTCTGAGTCCAGGAACTAGAGCAAGCTTGCTCTTCTGCCAATCTGTGAAGACTTGTGCTCAGCTCATGGTGAACTATGTTCTGTGGCCAGCAGCCAGGACACTTTTGGTGAGGCCATGGGCATGAAAGGAACATATGTCCACTGAGCAGACTCCTGCCTCCTCATTAAGAGGCAGAAATACCATGTTAGCTCTTTGGACCTTGAAAAGGTGGCCTCAGGCTCTTAAGACTTTAATTACTGCAAAGTTCAATGATGACATCCTCTATACTTGCTAAAAAGGAGAGAGGATGGAAAGCCACCTAGGGTCCCATGGTGGCAGGCATCCTGTTGGTTTCTGTACATGTGAAAGGACTCCCTTGCGTATGGTTATCTAAACAGTGCCGCTTCACTCCTTGTTTGCTGAAATCCTGTTTTCCTCAAGCAGATGATTACAAAGGAGAAAAACTCAGCCATCCATAAAATGTTGGAGAAAGGACACCTCATGTCTCCATGGGGTCTACGGCTTTTCTATCACTCCAAATATGCTAACTTTTATTCTGTGTTTGTCCTTCAGCTGATCATCAGATACCCTCAGGTAAGACACCACAGACACACAGACAAGGAGTGCTCAATATCCCAGAAGTAGTCATTAAAACTTAATATTTAAGGTGCAACTAGGATTGCCCTTGTTGCAATTATTAAGTTAGAGCATGTAATAAAGAAACCGAGTTGGAATTCCTCTTCCCAATCTTTCAGGCCCTTCCCACCAAGATCCTGAACTGAATCACTTTCCTTTAAGATTACCAATGCTGTTTTACTTAAAATTCATTTAGTTGTGAAACTAGTGAGAACGCTTGCTTGGCTATATTCTTCAAAGAATAAGAAATTCATTGTGACATATATGTGTGTGAGGTAGAGGGTCTTAAAGATCAAAGTTTAGTATATAATCATGTGTTGTTATCATATTTTTATAGAAGAAAGCGGCTTTCATTCTCTTGGGGAACTGTTCACTTCTTGATGAAGGATTTTAGATTAGTGGAGTCAAGGCTGGGTGACATTCTATATAAGATTCCCAGTGCAGCGTTGTAGCTGACAGCAAAATTGCTGGGTTGATCAGTGATGTGTTTCTGATAGCGTGTATTTTGTTTAACTGTTATTGCTTAAATGTGTGCATGCAAATGTACAGAATTTGAGTCACTTGGAGTTCTGTGCTTTGAGGGTGTATTTACTCCTCTTTAAGGATAAGTAATTTTTATTATTTTAGAGTTGGTCTTCTATAGTGTAATGGGTCCCATTTATGTGAGGCATTTGCTATGGGTGAGCAACACGGGCTTGAGGCCCTCCCTGGGTGGAAGGGAGGTTTGAGGAGGATCTTATTGCTTGAGCAGTCTCCTTCCTCAGATAAAATAAAGGAAACAGTCTCCTGCCTTAGAATTTATCTTTGTTTACTGGTATTGCTGCATATGAGTCTTTGAAGGATGCCTGGGGATCTCTGCACTTTTCAAAACGTTGAATATGGATGGGATATGTTTCCATGACATCTAGTTTTTAAAGAGTTCATGGTGTTTTTCCAGTTGTAAAATTTGATCAAATGCTAATTCTACTGAATTTTTAATTTTTTTGTATTTTGCTTTCTCTTTTTTTCCTACCTGTATTTCCAAACTTTTGTTAATTTGTGTTCTATGGAAAGGTTCTATGACAATTTTTCAATATATCTCAACTTATTTTACTTAATAATAGTTTTATTGTATTAAATGGTCCCCACATATACTTAAAGTGATATTATCCATACATTTCTCTCAGTGTCCCAGTTTCTGGACAAGTGAAAATGTGTAAATTGAAATTCCCTGGGTAAGGAGCCACATTTCTGTTAAAGGCTCTTCAGTATTGACTGATTGATTAGAACATTGTGACCATGGACAGTTGAAATATAAGAGATCCACACCCAAATTACTTAGTGCTCTCTTTAGCACTCTTAAGATCCATTCATTGTCCCCTCCCTCTTGTGTCTGACATTACATCCTTGGATGATCAGGCAACATCATTTGGAATGAAGTAACTTGGGGACTATAAGCTTCTACCAATTCAAAATCTAAAAAGTTATCAGATAGCATCAGGGGCCTGTGACAATTTTTTCCCACATTAAGCCACAACCCTATGTTCCCACCAGTTTGGAAATACACTATGTTATATGACTTTCTTTTGTTCTGTGATACAATGGCTTCTACATTGAAACATGATATTGGGATCAACCTGGGATTCATGTTGCTGGGACATAGTCACTCATATTTGAAATGAGAATTATGTTTTGGGCTCACAGGCTTTAGGGAAATCACTTTATAAGTCTGATTTTCTTTATTTGAATAAAACAAATTAATTCCTTGTTCATATTTTGCTAAGTCTCTGTCTTAGTTAGGGTTTCTATTGCTATCAAGAGACACCATGACCACAGCAACTCTTATAAGGGAAAACATTTAATTGGGATGGCTCCCTTACAGTTTGGAGGTTCAGTCCATTTTCATCATAGTTGGGCATGGTGGCATGTAGGCAGGCATGCTGCTGGAGAAGTAGCTAAAAGTCCTACATCATGCAGGCAACAGGAAGAGGTCTGTGATGCTGAGAGAAGCTTAAGCAAAAGAAACCTCAAAGCTCGCCCCCACAGTGACACACTTCCTTCAACAAGGCCACACCTATTTCAGCAAGACCACATCACCCAATAGTGCCACACCCTATGAGGTTCTGGGGGCTCATTCAAACTACCACATTCTACTCCCCAGCCCTATAAGTTTGTAACAATACCATAATGCAAAATGTATTGCGCCCAGCTTTCAAAGTTCACATAGTCTATCACAGTTTCAATACTTTTTAAAAGTCCAAAATTCAGTTTCTTCATGTAATCTCTTAACTGTAATCCACTATGAAATCAAAGTCAAAGAGCTGATCACGTACTTTGAACATATAATAGCATAGGAAATACATTACCATTCCAAAACTTAGGGAAGGGAGCATAGTGAAGAAATACTGGACCAAAGCAAGACCAAAAACCAGCTGGGCAAACTCAAAACTCTGAATCTCTATGTCTGATGTTAAAACACTCTTCAGATTTCCAACTCCATTCAGCTCTGTTGATAATATACTCTTTTGTAACATACTTCTCTCCCTTAGGCTGGTTCCATTCCCTGCTAGCAGCTTTTCTTAGTAGGTATCCCATGGCTATGGCAACTCTAACATCTTAGAGTCTCCAAGATGAACCAGGCTTCAACTTCACAGTTTCACCCAATGACCTCTCTACTAGGCCTCCATTCAGGGACACCTCAATACATGCCTAGCTTTAGCAGCTTTCCTTGGTTTCAGTGGCAAATTCCATAGCCTGTTTCCTCTATCCTTAATTCCAGAACCATGTGGCTGAAACTGCCTAGTTCTGCTGCTTACTGGGGCTGGAACAATTATATCTTCACCAGCTTTCTGTCCTTCACTGCCTAAGCTTTGCTGTGCTGAAACTTATTCTGTAGACAAGGATGACCTCAGACTCAGAGATTTGTGAGCCTCTGCCTTCTGAGTGCTGGGATTAAAGGTGTGCACCACAAAACCTAGCTCTAAACTTTTCTTTAGTTCCTTTTTACAAGTTGGAAACTCAGCTGGGATCTTGCCCTGAGGTGACCACTCCCTTTATTCCATTTCTTAATCTGTTTATCTCCTTGAACACAGAATTTAGCTCTATTCTACTTCCCGGTGTCCCTTTTCTCTATCTGTACATTTTGTATTTTTATTTGCTAAGCTTACTCCTTTTCATTATAAATCTTCATTAGAGTTATCACTAATAATCACACACTATGGTCTATACTAGGCTGTTTTGAGATTTCCTTTGCCAATGGAATTAATTCAAAACTCTGCTTTATCCTCAGGTAGACTCTTCAGAGAAGGGCAAAAAGGGAGCCACATTCTTCACCCAAATATCACAAATATGATCTCTAGGCAACATACTAAAATTATTCTCCTCTGAAATCTCTTGAGGCAGCCCCCCCATAGTTCATGAAATCACACTCAGTACCATTGTCTTCTATGTTAACACTAGTTTGGCCCATTATGCATCATTTATAGCATTCAACAACTTTTCTAATCCACAGTCCCAAAGTCCATATTCCTTCAAACAAAAGTATGGTAAGGCCTATCACAATAATATCCCACTCCTGGTACTGCTTTCTGCCTTAGTTAGAATTTGTATTGCTATGAAGAGATACCATGACCATAACAACTCTTATAAAGAAAAGCACTTAATTGGGGCAGCTTGCTTACAGCTCAGAGTTTCAGTCTATTATCATCATGGTGGGACATGGTAACATGCAGGCAGACATGATGTTGGAGAAGTAGCTGAAAGTCCTACATCTTGCAGGCACAGGAAATGGTATAAGACACTGGGCAGTATCTTGAGTATATATGAGACCTCAAAGTCTGCTTCCACAGTGACACACTTACCTAATTCAATAAGGCCACACCTTTTTTAACAAGGCCACAGCTCCCAATAGTGCCACTCTCTATCAGCTTATGGGGCCAATTGCATTCAAACTACCATAGTCTCTGCATGAGGCAAATCTTCCTTTTAGCCCTATTTCTGCGAGACATTCCATGTCTATAACAAAGTGTATACAGTAGCAATCAGAAACCCAGAGCTCAGAACACTCTGACACAAACTACATGTTCAATAAATACTTGTTGCAAACAAGAAAAGAGGAATTAACAAAACTCCAGCCTCAGAAACAGAAACATATTCTGAAATATTCTCCCCTAAGTCTAGAGGTATACTAATTAATGAAATTGAATAAAAACAGAGTTCAAATGCCTAACTTTTAACAATGGCTCTCTAATATCACCACCTTTGTCTCAATTTTTTCATTGTTGTAATTTAATTTTACTGTGGCCATTTTAGGAATGTATTATATTTAAACTGATCAAAACCAGTTTAAACCTCCATTGTACTTTGCATTAAAATCATATAAATGCTTTCACTGCTCTCTCGGTTTCACTTATTCACCCTGCCTGTGGTAGTATTTGAAGAAAAACAAAGCCCAGTAATTTTTTTTTAGCTGTTTACTGTGACTACATCTTCCTGGCCCTATTTCACCTTAATCTGAAGTTATTCAATACGAGACTGTCATTACAAAAGCAGGGTAGAGAAGCAAACATTATAATAGACATATGATTTTGTACAGAATTATATATTTAGTGATATGATGATTTTCAAAATATAAATGAAAAATTTTCACTGAAAATAATCAAAGATTATGATTCCTACCACTTGAAAAATATCACTACTTCCTTATCAAGGCAAGAAGTTGGTCTAATGCATTAAAAAACAGATTAAATTACCAAGTATAACTTTTTTTCATTCTTAAATCAGGCAATACAATAGTCAACCATGCAGCATAATATGACCTTGAAAAAAATCTTTATGCTAATATTGACTGCAATTATTTTCCTAATGAGTCAAAGTTGACTTCACAATGCAAATATTGTTATGCATGTTTGTCAAGAGCAGGATTTGGAATAAAGGTTCATAATTTAGTCATGTTGTGTATGGAACTTTCTTAGTGTAAGGTACCTAAAGGGTAATTGGCTCCACTGGAAAGCATCAGAAAGAATCTTTTTGCTTTGAAGAAACAATATATTTTGAAATAATATAACTTCGTACTGTTAAATAGACTACTTCATTGAGCAAATATTTATTGAGAGTCTAGTTTGTGCCACTTACTTATTCATACACTATAAATATAGAAGAAACCACAGCATAGGAAACTGCCTGTTGTCAGGTACCAGACTACATGAACTTTGTAAATCACTACAAGGACTTTTACTATGAATGAAATGGACACTATTGCAATGAAATGGACACTATTGCTGAATTTAAAGGAGAAATAACATGAATGATTTGTGTTTTTAAATCACACAGCAAACAAATGTGGTAAAGAAACACAAGAAGGAAAATTCAAATGGGACAACAGACTAGTACTGAAGGTTTGACAATGGACGTGGAATAATGTAGTTGAATTCAGGATAAACAGAATTTTTTTAAGGCAAAGTCTACTAGCTTTGCTATGAAATAAATATGTGATGCAAAAGACAGATCAAGGCTGACATGCAGGGTTTTGAACTAAGGAATGGAAAAAAATATTAAGTTCTGTTGACAACAATGGACAGCACCATGGAAGAGAATTTGCAAGAAAAGACTACAAGCTAACTTTGGAAACTTCTGGGCTTGAGATACTGGTTAGACTCTAATATTATGCTGAGCAAGATTTTTATAGATTATTTACAGAACAAATATTGGTTTAGCACTTACTGTGTGCTGGACCCTATCCATAGAGTAGATGAAAAAAAATCACATTTTTAATTAAGGGCTTATTTGAAAGTTTGACATTATATAAGCACTCTTGCAAATATATAAAGGGAAGACAATAAAATGAAAGTTACCACCATGCTAAGTGATGAGAAAATACAAACACTGTAGCTGTGGCCCAGATTGACAAGTTTGGAAGAGTTTGTGAAGTATCAATTTACTACAACATAGACTCACCTGGGAAGAGAGCATCAATTGAGGACTTGTTTAGTTCAGGTTGGCCTGTAGGTATGACTGTGAGGATCATCTTGATTTTTACTAGATGTGGGAAGATCTAGCCAATCGTGTGTGGCACCATTCTATGATGTGGGCCTGGACTGAATAAGAGTAGAGAGAACTAGCTGAGTACTTACCAGGCAGGCAGCATGGCTTCATTCTTTTCCCCCTACTCTTAACTGTCAGTATGATGGGACTAGGTGCTTGAATGCTTACCTGGACTTCACCTATCATGGACTGTAAGCTGGAGTCATAAGATAGATAAACCCTTTTCTCCCTTATGTTACTTTAGTCATGGAATTTGTCACAGCAACAGATAATGAGGCACTTCTGGAGAAGTGAAGCAACTGAGATGAGATATTAAAAATAACAACTAAAATGTATGACATTCTAGGTGAAAACAAATATGTAGAGTGAGCAACGAAGGCCCGAGGGTGTGAGGAAAATGCAGGAATTTGTTTTAAAAAAAAGGGGGGAGCAAAGAACAGCTCATTGGATGGGAAATATGAGAAAGGCATCCTTCAAAGTAAAATTTCAGATTTTTCTGCTTCTATTTTGATGAAGGGAACTGATCCACCTTAATATAGGACAGAAAAGGAAAATGTGGTAAGACTGCCATCACCAACATCACAAAGTCATCACATCAGTGGAGCATAGCACCAGCATTGATGCTTGAATTCTGCATGCCATATTTATTGGCACTTTGTCTTAAATTTACTTCCCTGTCACCTTTCATTACAAAAGAATGTACTTACATTGACACCCAGGAAATATAGGATGGCTCCTCACCAGAAATTACTTTTTAAAAATGCCATACTCAGCTTGTTTGATGATTATTACCTTATGGGAATCACATTTCACTGTCACTTATTGTCTTAACAAAATTGAATTCTGACAAATAAATGAGTGAGCGGGACCTGAAGGGGACCGCCATTCCTAAGCGAATTCAGTAACTAGCAAAGTAAAAGGTCTTAAACTCCATGTTATGTCAGAAATTTTCTATGCCTTTCTGTCCTATAGTGGTTCTATTAAGACATAAAAAGAGATTGAAACATGATTAATTGGGTTGAATGGAAGTGTTTACATTGTTCTCAAGATTTCCTGTGACAAAGCTGTTTTCAATCTCTCCAGTGTTTATAGAAGACATGAATCTGCAGCCACAAATTATCATCATGATTTCAACCATGAGGATTCCTTTGATTTCTGGAAGTCATCACTTGTGCATCTAAGCAGCAGATGAGTATTGGCTGAAGGAGACATCGACTCCAGGATGGAAATTAGAACTTTCTGTTGTCCTGAGCTCATTTGCTCACATCTATCCTTTACTCTCTGTTTTCTCTGCTTTATAACTGGGAGATTGAACATAGCCAGATACTAAAGTATCTTGGATTGGCACTCATTATGGTGTGATCATACTGTAAGTGTCTCTACTTGCCTAAAAGATTGAAAACCAACATGGAATGTAAGCCATGGACGCAGTTTCATCTTTTCAATACTTACTTTTGTTAGCACAGAAAAACTTTTACAGAAGTCTCAGGACACCTGTTGGCCTTAATCTCAGGACACCAAGGATAGAGGAGATCAAAGTCAGCATCTCTAAGTTCTAGAAAATGTACAGCATCTGTCTATTTACTAACGCCCTTGAAGCAAATGCCTCAAGGATTAAGTTATCTCAAGCCTACATTAATTTTTAGGTTTTCTCTCATACTTGAGTTTGAAATATTTCAATATGTATTACTATACTAATTTAATTATTCTCCCATCCTTAATTAGATATTTTTACAATCCATAGTATTTTTATAGATTTGAAAGTGTCTTTGTATACTACCAGTCCTATAATCCAATTAATTCCATTAATAATAGAAAAATGTCTTAGTTTGTAATATTATTTAACTGATGTGGGGCTTAGTTATTTCATTTCTAGAATAATACTAGATACTGAATAATTTTGAAAGCCATACTTTTGTACATGGCAAACTTGTCTATTCAAATTTCTGATTGACAGTGCTAACAAAGGACTACAGATGAATAGCTTCAGGGCAGAAGACATTGGACGATATGGGTTTGGTTGAATGGTAGATACAGAAGACATCTTGCAAAACATTTCAGGGACTCTTTCAGAAAAGAGTTCATGATTTCCTCTAAAGTCCTGGGCACTAGGATACAATCCAAGGAGCCACTGTGATTACTATGCTTCAATACTGTACGAGCACTTAGAATACTTTTATTATATTTTTCTGTGTTAAGGGAGTCATGTGTTTATTACTCAATCATCAGAAGACAGAAACAAGGTTAAATAATGAGGTGGATAGTCAATAATATACAGCGAATTTCAAACCATGAGAGCGAGGTAGCAGGGACTGATAGCAGAAGCAGGAGATGGAGGGTAGGTTGCTTCTGTGGAGGAAACTAAGCTGAAATTGGTAGGAGTGGGAAGCACCCACTGAAAGCCTCCTTTAATGTACCACATAGTGTCTCCAGGTGGAAAAAAAAGTTCACCACTGTTTGTGGAGGACATGAGGAAAGCATTCTTGTTCAAAAGAATAAAAGATTCTAAAAGCAAGATTCGGTTTCTGATTCTCAAATTTCTATTGGTATTTTTCCTGACTATTATTGTTTCAATTTAAATTATTGAATTATTGTCTATTCCTTTAATTCTTCCTTATAACTTTCATTGAAATAATACTTGAATTTAATTACCATAAGAGTTCAGGCTTATCTTAAGCCACAGTATTCATTCCTAATAACTAAATTGCAACTTTCACTCTGTCCTGAGGCATAAACCATGGAGGAAGGTCATATGATGCCATGTGGAGAGAGAATACAAACACTCTAATCTATTCCTAGTGAAAAACATAAACAATATGATTTAATTTACCTCTTCCATAAAAGGGAACAAACTCCAATTTTTGGTTTTTCGAGACAGGGTTTCTCTGTGTAGCTTTGCGCCTTTCCTGGAACTCACTTGGTAGCCCAGGCTGGCCTCGAACTCACAGACATCTGCCTGGCTCTGCCTCTCGAGTGCTGGGATTAAAGGCGTGTGCCGCCGCCGCCGCCGCCACCACCACCACCGCCCGGCCGAGAGTTTTCTTTCTCTAACCGGCATAGTGTCTTCCTTACGTCTCTGCCATCTAGGAACTTGAACAATCTGCTCATGAGCTTCTTTGAACTTTCTAAAGTTCCTAGCTATAAAATATCTTCCCCCAGATGAGAACTGTACCTTACTCAATTCTGCCTGATGTTGAGTTTCAATAAGCTCTTCTCTCATTTTCAGTTTGTATTACTTTATAGGTAAACCAAGTCATACATCTGAGTCTGGTGTCAACCCAGGCACAAAGGAGATGACAACAGCGAGCTTGCTGAGTGGCTCCAGGAACTTAGAAAGATGGTACACAACAGAGAATCCCTTAACAAGAAACTGTACCAAGTGTGGAGTTGCTAATAGTAGCAGTGCAAATTGGTGGGTAGTTCATTCATTGAAGAGCTGTAAGGAGATACACAGCTCGAGGCAGATGTTGGTGACAGGTGGAGAAAGCAGAGGATTGTGATTTTACATGTGGCATCTGCAGTAAATTCTGCCTCTGTCCTTCAAATTGACCAATATTTCAGCACTAACCATGATGAAATTTTGTGCTGGCAGCAAAGTCTACTCCTGCTGTGACAGCTGGAATGGCAAGAAGTCGAGTTCCAGGATGCTAGCTATTGGCTTGTAGGAGTTGATTTTGACAACATGACACCAGAATTCAGTATGAACAGCCAAAAAGAAAAAAGAAAGGAAAAGAATAAGGAAAGAAAGATTTCCAGAGAACTAGTAAGCCTGGTTAGTTTTCTGCATAGGGGTTTATTCTGTTTTCTGTCCATTAAATTTTATTGGTCAAAGAATTTCCCAGATGTCCTGCTTTCTCATGAATCTTCATGACTGGTCCAGCATCCCCCTCCCCCAACACCTTCCTATAGCTTAAAAGAAGTTGATCTGTATCTGTTTTCAAGGTGTGTATTGATATGTTACTAACATATAATAATAAATTTTATGTAAGTGAAGAAATTCTGAGCAGGATTACGAATTTGAAGTGTATTTTAAAGGTTTAATTTTAATGAATTATCTTTTATAGCAGAATAATATGGTCTTATATAATTGGTACTCATTAGAAAATTCTTGGGTTCCTTTTTTTAACCTTGTCAATAATTGGTTTGGGAAAACTTATGCTGCATTTCCTAACTGATGGCATCAGACAACAGTTCTGTAGAAAAAATGTGGCTTTGTTTCTTTACTCAGAGTTCATCTCCCCCAACCCCTGCCCACAGCCTGCCTAAGGAGGACAGAGTGAACATCAGTGGCAAATGGCAATGTAGCCCCCAAAGAGCCAGCTGCATGCTCAGGGTTTTTCAGAGTTCTGCAGTGCAGGCAAACTCTAGTAGTGAACTATAGAAATGTTCCCTGACAGAATAAGCCCATTTTCCTCTGTAAAAGCAAAGCAAAAGGAGAAAGTTGCTCTTTCCCCCTTTCAACTCTGTCTTCAATGTCCTGCCATCTTAAAGTAGCCCAGGAATCCGGTCAAGGTGAAGAGCCCAGGCTCCCTTCAGAGGGCACAGAGGAAAGACAAAAGGACATTGTCCTTGAACTGCTAAATTAACCTTTACCAGACACGTTCTGCTGGTACCTGGTCCCATTCTAATCTTTCTGTGTTCTCCCTTTAAGGAGGTAGATAGGAGACTACACAGTCATGCTGGCAGGTTCTGGAGAGTTCAGATTGTGTTTATTTGTATTTTCTTGTACCATCCCTTGCATAGTGGCTTGCCCAGAGTGAGTGTCACTTATTTATGGAAAATAAAGCATGATGTATACTTTCCTTTTCCAATATTTGGAATGGCTTAGTGTTTCTGTTCACACTTTCCAGACTGACCAGGAGTGACAGCAAATAAGCAGCGACCTGCCTGAGTCTATATAAAATAAAAACCAGGAAACCATTTTACCTGTAAGCGAGTTTGACATAAGTGATGGCAACATCAACTTTTAAGGCAAAGTATGGAAGTCCATTAACCAAATTCTGACTTGCAGAAACAAGTTTGCATAATGGCGACACTTTAAACAGCCTTTAGTGGGTGCTCATTAAGCATTTTCCATGCCTCCCAAGTGTTCTGAATGAATGATGTTAACACTACGGCTGCGTTGTGGCTAATTTCCTGTTGGGCGATTTCTCCAGCCCCATCATCACCACGGTTGCCAGCTCCCACCAGGCAACCTGCTGTGGTGGAAACCTCCTCACCAGGCAGGTGTGGGTGATGGCTTCTTAACAGCTCTAAGTCAGCAGACAGGAAGTGTTAATGCTTCAGAAACTCAGCCATCTGGCCTTGGACTAAGAATGCCAAGAAGGTTCAGAGGGGAAATCAAGAAAGGAGAGAAGAAGGGCAGTGCCGGGGCTCTGGGGAGCCGGAGCTGCTACTGGAGAAGGATCCTGATGTGATTTGGGGTTGGAGATGAAGGCAAGCAGGCACGGCTGCAGCGAGCAGTAGGAGGGTTCGGGTGGGAGGGAACTCTCTGAGCCAGCTTTAGGGCTAAGCTGCTTAGGAAGGATGTAAGGGAACATTCAGTCTCTGGGAGAGAGCTGAGATCAGGGGCTTGAGCTGAAAATTGGCTCCCTTTCCATCTGAGAACTGGAGGGAACCAAATGAAACGCTAAGGAGAATGTTTATATTTTTTCAGCTTAATTGAAATGCTTGCTGTAGGAAATGTGAGAGATGCAGACAATTAGAAAGGAGGAAACAGTTGTCTCACCACTGAATTTCTCTGTCATTGTATCTGACAAACATGGCTTACACTCACATTAAGTTTTAAGTTACTTTGTTGCTTTCTGCTGCATGGTTCCCATGGTACAGTAGAAAGGGGGCTCTTGTATAACTTTGTGGTTCTGATTGCTTTAATTGAATGCCATTTTAAAAGCATTTCCCCATTATTTCACATTGTAATTTGTATCATTATAATTAGATACAATATTGCATGACATGGACACTTCATAAAACATCCATTTACATTGTGCTGTTTCTAGTGTTTAGCGTTTATGCATAATGCAACCATGAACATCAGAATGTAATGATTATCTGATGGTTAGATTTTTCCCTGAACAGGTTCATGCAAATAAATTGCTGAAGTGATTATACATTGCAAAAGCTATGGACACCTTAAACACTCAACTCTTGAAAAACTATGTACCTTCATGGATTAAATATTGCATTCATGATCATTCATGAATATATCCCTTACCTCCCTTTCATAATTGACATAATATATAATGTTGTCATCTAGAACAACAAAATTTTACGTTCTCCCTACTCCCTAGAAACATCTGGAAAATAGACTGTTAACTGTGTTATTTGACTACATGCCAAAACGATTATGTTTTTATAGTTAAAAGTGTCATCACTGCTCCTAGGGCCAACAGAGTATTCAATAGACTTCTGTTCATATTAAACATCACAGAAGAAAGAGTGTAAGAGAGACTTAGTAAGAGCTGGTAGCTGCCACCAGGTGAGAAGCAGAACATTAAGTGCTCACAGGTGAGCATGAGATAATGCTATATAGAAGTTTCCTCCAGATTGAAACATTCCATCTTGCAGGAAAGTTCCTTAAACCAGAAGGTAAACAACTGAAAATAGGAATTTCAGGAAGTCCCTGAAATTGACCAGATTCACTAGGCCACTCCTTCCTAAGAGTGAACAATAAAGACTGCTGAGAGTCACTCTCAGAGAAGCCAAGCTATAAAGAAGGCTCTGAGAGCAGACTAGCCGCCTGGAATACCGACTGGAAAGGACAGTCTCCAACCTGTTGAGCTGCTTGAAGGCTGTGCCATGGGCTCCAGGTTCCCAGACTTTGTGAGCTGCTATCCATGCTGGGGTGGGCTGTGGTGATGCAGCTGTCTTTGAGTAATTTTCTGCCCCTCACATATATTCCTTTAAGTAACTCCAATAAAATCCAGTTGTTTTACACATCAGATTTTGGTTTTATCTGTAATTTCGTCTGTCATGGGTTCCCTATGAGTAGGTGTCTGTGTGTGTGTGTGTGTGTGTGTGTGTGTGTGTGTGTGTGTGTTTGTGTGTGTGCTGTGTCTCCCATAAAAAAATCAAAGGTTTTATTACACAGCAGACAAGCAGCAGAGAAGGGGAGCTGACACATCATACAAACCCAACTTTAACACCCAAAGCTTCATTACTCAATGGTTTGGTTGCTTTCAGTTATCACCCTAATTCCACAAGTCATATCATAATAAGCAACATTTTCAAACAAAGGCAAACAGATATTTCCCTTTTACTAAATCTTATTTATTCATGTCACCTGCCACTAGCAAATAGTTAAAGTATATACTTCAAAATCAATAGACTACAATGATTCAGAATAAACTCTGCCAGAGAGTCCTGACACATAAAAACTCCCTCTTTTCTCCCTATTTCTGTACGTTCTACAGCCTATGGCCATGCTTCTCTGAAGTGTCAGAGAATAGAGCTTTCATGGTACTAGTCACACCCTCCCTTTCCATATATGGCCGCAGACACTGTGGCCTGACCAGAGGATGGAACCTGATTGATTCAGAATTAGACATGAGGCCGGGCTGTGGTGGCGTACGCCTTTAATCCCAGCACTTGGGAGGTAGAGGCAAGTGGATCTTTGTGAGTTCGAGGCCAGCCTGGTCTACAGAGCGAGATCCAGAAAAGGCACAAAGCTACACAGAGAAACCCTGTCTCGAAACAACAAAAACAAACAAACAAACAAAAAAGAATTAAAAATGAAAGGGTCACCTGTGATTTTCCAGTCTACTCCTTCTTGCTTCTTCAACAAAAACATATTCCTTATGCCAGCTATGCTTCTTAGTCTTCTAGTTTATGCTTAGTAAATGTCTTTAAAAATCCATTTTACTTATGTGTATTATATTTTTTTAAATGATAACTTTCTAATCCCTCAAAATCAACTCTAGATGATAACTCCTATTCCTTAATAATTTACAGATGGAAGGAGATAGTCATTTATCACCATTGGCACCTTACATAGGGAAGAAAGTCTATCTATCTTAAGCTGAATTTCACTCTAAACAATTGGAGACAGTCCCATTGAGACAAAAATTGCCTTCATATAAATGAATCACTTTAAACAAAAAATTCTAATTATGAGATATTTCTACCATTGTGTTAAACTTGCACAACAAGACAGTCAACAATAAAATAATTTTAATGATTGCATTACATTCCTATGAGCAATTTCATGAGAAAAAGTTCTTGTGAAGTCTGTTAACCCAGATTTGACAAGAAGTTTGAACAAAATGGAAGGTAATCAGCCTTTGTGCATAATGTCATAATGATAGTAATCGAAACCATGCAATCACATAGACATTCTGCTCTCTATAACTAGCTCTGAATAACCAGTGATTTTCAATGGTAGAAAAGTGGCCATTTCAAATTTCAACACAGAAAAGCATTGTGATATTTACATTTAACCCAGTTATGTTCTCTTGGTGATATTTATAAGGAATAAGGTTCCTATGGAAGAGATTGAGAACAAGGGTTCTTTTTAATATTTCACATTTGTGCAGTGTTTATAAAATCCATTATTCATGGTTTGGCCAAACTCTTGGAAATGCTACCACAAGAACACAAGTACCATTAGACATTGTCTCAGCTGTTTCATATTCCTCATTATTACTGGGAACACAGTGACTGCCAGAGCCCGATTGGATGGAGCACAAGATATCCTCAATCCCCTTCTTTATAGGATGATGTTGTCTGGCCCCTACCACTCTTTGAGAACGTCATATGTTCATGGTGCTCATGTTCATGTTTAACACAGTTAACAACAGTGTTCACAGTACCCCAACCTTTCCCTGGCACTGCTTACCTGACAGACCAGAGAATGATATCAGCATTCTAAGAAGAGTAATGCATGATATGAACAGAGATAAAAGTAGCATTAGGGAAAAAGAGTTAATAACATTTCCTTGGGTCTCAAAGTAGTCTAACTGAAATGTCCTTAATAAAGATTCCAGACTTTATTTAGGCTTTTCATTTGTATGTTTGTCTGTCTTGTTCTGCCTGCATCAAAATCAGGCCTCCTGTAAGCCAGTCAAATACTCTACCATTAAGCTCCATCCCCAGTCCCCAGGTTCTTCTTAGTCAGATTCCTTATAGTTCTCAAGTCCTACAGCAAAAACATTTACAGTTATGTCTTCCCCTTGACTATTTCAGGGCCCTTCATGCATCAGTCCAGGTGATATTAGTCATTCTAAACACTTGAATTTCTTAAAGGAAACCACTGTCCTTACTGGAAAATTACTGAAAGACTCCAAATTACATGAAGTCTATTCCTATGATATCCTCTTAAACCATCAAAATCTAGAAATATTTATAACTCATAAACTTAGGGGAAAATACATCCGCTTAAAGATGAGCAGGCATGCTTCAGACTAGGGCTTCAAATGGAATCCAGAAAAGAAAGCAATAAAAACATGGAAACTCTGAATGATCTCAATTAGACCATGGAAAGAACAGCAAAGGGAGAAACTTGGAGAAGCCATCAGGAAACTGACTGCGTGGGATAGCTATCTGTATACCATGGGTGGGGCTGTGTAATAAACAAAGGGATCTCTGAGTGTGGTGATATTTTATTTGTACTGAAATGTTATTTTAATTTTATGTTAATAAATAAAGTTGCCCTGGGGTCAGAGCTATTAGAGCCATAGTAAGAGCGTGGTGGTTAGAAGAGCTAGGTAGATTTCTGTGTGTTCAGGGATACAGCCAGTATTGGAGACATACGCCTTTAAGACCTGGAGGGTGGTACTTACAGGCAGTGATGAGGCAGTCATGTGGTTGGGTTTACAACCAATGAGAAGGCAGAACAGAAAGATTATTTAAACAGGGACACAGGAAGTACCTCCCTCTCTCGGGGAAGCTAGGAGCACTGCAGGAGGTAAGATTTTATCTCTGAGCTCTGACCTCTCGGCTTTTCTCTTTTACCTTGGCTCTGTGTTTCTTATTTTAATAAGACGATTGGTTACATCTACATCTGGCGCCCAACGTGACAAGAATCCATTAAAAACTGCTTGGGGCCGGCTCCCTAGACGGAGCAGCCGGCTCCCTAGCCCCGGCCCAGGTCTGCTTGGGCTCAGGCTGGACTGTGAGCTGCTTGCTTAAAGCCAGTGCTACAAACAGCTCAGGCCTGCCCTGCTAAACAGGGCCCCTGCCTGTAAAGCCAAGCCTTGACTCGGCTCAAGAGGGAACAAGTGGCTGGCTTTAAGCTTTAGCCAGCTACCCCTTTGCTTTCACTTTCACTTTCACTTTCGCTTTTGCTTTCTCTCTTGCTTTCTCTCTGTCTTTCTGTTTCTGTCTGTCTGTCTGTCTCTCTCTCTCTCTCTCTCTCTCTCGCTCTCTCTCTCTCTCTCCCTGGATTTACACCTAGGACTCTAGGTGGCTGTTTTGAAATTCGCTCGGATTTCTACTGTTCTACGCAGATTTGGTAAGTCATAAAGGAAACTATTTAAAAGACAAATTTTTTCCACATTTAAAAAAATGGGTTTCCTGTGTACATTGGAAGAAAATTGGGTTTTGTTTGAAATTTTAGGCAGTCTGACAATGGAACAACTATATGAAAAGATTAGTATTATGGGAATTATGCAGTTAATCACCATGCTTATTCTCATTTTAGTATTTAAAAAGATAGTCGATTTAAGTGCCAGGATAACAGCTTTAGAAAAACCTGTTAATTTTAACAGTGAAGTTGGTTCAAGTTTGGATCATAAGGTTACAGAAAGAAAGCCTGTTTTCACACAGTCATCCTTAATTTATCCTGTAACCATACAGCAGATGCCTGATCAAATGGCTACACAAAATATCTGGGCTCCAATTGAACTGATGGATTTTAAAAGGTTTAAGGAGGCAATAGTATCTTATGGCATGCATTCCCCATATGTAAAGCAAATGTTAAACTCTTGGTCAACATATAATAGGATTATACCACAGGACTGGCGGGACCTTACACAAGCTGTTCTGGAACCCAGCCAGAGAATTCAATTTCTAACGTGGTTTAAGGAGGAAGCTAGAAACGTAGAAACACAATGGAGGGATAAAGGAATACAAGTTTGTCAGGATCAGCTTATTGGAGAAGGCAAATATGCTTCAATACAAACACAATGTTTATATGATGTTCAAACTGTAATTTTATGTCGAATGGCAGCCTTGAATGCATGGGACAGAGTTGATGAACCAGGAAAAAAACCTGAGTCATTCACAAAGGTTATGCAAGGCCCAAAAGAATCTTTCACAGATTTTTTAGAAAGACTGGCTTCAGCAGTAAACAGAATGGTCTCAGGATCAGAAGCTAGTAAGGCAATAATTGAAGTTTTGGCATTTGAGAATGCGAATGCAGCATGCAAAAGAATAATCAGGCCGTTAAGGGCAAGATCTGCACCTTTGGAAGATTGGATTAGAGAAACAATTAATGTTGAGGTTGATGAGCATGATACGTGGGTAGGAGAAGTAATTTCAAAAGGTTTGAGGAGTGTTAGATGTTTTGGGTGTGGAAAGCAAGGACATTTTAAAAGGGACTGTAAACAGGTCATTCCTAGAAGCAATGTTTCTTCAAGGAACAATGGCAACAGAAGGCCCCTTCCTTCTGGAGTATGCAGAAGGTGTGGTAAGGGAAAACACTGGACCAACGAATGTAGATCAACAAAGGACAGACAGGGTAATCCTTTGCCTCAGTTTTCGGGAAACTCCCGGAGGGGCCTCATGCAGGCCCCCATAGCAAAACCAGTTCAAACCTTTCCTGCAGCTGTAGAGGAAATCCCTGCTCTGAGCGATTAAATAACCAAATGACTATTGGAATAAATCATGCTGGTCAGAATGATGAAAAAGAGAGAATAGAAAATTCAGGAGAAAACATAAAGAAAATTTTTTGGCAAACTTCTATTAATGAACAGAGACCAAAATTAACGATAAAAATAAATGGTGTTTTGTTGTCTGGTCTGGTAGACACAGGTGCGGACATTACCATAATTGCACCAGAATTTTGGCATCCAGCTTGGCCTCTTCAGGAGGTAAACGTTCAACTGTTAGGAATTGGGACATTATCTGGAGTGAAACAGAGTGCAAGATGGCTGGAATGTATAGGTCCAGAAGGACAGAGAGGAAAATTAAAACCATATGTCGCTAACATAGCTATGAACCTGTGGGGTCGAGACTTGTTGCAACAATGGAATACTCAGATTAAAATCCCTCCAATCTCAGAAACAAATCATAAACTAGCACATGTTTCTGAGAGAAATATTAGAAAGCATTATTTTGAGTGGTCACCAGCCATCCATATTATACAAGAACAGGGCACAACAACTGATAATCTTCCAAAAATACCAACAGCTCTACCTTTAAAATGGTTAACAGACAAGCCTGTATGGGTTCAGCAATGGCCTTTAACAACAGAGAAACTCCAGGCTTTAGAAGAGCTGGTAGAAGAACAGTTAAATGCTCAGCATATTGAACAGTCAACCAGCCCTTGGAATTCTCCTGTATTTGTTATTAAAAAGAAATCTGGTAAATGGAGAATGGTAACAGACCTTAGAGCAATTAACAAAGTAATTCAGCCAATGGGCTCTCTACAATCTGGAATTCCTTTGCCTACTCTGTTACCAAAAGGATGGCCTCTCATAGTTATTGATTTAAAAGACTGTTTCTTTTCAATACCCTTACAAGAAAAAGACAGAGAAAGATTTGCTTTCACAGTGCCTACTTATAATAATTCTCAACCGGTTAAAAGATTTCAATGGAGGGTCCTCCCACAAGGAATGTTAAATAGCCCAACTCTGTGTCAATATTTTGTACAACAGCCATTGGAAGTGATACGTAAAAAATTTCCTAAATCTATAATTTATCATTATATGGATGATATTTTACTAGCTGACTCAAATGCAGATACTTTAGAAAGAATGTTTGAAGAAGTAAAGAAAATTTTGCCTTGCTGGGGATTACAAATTGCTCCTGAAAAGATACAAAGAGGAGATTCTATTAATTATTTAGGATATAAAATAGAGCTACAAAAAATTAGACCCCAAAAGGTGCAAATTCGGAGAGATAGACTACAGACTCTTAATGACTTTCAAAGATTATTTGGAGATATTTCTCATCTACGAACTATTGTTGGGGTAAAAAATGATGAACTGACTAATTTGTTCAAAACCTTAGAAGGTGACAAGGACTTAAATAGTCTAAGAGAATTATCACCTGAAGCTGAGAAAGAATTGGCCTTGGTAGAAAAGAAAGTACATGAAGGGCACGTGGATCGTATTGATCCAAAGCTGGATTGCATTCTGGTTATTTTACCTTCTAGGCATTCCCCTACTGGAATATTAATGCAAAGGGAAGATATTATATTGGAATGGATATTTTTACCAAATAAACCAAATAAAAAATTAAAAACTTATGGGGAAAAAATCTCTGACTTGATTTGGAAAGGAAAATTGAGACTTCGTCAGTTAGCAGGAATAGACCCAGCAGAAATTGTTGTACCTTTAACTAAGGAGGACATTGAAAAATTATGGACAGAAAGTGAACCTTGGCAAAGAGCTTGCAGTAATTTTTTGGGAGAAATTAACAGCAAATATCCCAAAAGCAACAGAATTGATTTTATAAAGAGAGCTGATTGGATCTTGCCTCGAATTGTACGGCAAAAACCCATATCTGGAGTTCGTACATTTTATACAGATGCCAATAAACAAGGAAAGGCAGGTTACAAATCAGAAAATTTAAGTAAAGTGGTACAAAGTCCTTATAATTCAGTGCAAAAATCAGAATTGTATGCTATTCTGTTGGTATTAATGGATTTTTCAGAACCTCTCAACATAGTAACTGACTCTCAGTATGCTGAAAGAGTGGTATTACATATTGAGACTGCAGAATTTATCCCTGATGCTTCAGAATTAACTTCACTATTTATTCAATTACAAGATACAATCAGGAAAAGGAGTCATCCTTTATATATAACTCACATCCGATCTCATACTGGTTTGCCAGGCCCTTTAGCACAAGGCAATGATGAGATTGATAAATTATTGGTAGGAAATGTGCTGGAGGCCTCAGAATTTCATAAAAAACATCATGTCAATAGTAAAGGTTTAAAAAAGGATTTTTCCATAACCTGGCAACAAGCCAAAGAAATAGTAAAGAAATGTCCTACTTGTTCTTTCTATAATCAAACGCCATTACCAGCAGGATGTAACCTAAAGGGTACTCAGAGAAATGAAATCTGGCAGATGGATGTGTTTCACTTTGCAGAATTTGGAAAATTGAAATATGTACACCACACCATTGATACTTATTCAGGATTTCAATGGGCAACTGCTTTGAGTTCTGAAAAAGCTGATTCTGTAATCACTCATTTGCTAGAAGTTATGGCCATCATGGGTATACCTGCACAAATTAAAACTGACAATGCTCCGTCATATGTCTCTGTTAAAATGAAACAGTTTTTTGCTTATTACAATATAAAGCATATTACAGGTATACCACATAATCCTACAGGTCAAGCAGTTATAGAAAGGTCAAACAGAACTCTAAAGGATATGCTAAATAAACAGAAAGGAGTAACAAAAACCCCCAGAAATAGACTGCATAATGCTCTATTAACTTTGAATTTTCTGAATGCCAATGAGAAAGGAACAACAGCTGCAGAGAGACATTGGGTAATAGAAAAAACGACAGAATTAAATCAGCCTATATACTTTAAGGATGTGCTGACCTCAGAATGGAAGCCAGGATATGTATTACGTTGGGGACGAGGTTTTGCTTTTGTTTCTATAGGAGAAGATAAGCTGTGGGTACCATCAAAATTGATAAAGGTTCGATTTGAACAAGAGAAACCTCTTAATTAGAGGAGGTGATAGTTCATCAACCAGCATGAACATCCAATTTAAACTAACTTGTACCTGTAACACATGTCTTTTCATTTAATCAGATAATAACTTGCCAAAAAGGAACATCCCCAAAATTAGTCTTGGGGGAAGGTTTTTGTTTTTGTCTTTTAGGAGAATGAAGGTTAAGGAATCTGAAGGACACAAGACAAATAAGACAACTGAAGAAAAGGGACAAATCATCTATCCCAGGAAACAGAGTATATGGGAGTATATGGCATATGGGTATATATTATCTAAAAAATTTTATGTCTTCTTAAATGTTTGTTTCTGCTTTTCTCTAAAGATTTAACACTATTGGTTTTCTAATAGTCCCAGTTCAATTAAAATTTAAAGCTGACTTTGGAGTTGGAGAATGGCTCTCTCCTTCTTCAAACTCAAGCATGTTGTTAAAAGGAAAATGCAAACTCCCTGTATCATGCCAGAAGGAGCCATTTTCTGCTATGGGACAGGACAAAAGCCAAATTAATTAAGGGACTATTCTATTACTAATCTCAACTCTTTGATTCTATTCTGATTCTTTAAACTTTTCTTAAAGTATAAATTTTATATCAAAATTTACAAGATTAATATATATATACATTTTAAACTTTGTTAAGATATGAATGGTCATATAGAGTACTAACTAATTCTAGAAAAAAGGCTTCAGTTAGCTGCATATATATGTCTTTGTGTTCGAGTCTCTTATCAGTTTTCTGCAGGAAATCATGGCCAGGCCTAACATCAACTGAAGTCTCCAGAAAGAAGCTGGGGCCCCACAACAACAACAACAACAACAATTCCACGTGGACAATAATAATATCACTAAACTGACAAACATCATCTACTGATCAGCTTTGAACTACAAGGTGCTCAGAGCAATTTTGAGATGACTAGCTGAGATGATCCAGTCTCAAAGACTACTTGTATAAGGACTTGAGATAAACCCTGAACTTTGGCTTCATACATAGACTGGATAATAATGAAGGATATAGTTACCTTTCCTAGAATTTGACAATTAACCTAAATTTTTCTTTCAGGATAAAGATAACTTCGCCCATACCCAGCAGGAAGCAATTTTAAGAATATGACACCCACATTGCCAAAGAAGTGATGTGGGGCGGGTGGTTTTTTGGTGCTTTTAATGGGTTTTGGGTCTGGGATAATTTTCATTATTTAGGGGGGTAGGTTACAAGTTGTCAAGGGTTAGGAAAAAGGCTAAGCAAAGGAGATTAGATTTAAGGTTCTTGTTTAAAAAAAAAAGAAAGAATGAAAAGAAAAAGACAATTACTAGTTTTAAATACTTTACATTATTACCAACTATTAGGATATAAAGAAATGAAAGTTAGTAGTTAGACATTACAATAGAAATTGTAGTCATATTAGATATGTTTTAAAAATTGAGCAGATGTATTTTAGACAGGTCATCTTCAAACCCTTCAGAGATCTACAGAATATGGCATTTAAAATGTTTTAATAACTTAGAAATTTTTCTTTTTTGAGACATGTCAGCTCCTGGCAGTATCAATCTACTTCAGAGAAAATATGGGCATTGAAGAAACTGCATATGGAGTTAATTTTCATTGTGGCAAAAGTTAGCCACTGGACAACAAAGTATCCTCGTATCAACAGGACAAAATGGACAGACAGAACACGAAACAAAGGACTACCAATTCCTGCCAAAACAAGTGTGGTTATGGCTTTATCAGACGGCATCTTCTGAGGCCAGGACAATATGGCACCATCCCTGAAGTGGCCTTCACAATCTGGAAAAGGTACAGTGCCCTTTTCTTTGAAGGCAGCTGAACAGGCAGTGGGCCGATGGCTTCTGTTGTGCAATGGAACAGCAACTGAAAGCTCACGCCTCTCAATAGTAGACTGGCATTTAATAGAGGGATGTGGAGAAGGGCATGCTTAGATGAAGCCATATATACACAGCCAAGAAGAATGGACAGCTGAATTCAAAAACCATCAACAATTTCCAGAATTTAAAATCCTGAATCATGACATGACACTAGTGGAATTCAGGTGTTTCTGGTACATGGACTGCTCTCACCCAGTGTGAGGTTGAACTGTTGACCTTGTGTACAACCGACTTCACAAATGAGTCTGTCAGATACCATAAGCCTATAGGCTGAAGATGATGCCCCAACACTGTGGAGAAACCTCAGGTGACTGTCCAGGCAGCTGGCTGTTTCTGTCAACTCACAAAATTTTTGGAAGTTGCTTTTGTGCACTTCCTGTTTTTATTTTTGTTAGCTAATATTATTTCCTTCTTGGGTCTCTGAGGGAGTTGAAGATTAGTTAGTTATAGTTGAAGATTAATTAGGATAGAAAGTGAATTAGATACATTTTGGACTTACTAAAATAGGATAGATAAGGGAATTATTTTCTCTGATTTGTCAAATACAAATGGACTAGACATCGTTTAGGTATTTGTTACTTGTATATATTGTATATAGTTATTGTACTTTTGTATATAGTTTTTCTTTTGTTAGTTATAACCTTTTGCCTTTTTTCTTTTTATTTAAATAGAAAAGGGGAAATGTGGTGATATTTTATTTGTACTGAAATGTTATTTTAATTTTATGTTAATAAATAAAGTTGCCCTGGGGTCAGAGCTATTAGAGCCATAGTAAGAGCATGGTGGTTAGAAGAGCTAGGTAGATTTCTGTGTGTTCAGGGATACAGCCAGTATTGGAGACATACGCCTTTAAGACCTGGAGGGTGGTACTTACAGGCAGTGATGAGGCAGTCATGTGGTTGGGTTTACAACCAATGAGAAGGCAGAACAGAAAGATTATTTAAACAGGGACACAGGAAGTACCTCCCTCTCTCGGGGAAGCTAGGAGCACTGCAGGAGGTAAGATTTTATCTCTGAGCTCTGACCTCTCGGCTTTTCTCTTTTACCTTGGCTCTGTGTTTCTTATTTTAATAAGACGATTGGTTACATCTACATCTGAGTGTTAGGAGCAGTAATCCATCCCAAACAGAAAACATCTAAGGAGCCAGTCAAATAAAAATGAAAATGTGGAACATTGAGGTTCCATCCACAGCAAAGTCATACAAGAAGTGACTGCTCCTTTTAGGACCAGAAACGGGTGTGCAGGTATAAAAGAAACATGGGGCCAGAAAAAGAATAAGAGAATTTCAAATAGTTTTTTCAAGCATCAAGCAAATCCTGAGGACTTCTAGAAGCTCTGAGATTATAAAAATCTGTTTTATTTAATCATGCTCCATAAACATTTAAATATGATTAAAATGTTTCTTAAGTAATGTCGGCTAATATTCTGTAAGCTAGTGTTTCAGAGAGTGTATTTGGGGGAATTAAAATTGACTTATAATCCTCCTGAAGCAACTTAACTCTCAAAGTGGAAAGTTCTAGATCCAGAATGCCTGAATGTGGGCCTACCCTCAAGTTTAGTTCTGATAAGATTGAACTTCTAAATAGAGCATTCTTGCCCTCAATTTTTTCCTAACTATAAAATAAGGGTCCAAATCTCATGATGTTTTCATAGGTTTAACTGGGGTAAAATCTGAGAAAAATTTATCACTGTGTCGAGAGTACTGCAAGTTCTTGATGTCAGCTTGAATCACTGTCATCATCATCTTCATCATCCTCCTCCTCATCCTTATTGTCTTCACCACTAAATTAGTCACATTGAAGAATCAGGACCAGTATAAACCAAAATTTCCCTGTGATTACAACTTTACAATTCCAATTTCTTAAGCATGTGCCAGCAAGGAAATTATCAAATGTGAGTTACCTAAGGCATACAAGTGCCTCCACTGCAGTCATTACTAGGGTGTCCCCCAAACAGACTGCAAGGCCCATGTATCAGTAAAGGCTGCAGAAGAGAACCACTCCAGAGACATCTTCAGGAAACAGGATCTGCTTTATTGAACATGAGCAACTACTTACATAGTGAAAGCCTACTGACTATGATTGGTTATCACATTTCCTTGGATTGGGTAGTGAGTGCTCACACTACTGTCATCCCTATGCAGAAGAAGCACATAAAAGGACACATGAAGAGTGCAGACTCATCAGCATGTTAGCTACTGGCTACTCATGCTGCTTCATAATTAAGTGTTCTTACTGACTTCTGGGAATACTCAAGATCATGGTGTGCCATGCTTCTTACTTAGAAGCACAGTGTGCCAGGTAGGCTGACCACCAGCTCATACCTGCATTTTCTCCTACAAATGCCAGAAGCTGACATGCTTGTATCTTTCCATAATGACAGACTTAAAAAAAATACAATAACAAGGTACCATTATTACAAAGATAGCAATTTTACTGATAATTCAAATTTCCTTGGTAATTTGGCCCAAGTGAACATAGATTCTTTTCTTTTATTCCAACCTTAATTACTAATATTAATCCTTATATCACCCAGTAAATCTCTCTCTCTCTCTCTCTCTATATATATATATATATATAGATAGATAGATAGATATAGATATGGCATATACACACACATAGAGATGTGTGTGTGTGTGTGTGTGTGCATATTACAGAAATGGATACAAAAGTTATGATAGTAAAAGAGTTCAAAGATCTCAGAGGTAGACAGATAAAAATGTAAACAGCATCTGTATAGATGAGATAAGGAACACAAATCAGCTGTAGGCAAAAAATCATGGCTGTAGAGTCAGATGGTTGCGAAGTGAGGGCTGGGAGGAAAGACTTCTATCTGTGAGGCGAAAGCACAGGACAGGTCAAGATCTAGAGCAGGCAGCTGATGGATGGCAGGTCCAGAGAGGCAAATAGGCATATGGGAAGACAGCTTTTGAGTAGCCAGCACCAACAGCTGGCTAGGCTCCAGGAACAGGCCCAAGTTCTTTGCTATCAACGCTTGATATGTATACTAGGTGTCAGATGACAGGCAGTGGTGACTACTCCCATTACAGTGGTAGTGTCATGTGGCCCAAATGAGAGCCTTACATTCTTCCCTCAATCTGGTGTATTTGGTAACTTTGGAGCTTAGATTTTCTGATACAACATTAATATGCATCCATATGCCCCTATTAAATTCACCCTAATAACTTTGTAGGGCAGCACCCTTTCTACTCCAAGGAATAAATCCTTCATTGGTTTTCACAGCATGTATGGCATCAGATAGGTAATGTTCTTTATGGGTCCACGTGGGCCCACAGTCATCACTCACCCTCAGAATGGAGTTAACAGCTGTATAATGGAAGTTTGTAAAACCACTGTTGAACACAATATGAAATAACTTCAAGCAGAGGGCAGGGGATGGCAATAACGTGGGTTAGTTGAGAGTCCATTTTGCCTCTTTTTCTGAAAGTTACTGACCGAGATCAGAGTGTGGATGACTACACACAACATGCAACCCTTCTAAGCAAATCTAACCGTTTTGACACTTGACTTCAACTTTTTTCAGGAACTTTTCCATCTTCTTACTACCTACTGGCAACTTGGTGTCTACAGTTCTCTTCGATTGGCTTCATTTCTTATCTAGATAATCAAAAAAAAAAAAGTAAAAAGTGACTAGCTTTTCTTTTTGTTTTTGTTGATCTATTTTTTTTTATTTTACAATACCGTTCAGTTCTACATAACAGCCACAGATTCCCCTGTTCTCCCACTCCCGCCCCCCTCCTCTTCCCCCCAGCCCACCCCCCACTCCCACCTCCTCCAGGGCAAAGCCACCCCCGGGGACTGAGATCCACCCGGTAGACTCAGTCCAGGCAGGTCCAGTCCCCTCCTCCCAGACTGAGCCAAGTGTCCCTGCATAAGCCCCAGGTTTCCAACAGCCAACTCATGCAGTGAGCCCAGGACCCGGTACTACTGCCTAGATGCCTCCCAAACAGACCAAACCAACCAACCGTCTCACCCATCCAGAGGGCCTGATCCAGCTGGGGGCCCCCCAGCCCTTGGTTCATAGTTCATGTGTTTCCATTCATTTGGCCACTTGTCCCTGCGCTTTATACAACCTTGGTTTCAAAAATTCTCGCTCATATAAACCCTCCTCTTTCTTGCCAATTAGACTCCCCGCGCTCCACCTGGGGCCTAGCGGTGGATGTCTGCATCCAGATTCCTCAGTACTTGGATGGGGTTTCTGGCACAACTATTAGGGTGTTTGGCCAGAGTAGGTCAGTTCTGGCTGTCTCTTGACCATTGCCAGCAGTCTTTTGTGGGGGTATCTTTGTGGATTTCTGTGGGCCTCTTTAGCACTTTGTTTCTTCCCCCTCTCATGTGGTCTTCATTTACCATGGTCTCCTACTCCCTGCTCTCCCTCTCTGTTCTTGATCCAGCTGGGATCTCCCGCTCTCTTTTCCTCGACCCCTCGCCCTTCACTGTTCCCACTCATGTCCAGGCTGTTCATGTAGATCTCAGTCATTTCTCTGTCATTGGGCGATCCTCGTATCTTTCTTGGGGTCCTGTTATCCAGGTAGCCTCACTGGTGATGTGAATAGCAGTCCAGTCATCCTTGTTCCACAGCTAGTATCCTCCTATGAGTGAGTACATACCATATTTGTCTTTCTGAGTCTGGGTTACCTCACTCAGGATGATTTTTTCTAGATCCATCCATTTGCCTGCAAACCTCATGATGTCATTGTTTTTCTCTGCTGAGTAGTATTCCATTGTGTATATGTGCCACAATTTATTTATCCAATCTTCAGTTGAAGGGCATCTAGGTTGTTTCCAGGTTTTGGCTATTACAAACAATGCTGATATGAACATAACTGAGCAAGTGCTCTTGTGGTATGATTGAGCATTTCTTGGGTATATGCCCAAGAATGGTATAGCTGGATCTTGGGGGAGATTGATTCCCAATTTTCTAAGAAAGTGCCATATTGATTTCCAAAGTGGTTTTACAAGGTTGCATTCCCACCAGCAGTGGAGGAGTGTTCCCCTAGTTCCACATCCTCTCCAGCATAAAGTGTCTTCAGTGTTTTTGTTTGTTTGTTTGTTTTTGTTTTGTTTTGTTTTGTTTTTGTTTTTTGTTTTTTGTTTTTTCGAGACAGGGTTTCTCTTCTGTAGCTTTGCGCCTTTCTTGGAACTCACTTGGTAGCCCAGGCTGGCCTCAAACTCACAGAGATCCGCCTGCCTCTGCCTCCCGAGTGCTGGGATTAAAGGCATGCGTGACCACTGCCCGGCAGTGTTTTTGATCTTAGCCATTCTGACAGGCATAAAATGGTATCTCAGAGTTGTTTTGATTTGCATTTCCCTGATGATTAGGGATGTTGAGCAATTCCTTAAATGTCTTTCAGCCATTTGAGTTTCCTCTGTTGAGAATTCTCTGTTTAGTTCTATAGCCCATTTCTTAATTGGACTGTTGGCTGTTTTGATGTCTAATTTCTTGAGTTGCTTATATATTCTGGATATCAGTCCTCTGTCAGATGTGGGGTTGGTGAAGATCTTTTCCAATTCTGTAGGCTGTCGCTTTGCATTGTTGACCATATCCTTTGCTCTATAAAAGCTTCTCAGTCTCAAGAGGTCCCATTGATTGATTGTTTCTCTCGTGTTTGTGCTACTGTTGTTATATTTAGGAAGTGATCTCCTATGCCAATGCATTCAAGACTACTTCCTACTTTCTCTTCTAGCTGGTTCAGAGTAGCTGGATTTATGTTGAGGTCCTTGATCCACTTGGACTTAAGTTTTGTGCACGGTGACAGATATGGATCTATTTGCAGCCTTCTACATGTTGATATCCAGTTATGCCAGCACCATTTGTTGAAGATGCTTTCTTTTTTCCATTGTACACTTTTGGCTTCTTTGTCAAAAATTATATGTTCATAGGTGTGCGGGTTAATGTCAGAGTCTTCAATTTGATTCCATTGGTCCACATGTCGGTTTTTATGCCAATACCAAGCTGTTTTTATTACTGTAGCTCTATAGTAGAGCTTGAAGTTAGGGATTGTGATGCCTCCAGTGGTTGTTTTATTGTACAAGATTCTTTTGGCTATCCTGGGTTTTTTGTTTTTCCATATGAAGTTGAGTATTATTCTTTCCAGGTCTGTGAAGAATTGTGTTGGTATTTTGATGGGGATTGCATTGAATCTGTAGATTGCTTTTGGTGAAATTGCCATTTTTACTATGTTGGTCCTGCCTATCCATGAGCATGGGAGATCTTTCCATTTTCTGACATCTTCTTCAACTTCTTTTTTCAGGGACTTAAAGTTCTTTTCATATAGGTCCTTCACTTGCTTGGTTAGTGTTACCCTAAGGTATTTTATGTCATTTGTGACTTTGTAAAGGGTGATGTATCTCTGATTTCCTTCTCAGCTTATTTGTCCATTGTATATAGGAGGGCTACTGATTTTTTTGAGTTGATCTTGTATCCTGCTATGTTGCTGAAGGTGTTTATAAGCTTTATCAGTTCCTGGGTGGAATCTTTGGGGTCACTCAAGTATACTATCATGTCATCAGCAAATAGGGAAAGCTTGACTTCTTCCTTTCCAATTTGTATCCCCTTAATCTCCTTATGTTGTCTTATTGCTCTGGCTAGAACTTCAAGTACTATATTGAATAAGTATGGGGAGAGTGGACAGCCTTGCCTCATTCCTGATTTTAGTGGAATTGCTTTGAGCTTCTCTCCATTTAATTTGATGTTGGCTGTTGGCTTGCTGTAAATTGCCTTTATTATGTTTAGGTATGTTCCCTGTATTCCTGATTGCTCCAAGACTTTTATCATGAAGGGGTGTTGGATTTTGTCAAATGCCTTTTCTGCATCTAGTGAGATGATCATGTGTTTTTTTTTTCCTTTGAGTTTGTTTATATGGTGTATTACATTGACGGCCTTTCATATGTTGAACCACCCTTGCATTCCTGGAATGAAGCCTACTTGATCATGTTGGATAATTGTTCTGATGTATTCTTAGAGTCTGTTTGCCAGTATTTTATTGAGTATTTTTGCTTCAATGTTCATGAGGGAGACCCGTCTGTAGTTCTCTTTCTTTGTTGTATCCTTGTTTGGTTTAGGAATCAGGGTAATTGTAGTCTCATAGAAGGAGCTTGGTAATGTTCCTTCTGTTTCTATTGTGTGGATCAATTTAGAGAGTATTGGTATTAACTCTTCTTTGAAGATCTGGTAGAATTCTGCTCTGAAACCATCTGGTCCTGGGCTTTTTTTGGTTGGGAGACTTTTAATGACTGTTTCTATTTCCTTAGGGGTTATTGGACTATTTAAATAGTTTATCTGGTCTTGATGTAACTTAGGTGTGTGGTACCTATCCAGAAAATTGTCCATTTCTTTTAGGTTTTCCAGTTTTGTGGAGTAGAGATTTTTGAAATATGACCTGATAATTCTCTGGATTTCCTCAATGTCTGTTGTTATGTCCCCCTTTTCATTTCTGATTTTGTTGATTTGGATTCTCTCTCTCTGTCTTTTGGTTAGTTTGGATAAGGGCTTGTCTATCTTGTCGATTTTCTCAAAGAACCAACTCTTTGTTTCATTAATTTTTTGTATTATTCTCTTAGTTTCTAATTTATTAATTTCACCTCTCACTTTGATAATTTCCTGGCGTCTATTCTTCCTGGGAGACTTTGCTTCTTCTTGTTCTAGAGCTTTCAGGTGTGCTGTTAAGTCACTAGTGTGAGATTTCTCCAACTTCTTTATGTGGCCATTTAGTGCTATGAATTTCCCTCTTAGCACTGCTTTCATAGTGTCCCATAAGTTTGGGTATGTGGTGTCTTCATTTTCGTTGATCTCTAGGAAGTCTTTAATTTCTTTCTTTATTTCTTCCTTAACCCATTGGTGATTCAGTTGAACATTATTCAGTTTCTATGAGATTGTAGGTTTTCTGTAGTTTTTGTTGTTGTTGAAATCTAACTTTAAACCATGGTGGTCTGATAGAACACAGGAGGTTATTCCAATTGTTTTGTATCTGTTGAGATTTGCTTTGTAGCCAAGTATTGTAAAGAAAGTTCCATTGGGTGCTGAGAAGAAGGTATTTTTTTTTTTTTAGGATGGAATGTTCTGTAGATATCTATTAGGTCCAATTGGGTCATGATATCAGTTAAGTCCTTTATTTCTCTGTTAAGTTTCAATTTGGGAGATCTGTCCAGTGGTGAAAGTGAGGTGTTGAGATCTCCCACTATTAATGTGTGGGGTTTTATATGTGGTTTAAGCTTTAGTAATGTTTCTTTTACATATGTGGGTGCCCTTGTGTTTGGGGCATAAATGTTCAGAATTGAAACTCCATCTTGGTGGATCTTTCCTGTGATGAGTATGTAATGCCCTTCTTGATCTCTTTTGATTGATTTTAGTTTGAAGTCTATTTTGTTGGATATCAGGATGGCTACACCCCCTGGTTTCTTAAGACCATTTGATTGGAAAGTCTTTTCCCAGCCTTTTATTCTTAGGTAGTGTCTGTCTTTGAAATTGAGATGTATTTCTTGTATGCAGCAGAAAGATGGGTTCTGCTTTTGTATTCATTCTGTAAGCCTATGTCTTTTTATAGGTGAATTAAGTCCATTGATATTAAGGGATATTAATGACCAGTGATTGATCACCCCTGTTATTTTTGGTGGTAATGTGTGTGTACTTCTCTTCTTTGGGGTTTACTGCTGTGGCTTTATCTATTGCCTGTGCTTTTGAGGGTGTATCTGACTTCCTTCGGTTGGAATTTTCCTTCTAGTGCTTTCTGTAGGGCTGGTTTTATGGATAAGTATTGTTTAAATCTTGCTTTGTCTTGGAATGTCTTGTTCATTCCATCTATGATGATTGAAAGTTTTGCTGGGTATATTAGTCTGGGCTGACATCCATGGTCTCTTAGTGTCTACATTACATCTGTCCAGGTGCTTCTGGCTTTCAAAGTCTCCATTGAGAAATCGGGTGTTATTCTAATGGGTTTGCCTTTATAGGTCACTTGGCCTTTTTCCTTTGCTGTTCTTAATATTCTTTCTTTATTCTGTACGTTTAGTTGTTTAATTATTATGTGGCAAGGGGACTTTTTTGGGGTGTCTAGTCTGTTTGGTGTTCTGTAGGCTTCTTGTATCTTGATAGGCATTTCCTTCTTTAAGTTGGGAAAGTTTTCTTCTATGATTTTGTTGAATATATTTTCTGTGCCTTTGAGTTGGTATTCTTCACCTTCTTGTATCCCTATAATTCGTAGGTTTGGTCTTTTCATGGTGTCCCAAATTTCTTGGACATTTTGGTTCATGACTTTGTTGGCTTTAGTGTTTTCTTTGACTGATGAAACTATTTCTTCTACTGTATCTTCAATGCCAGAGATCCTCTCTTCCATCTCTTGCATTCTGTTGGTTATACTTGCATCTGAAGTTCCTGATCTTTTACTCAGATTTTCTATTTCCAGCATTCCCTCTGTTTGTGTCTTCTTCATTTTTTCTATTTCCCTTTTCAGGTCTTGGACTGTTTCCTTTATTTGTTTCATTGCTTTTTCATGATTTTCTTTCAGTACTTTATTGTTTTCTTCCAGGACTTTATTGTTTTCTTCCAGGACTTTATTGTTTTCTTCCAAGACTTTATTGTTTTCTTCTAATTTGTTTGCCATTTCCTCTAGTTGTTTATAGCGTTCTTCCCATTTTTTTGTCTTTTCCTCTATACAAGCCTCTACCTTCTTCATGATGTTATTCATAAGGCTGTTTTCTTCTGCTTCTTCCAATTTTTGATGTTCAGGTCTAGATGTTGGAGGCGGGCTAGGTTCTGGTGATGCTGTATTGCTCTTCATTTTGTTGTATGTACTTCTGCCCTTCTCCTTGTGGTTCGTTCTTGGTCTTATCAGTGCACTTGGTTCAGACAGAGCTGACAGATTCAGGAAGTCTCTCTGTCCAGATGGAGCTCTCTTGTCCAAATGGGAACTCCAAGGCAGGATGGAAGCTCTTATCTGGACGGGAAGTCTGGGGCAGGATGGGAGCTTTTGTCCAGACAGGATGTCCAGGGTAGGATGGGAGGCCTCTCTGGTCCAGAAGGGAAGTCCAGGGTAGGATGAG
Organism: Peromyscus maniculatus bairdii; assembly: GCF_049852395.1. Taxonomy (NCBI): domain Eukaryota; kingdom Metazoa; phylum Chordata; class Mammalia; order Rodentia; family Cricetidae; genus Peromyscus; species Peromyscus maniculatus. The sequence goes on from NC_134853.1 coordinate 97,129,989, forward strand.
AGCTGGGGGCTGGTCTCTAAGTCTCAGGAAGTGGCTGGGGTCTCGGACAGATGGGTGTGGGGGCAGGGCATGGAGATTGCAGGGGCTGCCGGGGGGCTTGGAGAAGGGGATCCTTCCCGGTGGGGCTAGAAGGGGATCTGCCTGGTGGCCAGAACCTGGAGCCAAGTTGGGCAGGTCTTCCCCGGAGTGGCTGGTGCCCAGGGATGGGGTCCCGGCTCGGCCCAGATACTCACCTCTGGTCCAGAAGGGAAGTCGGGGGCAGGATCTAACTAGCTTTTCTAAAATGAAAAAGTTGGATGAATAATGTCACAGCTCTCAAAGTCAAATACTTGATAATCTTAAAATCTTTCAGTATGAAAGGAGTATGATACAAATCTTCCCACTTTTGGTTTCTGACCATTATCTATCTATTTTATCTGTCTAAAGAATGATCCTTATAAAGTAGATGGATCACAGCCCAGCAACTGGCATCCTACCTGCATAGAGCTACTCACACACCTCCCTCAACACACAGCCCCTGGTCACTCCACTCCCCAAGCCTTAAAAACACCCTAGCAACTTCTAAATACCCTTTTACCCTTTTGTGGTCAAACACATTCTGGAGTATATCCTGGAACTGGTCATGTTGGGTCAATCCAGCTTTGACAGATTTTAGGTATAAGCACACCATGACAAACTGTGTCCTCTGAGTAGCTTTTAGGGAAAAAACTTCTACTTATAGGAAGGAAAGAGGAACATGGTAACACCACACAATCCAGGTTTTGTTTGGGAGAAAACAAGCTCTGTTTTAATAATCACTCTATTATCTGCTTCCTGGCTGAAGTATTTACAGGGAAGAAAGAGAGGTGGGAGTGAAAGGAGATTAACAAGTTGCTTTTGGATCAGATGTTGGTTGAGGGGATGGATAAACATCTTTCTTGGCTGGACACTATTAGGCAGACACGACAAGGTAAGGAGACAAGTGGCTAAGGAAACATTATTGGAGGTTGTTGAAGTGGAGGGTGATAAGGTGGAAGTGATGAGATGAGAGGTAATGAGGTAGGGGTAATAAGGTGAGGGGTGATAAGCAGGGGAGACAAGAGTCTAAAGAGACTAGGTACTTTAGTTCTGAAGACCAAAGGTATCGACATGGAAGTAAACAAGGGAGCTTGAAAGAACTCACTACAGTTAGAAGATTGGTCTCCATGCCACCAAATGGAAGAATTTACAAGACGTGTACCCCTGGCTGTTGCTGTGATATAACACCATAGCCAAGGCAACTTAAGGAAGGATTTATTTTGGATTACAGTTCTGAGGAGAAAAAAAGTCCATCGTGGCATGGAAGCATGGTTGCAAACAGCAGGCATGGGAGCAGAAGCAGCAGGCTGAGCGTTCACAGCTTCACACACAAGCATAAAGCAGAGAGAACAAACTGCAAGTGGTTGAGGCTTTAAACTCAGAGCCCATCCCCTGTGACGTACTTCCACCAGCAAGGCCTGACTTCCTAAACCTCCCCCGATATGGTACCACCAACTTGGAGGTGGGGCACAAGTGTTTAAATGAGCCTATGGGGGACATTCTTATTCAAACCAACTATGCAACCTTATTTTTATGCAGAATTGGGCATACCTATGATAAAAATCACATGTATCATAGGGAAGAACATGAACCATAAAAAAAGGAATACATAACCTCAGACTGTAGGTCAAAATAGAAAAACACACGTCACCCCTAGCCATCAACTTCTCTTCCCTCTGAAACCATAAAAGCAATTCCTAGGAAATAGCCAAGAGGCTCCTGAGCAAATCCTACTCAAAACCTGCTGGATCTGTGCCTTTAATCCCAGCACTCGGGAGGCAGAGGCAGGTGGATCTTTGTGAGTTCTAGACCTGGCTGGTCTATAGAGCAAGATCCAGGGAAGGCACAAAGCTACGCAGAGAAACCCTGTCTCGAAAAACCAACAACAACAACAAAATACATTTTCAATCTGAGCTTTTTGCTCTGTCTTTGAGTAAAATCCTTTTCTACTTTGCTCTCTGTAAGAACTTTGTCAATTCTTTGAGCAAGATGCTGATGGGGAATGTCTTTCTCTATTCAGCAAATATGTGTTGCTCTGATTGGTTGATAAGTAAAGCCATTTGGTCTATGGCACGGCAGCTTAGAGGCAGGTGGGAAATTCACAGAAAGAGACAGGAAGAAGGCAGAGGGAGACACCAGTGAGCAGTCCAAGGAGCAACATGTAATGGGATGCAGGTAAAGCCAGGGAACATGCGGCAATACATAAATAGTTACGGGCTAATTTAGGATATAAGAGCTAGCTAACAAAAGGCTTGAGCCGTGGCCATGCAGTTATAATTTGTATAAGCCAAGCCTCTGTGTGTTTACTTGGGGGATGCAAGTGGGAGAGATTTGTCCCAATTGCTAGCAGGCTGGAACACAAGAAGTCTTCAGGCTACAAGATGCCAAGAATCTGGAAACACCAATTACAGACTGATACTGCCAGTAACAACGAAAGTCAACTCTCATTTATTAGTGATACTGGTAATGGAAATAAGAATATTGAAAAAAATATCTAAGTATAAAGTAAAAGAATTTAAAAAACAAAACCCAACTACTTTCTTATTAGCTCAAGCATTCCAGAAAAATAAAGTCGCAAAGTAAAAATGAAACATAGATCCCAACAATTCCTTTCCTCACTAAATAGATAAGATCATGAATTTTTAACACTGAATTTGTTTTCCCACAGTATATAGCAGTCTTTCTAAAAGAGTGTTTGCCAAAAAAAGGCAAACAGATCTGCTGAATTAGTTTCATTGTTATGTTAGCAAAAATATTTGAGATATGTTATGTGCTTAGTAAATTATCACTACTCTATTATTGGCAGGTTAAACGTCTAAAAAATTGCACCCTATTGTAGGCTAGTTTTTTTTTTTTTTTTCAAGATATAACATAGCCTTCTCTTTACCATTGGAATAGGACCTTAACCACATGACCATGTCAACTAACTAAGCAGAACATTATAGACATAGCTATATCTATAGTAATGGTAACAAAGCTGTTGACTCTCCCTGATAGAATGAAGGAATAAAAGATAAGGGATATGAAAGTACAGAGGGGAAAATTCTGAGGCAGAAAAGCATCTTTCTAGTCCTGACTTCTGCAGGTCTCCAAGTTAAATCAACTCACAAATCCAAAGATTTGAAGTCAGGCTCCACACGGGAGAATGAAAAAGCAGCATTTGTCCTTCTGAGACTGGATGACCTCAATCAGTATAATATTTTTTAGTTCAATCTATTTACCTACTGATTCACAACTCCATTTATCTCTCAATGAAATAAAATTTTATTGTGTGTAAGTTTTACATTTTCATTATTCGTTCATCAGTTGATGATATCAAAGCTGTTTCCATTTCTTGGTTATGGTAAATTGAGCAACAATGAACATGGATGAAGGACTGTCTCTGTAGTAGGATATAGAGTCTTTGGGATAGTATATCTAGGTCATATGCTAACTCTCACTTTAGGTTTTTGAGGACATTACTACACTAATTTCCTTGGTGGTTGTACAAGTTTGCACACTCACCAAAAGGGAAAAAAAATTCTCCTTTCTCCATGTCTTTAACAGCATTTGTTTTGATTTCTTGATGATAGCCATTTTCACTTGGGTGAGAAGAAATCTCAAGTAGTTTTAATTTTCATTTCTTTGATGCTAATGATGTTAAAACTTTTTAAAATGTTTATTTGCCATCTGTGTCTCTTCTTTGATAACTCCCTATTCAGATCTATAGCCCATGTTTTGTTTGCATTGTTATTTTTATCTGTTTTTTTAAGCTCTTTGTGTATTCTAGACATTCATCTTCTAGTAGATGTATTAGCTGACAGAGATTTTCTTCCATAATGTAGGCTGTCTGTTCATTTTATTGACTTAAAAAAAAAAAGTCCTTGTCTATGCCTATATTTGTAATTTACCCCCTACCTTTTCTTCTAGAAATTTTAGAGTTTCAGGTTTTACTAAGAGGCCTTTGGTCCATTTAGAGTTAAATTTTATGCAGAGTGGGAAAGGAGAAAGCAGTTTGTTCCCTACATGTAACTATTTAGTTTTCCCATTTGTTGAAGATACTGTCTTTCTCCAGTGTGAGTTTTGGTCATCTTCTTAAAAATTCAAGTGGCTGTAGCAGCAGGCACCTGTATCTGCAACCTCTTTGTTATCCCATTTCACCATGTGCCTATTTTGTGCAAACACTATGCTGTTTTTATTACTATGACTTTCTAGTATATAGCTGGAGATTGGGTATAATAATACCATCAGCATTATCTTTTGTTCTAAGAATAGCTTTGCTTGTGTGGGATCTTTTGCATGATTTACTATTTTGAGGTGACCCATGCTCATGTTAGTAACCCCTCACTCATACCCTGTAAGTAAGCACAATTCATTCATCAGCTCATCCTGTTGGGCCTTGGTGGAGCTGTTACTTTGGTTGTTTATAGTGTCTAGTGTGAAGAGATGTTTGTTCTGATCTCCCAAATAAAAGTGACCATAATAACATTTTTTGAAGATCAAAGGATAAAAAGGAATCCTATGGAAAGACTTTTTCTACTCTCCAAAAGCTAACACTAAGGCAGCCATAGTGGAAACTTGGAATATAAAGAGGGGGGAGAGATAGTAAGTTGAGTTAAAAGAAGGAAGAAAGATGTCAGAGATAGCACCAAAGTTATTGGTTTGGATATTTTACTAAAGCTGTTTAAAAAATCCAAAAAGTTACCAGAGCCATGTGGCTGCTCAGAGCATCTAAGCAAGCCTTAGGAAGGGAACATATGGAGATTATGCCTCAGAGGACAGCATGGGTGATGATTTTTACAGCCATAGTATATGAAAGGAGGACAGAGAACACTGAAGGTAACCATGTGACAAAAATCCACAATGTTGTACAATTTACAGGGCAAATGAATAAGAGTCAGTGAAAATTCATTTTTCTCCTGGTAGAAAGTGCTAACAGTGCACTTCAAATTCCAGTTTCTATTGCTTACTCTGCTACAAAACATGTTTACATTCTGTCTTGTTACCAAAAGGCAGAGTTTTAATACTACACATCGTTGATTACGTGGAATCAGAGCACCCCAGCTAGTTCAATGTGTTTCTACATGCTCTGTGACCCCTTTATTACCCTCTGCCTCTTTGACTTACTATCCAACTACACTTCATGATTCATTTGGGTTTTGCAACAAATCCATCCTGACAAGTCCACAAATCCTCCTAGACTTAGTGCAAAATCATGGAGCTGAACTAACCTCCCAAATTCTAGCTTTGAGTTTGGGGGTGCTCTTTCAGGTGTGTAGGAAGAAGGCATCCAAAGCAAGAGGAATATAATCAGAGGGGACAATGCCTGGAAAGGTAGCTGGCCCTGTCTGACAGAAACCAGACAGCTGTTCACACTCACATGAATGACAAGTGCAGGTCTCAGAGTTCCTGGGAGGGTGGCACACAGCAGAAAGCTCACAGCTTGATCTGCAGATGCCAATTTGAGCTTGTAGCCTGCTATGTGTTTTGATTTGAGAACTCAGCAGACTAGATGGGAAAGTCATAAATGGGCAGATGAATATGGAACACAAAACATCCTGTTTATGAGAAGTGATCACCTGCCTTTTGAGAGGCCTGTTTTTCAGAGGTGACAGAAGTTAAATGATGGAGATGTTCAGTTTTCCATTTAATGCTATGCAGACATTACTATTTGGAGAAACTAGTGCTAAGAATGAAAGGCTTCTGTATCTGTCTTATTCTGACTTAGTTTTCTTGGGGGAACTGTTATGGAAATAGAAACCTAGCCTTCAAGCAGGATTTGGGGTCATGTCAAGCAGCCAGGTGTATCATCAAGGAAAAAGGAACTGACAGCTGGAGCATTCTGCTTCAGAAATTCCCAACAGCGATAATGAGCAGGTCAGTGGCACACCTGCTGCAAGGAGGCTGCTTCTTCTCATCAGGTGCTTGGTCCACTAGGGCTAAAGAAATGTCTTTGATATAATCCAAAGAGCCTTCAAAAGTATAATTAATAAAAGAGCGCCAATTCAATTGTTCTATGGATCTAAGACCCACTGTGGGAGTTTGTTAATAAAAACATACTCTAAGCCCCTTAGACTTCTGTTCAGCTGGATTGGGGTCCTAGCAGTGTGCATTTTCAATAAGCTCTTCGGTGACTTCAAGAATTATAGACACACTGAGTTAGGGAAGGATGGGGGGAGGTATATAGACCTGCCTTTCTTCTCACAGATATTAATTTAACCCTTACTATATGCCAAGTTCTTACCTATCAGGGATACCACAGCACAGTTCTTCCTTATTATGGCTGTAGAAGATTGCTACAGATGGTAGCTTCAAGCAAGACAAACATGTTCTCTTAGAGTTCCATTGACCAGATGTCCATAATCTAGGTTCTTTCTGGAGTACCTCTAAAGGACTTGTTCCATTAATCTCTCCTAGATTCCTGTGAATTTATTGATCTGTAGTGTCCATTGGCTTGTTGACACTATCCTCCAGTATCTGTCTCATTATTCCCATCTCTTTCTGCTCTGTGAATACTTCTTTGTTTTGTAAAAATTCATTCCTTATACATGTAATACTCATTCCTATTTGGCACAATAGAGCATCAACCCTTACTTCAAATACTCTGCAATGACCCTCTTTCCAAACACACACACATTCTGAGCTTCCGGGTGGAGATGTAGCTTGAGAAAAGGACACCATTTGCCCAATGTAAATGGTAAGAAAAAATGCATTGTTTATAGACCAGTTGGGGAGAAAGATATTAATGAAGTGATCACACAAAGAAATATGAAGTTTTAGTCTGTGCCACACACAGAAATATCAAGTTTTAGTCTGTGTCACACAAAGAAATATAAAGTTTTAGTCTGTGTCACACACAGACATATAAAGTTTTAGTTTGGGTAAATGGCTCAAGCAGTAAAGTGTTTCCTGCACAGGACGAAGACCTGAGTTCAGTTCCTAGTGTCTGCATAAAGTGGCACTCACTTGTAATCCTTGTCCTGGGTGAAAAAAAATAAGTTTCTCCCTAGGATATTCTAGATAGCCATCCTATTTGAATTGGCACTCTCCAAGCTAATGCAGACCTTGTCTCAAAAACCAAATGAAACAAAACCCAACAAACAAAAATCACTACCACCACATCAACAAAGACGAGGTAGACAGCATCTGAAGAATGGCATCTGAGTTGACCTCTGACTTCCATATGCACACACAAGCACATGCATGTACTCTCAACCATATGTACACTCACATAAACATACACAGGTACATGCTCAGATGCATACCCATGTGCAGTCACAGGAATATGAACACACACACACACACACACACACACACACACACACGTGTACTCACACAAACATGTACGCATGAAAAACATAAGCACTCAACTGAGAAAATATAACTCATCAGAGCTTATTGTGTCATGAGAAAGCTATGCAATCCGTCATTGAAGATCTAATTTATTTGCTATTTCTATTCATTTTTCTAATTATTATTTTTTTTTACTTACTGAAGAAACTGTAATAGGAAATACACTGATGAGTTGTTGCTTGCTGTGTAAGCTTATTGTGGAGTTGCCTGTGGGAGTGAAGTAGCCCCCTGCAGTTCAAACCCAAGCACATTCATCCCGAAGTGTCCTCCAAGGCCCTGAATCTAGGGATGCGAGAAGAGAAAGAAAAGCAACCCACCACAGAGTGAAAACATCGTGCTGTTGTGAACAGAAGGTAAGTAAATAGCTTGAGTAAAAACATCATTCCCTGAGAACAACTAGAGAGAAATCCTTTCCCACAGAAGTCTTTATTGTTTATGGCACGGTATTAAAAGCCCTGCAGTGGGAACAGGAACTCAAAGGCTTATGCATGGAGAGAACCCTTGCTCTGCCTGGAATTCTCTTAATTGGGTATTCCAGCATGACCCTTTCAGCAGGGCTTCCCCAATCATGTCTGCAGATGCTGCAAGCACCCAATTTGATGGTGTGTGGCTATCTGCTGAGTCTATTCATCTGCTACTTGCTATTTGTTGTTTTACTTTTGCTTGCTAATACCTATTTGGCAACTAACCACCCTTAAAAATCTGATTCTTCTAAAACCTAAACTATTGTTACTATAGAACATCTCCATATGGAGCAATGTCAAGCATAGGAAGCATAAGGTATAATCTCCTGCCTTCAAGACTGACATTCATTTGAGTGATAGGACAGACGTGTTAGTAGAATGTAAGAGAATAATGAAGCATCACACTATGTAGCAATGTAAATGCAGTAAGTTCAAAGATGGGCCATATGCTGAGAATAATTGCGTATCTGTTATTGGGGGCTGGAGAGAGAAGATTCTAATAATAGCAGTATGGGGGCTATAGCAGTCATCCTAACACACTGTGGCTGACTTCTATGCAGACCAAGTGCATAGCATTCATTTACATGCCTGTAGCTCTGTTTCAGGTAATAGTCTACTCTAGTCACTAGGAGACTTATCTATTTGGCATATTCAATGGTACTTTCCTTAAACTGTCAGTAGTATTGAATTAAGGTCTCACACGGAATAATAAATGTATGCCGAATTACTTGAGTAAAACAGGTCTTATGAAAACAAACTTCTCTCCAGCCATTAGAGTAAGAAGAAAGTGTTGATGTTGGATAATGGAAAAAGGCTACTTCCAGTTATTCACACATCACCTTTAAAGTACATTAATATTTGATTCACTGTGTCCATTGATTTAAATCCACCCATCATTTATTGAGCACTTAATATGTTCCAGAACTCTGCTAATAATTTACTTCTACTATCCAAACAAGTATTCTGTGGAAAGGCATTATTATCCTCATTTTACAAAAAGAATATTCTGGAATTTTAAGGTCAAATCCTTAACACCTCCAAATCTGTGCTAAGATCATAGGCCTTTGTATATAGGAATGGAGGTAATTTTCAGCATGCATCAAGTCAGTAGTTCTGTCTAGTTTGGGATCATAGTTATGCCTAAAGCATCTAGTAAAGCCACCTGGTATCTCACCTCTGCCTTGGAAACCCTGTTGTTTTCTCATCCCTCCATCCATTCTGGATTAGAATTCTTTTCTTTTTCTTAGCTTCTGCTCTATTTTCCCTTTGGGTCTGTCTTCTATAGCTTTCAACTACACACTTGCCTCATTTAGAAGCCTCTCTCAGGCCATCTTTGTCGGTCCTGGGATAACCCTGGCTCATTCCTCTTCTGATTTTAAGTGGGAATTTGTAATCCCCGGGCTCCAGATGCCCTGGTGATGAATTGCAGGAGTACTTGAATGCTGCACACTGGGAACCTGTGAAGAATTGTTTCTTAAGGAGATTTAGGGTCACAAGAGCAGACCACATATGCCAAGAGCACTAAATAACCTGAAGGCAACAAAAGCCCCATTTTGATTGCTGCTTTTTGAAATAACAGTCTCAGTTAACCATGAACTGCTTTTCAGTGAACCAGACTGACCACTGTTTGGCCTGACTGTCGCACAATAAGCCTGCCTATTGAAACTATCCACAGAGAAGTCTTCCCCTGAAACTAAACTGGCCATTTCTTTCCTGGGTGGTTTAATATGACCTGTTTTTGTTATGCTAATGTAGCTTCTGTCATGGCTGAGGGGGCTTACCTCAGCTAAGATGTGTGGGAGCTGCATTCTGTAAACCAATTAATAATATTTGCTGGAGTGGAGACGCCATCAATCTATTTGGCAACTAACCACCCTTAAGCCCATCATGGACTAAGGAAAGATGAATAGTGAGAGGTCAATTTTTGGAGGAGGAAAAAAAATGCAGCATTCAAGCATCAGTAGTTACCTGGTGCTAATGTAAGGAAATTAACTACTCTGCAAGAAAATGACTCGGTCACCCTGTCTCCTTAGCTGTCCAAGGGAAAGGGATTCTGCAGATTCAAAAATTATTTTCTCCTCCACAGGACCATTTTCAGACTTGGAGGTCATGTACCTGCTCAGATCAGAAATGGTTAAATACACTCACATTCTCACTAAACATATACATTGGGGCAAGCATTTTGGAAAATTTCATTTATAACTTTGCCTTCAAAAATATATGATTACAAGTCACTAGTTTAATTGATAATTGGCTTCAATTAAAAAATAATTGCACATTTTCCATGGGAATGTAAATTGTTCTTAACCTTAATGCAATACAATAATGAGTAAAACTGAAATAATGTTTTATTTTGCAGACATATAAATGAACATTTAAAATTTTCAATTTTGCTCTCTTCTTCATTTGAAGCCATCTTTTAAAACAATCTAATCATTTCAATAGGACCTTGAGAAGGTTTTAGCCTCAGGCATGTTCCATGGGTGCAGTGAACACAGTAGTCCTGACAAGCGCCCTGATTTCTTTTAGCTTGATAAGCCCAGTCACTATGATTTTTCTAATAAATGGTCTTGCTTCTTTTATAATATTTTTCAATCTCCTGATAGAACTGGACACTCAATAACTTTCCTATGTCAAGTAAACCTACTGAAAGTCAAGCCCAATATAGCATACAATGTATATATGTGCATAAAATAGTTCTCATCTAAGTAATTTATTGGCTGATAACTATGTGGGTGGCATGGCTATATATCTTTGTCTATATCTATATAAATATGTATGTATATATACATATATATATACATATATGTATAATTTCTCTCTTTCTTTATAAACATCTCTATGCTCTGTAAGTACAGTTTATTAAGAAGGGAAGAAAGGAAAGTGTAAAGAGATGGAGACTAAGGAAGAAAATAGAAAAATAGGACATGATAACATACAGTTGTTCGTCACTGTGCTGTCTGTGAGAGAGCCCAGGGTTCTACCTCAATCCCTACTCAATACAACTTTGGCAACTCTGATACTGAAGATCTCTGAACTTGGATTTCATCATTCAAGAATATAACTAAAAATAACACCTATTCCAGACAATTCTTTCAATAATTAAAGGATTCACTATATTAAGAACAGAGCCTGACAGGTGATGAATGCTCAGTTAATACTATTTTAATTGAATCTGCTTGGAAATTGAACCTTAATTTGGATCTCTCATGAGCCCCGAGACTGAGCAACATACATAGGGTCAGTGGAGGCTCAAATAAATGACCAAGTTTGTCTAGGGTCTTACAAATGTTTTAATTCACATAATGGAAAACTGACAAGTTTAGGACTTAAGCTGAGACTCTGAATTCTCTATTACTCAAATTCTTATTTTGTTTCTGTTTCTTTGATGCCAACACTTTTTAATACCCCCCCCCACACACACACACACACTTTGAAAATACAAAACATTAAACAAAGGGGAGAAAGCACCGTCTGTAATTTAGAAATCTTTGAGGTCACAGAATCTACAAAGTTTCTAAATTGTGGCCAATATTCTTCTATCTCCCAGTATGGAGCAGATTTTCAGGCCACAATTACAGCATTCCTTTCATGTCCTTCATTAAAGGATTTTTGCATGATAGCAACTCCAGATTCATTTCTGTGCTCTCTCTTGGCCAGTATCATATCTGGCAGCATTATCAGTTAAATATTCATTGGTCAAATTAGAATTCAGCCAAATGCCTTCCCATTTAAAGTGGCAGGGTGAATATAGTGATCATTTGTCAATGTCCCTTTCTGAATTGTTAGTGAGATAGGCTTGCATGCAGTATTTGAGACAGACAGAAAATGAGGTTTCAGTTGCTATGGTTACAGCTAGCTTAGGGGTAGTTGTTTGCAAGTTATCTTTGTTTTCAGACTCTCCTACAAGAGCACATATAAGCCACAACACATACTTGTACATACTTAGTTGTGTGCTGAGTCCTGCCTGCTATTCACAGTAAGGTGCCCATTTCAAATATTCTACCCCAAAGTCACCATTAGTGACTTGATTATTGTTAAACTGTTCATCATGATTTTTCTCATTGACAACTGCAATTTCATATATATCATAAAAGACATTTCACACACTGTTAAAGGGACCTGTAATGACTATTATCCTCATGATTAGATCTTGGAATTAATAACAATTTTGCCTATGCTGAAACCTATTTTTCAAAATTACAGTCTATTTTCTTACTCTTTAGAGTATCTGTTTAGAAACTCAAATGGTTCCACATCAACAAAAAAGAATCATAGAAAACTAGTTACAACAGGCTATTACTTTTCTTGGTTACTTAAACATTTCACTAAGTTCCTAATTGTAAGTAATAGAAAGAAAAGGGCCAAATGGATGAGAATCTCATATTAAAGTAAGTGTAGCTTCCGAGATTCACTAGGAGGGTTACAATATTACTCTTACCTGTTTCTGGAAACCATGCCCTAAGTGACTATAGAATCAATCTTTCATTGCAATGGTTTGCTGCTTTTTGAAAAGATGTTGCCTTAGGAAACTAAGGCTGCCTCCCACCCACAAGCCTCCTATAGCAGTTTCTCAGTATGAGACCATAGACTTGCCTCATCATGTCTGGCTTACATAAATCATAAAAACCATAGCTATCATGGAAGCTGTAGAGTCTACCACTTACATGTTGGACTCCTGAGAATTAGAAATTCACCTGTACTGCAACCATTGTCACCCATACTCCAGGACCAAAATTCTGTTCATATATTCAGCCTTTGATATGAGGTCTGACTCTGATTCTAAATGGGTCCTATCACTGGACCTATGATAAGAAGGGAGGCTGGGAAACAAGATTCAGGTTCCCCAACACATGCATGTCCTGGAGAAGACAGGACATAAAGTCAAAACCACAAAGAAGCTGCAAGATTGGAAAGCACACTAAGTACCGTGTAAGCACCTGCTGCATATCTACATGATTTGTTTCCTGCAAAATCTGACCCAATGTCTATTCACCAAGGAGAGTGCACCAATGGCACAATAAAGAAAAGGCTCCATTGAAGTCAATTATGCAATGAGTATATTGGGCTTACCTACAGGTACATGGACAAAGAGTTACTTACAAGAGCGTAAGATGCCCCCCTGAAATAACTACATCACTGAAGAGCAGCACCCCAAAAAGGATGATGACTTCCTGAAAATTGCATTGGTGGAGCTCCTCCTTCAGTTAGCTTTCCCCTTCCAGAGTCTTCAAGTACTTCCCAAGACCTTGTGCAGCCAGGGCAGAATTACATACAACTAGTACAGGCAGGAAAGCACAGGAGAGTGAGTCCCTACAATCTGGGTAAGGGTCTAATGACTCTTCCTTCTTCTTCCATGAGGGAACTGATCTGCAGAAAGGCTTCTGTGAGTGGTCACAGCCACTGTGATTAGGATAATAATAGCCATATTATACCCTGAGGACAGTGTTTCCCCAAAATGTGCATACAACGGTTTTTAATTAAAAGTCCATTAAGCCAACCAGTTAACACAAACACAAAACTCTTCCTGCTGCTTGCTGATACCAGCTTTGCACCATAATTGTCATGTCCATCTTCTTTCAAGTTCTCACAGCATCTCCAAAAAGCACATCAGTGGTAGCATTCTACTAAATGTCTCAGAAGAAGACAAGCATGTGCTTGCCTTTCTCATTTTAAAAACTAGACAATATAAGCCAAGCAGTGGTGGCACAAGCCTTTAATTCCAGCACTCAGGAGGCAGAGGTAGGTGGATCTCTGAGTTTGAGGCCAGCCTGGTCTACAAAGTGAGTTCCAGGAAAGGCGCCAAAGCTACACAGAGAAACCCTGTCTCGAAAAACCAAAAAAAAAAAAAAAAAAAAAACTAGACAATGTGGGCCATAATGTAGCTCAGTGAATACAATGCTTGCCTGGGGTGCACAAGGACCTAGGTTCAATTCCCAGGACCATAAGTCATAGTTCCAGGCCAGTCTAGGCTAGATGAGACCTTGTGTTACAAACAAAAAAGAAAGGAGAGACAGAGAGGGGTGAGGGAAGGGAGGGGGAGAGAGGGAAGGAGGGAGGGAGGGGGGAGGGAGGGAAGGAGGGAGGGAGGGAGGGAGGGAGGGAGGGAGGGAGGGAGGGAGGGAGGGAGGGAGGGAGGGAGGGAGGGAGCAGGTAGGCAAAGGCAGGCAGAAAGCAGGTAGTCAAGCAAGCCACTACTTTACCAGCTTTCTTCCTCTTCCGCTTTCTGGTGCTATCTGCAGTCTACTGTTGCCACATCTGTCTTCTATTTATCTGTTAACTCTTTTTAGTCATTCTTTGGCTATCACCAACTTACAGAATGGCTCTTGAATTCAAGATAAACTTCCTAATGCTAAATCCAATTAATAGCCAACTCCCATTCCCTGTAATGCTTGAGCAGTGGTAGCACTCAACAAACTGCCCATTTTTCCTTGAACAACATATTACTTTGACTTCACACTCATAATCCTTTTCTGGGTTCCCACAGCCTCCTTCCTATCTAATATACTATCTTATCCTGATTTGTGGACTGCATTTGTGTAAAAAGAATCTACACAGTGAAATAGCTTAGGAATACTCTAGTCTAAATGATGCACACATGTGTCTGGTGATCTGAAAGTCTCTCTCCTAGGAGTCTGGTAAGCATTTGAATGTATAAGACCCAGAACAGGGGCTGGAGAGATGGCTCAGTGGTTAAGAGCACTGACTGCTCTTCCAGAGGTCCTGAGTTCAATTCCCAGCAACCACATGGTGGCTCACAACCATCTGTAATGACATCTGGTGCCCTCTTCTGGCCTGCAGTCATACATGCTGTATACATAATAAATAAATAAATCTTTAAAAAAAAAAAAAAAAGACCCAGAACAACTCTTAGTATGTGCCTTTTATACTTCTCTCTCTGTTTTCAACAACTCAGCCCAATGGTATTTAGTAAACCTTGCCTCTCTTTTTTCACACCTAATAACCAATCTGTTAGCAATATCTGTTGGGCCCACTATGAATTAGATTCTAGAACAGAGCTTTCTTTTATGATCTTCACAGGCATCAGAACACTCCAGGCACCATTCCTATTCCCATGGACTAGAGCAGCAGCATCTTACATTTCTGTTCCCATCTTTGTATCACAGCATATTTTCCACACGGTGGTGAAACAAATCTTTTTTTAAAATGTAATGATTTGTTCTTTCTAACAAACCTCATCATCTCAGGAATAAACCCTGATGAACAAAATTTTGATCTTCTCGGATGTCATCTTTTAACATTACATCTCACATGATCACTTTCTTGAAGTCACATTACCTTCAAAGCACAGGAGAAATGTGTACACAAAGCAACAAATCAAGAGCTGAGCATGGTTACTCGGGCTGTAACTCAGCACTTAACAAACTAAGGCAACAGCATTGCCAGGAGTTCAAAGCCACATTAAGCTATAATAGTGAATTCCAAGCTAGTCTCAGATACAGTCTGGGAACCAACACCAAAGAAAGAAAATGAAGTTTCAAAGTAATAGTGAGAATCCAGGTGGAAGGAATCACAGAAGTGATGACAGAAAAGGTGACAGTTGTGCTGTGCTTTTAGAATTGATACAAAGTTGAAAAGCAGAGATAAGAAGATGGGAAGTGAGGTTGCAAGTAGAAAATCAGTTCAAAGAATCTGAGCCTCTGCTCTGTCCTGCAGACTAGGGAGTATAAAAATGATTCCTGAGAGAGGGAGAATTAACCTCTCTCAAGGGTGAGCATCCTAATTGGTTACTCAATTCAAGGTCGTCACCCCTGAAACCATATACACACAACCAAGAAAAGTGGACTCAGCAGCTTATAATTACATATTTGTGTGTGTGTGTGTGTGTGTGTGTGTGTGTGTGTGTGTGTGTGTAAGTAGCAATAATAATCAAAGAAAAGGTACATGGGAGAAGTTGGAGGAATAGGATACCGGGGCTGTAGGGAGAAAACAGAAAAGGGGTGAAGTAATTATATTTTAATTGAAAATGTATTTTCCAAAATGAGCACAGAATGAAGAGCCTTATATAACTGGGTGCATGTTCTTGGGGTCCTGGGAATCCTAATCTCTTTAATGTAAATAAACCATCATCTATATTAGTGAAGGGGTAAAGACAATATGATACCTGACAGGCAAAGTCAGTGTTAATGCATAGCTACTCATTTCTCTTTTACCTTCAACCTTCTGTCTCCCTTACACCATATCCAGTGTTCAATGAATCAAATCAGTTCTTAAATGGTTATATTAATGGATGACTATACAACATATATCAAGTACAATGTCAGCATAGGGATTTTAAAAGGCCTTTAAGATTATGAAGAGAATTGTTTCCCTTAGACTCAACTGACATGCTTACTAGGGTGTTAGGTCTAAAAAGAACACAGAAATATAGAATGTAGAGGACAGGACTGACCTGACATGAAAGCATCACTTGTTCTCTGCAGGTATTCCTCACCAGAGTTACCTTCCAATGTCTTTCCAGCTTCTGCTATCCCACACTCACCTTCTTGAGGAGCCATTGCAATTAAGATTGACTATGGACTTTTGTGGATGGTTACCATCTTTGGAAGGAAATTCCAGAGGTATCTATGGAAAAGTTTCACTTATCACATGCGTTTTAGCATTGGATTCACAAAAACAGAAATAAATCCACTGGATTTTGAATGGTGGGTATCAATAAAACCGGGATAATGATACCCAACACACACACACACACACACACACACACACACACACACACACACACACACACACAGAGAGAGAGAGAGTGAAATGGTTTGGTGTGTGTGGTGGCTTTAATAAAAACAGCCCCAGTAGGTTCATAGAGAGTGGCACTATTAGGAGGAAGTGTGCCACTGGTGGGTAGGCTTTGAGGTTTCAAATGTACAAGCCAGACCTACTGTCACTCTCTCTTCCTGCCACCTGAGGATCCAGATGTGGAACTCAAAGCTACCTCTCTAGCACCATATCTGCTTGTGTGCCACCATGCTTCTCTCCATGACGATAATGGACTAAACCTCTGAACTGTAAACCAGCCTCAATTAAATGCTTTCCTTAATAAGAGTTGTCATGGTCATGGTGTCTCTTCATAGAAATAAAAACCCTAAGACAGTATGCACAGCAGAATTCCAAAAGTGTATATTGAGTATTTAAAGGATCAGTAGATTTTTTACCTACCTACTGTTCGGGTAAAATTCTTACCAACATAAAGCTTGCGAAAATATTATAAAACATTTTATATAGAAGAAGAAAATAAGACACTAGGCTGAATATATGCCTCGACAACACTAATTCTACAAGTGATGTTAAAGTTATGATTTGACTAGAAATGCAGTAGCTAAAGAGTAACTTATAAAGTTGAACACAGGGGCCAACAAAGGAAATGGGATCCCGGTGCCCTTCTCACACCTCAATCATCTGTTTGCATTAGTCCTGCAATAAGTAAAGGAAGGCAGCCTTGAACCAGCAGCAGCAATTAGGAGCACCCTACTGTGTGCAGAATGGTGAATAAGAGAGAAACTAGCAGAAGACCTGGGTAGAGGTGTGAAAAATGTGGAGAGGAAAAGGAAAATGGGAAGTCTCCTTTCATATTTGTCCCATCTCCTGAATTCTTTCCTAACGTGTGTGTGTGTGTGTGTGTGTGTGTGTGTGTGTGTGTGTGTGTGTGTGCCTTGAAAGTCACAAGATGATGTCATGGCCCATAGCATGAGTTGCAGGCAGCTGTGAGCCACATGATGTGGCCATTGGGAGTTGAGCACTGGCAGTAGCAAGCACTCTGAACCACTGAATCTCCTCTCTAGCCCTCCCACTTCTTGATGCTTTTGTGGCACCCTGGGTGAGTCCAGGCAGGAAGCTGTGCAGAGGCTTGGCCCATGAAAATACACACTACCTTTTATTTAAGGATCTATTGAAAAATCTTATAAGGGGTCAGAAGGAGTGGCCCCTACGTTTTAAGGGGGAAAACTTGCCCAGTGATGACTCCTAACACACATTCTTTTGTGGCAGAAGAATGACAGAGATGGGAACACTAGTCAATTTATTCTTTCACAGCCTTACAAAATGGTCCCTACCTACTGTTCCACATCCAAGAGCTGTCAATATACTTTTTCACAGTTATGGTTGAATTGAACCTTCTCCTTTTCCAAATGATACCTAAACAGACATGTCCATTGAAAGGACTCTAGCCAGCATGGGTCTGGCAAATATGGCGCTGGTAAGCCTTGCCCTTCTCTAATGGAAGGTTTATTAAGGCAACTCCACGTAGTTAAAAAGGAGCTTTATTTTGGGGTGACTTACAACAAGTAAAGGGATTGGTTACAGGATTTGGGAGAGGTGAAGTACAGTCCAGTGGTATTCTTTGGAGAACTCTGCTTGGTCTATATCCAGCATCCAGGATCACCAGGAACCAAGAAAGCGGCACATCTGGATCTCTGGTCTTAAGGGCTCCCATCTCTGCCCCACTTCTGGGGCAAGCCATAGGTAGATGTGACGGTTACCAGAAGCCTCACTGGGGGAAGTACTTCCAGGTCACAGCTGGAACAGCTACCCACTACACTTCTCCCCAGTTTTATCTGCCTTCTAAAAAACTATTGGATTATCTTCCTAAAGCTAGCCACCAAGGTCTATTCCCTTATTTGGCCGATTCCTCCTCCTGAGGCTGACTACCAAGGTCCATCTCTCAAAGTCTTGAAGTCCAAAAATCAAAAGCCCCTTTGGCTCACCTAATTAACATGCCCAATTAAAATTAAACACCTCAACCTAACACAGAGTTTCCCAATTTTAGCTTTATAAATTGTCATTTTGCTATGGGCCATGTTTGTCTCCCTTCTATCCAGACGCAATCCTCCATCCCACACCAGGACAAATACCCCTTCCCCTTCCCCTCTCTCTTCCTCCCTTTTCCTTCTTCTCTCCTCTTCTGCCTCTCCCTCTTTCTCCTGTATTTTTCCATATCCCTGCCCTCTGTCCCTCGGGGGCAAATGAATCTCCTTTGTGCTGAGAACTCGGTCTTGTGGTGTCTTGAGCCAACGTCAAGTTTCCTTATACCCATGAGTTTACAAACTGGTCTGCATTGACCAGTCTCAATGTTCAAGACAAGTTCAAGGGAACCAGCTGAGAACATAGGCAAAAACAGTGTGTGACAAGTGAATTACAGAAGTGATAATGCAAAATTGACTTGATATTGACTATTAATTCTCCTGGGTTTTAAAGAAGCTTTTCCACACAAATATAATGTACCAAGAGAAAGTATCATCCTGTTTTACATAGATGTATTTCTTTAATTGCTAGAGAAGAATTCCCTTAAAGTAAAATTCTAGCTCTGTACCTTTGTCATCTTGGCTATATTTTTACAAGCTTGTTTCTGGGCTAAGCATTTATAGCAAATATCAGGTGAGCATGCCTATAGTGAGAATAATAATAGCTGTGCTGCTGTCCCCAGTGGAAGCCCCTTGATAAATGTCAGTGAAGTGATCTTTTCCTTCCCAGGGAGGAGGTGATATTCTGAACTTGCCACTGTGATCATTAATACTTAACAAGACCTTCCCTTCTTTTATCAAGGACAGCCCTAGGGACCATTCTCAAAGCTTTGTAATGGAGAATGAAATTAACCTTTGGTTGAGAAGCTCCCAGGTCTATTTGAGAATTCATTATGTAAGTACTGGCTAGTGAAGGAGTTCCTATAATCTCTTTGGCAAACAAAATGGCTTAATTCAATATTTGAGGTGTTAACATATTTTTTCACAGTTGTGGTTCAATTGATCCTTCCCCTTTTCCAAATGATACCTAAACAGACAAACCCATGAGTCTACAAACTGGTCTGCACTGACCAGTCTCAATGGTTCAAGACAAGTTCAAGGGAACGTACTGAGAACATAGGCAAAAGCAGTGTGTGACAAGTGAAATGCAGAAGTGACAATATCAGGCAGGAATACTCTTCTTCTCCAGCAGATTTAATAAGATTCATGCCACATAACTACTGTCTCTTATCAGACATTAGGCTATATGGATGTATTAAGTAACGTGGATGGGATAGGAAAATTTGTAAACTCTTTTTAGACTTGCAGAAACTGAAATCTTATCTTTGGTGTGGCAAATCAGTTCTTCTGATTAGCTTATTCATCCATGAAGTTGATCAGTTCAGGGAAGAAGTCAGGGAAAGGAGAAAAATAGCTGATATCTAGCACCCCTCTCCCCTTGTATGCTCTCTTTCTCTCTCTCTCTCTCTCTCTCTCTCTCTCTCTCTCTCTCTCTCTCTCTCTCTCTCTCTCTCTCTCACACACACACACACACACACACGTTATTTGATAAATACTATAACTTGGGGAGGAGGGAACCATCATCTCCATCTTGAAAAGAGATGGACTAAGAGTGCCCAGGGAGGATAATTAGGTTGTTAAAGCTGCTAGATCTTCAATCCCTCTTCCCAGACTTCTCCTTCTATCTATTCTCTCTGCCTGCCAGCCCTGCCTATCCTTTTTCCTGCCTTGCTATTGGCCATTCAGAGCTTTATTAGACCATCAGGTGTTTTAGACAGGCACAGTAACACAGCTTCACAGAATTAAACAAATGCAACATAAACAAAAGTAACACACCTTAAAATAATATTCTAATGAATAGCTGTTCTCAGGGCTAGAAGTTTGGCTCTGGGCATGTGAAGTCCAAGACTACTAAGCATAAATAAAATCTTTTATTAGACTTTGTCTTCACAAAGAACCATTGGCCTTTAACACTGATAGGCATAAGGGATCAGTATTAGATATCCCCTTGTTTTGTTTTTGTTTTTTTTTAATTATAAGTCATCATGGACTTGGTTTAAATGTCAAGTAATGTTTAATTCCCATAGAAAAAGAAGATCTGCCTTGTCCCAAACTTACCAGTAATGCTTTTCACAGCAGCGGGGCAGTACTGCTTCTTTCTGCACATTGCTATGTACAGGTGGGTTACTGCACTGTTTTTGTTTTGTTTTAATTTTATTTTGGAATATTGTTCATTGAATGTGATATAAATAATGAAAAAAGATGCCATGAATTTTAAAGAGTGTTTGGAGTGAGAAAAAAAAGAAAGAAATGATGTATTTATAATAATTTCTCAAAAAATGTAAGAGATGGCTTAGAAAGAGACGGAAAGGAAGGAAGGAAGGAAGGAAGGAAGGAAGGAGGGAAGGAAGGAAGGAAGGAAGGAAGGAAGGAAGGAAGGAAGGAAGGAAGGAAGGAAGGAAGGAAGAATAGATTGATCATCATAATAACATTATCAAGAAAATAAGAAAACAATATAAGGCAAATTAAAACAAATTTAAAATCTTACATGGCAATAACTTAAGTAAGCATATACTCCATTTAGATTCAAGCAGAATGACTTTTTTCTCCTTTGCATCAGAGTCCAAATGTGGTCCATTGCTTTAGGGCACCATTAGATTGATTGTTTAAGGCAATTAGTCAAACTCTTTAATTTAATACATACAGAGCCATTTTATATTTCAAAGACTGAGTTCGAAGCAAGTTGAGCTTTTATTTGAATTAGAAATTCCCTTGTCTTTCTTTTTGTCAATATTAAATTGATAACCTTGTAAAACAAGTAAAGAAGACAAATGCCATCTTTTAAAAATCTTTCCCATGGAAAGTTTGTTTTCTTTTGTTTTCACTTAGGAGATTTTTTTTTTAAATGTGGGCTGCAATGTTGTAACGGGTACCTTGGCATAACTGTCCTCATCACATACAAATACTGAAGACTGAAGCTTGTGGAGTCTATGGTCCTTCCCTGCCATCATTTAGAACCATGACTCTGCATAGGTTTCTGTTGCTCTTTGTAGAATATTTAGTAGCCAGTTCTCCCTGAGTTGAGTTCTTTTCATTCCTTCTGTCTTTCCCTGTGTTTTCTGTTTGTTTTCCTTTTGGGAAATTTCATCCACTTTGTATTTCAGCACCTACTCTAAATTTCAACATCCTTTTAAATAAAAATCTTTAATTTCACAGCAATGTTGAAATGGTTTTTTTTTGCACTAAACATCCTCTTGTTTTGAATTGAAAATTTGTAATATTAATTTTTAATTTTCAATATCATTTTTATAGTTCTCTGGCTATTTCTACGTGAGGCATCCTTACATTACTTCAGAGCTCTGATGCTTTCTCTTATTTCTCTCAGAAAATTTTGGAAACGTTTCTTCTGTTTTCTGTTCCGTTTCCCTGTGGCACTTTGCATTCTGTCTCTAGCCTTGGTCTTTCCTGCAGCCGCTGTCTGGGTGTCTAGTCGTCCTTGGCTGTTTGTACACACCAGCAGTGCAGGGACTCCACACAGCTAGTGTTTCCTTCTGCCTCTGGAACAAAATCTGAAAGTAATAAACAATAAGGAAAATATTGAACACTCCATTTGGGGTTACTTGGGAAACAGAATTCAAAATATTTTTTAACTTTATAAACTTTATTATAAAAAAAAATTCTTGCAAATAAATGAGTCTATACAATTCAGTGAACTTCAATCCAATTGGAACAGGCATTTGGAACAGAAGCCAAGGAGCTCCACATTAAAATTTTATGATTTCTCAACTGCTTATTTTTAACCTTTCTTGTTCTCTTTGTCATGTTATGCTGTACCATGTGTACAGTTGTTTACCTATCAATATGTATTATTGGCTAGATTCTATATATGAGAGGGAATGTAACTTTTTCTGAGAGTCTGTGATCTCACTCAATATTGTCTATTCCAAGTCCATCTATTTTCCTGAAATTTTTAGAACTGAATAGTATTCACACACACACACACACACACACACACACACACACACACACACACCAATTTTTCATTATCTATTCATCTTTTCATGGACAACTAGGTCGATTCCAATTCTTTGCTATATCGAACAAAGCAATGATTAACATGAAGGTATACATATTTCTATTGCAGATTGTAGAGTCTTATGGGTACATACCCGGGAGTGAAATAGCTGAGTCAAAATATTTTCAAAGGCAGCCCTAAATAGCTCTCTTTACGAGGTTGAAGGGTCAACTACCCCAAAGCCTCAGGTGAACGTAGCTGCTCTGGATAGGAAAGGTGATGTGACTGATAACACTTGTAAAAGCTTTCTATAAGGAGATTCACATACAAACCACCCCCACCCCCACCCCACCCCCGAGTATCTACCACTTCCAGACTGCAGGGGAACTGACCTGTACATGGACTCTTCCATCTCCCAAGTTCCCCACTTTCCATCCTGTGAAATCCCCTGAGCAGCCCATGCCACAAGTGCACAGTCTCATATCCATGGAGATGCTGAGCCAGTCGTTCCAATTAAAAGAACAGTTCAGGTTCTGGAAGAGATAGGTCTGACTGTCTTATTTCCACATCTGCTCTATCAGTCCCAATCTAACAGAAGTCAAAGGTAGGGAAACACAAACTGAGAAGAACCCACCAAAGGAGGCCTCATAAACTCACTGAAGGTGAAAATCCTACCTCCTGGTGTCTAACTGAAGCTGAGAGAACAAAGCCCTTCTGTGTTCCTGAGGGTGTGGACTTGTGATGAACTTGTGAGCAGGAGCGTCCCCTCCAGAACTTAGTTGTAAAAAGAGGCAAAGGAAGCTGGGCCACTGAAATGTATTTAAAATTCCTATTTACATGGAATCTGAGTTTTTATGAAAACTGGGAGACTATGGGACTCTTTGCAAATGTATGCTGGTCTCAAAGGTGAGTTGAACTTTCCTTGACTCTTGTAGGTCAGGAAAAGCCAATTCATTCAAAGGTAAACACACACACACACACACACACACACACACACACACACACACACACAGAGAGAGAGACACACACACACACAAACCCAACATTCCCAATGATGTTAAATCAAAAATACAAAAAGAAAAATAGGAAAATAAAAAGGAGAATCTAGTAAGAAAAAAAAAAACTTCCTTCAAAAATTGTCATTATGAAGAAACTGAGGAAGTGAAACATCCTGGGCCAGCTTGGGAGAAGTATTCTGTCTAGCTGCACTGTAGAGTCCTATTTTCCCTGGGGGAAGGGTAAGCCATCCTTCAGACTGGTTAGGAGGACACATAATAGGGCTGGGAGGAGTTGCCAAATTTTGATGTTGCACATGTAAGGCCACATTCTCCAATTAGTTTATCAACACTTCTGTCTCTTTCTGATGTATTTTTTCTCAATTAATTTTGGCTGACAGGGAGAAAAAGGTTGTTGTTTATTCCCAAGTAACCAAGAAATAAAACTTAGTGTGCAATGTGATATCATTAGGATGCTCCAGGGAGGAAGTGCCCCACTCCTTCTGTAAGCAAGGCTGAGCTCTGATTCAGTGGCTTTACTCTTCTGGTCTGCATCCTGCTCAACAGAATCAGACACTAAGACCCTATTTGGCCCTCCAGCTCCCTCAGGATAATCAGTTTAAATGAGGGTAGAGCATAATAAGACTGGAAACAATATCAACCACCTTAACAGAGCAGCTTGAAGGCACAGTTGAAGTGGGAGAGATGTGGGCACTGCACTATTGATTTCTCTTTGTTCTTTGGGCATGTATGTATTTTTCATTTTTAAAAGCCCAGTGCTAATACTGGCCAACTATATGGCTCAGGAACTGAAAAGAAAATCATTCAATATTTTATTCTCCAATAGTCAGTCTAGACAACAGTGCCACAAGAATAATAATAATGTCTTTTGGAAAGAATTTGCTGTTTAAAAAGTATCAACATCACCTATGTGGATAAAGACATTTGTTTTATTTTGTATTAAAAAAAAAAATGACTTACGATTAGAGAATCACATACTCTTTTTCATGAGTGCAGCCTGGAAAGAGCTTACCACAACCAGGCTATGTTTTCCCTGTTCATTCCTCCAGCTACAACAAGAGACCATTTTAATAGCTTAATATCTTTTTTTTTTTCATTATGAGTGGGCGACAAAAGCACTGTGGTCTAACTCTCCAAGCCCCATGTAAAAGACGTAGGGTGAGTCAGCTTCCCAAGAGTCAGATTGACAAATGAAGAGACAGAGCATCAGCCATTGGGGAGCTCATCAAAACTAAGGGTCCCCAAAGATAAGATGCCGCAACCCATTTCAGCAGGAGACTGTGGAGAACAGCCTGGGCTATGGCCCCTCAAAGTCATCAGGAGTAGAGGTTAAAGCTCACAAGCATTCTTTCTCAACCAGGGGGAAATGATGTTTCAAGTACTGATTTTTTTTTTTTTTTTTTTTTTTTGGTCAAAAGAAAACTCAGCTGGGAAAGAGAAGCTCTTCTCAACAATCTACCAAGCACTCAGTAGAGAACTTCTCTGGGTCAAGGTAATGCCCTCAATAGAATAAAAGAATTCTTAGTATACAGGGATAGACCTCTAGAACTGACTCTCAGCTTCTTCACTGTAAATTTTAAAAGTCGTTGTTTGTGATCTTACCACACACCATTCTATTCACCCATCAACATGCCAAAGAAGCTTCCTCTTGGTGTCCCACCAGAAGCTTCTGCACTACCTATCTCCACAGCTCCCACAATCAATGATCTGGCAAAAGCAAGTGCGGAGCAGTCAAACACTGGGCCAAGGCAAGGAGAGAGTGATTCTGGAAGTCTAGATTCTGGATGATTAAGTACTAAGTACTTCCTTGAGAGGTAAAATGCTGACTTAACAAGTAATCAATGTCATGAGTGAGTGGCATAGTGTCATCTGGGCTGTGGATTAGGGGAGAGAGGAGAAGTAATCAAGAGCAGAGACAGGAGCAGAGCACTTTCTCTTAGTTAAAAGTGTGCTGCTGGTTCCTGCAACCAGCATTATGCCTGCCATGCATTGTGCTAACAGTTGGTAATCACTTAAAGGGCCTCAGGTGGAGAGGCTGCATTGTGTGGCACTGTTTCCACAGCATGGGCTAAACGGGAACCGCCCTTGAGGGTTGGAGTCCGGAACCCATGCGGAGCTGCTAGCCTCAGTGAATGCCCACAGCTTTCACAGCTCAGCTGGCCTCTTCATTTCTCTCTACCTTATTGATCAGAGAGAGGAACAGCAGAGATAGGAGATGACTGTCCCCCCAGAAGAAGACGTCCAGATGTGTGTGCTCTCCATTCTTTGTGTCTTCCACACCTGGGCTTAGTGGCCCCAAATTGGGACCTGTCCCTTGCTTGGCCCTCAGCATTCTTGCCTCAGTTAAACAGAGGCTGCTGAGTTCACATACTTTATCTCTCAGGATTCTGATCAGTTTGAAGGATATATGGAATTTTGCACACATCACCTCATAAACAAAATTGCAATTTCTTTTAGTGAAAGGAAATGTGTCTTGTTTGCCCCAGTATTTCTAGTATGCAGTATTGTCTAGCATATAGCAAGCAGGTAGCAGTTACTAGTTGATGTGAGAATGCCCCAAGCTTCATGCCTTACAATCCCGTGCAAAGATTGAAAATAGGTTGGTCTTGGTTGCAGTGTTTGTCTGGACTTCTGCACGACACAAGGAGAGCAGCCTGTCCCCAGAGAGTCTCCTCAGTCCCATGATAGCATATGTCCTATGAGAATATTGTGCCACAGCCAAGGCAATCCACTGGCTTCTTCTGCTACAATCTGTAAATTAAGACATGATTATAATTCTGCTAAAATTTTTTGAAACAAAAATGTCCATTACCTTATCCTAAACCAGAGAGGTAGAAATGGAGGTTTTTATTGATTTGTGCAAAGTTTCCCTAGGAAGTACAATTACCACCCAACGATATGTCTGGCTGCACTCTTTTGTAATAGGAAACAGAGCCACATACAAGTTAAATTTAAATAATGGCATTTTAGAAAATAAGCTGGTAATCAGTGTGGTTCTCTGAGTCAGGTCCAATGTCTTATGAGAAACCATCCACATCCCTGGAATCTTCCTCCTGGGCTATCTCTCCAGCTCTTGGGACTGGGGGAGGGGCTGCCGTGTTGATTAAGCCTTGAAGAGCAAGGTCTGAAGGGACTTGGGGACTATTTGTTTCCCTAATACTCAGCTATCAGCAACAAAGTTTATAGTTGCAGATGAATTTTTCCCTTTATTGCAAATGGCTTTGATTTAATAATAACATTTTCTAAGCCATTGGCCCATAATGAGGATTATTGCCTCTGGGTATTTAATATAGGACAGAAGAAATGGGCCCACTTCACCATGCAAATGACTGCCACAAACACTACTGTGGGGGCACTCAAGGGACATTTGTACTACAACACTGCCTGCGTCTGGGTAAAGGTGGTGATGGTCAGTGTTACTCTGGGTAAGCCATGACTCATTCAGTCCACAACAGATATGCTTTACTAAGAAGTCACTTTTCAAAGCCCAGCTCTTTACCTTGGTGCTATAATAAGAACATGTAAACAGTGCGCAATCATATCTAGGAGTCCTTTCGCTAAGACAAGGAGGAACAGTGGAGGCACCAAGGATAAACTGGGGCTGGTAGAAGCACAGGCAAATTCTGGGGATGGGGGAAAGGACAGAGCTAAATGTGATATCATTTCATCCTCATATCAGCACCATGTGCTAGGTGTTACTACCACACCTATTTAGAAAAGAAAATGGTGTCTTTTAGAGACAAGAAAGTTTTCTCAAATCACAGGTAAAACAAGGCATAGATCCCAGCACAGGTTTACATGGAAGCCCAGGATCTTCCTGAAGTATGGTGTGACCTATGTGACCCATGTCCTTCCATTCATGAATGCAACACAAAATTGGAGCTCTCCGTAGCTCTTCATTAGTGTTGCGGCTTTCAAAACCCTAAAGGTCTCAGCTTCTGCAGCCCGTCCCTCAGCTTTCCCACAGAATGCTGCTATACACAGTGAGCTTTCTGGGAATCATTTTTCTCTAGTGGGGTTTGCTGTAGTTTCTGTCTGAGAAGATTCTAGAAGGCTGGTCCTTCCTAATCCTGCACAGAGAGAAATCTCCTCCACATATAGGCAGAGCAGTGTGGTATTAGGGGAGAAGACACATTTCTGATGGTTTCAGAGAGGCTCAAGCTACCTCAGCTTGTCTCTCCTGACTGGCCTTCTCTGAATCGTAGTACTTGTGGCTGGGGAGGCTGTTTGACCTTGAAGCCAGAAAATGCTGTTCTCCGCTGCCTCCCTAAACTTCATCCCTTGTCTCATTCGTCTGACTTGCCTAATATTTCCTCTGTTCCAAAGCTCAGCAACTATCTTATGTGCATCAGGTCATCTGATGCTCTCTCATATGATGAGGCAACCTTGGTTATTACCTCAGTTTGCTTGTGTTGAATCGGTTTGGTGAGAGGCTACATAATTGGCCCTGGGCACCACAGTTGGTCAGTGGTAGAGCCAGAATCCTGCACAAGCAGCCTGACTCCCCAGTGCAGCTCTCCCGGGTTCCTATCAGTGCAGTGTCTCTCATGATTACTGGGTCTTCTGAGGCCAAGGAATTCTGCCATTTGAAAAGTGTTTTTGAATTCTCAATGGTCCCCTCATGATTGCTCCAACTGCCACTCAGCCTCTCTCTGTCATCTTTGTACACAGATTCGTTCTCGCAGATTGCTTCTGTCGGTGGATGTCAGCAGCTGTGTGGCTCACTTATTTCGTGGTTCCTGACATGCTCATGAAGCAGCATTTAAAATTTGCAGAAATCTTCAACAGGCTCTAAGTGTTGCCTTAAAAAAAAAAAGACTACAACATTCTGAGCTTGATCACAAGACTTACAGGAAAGACTGCAACCTATAGTTAGCAACAAAGTGGCTCTTCCCTTTATTTTATTTTATTTAATTAATTAATTTATTTATTTATTTATTTATTTATTTATTTATTATTTCCATCATGTGTTGAGATTTAATTTGGGAATGTCTTTGGATGGTATCCTTTCTGTTCCTAGTGGCAAAGCCGCCCTTCCAAGCACAATTCATTATCTACCCAGTCACCTAATACTGCCTTCCCGGAGCCTGGCTTTGAGCCCAGCAGGGGTGCTAGCCAGGTGGTCCATGTTGGAGTTTGGACAGAGGTTGTATCTGGATGGCCAGATATGTGAAGAACCATAGGAAAATGATCAAATGTGTCCTAGAGGTGTTGAAGATGCATAGCCTGGTTAGCAAAGCAGGAAAATAAAGTACAGTGGTAAAAGGTGTCCAGAACCAAAAGCTGGTTGGGAAGGAAACTGTTGCTTCTAAAGACAGAACACCGTGTAGCAAGCACTGATAGGCTTGTGTTCCATGAATGTATGTTATGCAGGGTAGGTGGTGAATGTACTCACATAAACATATATCAATATGAATATACTGGCTAAGAGTATACAGTAACTTTCCAAAGTGTAGCTTCAAACCAAAATCTCATATGGTCAGTCTGTTCAGAACTATATGGACACACAGGTATGGAAGGATGCCTGCTGCCCATGGCATAGGCAGGAAGAGAGACCAGTACCAGAAGTACAACTGCCCTAGCTATGTGGAGTCAGCGCACACCTGCCCAGGATTCTTATACACAAGGCCCAAGCACTAATGGAGGTCTAAGGAATTAAATAGCTGCAAAGCCCATCCTATGTAGTCTTGGCCAGAACAGAAACTCTTTCTTTCTGCGTGGATCCAACCTGGAAGAACACTGAATATAGCCCTCTTGGAGGCTTCAGTATCTAAGGATCACAGGAAAAAGAGGTCACATGGCTTTGTGGTGTCAGCAGTCAAGTCGGGAAGAGCATTGACAGGCCCTTATCCAATAGCCCTGGGCGAGGGAGTACCATTGACCTTCAGTGCCTTCCCTGAGTCTCCCTGTCTTCTGGTTCCGAAGTTCCTCTTAAGCTATCACATTCTGTTACACTAGTGCCTGAATTGCTGGCTAGCAACTGCAGTCTCCCCTACATCCTCCTATTCTGCCCGGATGGCCTCGTATTCACATTCCGTTAATCTTTCTTATTAAGCCTGAATGTCACTGGATTCTTTCACCACAGCTTCTAGACTTGCTCGATTCTGCCTTCCGCCGTAACTGTTACAGTGTAACCGAATCCCAAGATCTCTTGATGAAGTCGAGTAACCAGAGGGTTCGGGCTCCTATAGCCTGTTGGAGAAGAACACTGAGGGAAAAACAAACAAAAACCCTTGCCATACCCTACTTTAATCAGTTGTTCCTTAAGGATGTGAATATATATCTTATTTATCTACAAAAAGGCTGTTTTAAAAGGTTTATTCTTAATTCAAGAGAACCTCAAGTAATAATACAACATCTTTCATGCTGATTCTTCATGTGTCTATTGCGAAACTTCAGGTTGGGTTCTGAAAATTCAGAAGGAAGATATTTACTTTGTGTTCAGAATCAAGTCAATAGCCAGTCCACAGGGAACATCCGCTGGGCAGTACTACCTAGACAACTCTTCATTGCCATCCACATGGGTGACTGAATCCTATAAAAGTCCTGTTTTAGAGAGCGTCTACAGAACAATCATCTGCATAGCAATTCATGACCAAGAGGACGACTTCAAAATAAACTTGCGGAGTGCCTCATTTTTTCTACCTTGTTTGAAGTTCCCTGTTCCATGTTCACGGAGAGCAATGATTTATCAACTTTCCCTTTTTTTTCAGATTAAAAAAAAGGTTTTATTTGGCTTAGGTTCAGGGTGCTTGACTTTTAAGATAAGATCTTTCTAGACTTCTGACTTGTTTGTTTCTTTGGCTGTAGTATTTGCACATAGTACCTCTAATCTTATCACAGGATAAGCACAATGTAGGCAGTATCTGTACAGGATAGAAGCCTTGGTCTCCCACCACTTACCAATTCTCTTTCCTTTATTCCTCCCCTTTCTTCTCTTCTGTTTTGCTGTGCGGGAACCCTTTACTTCTTATTGTGCAAGGCATTTCTTGTAGGTCCTGTCCAGTCACTATCTCCCAGTCTCTCCAGTTCCCCAGCAGAAGCTGGAGAAAGGCAGACTGAACACTGCCCTCCCTCCCTCCTGCACAGAGCTTACGGACTACAACATTTGTTGGCACAGTACTCCTACTCTTCCATCCTTCAACTTCTTGCTCTGTCTTCAGCTTTGAAGTGAATCCTCTCGTGGGTCTTCAGGACCTAGAACTTTCTATGGATTGCCATGGGAATCTGATTGCTGCAAGTGAAATTTTCCTTTCCTGTGCTGAGGGCCTTGCTGTAACCTTATACCCTCTAACCCCCAAGACATAGGAACTGTATCACTTTGGCTGTGCTGTTATACACCCTGGGTAGACCCAGAAGCCTCTTGGTCGTTGCTGGAGCTACAACTTTTCTCAGTTGAGAAAAATAAAAGTTTTTCAGGGCTTATCTGACACAGCTGGATGCAAGAAGGTGTTAATGGACCGGCAACTGCTTCAAATACATTTTAATAAAATTACTTCCAAGAAGCCATGTGCAACTGAGATAAGAATATGAAAGCAATTCTGAAGCTGGAAGGAGGTGGAGAGACAACAGAAAAAGGTTTGTGTGGGTCTGATGGGGAGTAATGAAGTTAGGCCTGAAGGGCATGTGTCTTCCAAAAATTTCCACTGCCTTCCACCCTGGGCTTGATTTTTCCTTTCTAGTCTAAGGGCTTTCTGCAAAAATGGAAATTACAACTCAATTATGCAGGCAGTAGAGAGACAGTACCTGCTTTGAGTCTGAAACACTCATTTATTACAAATCAAAATATATTAAGCAGCTCTCTGTGTGTTGGACTCTGTTACTTGCATACAGATGAACGAACTGACCCCACCAGCTAAGGAGCTACCATCTAGCAGACAGATGGATAACTATCTTAGTTACTGTTCTCATTGTTGATACCTGACAGGAGCATCTTAGGGGAGGAAAGGTTTATTTGGTCTCACAATTCAGAGCGTATATTCCACTATGTCAGAAAAGGGACAATGGATGGAACAATTTAGTCCAGGTAACCGGTGCATGTATTGAATGGTCACATTTCAGCAGCACACAGGTCCACACTATGTAGACAGAATCAAGACGTGGGCAATAAACCTCAAGATACCACCCCTTCTAGTTTCTGTCCACCTGGTAGACTGCACCCATGAAAAGTTCCATAGTTTCCCAAAAATAGTATTGCCACCTGCAGCACAAGTGTCTGAACAGATGCCCCTGTGGGAAACATTTCATACTAGAATCATAACTCCAACTATAATAAAAAAGACATAGTGTAATATATAGGAAGGTAGATGTTGTAATAGTTCAGAAAACAACTGGTTAATCCCTGCTAAGCTAATCAGAAAAATAGCAGAATTATTATTTTAGAATCAGCTTTGAGTGTAAATCCATCCCAAAGGACTTAAAAAGGTAAGAGGGCTGTTCAAGAGAGAACTGTGAGAGCATAAATTACAACACCTTTGGGGGAGGTTGAGGCATGAGATGCTCAGAAACATGGAGTGTGCAGAAGGATCTTAGAGATAAGTTTGAAAAGGTATTTTGGAAGTGTATAAAAGTCTAAAGAGTTTAGACTTTTTTCCCTTTGAGCAGTGGGAAAGCTACTCAAGGTGTTTAGGCTGAACATGATAAGAATAGTGTTAGAAGCCAACAGACTGGAAATAGTGGGCAGAGAAACCATGTGCAACGAAGTTTGTCTAGAAAGTAAGATATTTAAAGACCAAATAAGATTTAAAGGGCACCTAAATGGAAGCTTATGGTTATGGGAATAGAGGGAGCACAATTGGAAGCTTGTTGTTAGACTAACCACCCAAGACTCAGAAATTTGGAATATTATAGGATATATGGGAGAAATGGTGTACTCTCTAGAAAACCCTCAATACAGGGAGCAGTGGAGACTCTGTCCCTGAGATGACAACCCTGTTAATAAGTGCCCTGGTTTTAACTCCGGAGAAGGGTGTATTTTAGGGAATCTTACTGTTTCATGTATAATCCTTCCATATGTTTTATCCCCAGCACTAACCAGATCCTGTGATGGGGGAGGGGAAACGCTCTTCCCTCCCTTCTGTCACATTGTTAAAGGATTACATATATGCAGTGCTCTGCACAGCAGAAGATTAATGTCATCTAACTCACAGTGAAATGTGAGTGCTCAAAATACAGGGGATGGGGTGTGGAAAGGCTGGGAAGGACACAGCATCCTCTCCTAATGAATAGCTCTGGTAGACAGAGGAAGTATCTAATGTGGACCATCAGCCAAGCCTGAAATATCCTCCTGCCTGGCACCTGTCCTCTTTGGCACTTTTCAACTGTTATTGGGAATTCTGGATGCATGCTTTAATATGTTCTTTGGAGTGTTGTGTTCTTCCTGGGGTAAGGTCCCAGCCATCATCACTGGCCAAAATGGAATATGGATAGTACCCATGAGGGAAAATATAAGTAGAGATTTTCACATGACAGTTTTCATGAAATAAGAATAAATGAAAATGAATAACAGTCCCTTAGTGGACTCAGCCAATGTGGTGATCAGTCAGCTAGGCAAATGCCATACTTAAAAGGCTTAGCTATTCCTCAAATTTTGGGGCTTAATTTTCTGAGAACTTGAGGGAAAGAAAGTATGTCAGCATGCTGTTATATCAAATGGGTTCTTCACATGAATTACCATGTGATCAAGAGCATAGGGTATCTGTTTAAGGATGGTATATCAAAGAGTTGATTTATATGAAAATCTCTTTATTGAGTAATATTCTTTGTATTTTATTACATTTAGTGTGTGTGTGTTTGTGTGTTTGTGTGTGTGTGTATGTGTGTGTGTGTGTGTGTGTGTGTGTGTGTGTGTGTGTGTGTGTGTTTCATCCAAATGATCCATGCTGAGATTTGAACAGAAAATGTGTCTGGATGGCCAGACACATGAGGAGCCAGAGGAAAA
Source organism: Peromyscus maniculatus bairdii (assembly GCF_049852395.1). Classification (NCBI taxonomy): domain Eukaryota; kingdom Metazoa; phylum Chordata; class Mammalia; order Rodentia; family Cricetidae; genus Peromyscus; species Peromyscus maniculatus. Next base: position 97,163,570 of record NC_134853.1, read on the forward strand.
AAAATTCAAATATGTCCTTGAGGTATTGAAGATGCATAGCTTGGTAGCCAAAGCAGGGAAAAATGTATGTTGGTAAAAGGTGTCTAGAACCAAAAGATGGAAAGGAAAAAAATGTGGGAAAGAATGTGGGGCAGACCACAATTTTTAGCCAACAATTTAGACAAGTTAATATAATAGAGTATGATAAAGTGGAGGCTCAAAATCAAAAGATAAGACTCAGGAAGGGGCTGAAGATCAAAAGTAGACTCTGACATATACTATATTTCTCTACACACACACACACACACACACACACACACACACACACACACACACACACACACACACACCAGGCATGTGAAGGTCAAAGGACAACTTTCAAGAGTTGATTCTCCTTCCATCATATGGGTACAGGGAATTAAGCTTAGACTGTCAGTCTTGGGGGCAAATGCCTTTACCCACTGAGCCATTTTGCTGTCCCATAATAATATTCTTATTCTCTATTTTCTATGTACTTCTTGAGATGCCAAATATCCATGGTAGGCTAATTTTCAAATCGTGTGCTTAAGGATTACTTGGATAAACTAGACATGATGGCACACACTTGTTATCCCTGCACTTAAGGGATAGAAGCAGCAAGATTGGAAGTTCGTGATTATCCTCACTTGGAAGAGTAAGTTCAAGACCAACCTATGCTGTGTGAGACACTGTTTCAAGGAAAAGGGGAAAAAAACAATATTAACAACAGTCTTCTGGAGCCATCTGGAACTTAGATTTCCTAGCCAGTGCACATGGAGGGAGTCCAGGAATCCATTTTTAGGGCATGCTCCAGGTGAATCTGTGCCTTCTCAAAGCCTTCTGATTGGAAGCTGCTGTTGGATCTTCTGTGAGTTCCTCTTTCCTTTTCCCTTTCTCTGAGGCACAAGATGGAGAATTTGAGAAGGGAACAATTATTACCAAGGAAGGATATCCACAAATGTGAGTAAATTACATCCTCACCTGCAGCAAGGAATGCAAGAGAGGAAACATCCAAGTACTGCACAATTCAAATAAGGCAATCATCCTTTCCCGGGGGTAATAGGCTCCCTGAGGAGAAAGAGATTACAGATTACTAATAGTTCATATGGCAGAAAATTGCAAATTTGAACAAAATAAATATGTTCTTCCATTTCTAGAGTTTACAATTGACTGTATGGTAGGAGGATACAGAATTATTAGGCAGCTATCAAATAGGACGGTGATATTAAATTACATAATCAATTTAATGTTCTGGGTCAGTTAACAAAAAGAACTGCTGCTTCTCTGCTACTAATTTAGTGTTAACCCCATTCTCAAAGCTTTGCTTTTTATTTATTTTCTTCATTTTTGAGGAAGTTACGACATACTGAGTTCTTCCATAAATATCTGTATAAGGGATCCCAGACTAGCTAATCTTTCTCCTTCAGCATCTGAGTATGGAAATGAGAACATAATCACCCATGTTGAGTTGCCTGAGCAAAGCTGAGCCAAGCCATCAAATGAAGCAGTTGTCTTCTTGTGGAATCAATATTTTATTTACAGTAGGCTTTGAGAAGAAAGTGAACAGAATATTGGCCACACAATGCACTTGGGATGCATGTGTATGTATAAGTGTGAATTTGCACATGCACGAGTATCCAAAGTGAGTGGGAGCTAGAGAGATATTTGAAGGAGTCATTACTTTGCTTTATTGTGGAAGATTTTTGTTGAAAAGATTTCTGGTTCTATTTCTGTAGACAGTGATGAAAGAGCATGTTCTTTCTCATATAGCCATAGCAAATAAGCTTGCTCTCATGAGTCAACTGAGGGTAAGCAGTTCTCTGAAACCTGTATTGAGAAGCATTAAGAGAAGAAATAAGGCTTAGCTAGAAAGATTCATTCTTGATAAACCCCTCACTCCAGAGAGGGCTGTGAGGGTACACACCAGAGCCTTCTAAGAAGTTGTAGCTACATGCATCAAACAAATGCAGTGATAAAGGAGTGGGAAGACACAAGAAGAAGCCTTTGGGATGTAGTAAGCATGCTGGGGCTCATGCTTAGAACAGCTAGGGACCACTCAGAACACTCTTTTATTAACTCATTTCAGGACTGTGCTATGCCCTAAGGCTGTTCTAGAAAACAGGAGAGCTTGAGCAGACAGCCAGTGAGCTTATACTCGGTCCCCAATTGGTTTAGTGTTGTAGAATGAAGCCCCTGAGCATGCATATAAAGAATAAATAACAGATAGATTCTTAGATATATTTTTCTGTTCACAAATGAATGAAAGTAGTTGCAAGGGGACAAAAGTGGGCATGAGTGTCCTTAGACATCCTGTTCCTTTTGGGCTCCAGCTCAGTAATGAAATGAACTTCAAAGACCTTAACCATTGTAATTCATCATTTTGGAAGGCTTAGGGACAGAAAAATCTATTTGGTTCTTTGACCACATTTTCAATTCTGAAAGCTTCCCAAGTGAAACAATGCATGGTAGTCAACAGGGAAGGATATAGGGATACACCACTTCTCAGCTGGGTGGAGAGCAAGTCAACAGAGAATGATACAGTAATGTCAGAGATGTAGCATTTCTCCATGAGAGTTGCAGGTACAGGTGTGGGAGTAGAGTGAAAACATTTGCAGAGTGCAAGAGTTTTGTAAAAATAATTCACTCCTATGATATTTTTCTACTACAAAGTGCTTGGCATTTCTACTGACAGGAGTTGGAAGGAGTGGCCCATAGTCTTCACAGACTTACCAGTGCTGTGGGCAGTATAGTCAGTGCTTACTTACACAGGCTTGGGACAATGTAAAAGCCAAAGTTTCTTCCATCTGCTTTTGCTTATAAGTTGGTATATATATAAGAACAGTTGCTAAACTAATTTTGACTAAATCTGACAGACAATAATTTAATTCTGTTGCACAATTATTTAGCTTTTGCCTGATAAACTGTGTCCTAATAGTTTTTCAGCTAGTTTCTCCCTTTCTTCATTATGTATGCTTCCAGTGTTCTCTGTTAGTATATGTTTAAGACTGTCACTTGGGATTAAGTTCATAGCATAGGTCCTCCATGAACATGGCTAAATTTTATAAAGGAAATGCTACTGTGTGCAGTATATCTTAAAACCTTCTTCTGATTAAATTGCAAACAATTATTCTTTTGTTATTTCTAGGACAAGGTCCAATATGTGGAAATATAAAAAGTAACACACTGAATATAGATTTAGATTCCTTACAAACAGTTAACATAAACAGATCACAGAGAATTTAAAATGTATAACTATAAAACCCTGAAAAGATCAAGTAGGAAATTTTAGATAGCAGTTTTTATGACTGATTTTTATGAACATTGTTAAAGATGCATGAAATAAATTGTTTTGCAAAGTGAATGATACATAATATAAGAAGGAAAGCAACATACTCAGAGAAAATATTGCAAAAGTTATATGTTAGGGAAGAATGTTACCCAGAATATACAAGGAACGCCTTAAAACAACGGTAACAAAACAGAACATCTTGGTTTAAAATAGACCAAGGAATTTAGCAAAGAGATGGTCAGTTAAAGTATACAGATGCTAAGTAAGCACGTGAAAAGGATCTCCATACTATCACCAGAGAAACATGAATTAAAACATGGTGACTACTACATCCCTATTAAAATGGCTGGAACCCAGAACCCTGGGAGCATCAAATGCAAGTGAGCCTGTGAAGTGATAGAAAGTTTCATTCTTTATTGGTGCTGGTATAGAACAGCACAGGTACTTTGTGGGACAACCTAGTGGTTTCCTATCAAACTGAGCACATTCCTACACTGCGATGCTGAAATGGTTCCTAGTATTTAGCATAAACGAGTGAAAAAAAAAATGTTTCTACACAAAGTCCTGCCCGTAGATATTTATAGCAATTTCAGTTATAACTGTCAAAACATGGAAGCAATTAAAATGTCCTTCAGTAGATGAATGGATAAATGACTGTTAAATATTCAGACAATGGATTCTATTTAGAGCTCAATGGGAATGAATGGAAAGACATAGAGAAACCTAAGTGTACTTTAGCCAAAGAAGCAATCTGAAAAGTCCGTGCACTGGATGATTTGAATACATGCAACACTGAAAAAGGCAAACAAACACAGTATGAGTGCTTGTCCTGTGTAGGGTGGGAAGAGGGTGAATCAGCAAAACACTAGGAAATCTAAGGACAGTGAAGCTGGTGCTCTCTGCGTGGGGCTGCTTGTCATTATCCCTCTGTGCAGTCCCATCAAAGGAACAACACCCGAGTGAATGTTAATGTGTCAGGACCAGTTTTAGTAGTTTGAGTGGAAATTTGTGTGTGGAGTTTCAACGGACGCAAATGTATGCTGGTGAGGAATATGAATTAAATGAGAGCTGTGTAGGTGTAAGAGGAAGAAGAAAGGTGAGAAATTCTCTGCATTCCTATAAATTTGTGCTTTGAACCTGAAACTACTCCAAAAAATAATACTCTCAAACAGTCACTAGACTGTTCATTGTAGTTCAGCTGACAGTCAACTGTATGGCCAACAAATCAACCTGAGTATAAATCAGAAAATTACTTATGCATTTAATCATTTTCATCTAAGGGAAATTTGCTTCTGTTCTCAATTTGCCGAACAGTATTTTTTGTAATCATGAAAATGTGGACTTTATCATGTGTTTTTCCTGAATCTATGGAATCATGTCATTTTTCTTCTTTCCTCATGAATGAAATACTACACATTATTTTTGAATGATGACATGATCTTATATTGTATGACAAATTCCATTTGGTTGTAGTATATTATTCTCATTATATACCAGCATTTTGTTAAAAAATATTTATTGAAGATTTTTAAATCTGTGTTCATGGTCAAGTCTGTGGTTTTCATTTATTTTTAAGTAATATTTTTAGGTATTATTTCTGAATTTTATACATGTGTACAATGTTTTTCAACAACGTTAACTACCCACTCCCTCCACCAACTCTTTCTATATCGCCCCACATCAACATTATCATCATGCCCTTATATTATTTAAGTAACACACAGAGTGTAATTAGTGCTACCCATATATGTACAAGTATGGGCCCATGTACTGGATCATTCTCAACCTACCAGGAACAATACTGCTACAAAAAAAAAAATGACCCTGCCTCTACTAGTAGCCATCAACTGTCAATACTATCTCAAATAGAGATGAGATCCTATGTTTCCCTCCTTTACCACGCTGGAAATTTGACTATTTTGATATTGTTCTTTTTGTGTGCAGACAACCACAGCTACTATGAGTTCATGAGTACAATATCTGGTCATGTGCAGAGACATTATTTCACCCTGTCCTTCTTAACCTTGACTACTGAAATCTTTCCACCCATGTTTCCATGATGTTCCCTGAATTTGCCTAGCTAGAAGTACCCAAAGTACTTGAAACTGAAGCTATTGTGTTCAGTGGTAGAGCTACCCCTGTGCTGGTAAGTGATCAAACTGGGATTTGAATCTTCATTTTTAAAAAAAAAAAAAAATGGTAAACTTAATATTGATTTTATTTCAATAAATTATTTAATGACTTTTTAAATTTTCAGTTATTTATTTGTTTGCTTGTTTAACATCCTGGCCACAGTTTCTCCTCCCTCCTCAACCCTTCATATTTTGACCGAGTGATTCACATATTTAGTCATTGTCTCAGTACTGACTACTCAGGTTAATTAGCTTCCTTACCTCCCAGCTTCTCTAAATCTGCCCCTTTCTTTCTCATCTCTTATTTTTTCCTTATCCAGAAAGACAAATAAAATTTTTACCTCAGTTTTTTGGAAACTGAGTGAAAAAAGAAAAGTATTTTACAAAGCCATAATTTATTTTTCCTACAGGGATTAAAAAAAAATGGCTTTCAGCTTGTCAGGTCTGCAAGAGTTTTCTTTGACTCCTAAACTTTCCACATGTTTTAAAATTAATAATATGTGTTCACCCACAAATTATCTAAGTACAAAGAAATTAACCTGCCCAAACATACTGGGGGCATTAGTTTGTTGCTGACTGGGGAACACCAGCTTGTCTTGCATGGGGTCACAACAGTCATCCAGAAAAGACCTAACATAAAGGGGTGGGGACTGGGATAGCCTCCAGACATGTGAGAAAATAGTCCTAACCAGCACTTCTGAAGACAGCTTCCTCCAATGTTTGCCTGTGCTCTGGTGTTTGAGATGCTAAACCAAGAAGACGAAAGGACTCACATTGTGAGTAGGTAGAATGAGCTTTGACCCATGTTTCTTAACTTAATTAAGGTTCTAACTTTGAGCAAGACTCTGTTCTTCATACTCAATTCATTAATTCTCAATGGATATGGGAATATCTGCTATGAAGATAAAAAATGTAAAAGAGTTTTTATTTATTCATGTACTCCACAAGTGTACTGACCCTAAACTGAGAACTGGTTTCTGTGGTCTACAGTTGAAGAAAGAGAATCATGCTCCAGGGCCTGAGCTGATGCTTTACTTGCCATCAGGAACCCACCTCCCAATCCCCAACACTTGTGCCAAATCAAAAAGGCAATGGTTAGTAAATTGATAGACAAAATTGATAATATGTAGAACTTGACAACTAATTATGAGTCCCTACTATTCTTTCTGTTTGCATATAAACCTTTGAAACATTTTTATTCCTTTTCCCTGGAAAATGAAGAAGCTCTATTAAAAAATACTTTGTAGCTTAAGACAGTAAATATATCAAAATTGAAAGAGGTAATTTATAAGATAGCTTATTTCCTTTTGGACAGTTATAAACACAGTCTTCAAATTCGTTTTCAACATTGAAGAAAGAGCTGCATTGTGACAACTTGGGAGAGCAGCATGTGGAAGTGGGCCACCAGATTTCCCTTTCATTCTCATTCACATACTGCACAAGATTGCAAATCTTGTCTATTAGCATCTTTTTGTGCATGAACACATTAAACCAATTCCATGAAATTCAATTTCCTCCCCACAGAAAGCAGGAAATGATATCTGCTTACAATACAGTTGATGTTATTATCTTCCATGGTGGGGTTCAAGGACATTGTCTGGCTCTGTTACCTGACACAAGAGAATGCAGATGTTAGCACTTCTCATACAAAAAGTGGCTGTTTAGGGTAAGTATCTGTCTGTGTCATCTCAGTACATAATCACAAAATTTGCACTGACTTACAAAAATGGTGTAGAGAACCCTTAACACCTGTGTCTTAGTAAGGGATTCTATTGCTGTTATGAAACATTGTGTCTGAAAGAAACTTGGGAGGAAAAGGTCTATTTAATATTACAACTTGTACTCAGTTCATCATTGGGGGAAGTCAGGGCAAGGAAGCTGGAAGCAGGAAGTGAAGCGGAGGCCCTGAAGGAGTGCTGCTTACTGACTTGGTCCCCATAGATTTCTCAGCCTGATTTTTTATATACTTGGGGGACACCAGCCTAAGGGTAGCACCATCTTCAGTGGGCTGCCCTTCCCTTCTTGTGAAAGAAAATGTGCTATAGGCTTGCCAACAAGCCAGTCTGGTAAGGAGTATCTTCTCAACTGAGGTTCCGTCTCCCAAAATAACTCTAGACTGTGCCAAGTTGATGTAAGAACTAATCAGCATAAACTACTAACTATCAACCTAAAACTGGACTTTGCATACTTGAAAAGCGCAAACCACCCCCAAAAATGAGAACAGAAAACCTGCCTATTTAAAAAAGAGAAAGGGCTCCATTTTAAAAAGTAGAGTTCAATTGATTTAAAATACAGCCAAGTTCATTAGCTCTGCTTTTCTTGACAGCCTTTCCAGACCTTACGTCCATTCATCAGTAAAATGAGACACAATGATTAGCAAGATGACTGGGAAGTTCAGAAAGAATGCTTTCTACGTGTACAGAGCTAAAGTATTCAGAAGATTAATTACAAGCATATTTTTACTTATCCTTTTACACAAAGGAAAAAGATTTCTCTTAGGATAAGTTTGATATTCTTTTGCAGTAGAAACACATTATATGAAAAGAGAAGAGTTATTCAATCACTGTTTAGACATAAATAGACAAAAATATTTTGGTGAAAGTCACCAGACTTGCCTAACAACAGCATGTCAAAACATACGAGGCAAAATTGTTAAAACTGCAAAGTGAAAGAGATGAATCCACCATTATAATTGGAGACTTCAATATTCCTCTAGGACAAAGTGTTTGATTTAGCAGGCAGAAATTGGTAAGAATTTTGTTGAATTCTATACCATCTGTCAAGCTTATGCAATGACCATTTATTTATACACTATATCAACAGCACTAGAACTTCACATTATTATTGAACACAAATGGAATATTCACTATGATATACCATATCATCAGTCATAAAATGTACCTTAACAAATTTAAGGTTAGATAGCCTGTAACATTTGTTCTTCAAATGCAATGTAATTAAACTCAGAATTAATGGCAGAAAAGAAAAATCCCTAAGTACGCAAAGATTTAAAGGGAGACTTGTAAGTTGCATATGGGTTGAAGAGAAAATTTCAAGATAAATTAAAATATTTTGAACCAAATGGAACTGGAAATATAACCTATTAACATTTAAGGAATGAAACAGAAGCAGAGCTTACAGGAAATTTGTAGCATTGAACTCATCCATTACAGGAGATAAAGATCCAAAGTTAATAATGCAAGCTTTCTGGTGAACAAACTAGAAACATTATAGGAAATCAGACAAATTAATAAAAAATAGAACAGAAATCAATAAAATTTAAGACAGGAGGCCAATAGAGATCAACAAAACAAAACATGGGTTCTTAAAAAAGTCCAATAGAGTTATTAAGCACCTAGTCAGACTAGAAACCAAGGAGAAAAGATGGAAACTGCTAAGAGTCATACACATTCAAGAAAATGAAGAGATGCTATAAAAACTACATGTCTACCTACATGGAGGGCACCAAATTCCTGGAGGACACAATTTGTCAAGATTCACAAAAGAGCAACAAAGTGCTTTTTTCTATTAACACTTGAATAGATAGTTAAGCTTTCAAAAAAAATGCAAGAGCTACATGGTGTCATGGGTGAATTTAACAAACTATCTAAGAAAGAGATTATCCTAATATTTTTCAACTCTTTCAGAAGACAGAAGCAGAGAGACACTCCTCTGACGCATTTTGAGATGAGCATTACCTTGATGTCAAAGCTAGACAATGGCTGCATTTGTTAACTATGTAAAGACGTGTAGCATTTGCCTTCATTAAATAAAATTAACCTGGGCTCTGAGAGGTGGGGTTAGCAACAGGTTGACAGGAAGCAGCAGGGAGGAGCTTGTCATGTTTGGGTTTTTTTGTTTGTTTTGTTTTGTTTTTGTAGTTGGAGCTGTGTGGAAGGGAGTAGCTTCCAAGAATACCAGCAAAGACAGAAAGTTAGCCAGTTGCTACTCTAACTCTGAGGTTTCAGGTTTTCACCCTAGCCTTTGAACCCCGAGTTTTATTAGAACTATAGAGATATAGTTAGACCTACCTTCAGTGGCAGCAACAGAGCCATTGTCTGGGGGAACAGAACTCCCCCAGGCTATGGCCTTAGTGGCTGGGCCACTAATAGTTTAAGGCACAGCCACTGTAATGAAGACAAAACAGCATTTTGGCATTCCAATGTGGGGCCCAAATTTCCACATAGGGCCTGAGGTAGCTGGAAAAAAAATTAAAAAGCTCATATGCTAAGTAGAAACAGCAAGCTAAGTTAAAAAAAAAAAAAATGCCTGCCACAGTGTGAAGCACCAGCTTCCTAGAGCTGGGACAGTTGAATGCAATGCCCAGTCAAATACAACTCCAGACTAGGGGCCAAGGGTTTAGGCCTGGCTTTCATGGACCTAAGAAGAAGGCAGGACATTAAAAAAAAAAAAATCTTTTGCTGGCTTTTGTACAATGTATAGTCCATACTTGTGTTAAAGCAGATCTATGTTAGTTTTGAAAGTTTCTGTGTTTTCAGAGCTGTGGGACCAGACACCCATGAAAATGGGTGGCCCAAGGGATCCAGCCTCTCAGAGTGCCTCTGTTGCAATTTCCTCAGAGTTCTGCGTACAGAACAGCTTCAAGGCTGCTGACTGAGATGGTCCAGCCTCACAGACTATTCTAGTCAAGACTTCAGATAAGCCTTTCACTTTCCCTTTGCACAGAGACTGGGCAACAAATGTTATAATTAGTTTTCCCAGGATATGACCACTATTTCAATTTTCTTAGGGATCCCTAAAGATTCCTTCACCCACAGACAACATGAAACAGTCTGGAGAATACAAGGCTCACATTTCCAAGAAGTGGGGTTGGTGGTTTTTGATTATTTGATGGATTATAGATGTTTGTCATCATTTATGGGGAATGTAAGATAAAAAGACAACTATTAACCTAAAGTGTTTTACATTGGTATGGATTTTGGTGTATTGATACTAATTAAAGATTATTTTTGTTATTGTTCAGGGTATTGTGTTTATGCAGCTCATTTAAAAATACAATGTATAATTAAGAGGTTAGTAGTTTGTCATTTATAATATTCAATTTTGTAGTCATATTAAATATGTTTTCAAGGTTAAACAGATATATTTTCAATAGATAGATGCTCTTCAAATGCTTTAAATACCTACAGAATAGGGCATTTAAAATGTTTCATTAACTTGGGACTTTTCATTGATGGTGACTTTTGTTTCTGGCAGCACCAATTTACTTCAGAAAAGATGGTGGTCATCAAAGAACCTCCTTATGGAGTTTATTTTCAATGTGGCAAAGCTAGCCATTTTGGCAAGAAACTGTCCTTGCCTATACTGCTGACAGTATGCTGCTCAAACTGGACATGCAGAGCACAAAGGAATATGACTACCAAACTTTGCCAAAATAAGGTAAGACAGCTCTTCAACATTTCTGTTTCATAGAAGAGTCTGCCAGATACTCTAGGCTTGTAGACTGAAGATGGATGCCCCAGCATTGCAGAGGAACCTTGGGTGACTATCCAGGTAGCCAGATGTCTGTCATTTCTATAGTTTTGGAAGTGGCTTGGACTGAAATTTCTATTTACTTAGGTAATATTATATCCTTCTAGGGTCTTTGATAGAGTTGATAACTAAATAGTTTTAGTTATAATTTTCCTTATCCTATGATAGAAGGTAACTAGGTAAACTAGGTACAAAACTTTGGACTCACCATGATAGGATTAATAATAGAGTATTTTCTATGAATTTGCCAAATATAAATGGACTGAATATTATAAATGTAATTTTACTTTATAAATTATCATTGTATATAGTCTTACTATGTTAAAGTTAAAACCTTTCTCTTTGTTTAGACAAAAAAAGGGGGAAATATTTTGGAATATTATTTTAACTAGGCAAAGATGCGTTATATTTGTTTATACTGTGGAATATTTAACTATGTGAAGGTGTGTTACATTTTTTCTGATGCCTTTGTTAATGATGTAAAGATGTGTTACATTTGTTTGTGCTGCATTTGTTTAATTATGTAAAGATGTGTTGCATTTGTTTCATCTTGCCTGCCTAAGGCCCCTGATGGTCTAATAAAAAGCTGAACAATTGCTAGGCAGGAGAGGGATACTCACAGCTGGCAAGCAGATAGAATAAATAGAAGGAGAAATCTAGGCAAAAGGGGAGAAGAAAAAGAGAATGAGTGAGGAGAGGGCTATGCCGGGGCCAGAAGCTAGGCAGTTGCCAGACAGACCAACACAGGAAGCAAGAAAGTAGGAAAGAAAGGAAGAAAGGAAGAAAGGAAGGAAGGAAGAAAGAGAGAGAGAGAGAGAGAGAGAGAGAGAGAGAGAGAGAAGGAAGGAAGGAAGGAAGGAAGGAAGGAAGGAAGGAAGGAAGGAAAGAAAGAAAGAAAGAAAGAAAGAAAGAAAGAAAGAAAGAAAGAAAGAAAGAAAGAAAGAAAGAAAGAAAGAAAAGGAAGGAAGGTTAAAAAGTCCCAAAGCAAAATATAGATGAAGAGAAACAGGTTGAATTAAGTTATAAACTCTAGCAAGGGACAAGCTTAAGATAAGGGATAAGGCCAAGCTTTCGCAATAAATAATAAATCCCCAAGTCATGATCTGGAAGCTGGTTGGTGGTCTAAAAGAAAACCCGCTACAGAAAACACTAGTAATAACAAGAATTTACATTTTTTTAAGGGAAGCAACATAGTAATTCATTCTAACAACTTATTAAACTCATAGAAGTCTTTACGAACCCAAAATTCAAATTCAAGGTTTTCTTCATCCTTTGTTTTGATAATTTATTTAGTCGTCATCTTACCCTGAGCTAAGTGAAATCTCCCCAGTAGCAAAAGAAAAACTCATTTCCAATGGAACATGCTAGAAAACAATGGAGAAAAAATGTAGAAACATTGCTCTAATATATCATGGTCCCAACACACTGGTTTCCTCAGCACAGAGCAATCCACATTGCCATGCAGATATTATAACTGAATATTGTGAATTTTAAGGTTGAGAATAATTATATAAAATGTCACTGGGCAAATGAAGTCCCCACTGAGACTCTCTGACTCCCTAGAAGCTTTACATAAACCCAGAGGTTGGGCAGTCTTTGCCATTATACTTGTCTTTGCCAGGTTCAAATGACATCCCTGGGTGCAGATCCTGACTGATTGCTTAGTAACTGGGCACTATTTTTTATTTTACCATGCAGCAACAGCATGTGGATCACTTGCGCAGTAAAAATGATGTTGTAAACCATAGCTTATGCTGTGTTAGGCAAAACTGTAGCTGAATTTTTCTTGTGTCCCTCCCAGTCAGCAGCTGTTCAGACCAAAGTAAACACACAGAATCTTATAATAATTAAAACTGCTCAGCCATTAGCTCAGGCCTACCACTGACTAGCTCTTACACTTAAACTCAGTCCATTTCTGTTAATCTATATGTCACCACATGTACTGAGGCTTTACCTGTGTGCTATTACATGCTGCTCCCTGGATGGTGGGCTGGCATCTCCTGACTCAGCCTTCCAGCCTTCCCACAATTCTCCTTGTCTGTTTACCCCACCTATACTTCCTGCATGGCTACTGGCCAATCAGCACTTTATTTATCAACCAATCAGAGCAACACATTCACAGCATACAGAGCGATATCCACAGCACTTCCCCTTTTCTTTTGTTTTTTTCAAAAAGGAAGGTTTTAACTTTAACATAGTAAAATTATGTATAACAAAACAATTATCAAGCAAGAATTATAGTTATAATATCTAGTCTATTTGTATTTGACAAAATTAAAGAAGATATCCTATAATTGTGAGTCTAAGGTTTTATATCTAATTTATCTTTTATCATAACCAAGGAAAATTTTAACTATCTAGTCTTCACCTACATCAAAGACTCCAGAATGATACACTATTACATAAGTAAATAGAAAATGCATTGTAAGCAACTTTCAAAAATCTAGAATGACAGAGATAGCTGGCTACCTGGACAGTCACCCAAAGTTCTTCTGCAATGTTGGGGCATTTATCAATCTTCAGCCTATAGGCCTAGTCTCTCAGTTACTTTTCACTGTGTCCTGTAAAATGTCTGGCAGTTTCTTCTGCAAAGCAGGAACATGAAGGACCATTTTGCCTTGCAAAGTTCAGTGGTCACCTTCCTATGGGTCCTTCATGTCCATTCAATGCAACATTTTGTCAAGCAGTCGAGGCAAGAACAGTTTATTGCCCAAATGGCTATTTTTGCCAAGAAAAAGATAAACTTCATATGGAGTGTCTTTGATGCCCATCGGCCTTTCTGAAGTAAATTAGTGCTGCCAAGAGCAGACATGTCTCATTGTCCAGGAAAGTCTAAGTTTGTAAAATGTTTTTTTTTTTTTTTTTTTTTTTTTTTTTTTTTTTTTTTTTTTTTTTTTTTGGTTTTTCGAGACAGGGTTTCTCTGTGTAGCTTTGCGCCTTTCCTGGAGCTCACTTGGTAGCCCAGGCTGGCCTCGAACTCACAGAGATCCGCCTGGCTCTGCCTCCCGAGTGCTGGGATTAAAGGCATGCGCCACCACCGCCCGGCCTAATATGTATTTCTTAATGATACATTACAATTTTAAATGAGTTATCTAAACGTAACACCTTAAACAAGAGTAAAAATATACATACAGTATAACAAAATTAACTTTAAATTTGTATCAATAAACTGAAATCCATAGCAATGTAAAATATTTTACACAAGTTGTTGCTCTTTAAAAATAGATTCGATAATCTACCCTTTCATCCTATCATATCTATATCCTATCCCCCTTTTTTCTTTAGAAAGGTATTGATTATGACCAATAACAATTTGTAACCAATGTGGGCATAGTTTTCTAGGCTACTTCCTGCTGATAGAGGGTGCTGCATTCTTATGGGGATCCTGAGAAAATTAAGAATTATGGTCAAGTCCTGACTGGAGTAGTCTGTGAGGCTGCATTGTCTGAGCCAGTTGTCTTGAAACTGTTCTGGATGTTGAATCATCTGGGCCATGGTGTCATTGGAGACCTATTGGGGGTCTTGGCTGGTCAAACCTGATGTATCTTAATCTGGAACAAATCGATAGCCTCTTTCTTCCTGTGGAAACAAAAGCAGGGCCTCCTTTCCAAAATAACATAGCCTTAGATCCAAATTTTGAAGTCAAGGTACCTTTAAAATATACATATTGGTTTAACTGAGCAGCCTTTAAAATCAAATATCTTTCTGCAGTTAAAAATCCCAAAGACAACAAAATCGAGATTCTCTGTGTAATATCCATCTTTATGTGGCTTATTTTTTGTGCTACCTTTACTGTCTTTTTAAAGACTTTATTTTTTTAACTATTTTTTATATAACTGTCTATATTCATTTTCTTCTCTCTTTCAAGCCTACATACATTTTTACACACATTGTAAACCATTTAAAAGTCTTGTTTCATCTGAATCGGCCTTACTGTTAATCTATTGCTTTAAACTGCAGCATTACTAGGACTGAAATGGAAGCTTTGTCTGCTGGCTCCTCCCACCTCAGCTTTCCAATATGGCGGTGATATGTTTACTGCCAGCTCTGGCTCTGGGAGCCATGTGTATCACCAACTCTTGGAAGCAGTGGGTCTATGCCTGCATTAAAGCAGTATGTAGCTTTGAAACTTTTTTTTTTTCCTGTACTAGCAAAAGCTAAATCTGTCACGTTGCAGTGTGCTATGCGGCTTGGAGATGCCACTGTGTACTGTGGCAGAAATCCACCATCCTGCACTCAAGCCCACATGCCACTGTAAACCCACCATACTGTAGCTCACAGCTGGCCTGATAGACACAACTAGGAAGTTGTTTTTAGCTATATTTTAGAATTTTTGTAAAGCTTTCTCAGGTTTTAGGTCCCATGTTTTGGCACCACTTGTAGCTGCGTGGTTTCTTTTGTCCCACCCAGTCAGCAGCCGCTCAGACCCAAACACACTGAAGCTTATTTTAATTAAAACTGCTTAGCCATTAGCTCAGGCTAACTATTGACTAGCTCTTACCCTTGAACTCAGTCCATTTCTGTTAATCTATATGTCACCACATGTTCTGAAGCTTTACCTGTGTGCCATTACATGCTGCTCCCTGGACGGTGGGCTGGCATCTCCTGACTCAGCCTTCCAGCCTTCCCACAATTCTCCTTGTCTGCTTATCCCACCTATACTTACTTCCTGCCTGGCTATTGGTCAATCAGAATTTTATTTGTCAACCAATCAGAGCAACACATTCACAGCATACAGAGTGATATCCACAGCACAAAACTGCTTATAGTACAGATTTTATTGAGAACATTCTTCTAGATTATATACACCATTGACAGACAATACCATTGACATAAATTCAAGTTCTAGAACACTGTGAGTCTCTCTTTGTATTCTACAGTGCTTTCCTTATAGTCCTCCTAGGAGGTTCTGGTAAAAGTTGGCTTCTAATATATCCTCTTATTCTGCTACAGCAATTCTCCACCTGTGGGTCACAACTCCTTTGGGGGTCGAATGACCCTTTTACAGGAGTTGCTTAAAACCACCAGAAAACAAAGATACTTATATTATGATTCATTACAGTAGTAAAATTACAGTTATGAAGTAGCAATGAAAATAATTTTGTGGGTGGGGGTCACCATGAAATGAGGAACTGTATTAAAGGGTCACAGCAGTTGAGAACCACTGCTGTAGTACACTTACTGTACAGAGCTGAGAGCTGAGAGGGAAGCAGTTGAAAACAGCCCTAAGGGATAATGCTCCTTTGTGACTCCCCTTCCATATGACTAGAATTGCACAGACCACTGTTGTAGAATATTATTTTAAGGCGTGTTACTTTTTTTTATGCTGCATTTGTTTAACTCTGTGAAGCTGTGTTACTGTGCCTGTCTAAAACACCTGATCTAAAACACCAGATGGTCTGATAACTGAATGACCAAGGCGGGAGGAAGGAGAGGTGGGGCTGGCAGGCAGAGAGAATAAATAGAAGCAGAAATCTGGGAGAAGAGGGAGTAGGAAGAGCAAGAGAAGGAGGGGAACTCCAGGGTCCAGCCACCCAGCTACACAGCAAACCACAGAGTAAGGTTAAGCTTTACAGAAGTAAGAGAACAGGAAAAGCCCAGAGGCAAAAGATAGATGGGATAATTTAAAGTTAAAGAAAGCTGGTAAGAAACAAGCCAAGCTAATGCCAAGCATTAATAAGTAAGAATAAGCCTCTGTGTGTGATTTATTTGGGAGCTGGGAGGCAGGTTCCCCAATAGAGCAAAAACACACAACAACAGGCCACAGGCCAGTTAAACCTAGTGCTGCCTTCTCCAAGAAATAATCTTATGACAGAATTATGGACTCCTCAAATTCATATGTTAAGATTCAGACTCTCAGAACCTCAAAATACATTTTAAAATGGGATCTTCAAAATTGTAATTGAGTTAAAATGAACATATTTACATAGCCCTAATCTAATAGACTGGTATTGTTTTAAGGAGATGAAATACCAGGAGCATGTGTGCATAGAGGGGTGACCATGAGAGTCAGCTAAGTGATAAGAAGTCACCTCCAAACCACAGACAGAGATTTGGAAGAGACCCCACATTATGATCCTCAAAGAAAACCAACTTTATCAGCATGCTGGTCTTGAGCTTCTATACCTGTGAAAGAACATTTTTTTATTGTTTAAGACACTTCATTTTTATGTTTTTTACATTCCTAGCAAAATATACTACCTACTTCTTACTATCTCTACAAGCTTTACAAGTTTTGAAAGAGGGCCCTTAGATCATAGGTCCGACCAGATTTCTTCCAGACATCAGAGTGTCCTCCCTTTTAAAAGACTCACACTATCTCTACCAGTAGCTTTTCAGATCATGTGTAGTTTTTAGGAACTGTATTGCATGGTGCAAAAAAATGTGTTTGTGTCCAGTGTGGAACATTCTCTGCTTTCCCTATGAAGCTGTTTTTGTGTTCTTAACTAGTATCACTTACTAAGCATCCACATTCTGTGTAGTTCCACTTCTTACCAGTCATATTATGCATTCAATTTTGCTTCAGATACATTGCCTAGTTGTCATTTAACCTTTCAAGAGCTATGTTTTTCATCTATAGAAGGCATGATGGTCATGTTAGACATTTTTTTCTGCTGCTGTAATAAAGAGGAGATAGACTGAGCAGCTTATAAGCATCAGGGATTTGTTGCTGTCAATCTGGAAAGCAGGGTATGTATGTTAAGGGTATCATTGCATTCAGTTCTGCAGAAAGCCCTCTTCTGTACTGCAGACAGCAACTTTTTTACTGTGTCCTCTGTGACAGAAAGAGAACTAGCTAGCTCTGTGACTTCCAAGAGTTCTAATCCCATTCAAGAGGGCAAAACATTCATGGCCTAATAAATTACATCTTGAAGGCTCTGTGCCATCTATTGAAACCAGAGTTTAAATAAAGAATTTGGGCATGGGGACCAAAAATATTCACTCTATGTCTCTATTTACATATGGTAAATATCCAACAAATTTTCAGATGAGATAGTGTTCATCTTTACTATTGCTATTGAAAGTCCTATTCTCTTCAGAAATCCCTTAATTCGTTGAACCCAAGGGCACGAGAGCAGGAGAACTGGCCCACTCCTTGCTGCCTGCTGCATTTGGTGAGCTAGTCAGGCAGTTCTGGAGAGCTCCCCTGGGTGGTGACAAGGAGGGAAAGCTGGCAGTCTGACCAACCCAGGTACCACCCAGGCCCAGAATCAGGACTATAAGTTAGCCCACCCAACATCCACCTCATCGACGAACTGCAAGAGCATGGGAATGAGCTGGACCTAAAGATCCCAAACTGTAGGATCTCCATGGCACAGGGCAACAACAGGATATGCAGGAGTCCCAGTGAGGACCCACTATCTATAATGTAACAGAAGCCAAAGGTCTCAAACTAGACCAGTGATTTATAGCAATGAATACTTAAAAGTAAAGATGTGTGGACTAAAGGGTACACTGTATGACTCACTAGGCCACACTACAGCTTATACCCTGAGAATTTTTTGTTTTTTGTTTTTTGGGTTTTTTGTTTGTTTGTTTTTGGTTATTCTTTTAAGAATTTTTTTGGAGGGGGGTGCAAGGACAGGGGATGAATGCAAGGGGAGGGGAGAAAAGTGGGATCAGGGAGCATGATGTGAAATCCACAAACATCAGTAAAAAGGTTTTTTTTTTTTTTTAATCATAAATTCCCTGATTTGCTGGGAATAGAAGTACATGCTTAAATCTCAGGACTCAGGAGTCTTAAGACAGGAGGATCATGAGTTCCAGACAAGCTGAGGCCACATAGTGAGTTCAAAGCTTGACAGAGATATATAGAGACTCTGTCTCAAAAAATATGCTAGGGCCTTAATTCAGTTGTAAAGCACTTCCCTAGCATGTACAGTGCCCTGGGTTCTATCCTGTGTGCCAACAAAAACCTAGACAAACCTAATTTGCTTTTGTTGATTGCTTTAGCAATAAACATATAAATTATGCTATCATTCTCCATTATTTGTTTACAGCACAGTGGATGTATAAAAGTGTCCTGGTTAGGGTTGTTTTGGTCAAGTTGACACAAGTTAGAGGCATCCCAGAAGAGGAACCTCCATTGAGAAAACACATCCATCAGAATGGCCTACAGGCACAACTGAAGGTCATTGTCTTGATTCATGGTTGATGTGGGTAGGCCTGGCCTACTGAGGATGGTACCACCACCTGCCAGGTGGTCCTGGATTGTACAATAAAACAAAAGCAGGCTGAGTATGCCATGAGGAGCAGCAAATCTTCCCTGGTCTGTGCTTCTGTTCCTGCCTCCAAGTTAATGTCTGAGCTCCTGCCCTGATTTCCCTTCACAGAGAACTGTGATTGACACATGGAAGCCAAATAAACCCTTTCTCCACAAGATTGCTCATAGTGTTTATCATAGCAGTAGAAACCAAACTAGAACCAGTGCCTAAGCCTTGTAGACTGCTTTCCAGTTTCTCTGGAAAGCATGCAGTTGTATAGGAAAAGGTATTTCCTCCAGCAATTGCCTCAAGGACACTTGACTACTCAGTAAGAGAGCTGAAAAAAAATATTTCATTTAAAATTATTTTATATAATAATTTTGATTACATTCTTCCCCCTCCCCCAACTCCTCCCAAATCCACTCTACCCACCTGACTTCAGGTACTTCCTTGCTCTTTCTCTCAAAATAAAAGCAAAAAATAAAACAAAGTAAAAACCAAAAATGAAAGCAAACTAAAATGATAATAATAAGAAAAAAACTAGTCCAAATAAAGCAGAAAAAAGAAAGCACACACACATACACACACACACACACACACACACACACACAAACGAGATGTCCTACTTTGTGTTGTTCAACCTCCTACGTGTGAGGCCTGCCCTGGACTATGATTGAATACCCACTAATACTCCATTGGACAGATCTGACTTTCCTTTTCCCAGCAGGCATCAACTGAAAACAGCATCTTGGACGATAACCTTGGGTCATTGTGGTGGTTTGAATGTAATTGACCCCCATTAGCTCACAGGGAGTGGCACTATTAGGAAGTGTGGCTTTGTTGGAATGGATATGATCTCATTGGAGGAACTGTGTCACTGTGAGGGTTAGCTTTGAGGTTTCCTATGCTCAAGATACCACCAAGTGTGTCAACCAACTTCTTGCTGCCTTCTGGTCAAAAGATAGCCAGCACCACATTTGCCTGCATATCTCCATGCTCCCCATCATGATGGCAATAGACTGGACCTCTGAGACTGTAAGCAAGATACCGCAATTAAAGGTTTTCTGTATAAGAGTTGTGGTGATGGCATCTCTTCACAGCAATAAAAATCCCAACTAAGACAGATATTGGTACCAGGGACTAGGGTATTGTTGTGATAGTCCTGACCATGTATTTGTTTAGTGTAATATGGACATTGATACTTTGAGTTAGTAAAGCAGCGGGATGCTTTAAGTACTGCTTAATGGGCCATACTAGTAGAAACATGGTAGACAGTGGGCAAAGAGTTATTTAACTGCGGGGTGCTGGCTCAAGAGATTTCAGAGGAGAGTTTTAGTGTGTTGCCTAGAGATCATTCTTGTGATATTTTGGTGAAAGGAGTGGCTGCCTCATGCTGTCATCCAAAGAGTCTGCCTGAGGCTAAAGTGAAGAGTTTTGGATTAATTACATTGGCAGAAGAAATCTCAAAACAGCCTAGTATAGACTCTGTCCTGTGGTTACTAGTGTTCATACTTATAAAGATTTACAATTAAAAGGAGCAAGCCAGTAAGCAGTTTCCCTCCACTGCCTCTGCATCAGCTCCTGCCTCCAGGATCTTGCCCTGTTTGAGTTCCTGGTCTGACTTCCTTCAGTGATGAACAGCAATGTTGAAGTGTAAGTCAAATACCCTTTCCTCCCCAGCTTGCTTTTTGGTCATAGTGTTTTGTTGCAGCACTGAAAGCCCTGAAACAGTCATATATATCACATGTGACCTGAAGTGGTCACATATATCAGAAAAGTCCATGTATATTCCTACTGTCTGCATATGGTGTGTGATGATCAGATTCTCTACAGCTGAGAACCACGGGCTTCTCTGTGGGGGAAGTGTGCTCTGTAAAATGTCTTCAAAAGGGCAGTTGAAACAATTCACAGTATGAAAAAAGAGTTATGACAACATGTCCTTTATTTCTCATATAGGTTTTTAAGCAAATTATTTTATTTCCACTTTACAGATGAGTAAATTAAGACCCCAAGATACTAAGTAATTTAATCAAGGTCACATGGTCATTTATTTAATTTTAATTAATTTACTTTGGAGTTTTTATGAACACCATGAAACTTATTCTAACATAATTAAACAGAGATTAGGTGAGAGAGCAGTGAACTTTCTTGTACAAAGCAAATTTTCTCATTTTTAAAAAGAAATTGTAAAATATATGTTAACAAAATTGAAAAAAATTATCTCTAATCCTACCACCTAGAGATTATGGCTTCCAGCATTTTCGTGATTAAACAGTAATTCTGATTTTTATAGGAAACTCTTAATCATTCATACTAATTTAAGGAAGGGAAACAGCAGAGAATCTAAAATCATTTCTATCTGTATTGTGTGCTTTGGGGAGTAGAAAATTAAACTTTTTGATCATGTTCTGCATGGGCTAATTACTAAAATTACTTTTTCTTCCCCAACTGATCCTAATTCAGGGCAAAGTCCTGGAAGCATTTTAGTGACAGGGGATTAAACATGTGCTGTGGCTAATTTAAGAATTGGAAACTCTACACATGGATAATTAAGATCTGACTGCAGAACAAAAGCTTGTGCATTGTAATGTGGGGGTCTTCCACCGGCACTTCAGGGGCTTTATCCTCAGAGCAATCCTGAAAGGTAGATTCAACTCAATTTGCTAAGCATCCATTGTGAGATTAACTGCCTCTGTAGTGTGCTATAAAATGTCCAGGAAACAATCTGTGATTACAGGGGATAGGCAATCCAATGAAGGAGGTAGCTCAGTTGTACATCCCACTGACTTCAATAATAGTAACAATAACCATTATAGGTAACATTTATTGAGCACTTACTTACCTGAGGCCCAGATCTGTTTTAAGCTTCTTAAATGTATTAGCTCCGTTTAGCTTGGTGTAAAGCAGAGTGAGGCCAAAAGAAATAATGCACTAAGAGAGGAGAAAGAGTGAGACACTCTGAAGTGGAATTTAGGAATGCATCAGGACAACTGTAACAGCTGGAATTGGAGACTGAAATAAACATCCTTCTAAACCTGGTCGTTAAGGGTCCCTCAGCAGTGGGGGCACATGATGGTATAGTGATGGTATAGGCAGGAGTCCTGGACTGCCTTGGTTTGTTTCTCTTATACTCATTGACAATGAGTACTGGCTCACAAGTCCCCCACTCCCAGAAGTAGTCTACCCAACAACGTGCTCAGAGATGGACTTCCTATGGAAAACTGATGTTTTATTCTCAATTTTGGTAGGAATAATCTAGCATGAGGAGCTAAAAGGTTATGGCTTAAAAAGTACTGTCACAGTTTGAGAGTTAAATATCTCCTAAAAACTATGTACTGAATAGTTGGTTCCTGGCCTACAGCTCTATTGAGGTGGCAGAAACTTCTGGCATGAAGGCCAAAATAGAAGAATGCTGGGTCAGTGGAGGCATGCTCTGGAAGGATATGTGGGGTACTGGGGCCCAAGCTCTCTTTTTCCTCCCTTCCCCTCGCTCTTCTCCCTCCCTTCACTTCACCTCTTCCCTCTTCCTGCTTCCCTGTCCTCTTCCCTTCCTCAAGCTCTCTCTCCTTCTTTCCTGATCCCTATATATAAACTTGGTTCCATCACACACCTCCCACTACGGATGTGTTGCCTTGACATGGGAAAAAGATGAAATGGTCTGAAACTGTGATCCAAAATAAACTTTTCCTCTTTCTAGTTGATCTCTCAGGTATTTTGTCACAATGACAGAAAGCCAACACTTGGTTTAATCTGCCACATTCATTGAAGCATTTGATTAAACTGGGATATTTAAAATCTAACAGGATAATTTCAACCAAAAATTAAGGAAAATCCTTCAATTTTGTTCCCTGGTGGTGAGATTAAAGAACTTGAGCCTGAAGATTTATGGTATCAGTGGTAGTCATGATAATAGACAGCCTCAATGTACTACTTAGGGTTTTATAATGGACCCTTGGATCAGCTACTAGCTATGCACATACTGTGTTATTAACAAAGAAGTTATTCTGTGCCTAGCAATGAATTAGGAGAGGCAGGCTAATCTCTGTTAAGACAATTTTGGGTGTAAGACATCTCATCAGCAGAGCTGAAACTTTCTTACAATTGCATGTGCATAAGAGTCTGCCTTCTGAACATTATTACCTCTTCTTCCTGTGCTCTAAGGTGGTTAAATGTATGCCATCTTTCTCTCATCTCTACCTCTGACTTTCTTAGCATTAGTAGTTCTGAATAGGTGACCCGTGCCAAGCCTTGCTCTTCATCTTTCATCACATGAAGGATAGACAGTGTCTTTCTACAGAAACTATGCTACATTCTACATTTAGCCATAATGGACAAGAACTTTGCAAGCCCTACATTTACTGATGAACTACTGGCTTTAAAATGTCACATGATCAAGCCCAGAATCTATGTAGGAGAGGGTTAGTCAAGAGTGTGAATATCCAGAGTGAAAATCCTTCTCAAATTATTCTATAAAGTAGAGAAGGAAACAATGCTTCTTCACTTTCTTTACAAAGCCCAGAACATAATTCCCGAGTCATTAGAAATATTGTAGATTGTGAAAAATGCTTTGGAGGCTTACAACTTGATGGAATAAAGGTATTTAAAGTATGTCCTATGATTTTCCAAATTTCATTAAAATTTACCATAGTCCTCTTTTCATTTCTACTTTCATTAACTTCATTGTTGTCTGTCTACCTGCCCATCTGTCTTTCTTTTTGTCTTTCTATCTTTCTTCTTTTCCTTTCTGTCTTTTCTTTAATTTTAGGTATGGGCCTGTCAATATTACTTATCTTTTCAAAGACTAAACTCTCTGCTTCATTGTATTGTTTTATATTTTTGTTTGTTTGTTTCTATTTCATTTCATTAATTTTTGCCCTGATCTTAATTATTACTTTCCATGTACAATGGTTAGGTCTGGACATTTTGTTTTGTTTTGCTTTTCCATGGTTTTGGGGTTCATGACTAAGTTGAAATTTAGTTCAAATTTTATTTGAAATGTTCTTGATTTTGTACTCTAGACATTTTGAGATATAAATTCCACCTTAGAACTATTTCACTGAATTACTGAGGGTTGGCTGTGCTGTGTTTTCATTTTCATTTAATCGTGAGATTAGTTACTTTTTATTTGTGTTCAATTACTCATTTGTCCTTTAATAGTGTATGATTTAATGTCCATGAGTTTATATATGTTCTATAGTTTCTTTTTATGTTAATTTCTAGTTTTACTCCATTATAGTCAGATAACATTCATGAAGTAACTTCAGGGATTTTGTTGTTGTAGTTGTTGTTGTTTATGGAGAATTACTTTGTGTCCTATTGTGGGATCTAGTTTTAAAAAATATTCCATAGCATGCTTACATGAATGTAATTTTTTAATGTTTGATGCCATTGGGGTCTGTAAATTTCTGTTATGTCCATTGAAGTTATGATGTCATTTAAATCCAATATTTCTTTACTTATTTTTTATCTAGATGACCAGTATGTTGGCAAGAGCAGGGTTTAAAGTCATTCGGTGTTTTGGGATTAATCTAATATTATCTAATAGTATAATAGTATCTGTTTAATGAAGTTGAGTACATTGGAGTTGGGTACATATGTTTAGAACTATAACATCTTCTTATTGGATTTCCCCTTAATGAGTATGAAATGTCCTTCTTTATCTCTTCTGATTAAATATGGTTTGAGGTCTCTTTTGTCATATATTAGATTACCAACATCTACTTGTTTCTTGATATTCTTGGAAAACTTATATTTATCATTTCACGCTAAGATAGTATCTAATTTTGATGATGGGACACATGCAAAAGGCTACAGAAAAAGTGTCCGTTTTTCTTTCATATTTTTTTCCAGTATCCTCTAAAGAGACGGATTGGTGCTTGTGAATTCCTTTAGGGTGCTTTTATCATAGAAACTTTTTCTTTGTTCTTCAATTATGACAGATTGCTTTGCTGTTTGTTGGCAATTATAGTCTTTTAGAACTTGAAACACCTTTCCAACCTATCTTTCCAAACACATCTTTTGACTTTCAAACTTTACACTGAAAAATCATCTGTGCTTTTGATGTTTTACTTTTATATGAAACTTGATCATTCCTCTCGTGTAGCTTTCAGTATGCTTTCTTTGTTCTATATATTTAATGTCAGATATCACTATGCAATAGACATATCTTTTCTGGTCCTGACAATTTCATGTTCTTTATGACTCTTACACTAGCATGGGCATATTTTTCCATGGATTTGGGAAATTTTATTCTATTATTTTATTGAAATTTTTGTCATGCCTTTTGTATAGAGTTCCTTTTTCTCTTCTTTGCCCATAACTCATAGATTTGTCTTTTCATAGTGTTCCAAAAAATATCTCATGTTGTCTAGTCATATGTTACTTTTTATAAGTATTTCATTGGCCTTGATTGGGTGACCCAGTTTTTCTACCTTCTCTTCAAGCCTTGATATTCTGTCCTCCATATCATCCAATCAGTTGGTGAGGTTTTCTACTGAACTTTCTATTTGATTTGCTATATTTTTAATTATAGGCACTATGTTAGTTTAATTTTTATTAATCTTTTACATCTTATTTTCATTGTTCGTATTTTATTGAAATTGTTAGACAATATTTCTGAGCATAGTTTTTTCTTCTCCAACTCCTCACACATCATCCTTACCTTCCCACCCACCCAACTCCACATTTTATTTTTATCTTTAGAAAACAAACAGGCAAACAAAAGAAGCATCAAAATAAATTCAAAACAAAAGAAAAAGCACACGAAACACACAGAAACTCACACACAAATAAAACCCATAAAAACTAAAAGTTAGGGGCTAGAGAGATGGCTCGGAGGCTAAGAGCACTGGCTGTTCTCCCAGAGGTCCTAAGTTCAATTCTTAGCAAACACATGGTAGCTCACAACCATCTGTAATGAGATCTGATGCTCTCTTCTGGCATGCAGGCACACTTGCAGGCAGAACACTATACATAATACATAAATTAAACTTAAAAAAAAAACCACTAAAAATTAAAAGCCATAATAAATAAGCAAAAGACCAGTAAAACAACAAAAAAGTCCAAACAAAGCAATATGAGACAAAAAGTCTACAAAAATACTACTGAATTCATTTTGTATTGGCCATCTACTGCTGGGCATGGGGCTTACAGTTAAGTGTGGTAAATATACCCTATGAAACTCCATGTCAATTGAAGATAGCTTCTTGGTTAGGGATGGGAGATTGTGTCTACTTGCCCCTCTCAGTGCTAGGATCCTGTCTGGCTTGAACCTGTGCAGATCTTGTGCATATAGCCCCAGTCTCTGTGAGTTTATATGTTTGTCAGTCTTATTGTGTACAGACTATACTGTTTTCTTGGTGTCTTGCATTGTCTCTATCTCTGACAATCATTGTACATCCTCTTCCACATATCTCACTGAGCCCTGAGAAGAGAGGTTTGACGAAGACATCCCATTTAGAATTGAGTGTTCCAAAGTCTCAAACACTATGCATTTTGTCCAGTTGTGGGTCTCTGTGTTTATTCTCAACTACTGTAAGAGAAAGCTTCTCTGATCATAGCTGGGTGAGGCACTTAAGTATGTGTGTAGTAGAATATTGTTAGGAGTCATTTTATTACTACATTCTAATAGCAGAACAATACTATTTGGTTTTCCCTAGAGACCATGGCCTATCTAGTCTCAGGTTCTTGACACCTGAACAGTGTCAGACTTGGGTTCCAGCTCAGGATTTAAACCCAACAAAGGTGGTTGGTTATGGCCCCAACTCTTGTGCCACTATTGCACTAGCAGATCATGCACTAAGATTGCCTTTGAAGACCTCAGGGTTTGTAGCTGGTTTGGTGGTTATTACCTTTCTCTTCTGGTAGCATGCAAAGTACCTTCTTGTATAAGGAACACTAGTCAGTAGGAGTGATGTTCTAGTAGACATTTTCTTGACTCTAGGTGTTCCATGAGATATGCTAGCATTGAACCTTGACTTTTGTTTGTAGGGAGCAATCAATAGACTTGACAATAGCCTGAGTTATTTTGGGATTTCTACTGGGCATGTTTAGCCAACAACTCAATTAGATGTAAACCATTCTTGGCATTGGAGGTTTCATTTGGTGGCAAAAGATTTTTTGGTGATTCTATTCAGATTTCTTTCATTTTTTGTATGTGGGTGTGAAAGAAAGTTTCTAATGTGGTTGATTTTCTATGTGACCCCTCAGATGGCCTTTAGTTTGTCCCTTCCAATATTCTCTCCATTACCTATCTCTTCCCTCAAAACACTTGAACTGTTCAACATCCTTAGTCATCAGGGAAATGCAAATTTCAACAAAATTTAACATTTCATCTTACAACAATCACAATGGCAAAGATCAATAAAAGAAATGACAGCCCATGCTGATTAGAGTATAAACTTGTACAGCCACTGTGGAAATCAGTATGTCGGTTTCTCAGGAAGATGGAAATTGATCTACCTCAAGATCTAGCTATACCACTGTAGCAGGAATCTTAAAAGTTCTTATTAATCAAATAAAACCTGAGCCAGGTATTGGGGTGAACTAGAAGATCAGAAAACCAGAACAAACCACAGTTATCTCACCATGCAGGATCCTCAGCTGGTCTTGTTTCCTCAGACTGGAGGCCTCTGAGTCCTCATCCAGAATGGGTCTCAGCTGAACTGCTGCTCAAAAGCCTGAATGCTTAACCAGCCAAATGCTTAACCAGGCCAAATGCTTCTAGTTTCTGGTCCTCATGCCTTATAAACCTTTCAGTTTTCTACCACCACTCCCTGGGATTAAAGGCGTGAGTCACCATGCCTGGCTGTTACCAATGTGGCCTTGAACTAACAGAGATCCAGAGGGATTTCTGTCTCTGGAATGCTAGAATTAAATGTGTGAGTGCCACCATTTTCTAGCCTTTGTATCTAGTGGCTTTTCTGTCTCTGACCCCAGATAAGTTTATTAGGGTGCACAATATTTTGGGGAGCACAATACCACTACATACCACTGTTGAGCATATAGCCAAAGGACTCTACATCCTACTACAGAGACACTTGCTCATTGATTTTTATTGCTGCTCTATTTATAATATCCAGAAATTGGAAATAGCCTATCTGTTCATCAACAGACAAATGGATAATGAAAATGTGGTACATTTACCCAATGGAATATTACTCATCTGTTAAAAAATGAAATCATCAAATGCATGGTTAAGTGGATGTAGTCAGGAAAAAGGTCATACTAAGTTAAGTACCCACACCCCCAAAAGATTAATATGGTATGCTTTTGTTTATATGTAAATGTCAGTTTTTCATCCTTCAATGGGCATGCCACAAACTGTATAACCACAGGTATAGAATAGGGTATACTTAGGTATCCTGGGAAGGGTGATCTATCAAGGAAGAGGATATAGGATACACAGTTAAGAAGGAATGTGGGTGGGAAGACTGGGACAAGAGTATTAAACAGTTTGAATTCTTATATAAACCAGGAATAATTCCACAGGGAAGGCACCACTCTCTGTGGGTTGGGTCCTCTCAAATTAATTTTTAATCAAGAAAATGCCCCCATAGACTTGCCCACAAGCCAATCTGATAGAGGTGTTTTCTCAGTTGAGGTTCCTTCTTTCGCAGATGACTCCAGCTTGTGTCAAAAAAGACAAAACCAAAAACGAAACCCACTAAGCAATGCACCTGGTAACTGGTCATGGTGTGGTCTTGCCCTTCAAGGATCTCTCATTATCTGACTCTAGCCTCTCTAGAGGGTGATCTGACAAGTTGTTTGAACTGTATGAAATCTCTTTCTGGGTGACAATTTCCTCCTGAAGCTGGCACTGGCACTGTGTTTCCCTTTTGTCAGCATGAGACTTCTAGGAAAATTGCCACACTTCAGGGACCGTTATTTCTTCATTCCTGACATGTTAGTTACATAAGGATAAAGGGATAAAGCTATAACAAAGGCCTTGACTAGGGAATAAACTCAAGGCATATATGTATACATGGAAGTTAAAGTTACCAGAATCATTTATGATGAAAAAAATCAGCACAAAACTAATATTTACTTTGCAACTTCATTGACTAAATTCAATATGCTACAACAAACATGTACTGCATTCAAACAAATAAAAATTTCTATAACAACATTCAGACAGTAAACATGTTATCAAATGAGAAATACAGAAAGTATTTTCAGTAATTGTAGCCTCAAGGTTAAGATTTATATTGTATAAAAATAGTAATAAAGCATTATACTTAAGGAACAGAATATTGCAGGGGAGATTCTGGTCATTACTGACAAATAAATTACTTAAAAAGCCAATATCATGTGATCAAAATAAAGTTTATATTTAGCTATGCTCTGATCAGAATATTTTTACTCTCCTCTAACTTGTGTTCTAAAAGTATCTGTATCTTCTTTTATCTGCTAGGTATTTTCTACTAAGTACATTTGAAGACAATAGTTTGTGTAAGAGGTGAATGTAGCACAAATTGTTAGAAAGTCTTAATAAAAACAAACCTGAAGCCAGGTATTGGGGTGAACACTGAAAGATCAGAAAAACAAAAAAAGCCTCATCCAACCTCACCTTGCCAACTTCTCAGCTGATCTTGTTTCCTCAAACTGGAAGCCTCTGGGTCCTCACCCAAATGGATCTCACCTGAACTGCTGCTCAAATGCCTAAAAGCTTAAAAAACCTAAAAGCTTAAAAGGACCTCTAGTTCCTGGTCTTCATGCCTTATATACCTTTCTGCTTCCTGCCATCACTTCCTGGGATTAAAGGCGTGTGTTTTTCCCAAGCAAGATGTGAGATCTCAAGTCCTGGGATTAAAGGTGTGTGCCACCATGCCTGGCTTCTATGTCTATCTAGTGGCTGTTCTGTTCTCTGACCCCAGATAAGTTTATTAGGGTGCCCAATATATCAACCATAGGTGAACCTAAAACTACAGGCTTACAGTGCTCTATTTTCATGTTTTCTTTTACTTACTAGACACCTGGTGAAAAGCCAAAGTTAGGCTATTTATTTACTCCATCTCTCTTATAAGTGTATTAACTCTATTCAGAGAGAGATGTGTGTAGGCTGAGTTTTCTCATCCTGGCTTCCAACTTACCACACAGAGGCTTGTATTAATTAGAAATGCTTGGTCAATAGCTCAGGCTTATTACTAACTAGCTATTACATTTTAAGTTAACTCATATTCCTTATGTTCTGCCAAGTGGCAGTGCATCTATTAGCATGGCATGTTCATCTCCTGCTCCCTCTGCACCTGGATGGCATCTCCCCTGACTCCATTCTTCTTCATCCCAGTATTCTCAGTTTGGTTGTCCTACTTAACTTTATCCTGCCTTGTTATAGGCCAATCAATTTCTTTATTAACCAATGACAGTTATACATATTCACAATGTACAGAAGAATTATTCCACAGCATTTCTCCATTTTTGTTTAATTATAAAGGAAGGTTTTAACCTTAATATGTTCAAATAAAACTATATATAACAAAATACTTATTAAGTAAGAATTGCAGTTATCTAGTTTATTTGTATTTGGCAAAATTAAAAAAAATACTCTATCATCTATCTTATCTTCGTGAGTCCAAAGTTTTGTATCTAATTTACCTTTTATCATAACCAAGGAAAACTATAACTATCTAGTCTTCAACTCCATCAGAGACCTGAGAAGAATAAAATGTTGCCGAGTAAACAGAAAGTGCAGAGCAAACAACTTCCAAAACTAAGAAATGATAGAAATAGCTGGCTGCTACGTCAGTCACCCAAGGTTCCTCTGCAAAGTTGGGGCATCCATCTTCAGGCTGCAGACCTAGAATATCTGACAGACTTTTCTGTGAATCAGGGGATTTTGAAGGACTGTCCTTACCTTTTTTTTTTTTTTAACAAAGTTTGGCAGTTGCTTTTTTTGCATCCTTCTGATCCAGTTTGGACAGTATATTGTCATCAATTGAGGCAAGGTCAGTTTCTCTGCCCACATGACTAGCTTTTACCATAAAGAAAACAAACTCCATATGGAATTTCTTCAATGCCTATCATCTTCTCTGAAGTAGATTGATCCTGCCAGGAGCAGACATGCCTCAGTGTCATGAAAAGCCTTAGGTTATTAAATATATTAAATGCCATATTCTATAGGTCTTCGAAGTGTTTGAAGACCATGTATCTATGTAAATATATCTGTCTAACCTTGAAAGCATACCTAACATGACTATAAGTCTGACTATTAATCTGTATTTTTAATTATACATTATATTTTTAAATGACATGCATAAACACAATACCTTAAACAAGAGTAGACATATATATACAGTATAACAAAATTAACTTTAAGTTTGCATCAGTACACCAAAAACCAATGTGAAATATTTAAGATTAATAGTTGTTTTTTAGATTAAAGTAGATTCAGTAATCTACCCTTTTATCCTATCATTTCTATAACCCACCTTTCCTTTTTAGAATGAAATCCCTAAATCTAATCGCCTTTGTTTGCTTTTTTCCAGACCATTATCAATAACAACTTGTAACTAATCCCCCTTAAATGATAATTAACATCCATACCATTTTTTTGGAGAATGTGGGCATAGTTCTCTAGATTACTTCCTGCTAATTGGAGGTGCTAGTAATCTTTGGGGGACCTTGAGAAAATTCAGGGTTATGGTCAAGTCCTGGCTGGAATATCCTGTGAGGCTGTATCATCTCAGCCAACAGTCGTGAAGCTGTTCTGGATACAGAATTTTGAGGAGACTGTAACAGAGGCATTTTGAGATGCTGGATCACCTAGGTCATTTCTTTTCTTGATGCCTAGTCTACTTGCTCTGAAAATACATAAGTTTTTAAAAGTAAAATACATATTTGCATCAATATAAATATAGACTGTGCATTGAACACAAGTTAGCCAGAGATGATTTTTTGTTATATGTTTGAGCAGGTAAAATATATATCACATGTCTTGTAGATCTTTTAGGTTTATTTCCTTATATATGCAGTTAGGATTTCATGGGGTCTTGCTCGATCAAACCTGATCTTCTTTAACCTGGAATGAATACATAGACTTTTATTTTCTGGGGAAATAAAAGCATAATCTCTTTCCCAAAGTAAAATATCCTTTGACTTCCATTTTGAAGTCGAGACATGTTAAAAATATATAAGTTGGTTTCATCCAGCAGCATTTATAATCAAATGTCTCTTATTAGCTATTGCTCCTTCTTTGGCAGTCAAAAATTCAAGGACAACACAATAACATACAGTATCCAGACTCCCTGTGTATTTTCCATCTTTATGTGTTATAGCATGAATCTTAAAATGTTCTTATTAATAAGATCAAACCTGAGCCAGCTATTGGGGTGAATGCTGGAAGATCAGAGAAGCAGAATAAGCCATAGCAACCTCACCTTGCCAGTTTCTGAGCTGATCCTGTTTCCTCAGTATAGAAACTTCTGTGTCCTCATCTGGGATGAATCTTAGCTGAACTGTGCTGCTCAAAGCCTAAAAGTTTAACCAGCCTAGTTTCTGTTTTTCATGCCTTATACACCTTTTTGCTTTCTGCTATCACTTCCTGGGATTAAAGCTTTGTGTCACCATGCCTGGCTGTTTCCAGTGTGGCCTTGAACTCACAGAGATCCAGACAGATTTCTGCCTCTGGAATGCTAGGATTAAAGGAGTGAGTGCCACCATTTTCTGGCCTCTGTATCTAGTGGCTGTTCTGTTCTCTGACCCGAGATAAGTTTATTAGGGTATACAATATTTGGGGGAACACAATACCACCACATTTGTTTCTTATTTAATAAGACTGTTACATGTACAATGTGGCTTTTTTTTATATTGCATAACTCCCTTTTTAAGGACTTTATTTTAAAACTATGTTTTTTCTTTTTCATGACTATCTATTCCCTTTCTCTTTTCTCTCCCAAGACTGTATATCTTTAAACACACTGCAATCTATTTAGAGGTTTTTTGTTTGTTTGTTTTTTCATCTGAAACTGTCTTTACTGTGTATCTGTAATCCTTTTCTGTCTGCATGAACAAAATTTAATCTGTTGTGTAACTTAGATCATAGCATCCTGGTGCTCCCCCCCACCCCACCCACCACCGCCCCAGTTCCCTGAGAGCCTAGTCTCATGGCAGAGGTATGTATACTACCAGCTCTGGGAGCCAAGTTTACCTCCTCAATTCTAGGAAGTTTCTAGGTCCATGCCACCACTGAGTAGTATGCCACCCACTGCTCATGAACTTCCTATAACTGTTTGGCAGCAGGGCCTCTTAAAAGAGCCATGTGTTTTTGCCACTAGCACAGAGCCAGAAAGTCACCTCTTAAAGGAACAGTGACTTTTTGCTACTAGCAAACAGAGCACACCAGAGAAAATGCATCCGCCAAAAAGCCATGCTTGACTTTTTTTCTTGTGTGTCTAGAATCCTTTTTTAAGCTTTGTCAGGTTTTATGTGGAAAATTTGGCCACACATTGGAATACCATATGTAGATGGAGTTTTTCTGTCTCCACAGCTGCTTCCAAATGACCACACAGAGGCTTATTTTAATTTGAAATGCCCAGGAAATAGCTCAGGCTTATTACTAACTAGCTCTTACATTTTAAGTTAACCCATATTCCTTATTTACTCTTTGCCACGTGATGGTACCTTTATTAGTATGACACATTCATCTCCTGTTCCCTCTGTGTCTAGTTGATGTCTTTCCTGACTCCACTCTTCTTCTTCCTAGTATTCTAAGTTTGATTGTTCCACCTAACTTTATTCACTTTATTCTACCTTGTTATAGGCCAATCAGCTTCTTTATTAACCAATGAGATTAATACATATTCACAACGTACAGAAGGATTATTCCACAGCAGATGTGTATACATGTGTATGAGGAAGCATGTATATACTGTGTGTGTGTGTGTGTGTGTGTGTGTGTGTGTGTGTGTGTGTGTGTGTGTTGGGTAATTTAAGCAGGAAAAGAATTCCTGGGAAGACAGCCTCTGGCTCCAAGACATGGGAATCCTGGAAATGAAATTTACCAAGTGGCAAAATCAAGGAAGGCAGGTGCTCCAGAATATAACCAAAATCTTACTGTCAGAAGTGTTTGGTTAGGACTCTGCAAGAGGTGCTGCCAGCTGCATTGCTGTTATTTCTGTTTCTGGAAACAGTGTTCATGAACCACCACCTCTGACATGCCAAGAATGAATGCTGTCTCTGCCTTGTTGAGATTATCAATGTCCAGTCAACCTTTCAGAATTGGGAGACAGCCAGTTGGCTTTTGATTGCAGAACTATAGAATGTAGGTAGCTTTGTATGCAATTCACATGAGCATGGACTCCCCTATCTAGAATGAGGAAATTCAGCAAGAATTGCTACAGTGAATTAGGGTATGGAACATGGCTCCAGGTTGGGCACATGACAACTATGTGCTTATAAGCCTCACACCTCCATATTCTCCTCATGCCCCACATCAGGACAGACAGATGAGAACACATAGAAGCAAGTTCCTTTGATTCAAACCATGATGCATCTTCCATGAAGGAAGTCTCTTCCCAATTTTCTCTTTATAACAAAACCTTGTGTTCTTTGCACCTTATAAGCCTTGTTATACTTGCTTTAGAAGTATAACTCTGCTATCATGAAGACCTCAGTTATATAAGTAATAAACCTCTGTAGGTCAGTGATCATCACTTGCAACTTGGGACCAAGTTTATGTGAGGACCAATCTGCCACAACAGTGATCATACTACAAACCCAAAAAATTGACCTCTGAGTCAGTGAAGAATTTCCCACAGACTTCCATCATGTGATAGGTCTTGTAAGTATACCCACAGCAAACTTTATAATTCAAACAATTTTCTTGGAACTTATCCTCCCTCCCTGGAGTGTAAGCAGAGGCCCCTCCCTAGGTCACAAACTTCCTGTCTCCTCACTCACCCTTTCCAAATTCTATCCCCATTTCCCTCTCATTCTCTACATCTGGCACATTACAAAACCACAAATAGAAGCTTTTTGTTGTTCTTGTTTAGCTGCCTTAGGATCTACTTCAAGCTCTCCTTCAGGACTCCACTATATTTTTTCCCTTCTGCCCCTCATAACTCTACTCAGCTATGTTTATCAACAGAAAGAAGGACATGACCAGCTGAAAACAAGGACCAAACTACAGTAAAGCCCTGAGGAGGAAGACAGGGCTCTGTGTATTAAGACTACTGTCATTCTGCTGGTGCTGACATTTTAGTGTGGGCAGGCTGCCAAGGGGGAAACCCACTCGAGCCTCCTGTGTGGAGTAAAGTGTTACCTTCCCCATGCTTCCTCCCCACAGAACTAGCCCCCTTTCCCTCTGCCAAATGTCCACCTTCTGCTTTTATGTCATATATACATTTACAGATATAATCTACATACAACTAGATCCTGGATGTGAGAGAAAACATGGTATTTTCTTTCTTTTCCTAACCAATGATCAAATCTTGCAACATTCCACTTTAGATGACCTCCTCCACCCTCACATTACTCGCTGCTTTTGTGATCCAGATTCCACATATGAGAAAACCCAGATGATATTTGGATTTCTAAGTTTGGGTTATTTGGCTTAACATGATGATCACCAGTTACAACCATTTTCCTGCAGTGCATAATTTTAATATGCTTTTCAATTGAATAAATTACATTGTGATATATACACCACATGTTCCTTTATCCATATATTTATTCATAAACATGAAAATATGACTGATTCCACATTTTTTCATTGTGCATAGTACAGCAGTTATCATAGACATGCAAGTATTTCTGTGGTCTGCTGACATACATTCCTTTACCTATACATCCTACAGCTGGATTAGGTGAGAGTCTCCCTGCCCTTTTTTTTAGTTTCTTTGAGGAACCTCCACACCAATTGCACTAATTTACATTCCCATCAGTAATGTGTAAGTGATTTCTTCCTTCTACATCCTTATCAGTATTTGTTATCTTCTGTTTTCTTGATTATAGCCTTTCTGGCTGATGGGAAATGGAATCTCAATATGGTTTTTGCTTTTCTCTTTCGCTCCTGTGTTTTCATGTGTGTGTCAGAGTGCATGGACTTGTGAGCATGGAAAAGGATAGAACAGAGGCTAATGTCAAGTGTCTTCCTCAATTACTGTCCACCATATTTTAAAAATTTTAATTAAATCTAATTACAACTCCCCTGTCCCTTTTCTCCCTCGAATTCTCCCATGTCCTCTCCCTCCAGTTCCTCCCAGGTTTTCCCCCTCACTTCCTCTCCATTTGATGGCATTACACACACACACACACACACACACACACACACACACACACACACACACTTGTTGAGTCTTTTGGTATTGCTCATGTGAACCCAGAGCTTGCCAATTATGCCAAACAAGCCAAGCAGTAAGTTCTGAGACCTTCTTATCTCCATCTCTCCGATGTTCTGATGTTTTAATCATAGGCATACCCCATCACATATATCTTTTTTCTTCCCTAACATAGGTGTGGGAATTGAACTTAGGTCCTCATGCCTGCTTAAAAAGTACTTTACCTGATGGGCCATGTCAATAGTTCCCCAATGTAGTTTTAATTTCTATTTTCCTGATGGCTAAAGATGCTGAATATTTTTTTATATATTTATTGGCCATTTCCATTCATTCTTTGGAAAATTCACAGCTGTTCAAATTCATTTGCCTGGTTATCAATTGACTGACTGGAGGGTTTGGATAAGTGTTTAATTTTCAGAGTTCTCTCTAGATACTAGACATTAATACCTTGTCAGATATATAGCTGCAAAATATTTCTCCCTTTCTGTAGGCTGTCCCTTCATTCTTCTGATGGTTTCTCCTATTGGGCATAATTTTTAAATTTTGTATAATTTCATTTAGCAATTCTTAAAATGCTTTCCTGAAATATTATATTCTTTTTCAGAATCTTATTGCCTATGAATGCTTTTGTATTAAAATGATATCCTGAACTATCAGACTCTTTCTCAAAAAATGCCTGTATGCTCTTGTGTCTTGATACAATTTCCCTATGTTTTCATCTATGAGTTTCAGGTCCTATGTTAAGGCCTTTCATCCCTTGTAAATTGGTTTTTGCATAAGGTTAAGATAAGGTATAATATATTCTTCTATATATAGACATGTAGTTTTCACAGAATAATTTGGTGAAGAGGTGATCTTTCTTCCCAATATATGGTTTGGCTACCTTTAAAGAAAATTAAGTGCCTGTAGGCCTGGAGAGATGGTTCAGCAGTTAATATAATTTTTTGCTCTAAAGCTGACCCTGGTTTAGTCTCAGCACCCACATGGCAGCTAATAACTATTGGACACTTCAGTTCCATATGATCTGATACCTTCTTCTGGCTTTCATAGGTACTGGATACATATAGTGCACAGACATACATGCAGGCAAAACACCCATGCACTTAAAATAAAAATAAGTCCTCAAAAATATTTTTAAAAGACAAAACAATTAAATAGCTGTACCTTAAAGGTTTATTTATAGATCCTTTGTTCTATTCCATTGTCTTTGTGCCTGTTTTTTTTTTTTTTTTTTTTTTTTTTTTTTTTTTTTTTTTTTTTTTTGTGCCAGGACACTACTGCTTTGTTTCTACAGCTGTGTATTATAATTGAAGTCTGGTATGGTGATACCTCCAGTATTGCTATTTCTGAATATGGTTAATATTTAGAATCTTTTTTACTTCAATATTAACTTTAAGATTTTTTTCTACTTCTGTAAAGAATGTTACCGGATACTTTATGTGGATTATGTTGATTTGTAGATTGTTTTTGGTAACATAGTCATTTTTACAGTGTTGATTCTGTCAATTTCTGAACATGGAAAGTCTTTCCATTTCCTGGGGTCTTTTTAAATTTTGTTTTATAGTTTTCTAAAGTTTTCATTGTGTTTCCTTCAATGCATTGATTAAGTTTATTTTATTATATTATTATATTTTGAGGTAGTGTTTTTTCTTCAAAATTTCATTATTGCTATATAGTAAAGCTACTGAATTTTCATGTTGATTTTATATCCTGATACATCCCTAAGAATGTTTATCAGATCTCAGATTCTTTAGTGGTGTCTTTATTTTTTTTTATTTTATTTTATTTTTTGGTGAAGGATCATGGCATATGAAGATAGGAATAATTTAATTCATTTTTAATCCCCTTTATTACTATTACTTTATTGCTAATATTTCCAAACTGAATTGAATAAAAGTGGGAACTTTCACCTTGTCTTGATTGTCAAGGAATTTTTTTTTTATAAAATGTTCATTCTGTTAGTCATATATAGTTTCATATTATTGTGGTATGCTAAATCTGTTTAGTTTTAGTTTCTTCATAACTTTTATTAAAAAGTTTTGAACTTTGTCAAAAGCATTTTCTGATTCTATTGAGATGATTATGTCATTTTTGTCTTTAAAGTCTACATTTTATATTACATTGATTGGTTTGTGTATGTTGAACCATTCTTATATCCTAGAAATGAAACCAAATGCGCTCTTGAAGTTAATTTTCCAATGTTTTATTGAGAAGTTTTGGGTTACTGTTCACTGGAGTGATTTGTCTATAGTGTATATGTGTGTGGTGGGGGTTCTTACTTTTGCTATCATGATGATGCTTGTTTTATTCAAAGAGGTTGAGAGAGTTCATTCCCATCATATTTTATGGATCATTTTGAAGAGCATTGCTGTTGTCATTTGTTTAAACATTTGTTAGAAATCAGGAATGTATCTTTCTGGTCCCATGACATCTTAGTTAGGTTTTCTATTGCTGTGACCTTGACCACAACAATGTAGTAGTATTTGCTCCACCCATGGCCTTGGGCTATATGGCTGTGCTTCTTGCTGTTGTACTTGAATTCTTAAAAGGAAAAGGAGATGGGTCATAACATCCCTTCTCTCTGCTTTCTGCTTCCTGGTGATCCGAACTGTGCCCTATAGCCCAAGGTCATGGGCAGAGCAAATACCACTACACAGCAAGTCTTATAAAGGAAAACATGTAATTGGGGTGGCTCACTTACATTTCAGAGGTTCAGTCCATTATCATCATGCTGTGGAGCATGGCAACATGCAAGCACACATGATGATAGCTACATCTTGATCAGAAGGCAACAGGAAGTGTACTCAGTGTCACACTGAAGGAAGATTAAGCAAAAGAGACCTCAAATCCTGCCCCCACAGTGACATATTTCCTCCAACAAGACCACATCTACTCCAACAAAGTCGCACCTCCTAATATTGCTGCTCCCTTTTGGGGCCATTTTCTTTTGAATTACCACATTCCACTCTCTGGTCCCCAAAGGCCTGTAGCCATATCATAACGCAAAAATGCATTTAGTCCAACTTCAAACATTCCCATAGTCTATAATGTTGTTTTAATATGGCAGCACTGTGATAGTCATTAAGTGACGCTGTTACTGTGAGAAAGGCCACAAGGCAGGACAAAACCTGTTATCAGAGCTTTATTAGGAGAAGAGAAGGACAGAAGAGAGCATGACCAGGCCTGTGGAAAACACATGCAGAGAGAGAATGTGGGGAGAATAATAATAAGAAGGGGGAGGGGTCTGTGTCCTGCTTCTTAGGGATTCCCCTGCACATGCGCATATGGATTTATGGAGCTAAACAAGCCATGCGCAGATTGTGTGATCATGGGCTGGCACAAATTACGCTATCATGCAACGCACGGATTACGTAGAATATAAACCCCTTACTTGGCTACTGAATTGCACATGTGTGGTCATGTAGCTGGAGGAGTGGCCAGGAATTCCAACTTATAATTTAGTCTCAAAGTTGTTTCCAAGTCCAAAAAGTCTCTTCTAAGACTAATAACTGCATTTCCCCTGTAAAATCAAAATCAAACTGCAGATCACATACTTCCAACATGTAATGCCATAGGATATACATTACTGTTCCAAAATGTAGGGAAGGAAGCATAGTGAGGATGTACTAGACCAAAGCAACACCAAAACCCTGATGGGCAAACTCAAAACTGCATCTTCATTTTTGTCAAAACGCTTCTCAGATCTTCAACTCCTTCCAGCTTTATTGACTGCCACGCATTTCTTTCTCTTGGGCTGCTTCCATTTCCTATTAGCAGCTTTCCTTGGCAGGTATCCACAGCTCTGGCATCTCCAACATCTTGAGTTCTCTAAGGTAATCCAGGCTTCTAGCTTCACAGCTTCATGCAATGGCTTCTCCAGTCCTCCATTCAGGCACAACAAGACACATGCCTGACCTCAGTGGCTTTTCTTAGTCACTCCTTGACTCTAAAGCCAGAACCACATGGCTGAAGCTGCCAAGATCTGCTGCTTACTGGGGCTGGAACACTCCCCCTTTGTTGAATTGCATCTTTACCAGCTTTCTTCCTTCACAGTCTAAGCTTGGCTGTCATGAAACTGGATTTCTGGACCATGCTGGCCTCAAACTCAGAGATCCACCAGCCTCTGCCTTCTGAGTGCTGGGATTAAAGGTGTACAACACCACACCTGGCTCTCAGCTTTTCTTTAGTTCCTTTTAACAAGTTGGAAACTTAGCTGGATTCTTGCCCTGAGGTCACCATTCCTTTTATTCCTTTTCTTAGTCTGGTTATCTCCTTGAACACAGGATTTAGCTCTGCCCCACTTTCCAATGCCCCTTTTCTC
Organism: Peromyscus maniculatus bairdii; assembly: GCF_049852395.1. NCBI lineage: Eukaryota > Metazoa > Chordata > Mammalia > Rodentia > Cricetidae > Peromyscus > Peromyscus maniculatus. The sequence goes on from NC_134853.1 coordinate 97,204,282, forward strand.
TATCTGTACTTTTTGTATTTTTATTTGCTCGGCTTGCTCCTTTTCATTAAAATTTTCATTAGAGTTACCACTAATAACCACACAACAGAGTCTATACTACACTGTTTTGAGATTTTCTCTGCCAATGGAATTAATCTAAAACTCTTCACCTTAGCCTCAGGCAGACTCTTTGGACAAGGGCAAAAGGCAGACACCTTCTTCACCAAAATATCACAAGAATGATTTCTAGGCCACATAGTAAATTTTTTCTCCTTTGAAACCTCTTGATCCAGCATCCTATAGTTCAAATAACTCAGCACTGCTATCCTCCATGCTTCTACTAGTATGGCCCATTAAGCAGTCCTTAAAGCATTCCATTGCTTTCCTAAGCCAAAGTAGCAAAGCCCAAATCCTCCAAACAAAATTGTGGTCAGGCCTATCACAGCAATAACCCAGTCCCTGGTACCAACTTCCATCTTAGTGAAAGTTTTATTGCTGTGAAGAGACACTATGACCATGGGCAACTATTATAAAGGAAAACATTTAATTAAGGTGGCTCACTTTCTTTTTTTATTAAGAAATTTTTTATTCATTCTACATACCAACCAGAGATTCCCCCATCCCTCCTCCCACTCCCCTCCGCACCTGCCCACTTTCCATCCCCTCCTCTAAAAAGGTATGGCCTGCCATGGGGAGTAAGCAAAGCCCGGCACATTACATTGAGGCAGGTCCAAGCCCCTCTTACTGCATCAAGGCTGTGCAAGGCATCCCACCATAGGCAATGGGTTCCAAAAAGCCAGTTCATGCACCAGGGATAGATCCTATTTCCACTCCTCAGGAGCCCCTCAAACAGACCAAGCTACACCATGTAGAGGGCCCAGTCCAGTCCCATGAAGGCTCCACAGCTGATGGTCCAAAGTTCGTGAGTTCCCATTAGCTTGGTTCGGTTGTATCTGTAAGTTTCTCCATCATGGTCTTGGTGTCCCTTGCTCATAGAATCCCTCTTCCCTCTCTTCAACTGGACATCCAGAGCTTGGCCTGGTGCTTGGCCGTGGTTCTCTGTATCTGTTTCCATCAGTTACTGGATGAAGGCTCTATGATGACAATTAGGGCAATCTAATCACTGGGGTAGGCCATCTCAAACACCCCCTCCACCACTGCTAGTAGTCTAAACTGGGTTCATCCCTGTGGTTTCCTGGGAACTTCCCTCATACCAGGTTTCTCCCTATCCCCCTGATGTCTCCCTCTATCATGATGTCTCCCTCATTGCTCTCCCACTTAGTCCCTGTCCCAGCTTGACCATCCATTCCCCCATGCTCCCATCCCCCACCCCCTACCCTCCACTGTCCTCCTTTACCACTAGTTTACTAAGGAGATCTCATCTATTTCCCCTTCCCAGGGTATTCCTTGCATCCCTCTTTGGGTCCTCCTTATTACCTGCCTTCTCTGGAGCTGTGGGTTGTAGTTTGGTTATCCTTTGCTTTACTTCTACTGTCCACTTACAAGTTCATAGCAGCATTATTCATAATAGCCAGAACCTGGAAACAACCTACATGCGTCTCAACTGAAGAATGGATAAAGAAAATGTGGTACATATACACAATGGAGTACTACTCAGCACTAACAAACAATGAAATTTGTAGGCAAATGGATGGAACTAGAAAATATCATACTGAGTGAGGTAACCCAAACTCAAAAATACAAACATGGGGTGGCTCACTTTTATTCCAGAGGTTCAGTCCATTATCATCATGGCAGAGATCCTGGTGGCATGCAGGCAGACATGGTGCAGGCTACATCTTGATCAGAAGGCAACAGGAAGTGGACTCAGTGTCACACTGAGGGAAGCTTGAGCAAGAGATTTCAAAGCTGGCCCCCACAGTGACACATTTCCTCCAAGATGACCACAGCTACTCCAGTAAAGCCACACCTCCTAATATCGCCACTCCCTTTGGGGGGCATTTTCTTTCAAACTACCAGACATGCTTTCCATTGCTAGGAGGCTCTTATTTCCTCAGTCTTACTGATTACTGTGGATTTGTTTAAATGTTCATATTCTCCTCATTTATCCTCCTTATTTTAGATTGTCAAGAATTTTCTAAATGTGGGTTCTCCAATCATTCTGTAATGGTTCTTTGTATTTTATCAAAATCAATTGTAAAGTGCTTATTTTCTGCCCTAATTTTATTGATTCAAATTTTCTCTCTCCTTGGTTAATCTGGCTAAAGGTTTATTAATCTGGTTTATGTTTTAAAAGAACTATTTGTTTTACTAATTTCTCTTTTTTTTGTATTTCTGTTTTAAAATCTACTGCATTAATTTCTTTTCTGGTTTTTATTATTTTTTTCTATTGCTTCGGTTTGTTATTGTTTCCTAAGACCTCTAGGTATATAATTCAGTTATTTATATGAATCTGGGTGGTCGTCACACACAACTTTAATCCAAGCACTCACAGCTATAAGGATTTTAAGGATCCTTTTAACTAAATTTTCTTTTTAATGAATGTGTGATGATTCAGGATTCAGCCTCCAACAATTTATACATAGGTTTGTTTTTTTCTTGTTATTGCCTTCCAGTTATATTGAACTATTATCTAATAAGACACAGTAAATTATTTTTGGAGTCTGCCTGGTGGATATGAGATTGGAGATAGGAAAAAATAATAATGTACACATGACATACCTTCATTTTAGTAGCTCATCCCTTTCCATGCTTAGAGATTCTGAAGGCCACATATAGCTTTGTAGTCCATGGGTTGGGTAATTCTTTCAACATCCTAAGGCTCCTCAGTTTATATATTTGGTCTGCTAATGTTCTACTTAGGGGTGTTTCCCAAATGAACCTGAAAGAAGCAACCACAGCAATGATATCTGTACAGATTGTCCTATGTCCACTGATATCTGTATAGGTGGTCCTCTGTCCTTTGGTATTTGTACAGGTGGTCCTGTGTCTGTTGATATCTGTATAGGCATTCCTATGCCCACAGATATCTATGTAGGGGATCCTGTGTCCATTGATATATGTACAGGCAGTCCTGCAACTATTGATATCTGTAGAGGTACTCCTGTGTCCATTGATACTTGTGTAGGCAGCTTTGTGTCCACTGATATCTGTACATATTATCATGTGTCCATTGATATCTGTGTAGGTGGTCCTATATCCATTGATAACTGGGTAGGTAGTCCTGTGTCCGATGATATCTGTACAGGCAGTCCTATCTCCACTAATATCTGTAAAACAACCCTGTGTCCACTGATATATGTGGACACAGTGCTGTTTTACATTTTACATATATTTTCATTGATATTTCTGTAGGTGGTCCCATATCCACTGATAGCTATAAGATGGTTCTGTGTCCATTGATATCTGCATAGGCAGTCCTGTGTCCCTTGATATTTGTACAGGCAATCTTCCATAGTTTGAAAACCTTTTGAAGCTTTAAACACCTTATAGAAAGGATGAGGATATGGTTTTCTAGGAGCTCACTGGAACTATGGAGTCCTCTGTCTCTATAACAGTGAATCATGTAGCAGATAGATGCTGTAGAAGCTAACTTTAGGTTCAGAGCTCTCTTCTCCAAAGTTATTGGGAGTTAATGAGGTCATTTCCTCATTATACCACAGAAGGCATACTTCTTTGTGTAAATTTCAGTGTCTAAACTGAGTGTCCTAATATCTAAACATCCCTCCAATTCTCACATTCTCAATCATTGCCTACCACCAGTCATTTCTAACATTGAGGCTATGGCAACTGACTTCAGGTTCCTTAAATTGTGACTGTAGCTAAGTTTTAAATTACAGATTTCCATAATCCAAAGAGAGTTACAAAATGGAACTTCCTTCCACTGTTGACTTGCCCTACCAGAGGCATCATTGTCTCGCTAAAAACCCACAACTGGTCTCTAGGCTTGCATTAACTGTAATTCTATCTCTTGGATAGAATTGACACAGGGTTACTGGCTTACTGGCTTAAAAATTTTTTAAACATAATATATTTTATTAATTCTTTGAGAATCCTATGCCATGCATTTTTTTCATGTTTGTCTGCCATTTCCCAATTCCTCCCAGATCTATACCCACTTCCATATCCACCCAACTTCATTTTATCTTTAAAAAACAAACAAACAAAATAATTGGTTCCAATTTATGCTTCCCAAATGCTCTTGGGTATGGGATCATGACCTGGAGCTTGATCAACCTATGAGTGGTCACACTCTTAAATAAGGCAACGCCTCACAGCAGCTACCAATTGCCAACACCTTGTCAGCCTCATGCCAGCATCTCTGATTCATGCTGGAATTTTGTCGGGTTTGAGCTTGCATAGGCCTTGTACATGCTGTTACAGCTGCAATGAATTATTTTGTGCAATTACCTTATTTTGTCTGGAAAATATTGTTATCTTGTAATCATCTTCCATGTTTGGTTATTGCATTCTTTCTTCCCCCTCTTCTGCTATGATACTTGAGCCTTAGGGCAAGATGTGTGACATGGAGATCCCATTTAGGGCTAAAGACTCTATAGTCTGCTATTCTCTGCATGCTGACCAATTGCTGAACTCTGTGGTAATTGTATTAATTGTCATCTACTTCAAGAAGAAGCTTCTTAGATGAGAGTTGAGAAATTCACTAATCTATGGGTATAGTGGCATGTCATTAATAGTCGGATTTTTGTTGTTTGTTTGTTTGTTTGTTAGTTTTTTGATGGGGGTTGTTTTGTTTTGACTTTGTTTTTGGTTTTGGTTTTTTGAGACAGAGTTTCTCTGAATGACAGTCCTAGCTTTCCTGGAACTTACTTTGTAGAGGGATTAAAGTTGTGCACCACCATTGCTCAGCTAGTAGTTGGTTGAATACTATCTCCATTTACCAGAATAATAGTAGTAGCTTCTCTCTGAGAACCTATAATCTATCCAATGACTGGTTCTTGGCCCACAACACAGTGCCAAGTATGGGTTCCATCTTGTGGAACAAGACTTAAATTCAATCAGAAAATGTTTGGTCCCTCATAAAATTCATTCCACTATTGTACCAGGGGACACATCTTGCCATGCTAGTCATTATTGTAACTCAGAGGTTTCACAGATAGATAAGGTTGATAATTAATTTTCTTCCCTAATGGTCATAGCTCCTCTAGCACTATGAAAACTAACAAGTTTGTGTTGCTTGAGAGCTTCTCTCCAGGTTCCACCAAGCCCCACAGTCCCACAATCCACATATAAAATAATCACTCAGATACTTATATTACTTATAAACTGTATGGCCGTGGCAGGTTTCTTGCTAACTGTTCTTATAGCTTAAATTAATTCATTTCCATAAATCTATACCTTGCCACGTGGCTGGTGGCTTACCGGCATCTTTACATGCTACTTGTCCGGGCAGTGGCTGCAGTGTCTCTCCACCTCAGCTTTCTGCTTCCCAGAATTCTCCTCTCTCCTTGTCCCACCTACTTCCTGCCTGGCCACTGGCCAATCAGTGTTTTATTTATTGACCAATCAGAGCAATTTGACATACAGACCATCCCACAGCACTTCCCCTTCTCTTTTTTTAAAAAAGGAAGCTTTTAACTTTTACACATCTCCAAAGCCAGCTTGGTATATTTGGGAATTTGGGTGTAGCATCCCTTACTACTTCCTGCTGGAGGGGGGCGCTATATCTTATGGGGACACAAAGAAAATTTAAGGATCATGGAGTAGTCCATGAGACTGTATCGTCTGAGCCAGTTGCCTTGAAACGATTCTGGATGTTGGATCATCTGGGCCATGGTGTCATCGGAGACCTTTCAGGTAGTCTTGGCTAGTCAAACCTGATGTATCTTAATCTGGAACAAATCCATAGCCTCTGGCTTTCTGTAGAAACAAAAGCAGAGCCTCTTTTCCAAAGCAACATATCCTTACATCTAAATTTTGAAGTCAAGGTACCTTTAAAATATACATTTTGGCATAACTCAACAGCTTTTGCAATCAAATGTTTTTCTTCAGTTACAAATATCAAAGAGAACATAATCCAGATTCTCTGTGTGGTAGCCATCTTTACATGGCTTATGTTTTATATTACCTTGAGCCTATTGCTTTAAACTGCAGCCTTCTAAGACTGAGAAGGTGCTGTGGCTGCTGGTTCCTCCCACTTCAGCTTCCCAACATGGTGGTGGTATGTTTTCCGCCAGCTTTGGGAGCCATCAATTCTCAGAAATAGTGGGTCTATGCTTCTTATCAAAGCAGCATGTAGCCCAGAAACCTTTTTTGTTGTTGTTGTTTTGTACTAGCAAAGGCTAAATCCACCACACAGCTTAATGTGCCACTTGCAGAGGCCTCATTCCCGCCATACTGCAGGTCAAGCACACACGCCAGGAACCCGCCATAGTAGCTCAAACACACAAGCTGCCGCTAACTTGAAAGAGACAACAAGGAACTGTTTTTAGCTCCGTCTTAGAATCTTTTTACTCAGGTTTTAGGTGGAAACTCTTGCCAACACGTTGGGCACCATTTGTAGCTAGAGTTTTCCTGCCTGGCCCACAGTCAGGACAAATCTCTGTCACCCGCCAGTCCCACAGTCGCTCAGACCCAACCAAGTAAACACAGAGACTTATATTGCTTACAAACTGTATGGCCGTGGCAGGCTTCTTGTTAACTGTTCTTATAGCTTAAATTAATCCATTTCCATAAATCTATACCTTGCCACGTGGCTGGTGGCTTACCAGCGTCTTCACATGCTGCTGGTCATGGCGGCAGCTGGCAGTGTCTCTCCACCTCAGCCTTCTGCTTCCCAGAATTCTCCTCTCTCCTTGTCCCACCTACTTCCTGCCTGGCCACTGGCCAATCAGTGTTTTATTTATTGACCAATCAGAGCAATTTGACATACAGACCATCCCACAGCAAGTTTGGATGAAATTTCCAGGTGAGTACCAACTTGATTTCTCCATATTTTATGATTCAAGTATATGTGCAGTAGGAGCTAACAGTCAAGTTCTGAGTGTTACCAAAAGTAATGGCCCCAGCTTGTAACATTTGGGAAGTCTATGGGACACCCTTGGCCAACAAGTCTAAATAAAGTCATTCACTCTTTTACAGGGCTCTTTATTTGCTAGCCTGCAGTATCTTGTGGGGGCATTTGTGGTGGTAGTATGTTCCCCAAAATATTGTGCACCCTAATAAACTTATCTGGGGTCAGAGACAGAACAGCCACTAGATACAAAGGTTAGAAAATGGTGGCACTCACACTTTTAATCCTAGCACTCCAGAGGTAGAAATCCTTCTGGATCTCTGTGAGCTCAAGGACACATAGGAAACGGGCCAGGCATGGTGACACACGCCTTTAATCCCAGGGAGTGGTGGTAGAAAGCAGAAAGGTATATAAGGCATGATGACCAAAAACTAGAAGCATTTGGCTGGTTAAGCTTTCAGGCTTCTAGCAGCACAGTTCAGCTGAGAGCCATTGGGATATGAGGACACAGAGGCTTCCAGTCTGAGGAAACAAGATCAGCTGAGAAGTTGGCAAGGTGAGGTTAGCTGTGGCTTATTCTGTCTCTCTGACCATCCAGCATTTCACCCCAAAACTTGACTCTAGGTTTGACTTAATTAATAAGAACTTTTAAGATTCCTGCTACAGGCATTTTTCCCCATTATAGGGTAACCTCATTTTAAATTCCATATGTATGTGTGTGTGTGTGTGTGTGTGTGTGTGTGTGTGTGTGTGTGTATTTTTTAGGAAGATTATGAAGCTGTAGGTTTACAAATGACTTTTTCAGAATGTATTTAGTGTTAGTTATCATCCTCATACTCACCCTGTACCCTGCCTTCTCATCTCCTTTTATTTCCTTTTAAATATCTATACTAATGAATTACATCTCTCCTTTTATGCATGCCTCACTTTCGTGGCTCCTTTCTAGTTCCTTGGTTTCCATGGGAATTTCAAAATGAATACTGAAGATTTAGAACTAACATTCACAAATGAGAGAAAAAAAATGTTTTTCTTTCTTAGTCTGTGTTGTTAACTCAACTATTTTTTCTGTGAATTTCATAATGTCATTTTTTCTTCATACCTGAATAATATTCCATTATGTAAATTCATTACATTTCACTATCCATTCATAAGCTGAATTATTACTATAACTCTGTAGTATAACCTAAATCAGGGATGATAACTCAAGAGCACATAATGATCAAGTCAGCCTTTATCCCAGAGATGCAAGGATGTTTCAACATTTGTAAATCAATTAATGTAAACTGCTATAGAAATAGACTCAAGAGTAGAAACCTTATGATTACTTCATTAATCATAGAAAGAGCCTTTAACAAAAACTAACATACCGTAGTGACGAAAGTCCTGGAATATCTAGGCATACATTGGACCTAACTCAGCATAATAAAAGCAATAATTACCAAGCCCACAGCCATCATCATGCTAAATGAAGAGAAACTAAAAGTATTTCTACTATAAGCAGGAAAAAGACAACGATACCCACTCTGTGCATTCTTATTAATACAGTGGCTGAAAACTTAAGATAAAATAATAACACAAGAGAAGGAGAAAAATGGGATAAAAATACAGAACAAAAACGAGTTATCCCTATTCATAAATAGTGTGATTCCATTCATAAAAGGCCACAAAGATTAAAAAATTCCAACAGCTAATAAATATATTCAGAAAAGTATCAGGATACAATCAACACACACACACACACACACACACACACACACACACACACACACACACACACACAAAAGTAGCCTTACTATAAACAAGTGGAAAACGTATCAAAAAAGGAATCAGGGAAATAAACACTTTCACCATAGCCTAAAAAATATCTAAGCTAGGAAGTGAAAGTCGTGTACAATAAAAACTTTGAGATCCTGACGAAAGAAATGGAAGAAGATACTGGAAGATGGAAAGATCTTGCATATGCATGGATTGGTGAAACTAATCTTGTGGAAATGGCCATGCTACTAAAAACAGTCTAGATTCAGTGCAGTCTCCAATCAAAGTCCTAAAGCAAATATTTACATAAATTGAAAAATAAACTTAAAGTTCTCTCTCTCTCTCTCTCTCTCTCTCTCTCTCTCTCTCTCTCTCTCTCTCTCTCTCTCTCTCTCTCTCTCACACACACACACACACACACACACACACACACACACCAGATAAAACAATCTTGAACAATAAAAAAAAAATAAACTGTTGCCTCACCTTAGTGCTGAGGTTTCTGTCCTTCTGGTGGAACAGGATGTTGGAGCTGTGCTGTGAGTTCTTTTCCCTGAGTTGCTCTTTTGTTTTTTCATACTCTGTAGCTGCTGTCTTGTCACTCTTTGTGAGTTTCCAAGAGCCTCTCCCCACCTTTCTTTGTTTGGGATAAAATCTAGTTGTTTCTACTACTCCCATTCACCACACCCTCATCACACAAAACAGCTTTCAATCCATCCATCATACTTGGAAGTCTCAATGGTAATTTTTATTAATTATAACATCTGGTCTGATATGTTATTTTCCCTTTTATTTCATAAAAGTATAAATAATAACATTCATGAAACTGTATTATGACCTCCAACTAAGTGGCTAGTAACTGATAAAATACTCTAAGAATTCAAATATAAGAGCAATTAAAGTACTCTATTGATCTCTTGGTGAGGCAGCTTTGAAACTGTTTGGGACCACCCAAGATAGGTATATTTCTCCAAATAGGTAGAAATGAGTACTTCCACATGAACTAACTCAACCTCAAAAGCGTATAAAGATGAAGGGGGCCTTAAGTGAACTTCCAATCCATACTTTTCCAGTCCTTTTTCTTGCGTTCTTCACCAACGTAGTATCCTTGCCCAATGGTAAATCAACCTCTTGTGGGTTACTTACAACAAAAGTAATTCTTCTTTAGACAAGCTTCATTTACAGGAAATGTATGGCTCTTCCATGACCTCCAGTATTTCTCAGTTAGGTCATCTAACACAATCTAATACATCTTCCTTGTATTCAGACTTCCTGCTGGGCTTTGCATGCTCTCCCATATCCACTCTATCATTGCCCACTCATTAAAGATTGTAAAGCCATGCTTATATATAACCTTCACAATGAGTGAAAGCATCACAAGTGCATATAAAAGAACAAATGATTAACTTCTCTTCTTTAAGATGAGCTGCCCCTATGTTCTTTAGCTTTTACAAGCATGGCAAGGGAAAGCCCTTTCTGTGCTATAGAGAAGTGACTATGAGATTGATGTTCAAGCCCCAGGGAGCATGTTGATTGTATTGTGCACTATTTTACTACCATGAACCCCTGTTTACTTGCTCCTGGAATAATAATAAAGCCTCATCTCTTGCTCTCTGTTGACAGAAACAATCTGAATATGCTTTGGGTTCCAAAGCTCCATATTTATAGCTTCATTTCCAAGCAATCTCTGTGGATTAAAATTCTGGGCTTTCAGGGTATTCTGTGTCTGAAGACAAGAAGAGACATATGCAAGGAGATTTCCTGGATGGTACAAGAAAGGAAAAGGTTTATGGGTTATGGTTCATGCCTACTTTCTGTAATAGGAGTTTTGAATTGTATAAAGGTCCTTTTTACCATGGATAGAACAGAGCTTGCACAATAGAAACACAGGGCTAGGTAGGTGGTATAAACCTGAGGAGCTTTCACAAGTAAAAAGCTCCTAGTTTTATTACACAACTTCAATATCAGAGCTTTGTACTTATCACAGGTGTGTGTTTCAATAGTGTTTTGAAGAATATACCATGCTCTTTCATTTCATTCTATAGATATTTTTCCTGAGGAGACATTATCCTAGAAGCTCATAGAAAAAGACTTCTGGGAGATAATTTTTATTTGTACTTTCTCCAGTGATAGAGAAATGATATATACAAAAGGAGAGAGACTGAGAGATTAGGAAATAGTCATGTAAAGATGAATGTTATTCTTTGAAATTAAGAGAGGTAAAAAGCAAAGAAACATTTAAAGAAGGATCATCTGGATGGAAACTGGAAAAAACAGGAAGCATGCTGGCCTATTACAGGTGGCATGAGACTCAGAAGAGAGTCTGGGAAGACCACACAGAAGTGAGTGGATGTCAGGTGTCAGGAACTCAAGTGCTTATACTGAGGCTCACTGTTTTTGACCAGACTGACTAACCACACACTCCTGCCTCAAACCTTTGCCTTCCCTACCCCCTTCATTAAAATTCCCCAATTCTGCATTTAATCCATTAAAATGCTGTTTATTCTTTAATGCTTACATCAGTCTGAACTATAAAGTATTTGTGCATCAAAAAAGTCAATCTCCCACTGAGGTTCAAATTCCAGAGCTGTGCACTTGATATGCCAAAATAATCCCTTCTGATCTCAGCCTACATTGCCCCCTACACAGCACATCATGTTCAAGCTGCATGTCCTTCTGCTCTAGCTATTATAGCTTTCCTAATGTATACAGAGTTCCTTTAGGGAAGTACTACCAAGTTTATCTCCCAATGCCTTGTCAACTATGCAGAAATGACTCGTGTGGGACCCACACAATTGATTTTGTTCCAACATGGTGAACTCAATCCAAGATGCTTCAGATAAGTATCCACTCATCCTGCAAATGACAAAGACTCCTGGTCTAAGGACAGACTTACTAAACTGTCATAATTCTAGCCTCTAATTCTCTAAGCTACTTATGAACCCCTTCAATTGTTTTCTTTTTACTTTGGGAAATGAGGATCAAAGGCATTTTGTGTCTTGCCTAAATTACAAAGAGTAGAGCTGGGACTAGATCCTGAACATCCACATTTCCATCTTGTCATTCTTCATAACTCTTGTAGCCTTTATTGCCTTCATTACACAATGTCCTTCAGCAAATTCTATGATCTTGCCAAGCCAGAGTTCTAATTAGTACTCCAGGAAAGCTGCAGTGGTTTCCTCCTCAGAGAGATTGTAAGGACAACAGTTAATAGCTGTAACACACAGTACTATGCAAACACCAACATAGTACAGCCAAGTCTATTTTACAGTAATTAACTTAGTATTCAATGAGGCAAAAATTCTTTGTATCTTTATTCCTTTGTATCTTTAAAACGTCTGGTAGGCAACAAAAAAGGAAAGAATTTATACATGATATTTGTTGATGAAGGATGTTTTCCTTCTTAAATGCTGCTATTTAAGTCCTGAGTAACTTTTCAGTGAGAAAGTAGTAGTACACAGCTTTATCAACAATAACTATCAATCCTTCACAAATGGCAACAGCTATCATATTAACAATGAATGTTTTTATAATAAAAGTTTTATAGTAAATATTGATGGTACGTAATTTCATCTCTACTTTATGAATGAAAAAACAAAGGTTCAGAAGTGATTAAATTCACTTCATTTAATGAGTGATAAAGGTAGATATTAAACCCATGCTTACTGAATTAGTATTGAGGCTTTTCTTATATTGTTTTGGTCAGTATTTGCATCATAAAATCCAATGCCTTAACTTTTAAGTATTGAGTTGAATTGTGTTCAATATATTCATAATACTAATAGCTCTTCATTTGTCTTTGTTTGTCTTGGTGGGAAAATACATTTATACTCCCTGCCTAATCTAAGAATTTCATGTATTTAAAATTACTAAATTCTTACTATGTTATTTCAGTTATCATAATGTCTCTAAGACTCATCCCTGCTGTCACATGTTCCAGAATTCCTGTCCTTTCTGAGATTAAATAATACGCATACATTTTGCTTAGTTGTCTACCTACTGTTGGCTATTTGGGTTGCATGCAGATTTTGGCTCCTGTGAATGATGATGTAAACAAATTCCACATGAAGGTCCTGTTTCAATATTTTAGGTATGCATCCAGAAATGGGATTTCTAGAAATCAACATTGTATTTCTAAATTCTGGGGGAGCAGTCATACTGTTTTCAAAAGAAATACACCATTTTATGATTTGTCAACCATGTTCGAGAAACAACAATTTCCCCACACCTTCTCCAGAACTCCCATTTACTATTTACTCTCACAGAAGCCTTCTTAGGGATTATGGAGTGTCATCTTACTTTAGTTTCAGATTATTTCTGTCTTTTCATTATAGTTTTGATTTGCATTTCTCTAATAATTAATGATGCTGAGGATCTTTTAATATACTTATTACCATTGATGTATGTTCTTTGGAGAAATATCTGCTCAAATTTCTTGCACATTTTGAAATAAAATTATCACTTATCATATTTTAGGTACTCGCCATTCTTACACATATGTGTATTGCAAGTACTTTCTCCTATTCTGTAGGTGCCTTTTTATTCTGTTGACAATGTCTTTAGATGCATAAATTGTAACTTTCATGAAGTCCAGTTTGTCTGTCTTTTCTTTTGTTCTCAGTGTCTTTTATTTCTTACCCAAGGAGTTATTGACAAATCTAGTTTATCAAGTTTCCCCCTAAGTTTTCTTTTAAGGTGTTTATACTTTTTGGCCTTTCACTCGGTCTTTCATCAATTTGGAGTTCATTTTGTTGTGAGGTATTGGGTAAGTGTCCAGCCTCATTATTTTGCATGTGTGTAGTCAATTCTCCTTGCACCAGTTTTGTAAATCAGCTTTTCTCCACTGAATGGCATTGGCACTCTTGTCAAAATCATCAGTCCTAAGTGTAAAGGTGTCACCTCTGATCTCTCTGCTCTGGTCTATTGCTCCATGTGTCCTTCTTACACTTGTAGAAATTGCTTTAATCAGTGTAGTTTTTCAGTAAGTTTTTAAATCAAGTATTAGTTCATCAGCTTTGCTCTCCTTTTCAAAGCTTATTTAAGTCATTGAGAAGCCCTTGAAGTCACATATGAATCTTAAGATGTGTTTTTCTATTTTTGCCAAAACAAGTATTGAGATTTTGGTAGACTTTAGCCCAAATCCATTGTTTATTGAGTAGAATGGACATCTTAAAACCACTAAGTCTTCTGATTTAAGAACACAGGGTGGGTGTCCATTCATCCATGTCTTCTCATTTAAACAAACAGAGGGTGTGCATTTTATATGCAACTATGATGGCATTTTATGTGAGGCCTTGAGTTTCCATGGGCTTTGAGAGGTCCTGAAGACTTTTCCATGATTGCAAGGGAATAACTATATTTACAAATCATCCTCAGTGTCACCCATGGTCTAACAATGGATTGGATCCTTTGCATGGACAAACACTACAGATGGTTTTTCAGAATTGTTTTCATGAAGTACTTTCAACCTAACCTTTGGTTATCCCCTTGCCAGCTGCCCAAAAACACACTCTGTAACATCCAAGCAATTCATGGCAATGATGGGGACCATTAGCTGCACATGCTCCCACATTTTGATGTTAAGATCTTTAGGCTGAATTTAAGCACAGCAATGCTTTTCTTTTCTTAGCAATGATGTAAAGCAGATGTCCACTGAATTTAAGCACAGTGATGCTTTTCTTATTCTCAGTAATGATGTAAAACAGATGTCCACCATCCTATGGCAGTTTCATATTTTGAGAACCAATTTGCACATCCGAATGTGTGCGCAATAAAATAGCCTTTGGTAAAATATTATTGACATGAACTAAACAGAGAAAAGCGCTCAAAGTCATGGTGTAACTCACTATTTGTCAGAGAGCAAAGACTGTGAAAATACATCCAAATCATGAGATTACCAGGCCCTCAGAGACTGTACTGTTTGCTCTACTAGTCATTCACCACCTGTCTTTTTCATCTCCAGAAATATTAGAAATAATAAAGTGCATATTTTCTTTTTCATAGAACATGTGTTGTTCGAAATTACATGGTCAAACTCATTCATTTCATTTGCTGATAGTGTGCTCTGATGTGTCAGTACACACTGTTCTATTGCTGATGAAATTTATCTTTTTTGTTGTTGTTGTTGTTGTTGTTTTTGTTTTTGTTTTTCGAGACAGGGTTTCTTTGTGTAGCTTTGAGCCTTTCCTGGGACTCACTTGGTAGTCCAGGCTGGCCTCAAACTCACAGAGATCCACCTGGCTCTGCCTCCCGAGTGCTAGGATTAAAGGCGTGCGCCACCACTGCCCGGCGAAATTTATCTTATTTAGAGTTTTAGACTCTACAATTAATTTTGAAATTAATACAATCACATTGCTATTTCTCATTCATGTGCATTTATATTTGCAATGTAACCACAACCACTATAACAATTGATATAAATTGTGTTTTATTATAATACTTAACTGTTTCCCCAAATTCTTGTAAAGTAGCACTCAAATGAGCAGACTGTGACAAAATGTTACTGTGTGTCATCACCCATTCCTGATACTAGATAATGCAATATTAGCCTTCCTTGATGAATGAATTACACTATGACTTTAATTTGCAATTTTTATTACTTATGAAAATGAGTTACTTTTCTTGTATTTTTAGAAAGGTAGTGGTTTCATTTTCTATGAAATACCTATTTAAATAGAATGCCATTTTATATTGGCTTATCTATTTCTTTCTTGTTTATTTATATCAATATAGAAACTTGGTTAACAGTCTCAGTACTGATAAGATTCTAAGCATATTAAAAAGAAGAAAGAGGAAACTGAAATCAGTTAAGCTTAATAAAGTTTACTTGAGCAAAGTAAATAGCTGTAGAAATGCACACATATGCAGATAATATTTAGAGCAAGAGGAAAGGAAGCAACAGACAAAATGATGTGATTCTGCTGCACTTGGCACTTGTCTTGTGCTGTCATATCAGCTGCTGATTGGTTAGAAGTTCTCCTGCTATGTATGATAGACTTAGACTCTGTTGCTTGGTTACAAGGATAAACTCAGTTTAAGTAAGAAATCTTCATCCAGCAAACCAAATTCAGTTGTATGTTGAGGGCACTTTGGGTCATGTGTGCTTGTCAAAGCATGGAGGACGATACAGATCAAGGCACTGAAGTCTAACGGGTACCACATTCCTTCTCAAACACTTATATAAGAATTTACTTGTCACATTTGTTCAAATAATTTTATGAATATTTGTCAATTGTATAGCCTTTCCAAGAACTCTTAACTTTAACCTTTGCTATTTATACTTGATTTCAATTTTATGTTTATTTTCCTCTTATATTTAATATTTCCTTTTAGAAGGGTAAACTACTTATCATTTTAGTAATTTTAAAAATCCAAGACCAATGCTTTCTTCTATGCCATCTTCATACATATGAATTTAAGGTTTTTAATTCAGATCAAATATAAATTTTGAAATGCCCTATTTTAAAATTTCTACATATAAATTATTTCAACTTTCAGTCTGATTTCTTCTTTGATTCTTTTGCTATTTAGAAAGGTACTACTTTTTTGCTATATAGAAACTTTTCTATTTATTTCTGTTACCAACTTCAGCTGAACTTTAATATTGTCCTACACTACTAAAATGCTTGCTTTATGGTAAAATCCTTAGTCAATTTTTGTGAATGTTTCATGTGCTCCTGATGATCATATACATCCTTTAGTTGTTGAGTTTAGTGGTGAGCAAAGGTCATTATAATAAATTTTTTAAATCAGCACATTCATATTTGCTATATCCTGATTGATTGCTTGCATATTTTAGCAATTACCATGAGAAGCATTTCAAAATTCTTCATGAGGATTATTCTCTCTCTCTCTCTCTCTCTCTCTCTCTCTGCCTATATTTTGATGCATATTACAAAATGCAGGTCAGTACAGAATTGTTAGGTCTTCCTGGTGCACAGAAGCCTTTCTTCATTTGGAATTTACTTTGGAATTTCATTTGGTAAGCTTGGGGACTGACATTAGCATAATTTAGCATAGTTGTCTTCTATATTTACTAAATAATGAAAATGTTTATATCCTATATTCTTTTATGTTTAACATTTGTGTGTGCTCATGAAGTATATATCTAGAATTGTGCTACAAATTTCAATGTCAGATTAATTTTTAACATATCAATTATTTCTTACTTTTACTATGATTTCTTCATTGGCCTTTTGGCTATTTAAAAGGGTATTTCTTAATTGTTATATAAAAAGATGTCTTTTTGTTCCACATTTTATTATTTTAGAATTTCACATAATATATCTTAATCACATTCTTCCCTTCCCCTAACTGCTTTCAGATTCTCCCCCTCCCTACCCATGCAACTTCTTTTATTTTATCCCTCTTGAAACACAAACACATAACCACAATGGAAACTCAGCACCAACAGACAATAGCAGTGCCCCTCCCAGCACACACATATACACATTTATGGGATCTGATTTGTGTTAGACAGCTACTCCTGAGCATGAGGTCTGCCTTGGAGTGTGATTGATATACTTACTGTCATTCCATTGAAGAAAACTAATCTTCACTCTCCTGTAGCTTCTGGGGTTGGGACTTTGTGTCCACTTCACCTCCACTATACTGGGATTTTTGTCTGCTTTGAGCTTCTTCGGTATTGTACATGTTGTCACGATCTCTGTGAGTTCATATAAAAATCGATCCTCTGTATTTTGAAAATGTGGTTGCCTTGAAGTCATCCACTACCCCTGGATCTGATCATCATTTTACTCCTGCGTAGATCCCTTGAGCCTTAGGGGAGGAATGTGATAAAGATATCCTCTTAGATTTGAGCACTCCAAAGTCTCTCACTCACTGCACATCATCAAGTTTGTGTGTCTGTGTTAATTATCTACGGCAACAAGAAGCTTCTCTGACAATGATTGAGAGATGCATTGATCTATAGGTTGCTGTCGGATGGTCTGTATGTCAAATTGCTCTGATTGGTCAATAAGTAAAACACTAATTGGCCAGTGGCTAGGCAGGAAGTATAGGTGGGACTAACAGAGAGGAGAAAAGAAAGAGCAGGAAGGCGGAAGGAGTCACTGCCAGCCGCCGCCATGACAAGCAGCATGTGAAGATGCTGGTAAGCCATGAGCCATGTGGCAATGTATAGATTTATGGAAATGGATTAATTTAAGCTATAAGAACAGTTAGCAAGAAGCCTGCCATGGCCATACAGTTTGTACGCAATATAAGTCTCTGTGTTTACTTCGTTGGGTCTGAGTGGCCGCGGGACTGGCAGGTGAGAGAGATTTGTCCTGACTGTGGGCAAGGCAGGAAAACTCTAGCTACAATAGGTATAGCATTATGTCATGAGAAGGCATTTATTGCTGTGTTTTTATCAGAATAAGATTTGCTCCTGAGCCCATGACGTATCTATTCTCAGGGTCTTGGCTTCATTAATAATTTCAGGTATGGGTTCAATCTCAGAGTCGACTTTAAATTCAATTAAAAAGTGTTTGGTTACTCCCACAACATTTGTGTGGATACTAGTGGACAAATCTTGCTGACAGGTCATTATTGTAGCTATCAGGATTTGTAGCTGGGTGAAATTGATGATTTTTTTCTTCTCCAGTAATATGTATAACACCTTCGATTACTAGTCAGTAGAGGTGATGCTTCTGGTTGAACACCAGCTTGATTTCTCCATGATGTATTTTCTATTATTTGTTATTGACTTCAAAATTATCATTCTTATGTTGCCTATACTCCATGATACATACATACACATGCATATATGTATATGCATATATAATATATATGTATACTTTTTCACATTTGAAATAATTACCTATTGTTAGACATTAAGGATATTCTACTATTATTTTGCTAGCATATATAGTGGCAGGATTTAAATTGATTCCTTATAGTAGTTCCCTAAAATCTGAAGAAGCCCCTTTAAGTACTATTAGAATTTGTTTCTCTGACTGATTTTATATATTATGTATTTGTAAAGTTTGTTTTTAACTGACAAATACAAACACTGTTCATATTAATGGGGCACAATGTTGTGTTTATTAAGCATAAGTGCTATGTAATACTTAAATCTAGATAAGCATTTTTAGCTCTAAAACATTCTTCATTTCTTTATGGTAAACACTTCCAAAATGCCTCCTTACAGATTTCTGAAATGTAGTTATTGCCACCTACTGTCACCCTACTTTGTAGACCAGAGCTTCCTAACTATAACAATATAACTTAGTAATCTCACCCACTCCATCTTCTTTACAATCAACATTTTCAGAGTATACTTAATGAGTTGAGACCTTAAGTATTTTCTTCCTTCTTTTCCTCCCTCCCTCCCTCCCTCTTTCCCTTGTTCCTTCCATCCCTTCTTCCTTTCTTCCTTCTTGCTTTTCCAGGATCTCCTGGTACCTGCTCTGGCATAAATTTTGTTATGTAGTCAAGGATGACCTTGAACTTCTGATCTTCTCACCTTTACTACCTGAATGTTGGGATTACTGGTGTGTGCCTTCATCCTTCATTTTATGTGAATATATGGAATGAATGCCAGGTTTTATGCATATTAGGGAAGCTGTCTACCAAATGAGCTTCATGCCCAGCCTGATTTTCTGTTTTTCTGTTCTTTACTTCTTTCCTGTAATATAATGTTTGCTAGTTTCAATCTATGTTGACAGTAATGACAGGACTTCTTTCTTTTTCTAATGGCTGAATAATAAATACCTCATTTGTGTATTGCCACATTTTCTTTATCTATGATAAGTTGATGAACATTTTAGTTCATTTATATATCTTGGTTGTTAGGAATAGTGATACAATAAACATAGGAATGTAGATTTCACTTCCTTTTGTACACACCAAGGTGTAAGGGAACAGGATCATATGGTCGTTCCATTTTTAATTATTTGATGAACTTCCTCACTGTTTTCCATAATGAGTGTGTTGGTGTAAAATCCAGCAATATGTAAGAGTTCCATTTCTTCCATACTCGATACTTTTAGACTTAGTTTTGAATTTATTGACTTAGTAGAATAGCCTGGTGTTTTGCAGCCATGTATGTCTATGCACCTGCTGTGTGCAGTTCTCTCTGAAGTTGGAAAAGGGCCTAAGATTATACAGGTTTTTTGCATCAATGTTCAGGAGGGAGATTGCTCTCTAATTCTCTTTCTTTGTTTCATCTTTGTGTCGTTTGAGTATTAGAGTAACTGTAGCCTCATAAAAGGAGTTTGGTAATGTTCCTTCTGTGTCTATTATATGGAACAATTTGAAGAGTATTGGTATTAGCTCTTCTTTGAAAATCGGATAGAATTCTGTGCTGAAACCATCTGGTCCTGGGCTTTTTGTTGTTGTGAGACTTTAATGACAGTTTCTATTTCCTTGGGGGTTATTGGTCTATTTAAATTGTTTATCTGGTCTTGATTTAACTTTGGTATGTGGTACCTATCCAGAAAATTGTCCATTTCATTTAGATTTTCACATTTTGCAGAGTACAGGTTTTTGAAGTATGACCTGATGATTCTCTGGGTTTTCTTTTTATCTGTTGTTACATATCCCTTTTCATTTCTGATTTTGTTAATTTGGATGCACTCTCTCTCTTTGTCTTTTGGTTAGTTTGGATAAGGGCTTGTCTATCTTGTTGATTTTCTCAAAGAACCAATTCTTTGTTTCATTGATTCTTTGTATTGTTCTTTTTGTTTCTATTTTATTGATTTCAGCTCTCAATTTCATTATTTTCTGTAATCCATTTCTCCTAGGTGACTTTGCTTCTTTTTGTTCTAGAGCTTTCAGGTGTGCTGTTAAGTCACTAGTGTGAGATTTCTCCATCTTCTTTATGTGGGCATTTAGTGCTATGAATTTTCCTCTTTCATAGTGTCCCATAAGTTTGGGTATGTAGTACATTCATTTTCAATGAATTCTAGGAAGTCTTTAATTTCTTTCTTTATTTCTTCCTTAACCCATTGGTGATTCAGTTGAGCATTATTCAGTTTCCATGAGATTGTAGGCTTTCTGTTGTTAAAATCTAACTTTAAGCCATGGTTGTCTGATAGAATACAAGAGGTTATTCCAATTGTTTTTGTATCTGTTGAAACCAAACTAGTGGGAACTCATGAAATCTGGATCAATAGCTGTGGAGCCTGCAAGGGACTAGGCTAGGCCCTCTGCATAAGTAAGACAGTTCTATAGTTTGATCTGCTTAAGGGGCCCCCTGAAAACAGGATCAGAATCCATCCTTGGTGCATGAACACGCTTTTTAAAGCCCACTATCTATGTAGGGACACCTCACAAAGCCCTGAGGCAGGAGAAGGGGCTTGGATTTGTCTCTACCAAATATACCTCCCCATGAGAGGCCTTACCTTCTTGTAGGAGGGAATGGAGAATGGGTTGGAAGGGGGAGGCTGGAGGGGTGGGAGGAAGGAAGAGGGCGATCTTTGATTGGTATGTAAAATGAATAAAAATATTTCTTAAGAAAAAAAAGATTATATAGTTTTGTGAGTCCCCATTATTTATGCTGGGAGTAGAACAAAGAATGTCTAGACGTGCAGCCAGTGCTTTTAACCACTGAGCCACCTCCCCTGCCCCATCTTTAGACATTTTAAACATAATATCCACTCTAACTGGGCGGAGAGGATATCTTATTGTTTAGTTTGCATTCTGTCAGGATGTATTGCATGAAAAAAATCCCATTATCAATAAAATAAAAAAACTAAAAAAGAAATTTATGTCCACTAACCCAATATATATGATTTTGTGTCTTGTTTCTATAACCTATCACTTTGCTGAAAGTAGTTATCAGCACTAAGAGGTTCTTCTTAGGGTGTCTTATGTACAGAATCATATCATCTGTAAATAGGGATACATTGACTTCTTTTCTCACTTGTTTTCCCATTTTATTTTCTTGTCTCCTCTGAGTGCTGTAGAGAAGACATTAGCATTACATTGAATGAATAGCCTTGTTTTGTATCTGTTCTTATTGGGAACACTTCTGAGTTTTTCTGTATTTAACATATTGACTTTAGGTTATTCTTAAACAACTTTTAATGTTAAAGTATGTCACCTCTATCCATAGCCTCTATGAGTTTTTATCATGAATGGATGCTAGATTTTGTCAGAGGCTTTTACTGAATCTTTTGAGAAGATGATGTCATTTTTGTCTATAATTCCATTTATGAGCTGAATCACATTTATTTAATTTCATATATTGAACCATCTATACATCTGTGGGCTGAGACCAACTTAACCACAATGAATGAGCTTTTTGATATGATCTTGAATTTAGTTTGTAAGTATTTTATTGTGAATTTCAAATCTTGAATCATCAAGGAGATACATCTGTAATTTTAATTTATTTCTTGTATTTTTATTTTAGTTTGGAACCAGTATAATACTAGCTTTATAAAAATTGTTATTAGCATTCCTGCCTTTGCTATTTTCTTATAGAATAAATTGAGTAGCATTGAAGTAGTTCTTCTGCAATGAATCCATCTGGTCCTAGAATTTTTTTCAGTTGGGAAATTTGTATTAATGCTTCAATCTTGACTCCGGTTATTGATGTTTAAAATTATTTGTTTCATCTTGTTTTAATTTGAATAATTCATGTATATATAGAAATTTATCCATTTCTTTTATGTTTTCTAATTCATTGAAATATGTGGTTTTGAGTTATATTCTTTTGATTTTCTAAATTTCATTGATATCTATTTTAATGTCTCCATTTTCATCTCTAAATTTATGAATTTGAGTCTTCTTTTTCTTGTCTTTTGACTAAAGATTTGTCAGTTTTGTTTATCTTTTAAGAGAACAATCTTCTTATTGCACTGAATAGTTGCATTGCTGTTTTTTTTTCTAAATTATTCCTTTCCATCTACTGCTTTGATATTTTTTTACTGTTTTTCCAAGGCTTCATGGTTCACCATTAAGTTATTTCAAAGCTCTCAGAAATGTATACCCTTAGATATATAAATTCCCCTCTTAAGAATACCTTCACTAGGGATTGACAGATGATTTTCTCAGCATTAAGAGCACTTGTTTCTTTTGTAGAGGACCTTGGTTCAGTTCTCAGTACCCACATGGTAGCTCATAAACTTCCATTTCTGCAGTTCCAGGGAACCTAGTAATATTATCTTACCTCTTCGGCATCAGGCATGCAACATGGTGTACAGACTTAGAAGCTGGCAAGATATTCAGAAAATAAAATAATCTTTTTTTAAGACTTCTTCCTCATATGCCATAGGATTGGGTATATTGTATTTCAATTTTCATTTAATTCTATGGTTTTTAAAAAATCACCTTGATTTTTTTTAATGGCACATTGGCATTTAATGGTGTGTTGTTTATGTTGTTTACTCTCCATTAGTTTGTACTTTAATTTTTTTTTTTTTTAGTTCCTTCTGTTGTTGAGGTGTAGCTTTATTTAATTGTGATCAGATAGACTTCAGGATGTGGACAACCTTGTCTTGTTCCTGATTTTAATGGAATTGTTTTGAGTTTCTCTTTATTTAAATTGATGTCGGCTGTAGACTGGTTGTAACCCGCCTTTATTTTGTTGAGGTATGTCCCTTGTATCCATTATTTCTCCAGGACTTTTATGATGAAGAAGTGCTATATTTTGTAAAATGTCTTCTCTGTATCTAATGAGATGATTTTTTTATCTTCATGTTTATTTATATGGTGGATTACATTTATGATTTATGAATGTTGAACCATCCCTGCCTAACTGGGATGAAACCTACTTGATTGTGGTGGATGATCTTTTTGATGTATTCTCGGATTCAGTTTGCAAGTATTTTATTGAGTAATTTTTGCATCTATGTTTTTAAGGGAAATTTATCTCTAATTCTCTTTCTTTGTTGGGTCATTATGTGGCTTAGAAATCACTGTAACTGTGTTCTTATAAAACTAATTGGCAATGTAACTTCTGTCTCTATTTTGTGGAATATACTGAACAGTATTAGTGTTGACTCTTCTTTGACAGTCTAGTAGAATTGTTCACTAAAACCTGGCCCTGTTTTTTTTGTTTTGTTTTGTTTTTGTTTTGTTTGTTTGTTTGGTTGTTCTTATTTATTTATTTATTTATTTTTTCTGTTGGGAGTCTTTTAAGTGACTGCTTCTATTTCACTAGTAGTTACAGGTCTGTTTAAATTTCCTAACTGTCCTTGATATAACTTTGATAAGTGATATTTTTTTGAGAAAACTATCCATTTCTTTTAGATTCAATTTGGTGAAGTAGAGTATTTTAAATACATTTTTTTGATTCTCTATATTTGCTCAGTGTCTCTTTTTGGTCCCCCCTTTCATCTCTAATTTTGTTATTTTAGATAGTCTTTCTCCCCACTTTAACTAATTTGGTGTGGTTTTGTCAATCTTAGTGATTTTTTTTTTAAAGAACCAACTCTTTGTTCATTGATTCTTTGTTTTTTGTTTGTTTCTACTTTATTGATTTCAGACCTGAGTTTGATTATTTCTTGCTGTCTATTCCTTTTGGTTGTGATTCTTCTTTTTGTTAGAGCTTTCAGGTGTGCTGTTTATTTAGTAATATGAAATCTCTCCTTTTTTTTAATGCAAGCACTTACTTAGTGCCATGAACTTGCCTTCATTGTGTCCCATAATTGTTGGAATATTGTTTATTCATTTGCATTCACTTCTACAAAGATTAATTTCTCTCTTATTTTCTGTCTTGACCCATTTTTCATCCAGTAGTGAGTTATTCATTTTCCATGAGTTTGTAACCATTCTGTTGTTTCTGTTGTTGATATTCTGCTTTAATGAATGTGTGGTGGTCCAGTAGAATGCAGGGTGTTATATCAATTGTCTTGTATCTGTTGAGACTTTACTTGTGTCTGAATATGTGGTCAATTTTGGAGACAGTTGCGTGAGGTGTTGAGAATATGGTATATTCTTTTTGGGTGAAATGTTCTCTAAAAATATGTCAGGTCCTTTTTGTGTATGATGTCAGTTAGCTCCAGCATTTCTCTGTTTAATTTTTGGCTGAATGACCTATCTATTGGCAAGAATAGGATATTGAAGTCTCCCACTATTAATGTGTGAAGGTCCAAATGTGATTTAAGTTATAGTTGCATTTTTATAAACATGGGTGCCCCTGTGTTTGCTACATAAATATTAAGAATTGCAATGTTCTCTTGGTAGAATTTTCCTTGGATGAGTGTGTAGTAACCTTCCCTATCTCCTCTGATTAGTTTTAGTTTGAAATAATTATGTCAGATACTAAAATGGTTACAACTGGTTGATTTTCATGTTCATTTGCTTGAAATATCTTTTTCTCCCATCCTTTTACCCTGAGATGATGTCTGTCCTTAATGTTAAGGTGTTTTTCTTGGATGCAACAGAAGGATGGATCCTGTTTTCATATCCCTTCTTTTAGTCTGTGTCTTTTTATTGGGGGAATTGAGACCATTGGTGTTGTGAGTAATCACTAAGCAATGTTTGTTGATTCTGTTATTTGGTTGTTGTGGTGTGTAAGATTTTTTGCCCCTTTTTTTGATTTGCTTGTCTGGGATTATTTATTCCTAACATTTTCTTGGTTGTGTTTAACCTCGTCAGATTGCAGTTTTCCTTCTAACATCTCTGCCTGATGGATCTGTAGATAGATAATTGCATAACTTGGCTTTATCCTGAAATGTCTTTCTTTTTACATGTATTGTGGTTGAAATATGGGCTATGTATAATAGTATGGGCTGGCATCTGTGGTCTTTTAATATCTCTAGCATATCTGTCCAGGCCCTTATGGCTTTAAGAGTCTTGGTATTATTCTAATAGGGTATTATTCTAATAAGTCTATCTTTATGTAGTTCTTGGTCTATTTCCCTTGTAACTTTTACTTTGTAATATTTTTAATACTCAATATTCAGTATTTGATTTTTATGTGCCAAGGGGAATTTCTTTTCTAATCCAGTCTATTTTATGTCCTATACGGTTTTTTTGCACCTTTATAGGTGCCTCATTCTTTAGTTGATTTTCTTTTATGATGTTGCTGAAAATATTTTTTGTATCTTTGACCTGGGTTTCTTCTCCTTCCTCTCTTCCTATTATTCATAGATTTATTATTTTCATATTTTCCTAGATTTCCTAGATATTTTGTGCCTGGAGTTTTTTAGAATTAACATTTTCTTTGACCAATATACATATTTCTTCTGTCTTATTTTCAATGCTGGAGATTCTTTCTTCGACGTCTTATATTCTGCTGGTGAGGCTTTTCTCTGAGTTCCTATTTTTATTTCCCAGATTTCCCTGAGTTTGGATTTTCATTATAGATTATATTTCCACTTTTAGGTCTTGACTTCTGAGTCCTCATCCAGAATGAATCTCAGGTGAAGTACTGCTAAAAGCCTAAAAGCTTAACCAGGCTCTAGTTCCTGGTTTTCATGCCTTATATACCTTTCTGCTTCCTGCCATCACTTCCTGGGATTAAAGGCAGGTGTCACCATGCCTGGCTGTTTCCAGTGTGGCTTTGAACTCACAGAGATCCAGACAGATCTCTGCTTTTGGAATGCTAGGATTAAAGGTGTGTGTGCCACTATTTTCTGGCCTCTACGTCTACCTAGTGGCTGTTCTGTTCTCTGACCCCAGATAAGTTTATTAGGGTATACAATGTATTGGGGACACAATATGACCACAGATTTGTGTGCTCAATTGGAGATTGGGAAAGAGGGAAGAGAAGCTGTAGCAAGTGGTCTGCTACAGAGCTGAGGACAAGACTAGGGGACTGGATTTGGAGGAGAGGAAGGAGATGCAAAGATCTGCAGTTAGTCCACCTGCTTCCCTGGAATTCTTTTAATCTTTTTTTTTTAAATCATTGAAAGTTTTACTTTTCCTTAAATATAAAAATTGGTTTTACTGCTTATAATTATCTGGGTTGGGGATTGTAATATTTCAGAACATGGAATACATCTTCCCAAGCCCTTCTGGCTTTAAATTTTCCTCCCAAATCAACTTTTGTTATTCTGATGGGCAGCTTCCATTAGCTTTTTTGAACACTGTTTTTAGTGTTTTAACTACAAAGCATGTGGAGAGCCTTTTTTCTCTTATGGTATTCTTGTATTTTTATGGGATTTTTCTCCCTAGATTTGGGAGATTATGATTTTATTGATAACATGTTTTAAGTATTTCTTCTATACCTATAACTCACATATTTTATCTTTCCACAACATCCTGAAAATACTTCATTGTCCCTTTCATGGCTTTAATTATTTATAATTTTCTTTTATTGAATGATTCAATTTCTCTACTTTTCTTCAAATCATGATATTATGTCTCCTACCTGATCTATTCTATTGGTGAAGCTTGCACTGAGCTTTTTATTTGATTAATTAAAATTTTCACTTCCAGATTCATTGCAGTTTGCATGTTCTTTGGTATTTCTATATCTTTGGTGAATTCCATTTCCATATTCTGAATTATCTTCCTTATTATTTCATTTGGCTGTTAATTTTCATGAACATCAATAAGTTTTTTCACATCTTCACTAAGTTCCTTTAGGTGTTTATTTGTGTCCTGTTTAAATTCTCTGATCATGTTTAATAAGTATTCTTTTTAATTGGGCATCTTGAATTTGTCTAAGTTGTTCTTCTTGGGGACCGTTTTTTACAGTATTTGTGATATTAGAGGTAATTTCCTGCTGCAGGGTGAAGACGAGTTGTAGCAAAGTCTCACAGCTGCAAAGAAAGGCATGTACAGATGCAAGTCTTACAATTGAGAGTATCTCCACAGACTTGGTATCTAACAGGAGCACCACCACTCAACAGGCCAAATCATATGTCCGTTTCACTGAAGCACAGTCCTTTGCCTTGGGGGTCACTTCTACAACCACATTATTTGTGAACACATGACATGTAATAGCTGTGTTTCCTGGGCCTTAAGTATGGAGATGGATGATAGAAACATTCCCTGACCATATGTGTCACAATGGTTGCTTCAAGGCTATAAAAACCTATACAGTCTTAGAAGAGGGAAGGTGTTCTCCAGGCTTACTCAAAATCTAGAGGGGCTATGGCAAAAGTTTGGGCCAGCCACCAATGTGCAAGGTTTCTGCTTCATGGTGAAGAAGGCTGAGATTTTCTGTGAGTTGTGGACTATGCATGGAGCCTTCAGATTCTACAGGGTACATGACTGCCTCTGTGTTCTATGAAAAAAAAAAAATGTCCTTGTGCTATCTCTTCAATGGGCTGGAGTCTTTTCTCTTTCAACTCTGCTGTCCAAGGTTAAGGGACAGTGGTGGGAGCAGTAAGATGCTTGGTTTGACCAAGATCTGGTGGACATGTCCATGCCTATGATTCTAGTGTTATGGAGGGACTTTGCCTAGCCCTGAAAGTCAAGTCCTAGACTTGGACTCTTCTCTTGGTAGTAGGTGTGGCTCACCATGCACGATTACTTGGAGTTGAAGAAGGGGTGATGGGCAACTCTTTCCTGTTTCTCCTTCTTGCTGTTTTTAAATAACAAAAGCAGAGGCTATGTCACGTGATATCCTTAGCTCTTGTGAAGTTAGTTTAGTGGGAGGTGTCTACAGGGAGAGTCCCCTCAAGGATCTTAGCCGTCGTCTTGACTGTCTTTACAAATTAAACTTTAATTTGTTAAAGTTTTTTTAAAATTTAATCACAGGCCAGATTAAGTGTAGGAGCCTTAAATTAATCACTGCTCAGTAATTCTCAACCAATGATTTTGGCATGCATATAGATGTATAAAATTAGACCATCTCTGACCTTCCCTTCAGATATCTGTTTAAAGGAGTAAACTCTAGTGGCCCAAATGTATATGCTGCACTCTCAACTTTCTGTCCCTATTTCCTAGAAAAGGATAATAATACCTAAATTATCAATAATAAGGTGATCAAATCTATAAAACTAAAGGCCAATTAAGTAGAAAGGAGGAAAGAGAAAGAAAAGTTAATTATTTATTTAAGTCTCATTATTTATTCAGTATCAGGATTTCAAAGATCATTCCTGAGCAATGGGATTGCCGCACTACATAATTATTTCCATGGCAACAAGTTTTCTTAATCATGTTGATTGACATGTCTTAACTTTGACTCAGATTTACAGCTAGTTGCAGCTGTCCTCATAATTGTCATTGATTTTTTTTTTTTTTTTTGGCAAGGCAGTGGTCACCTGAAACCCATCTTTATCTGATAACTCAATGTGAACTTTTCCCCTCCTATCTTCACTTGTATTTTTGAGATGATCACTTATTCCAAATGTGGTCAGCTGGGCCAATAAGACTCTATTCCATTTAGAACTGCTGCTTGTCGGGGTAAGTGTCTACTTCCTCTTACTTGGCTAGTGGCACTATGATGAATTTAGGGCTGAACCAAAGAAGTAGAAACCAGACAGGGAGATTGTGGCTTCCCACTATTTCAGTATAAGATCATTCTGATTTTAGATTGGGGTATATGAAACAACAAACACCTTTCTTTTTCTGTAGGCCAATTTGAATAACACATTCTTTCACTTACAATGTACAACCCTGCCTCAGGATGCCGTGTTTTCCTTGATAGCATGTCCGAATGTGGTGTTGCCGTTGATTCAGAGGTAGCCTCTCTCAAAATTATCTTTGTGTGCAGCAATACTCACTTGTTCAGAGCTGCTTCCCCAATATATGGAGCAAATCTGATCTATTATTACAATTTAGTTATATTGAGTGTCTGAGTAAATAATCCAAAGCCAAGTGTTTTCTCAGCCATGTTTCTAAATGCTCAATAAGCTAATGCCATGGAACTATTTTTATGTGCAGGAAAGCTATGGTTTCTCTCCACGTTACACTGACATACACAACATACATTCTACAGTAGACCTTTCCCAGGATCTGACACCGTCTATCCTCTCTACCATAAATGAAAACAATGCCTCTTTCTTGACTATGTGAATATGTGGAATTATTTCTTGAACTTGTTTGCTTAGCAGTAGAAAGTGCTAACCTCAAGAATAGGACACTTGTGAGGAGCTGGTTCTTGGTAAATGTAATTCCTACCAGTACACAGGACCTAAGCAGATAGCTACAAAAGAGGGACTAACTAGCTAGTTTGAAAGCAGCATGCTTGGAATGGACAAAAACAAAGGCCAGGGCTGCATAACACTGACATTTTTATTAGAATTCATTTGTAACAAATGGAACCTGTGTCAGCAAAGAACTGATTTTCATACAGACTTCTTTCGCCACCAATGTAACGAAGTAAGAAAATAAAAAGCACGCCTTTCATTCTGTAAAACACTTACGCGTACTACTAATTAGAGGTAATTGTATTTTTTTAACAAGCCATTTTACAAGTTATTTTTTTTTTGAGTTTTCAGTCTATGCATCCAAAACGAGAGCAAAGAACACAACTGTTATCTTTGTAAAGACACTCCAAGCTTGGATGGCAAAGCCATGTAACGGATGGATAGGATGGATCTGTAGCCTTCTGATCTCTGCTGGAGTATCAGGGCACCCATATACCAATGGAAATCAAAACCCAAAAAGGAAAAAAAAAATGGGAAGGGGATTTTAAAATGACAAGAAAGACTAAAATAAAGCTAAACCAAAAATCAGCAGGAAAGAAAAACCATGTCCGCTACTATGCATTTTTCCTTTCCTGTTGTGATGTGTTATCCACAGACACATAAATGAATTTCTGAAGGAGTTTCTACATATGGGTTCAAGTAATAACATTATTGGGTGTAGAATCAATAGGGCAGTGCATAGTACAAAGGTATAGAAAGTGCAAAGTTCCCTAGAGGCCCTTCCCTCCCCTGGCTGTCCTTGCCTTGTCTAACCATGCAAACCATTTTTAAAAAAGAGCTAAAATAAAGTTCTGTACAAATCACTTTTATATATTTGATATTTTACCATTGTAACTAATTACAAAATTATACATAACTACACATACATAGGTAAATAATAGCACCGTACTGGTTATGATGATGAAAATAACTAGAAACTTGTATGTTTATGGTAATGGTGGATAATGATGTTTGCCTGGGAAATTAAACTTGAATGGTCATAGAGAAAAGTACAGAGTGGAATGCACATCAATGACAGTGGGGAGTTAGTTCTAGGAACAGCTCCTGATTCTGGAGTAGTGCCTGCCTCATCCTCCTATAGTACGCATCCCATTCATTTTCTTTTGGTGATGACTGTCTTCTCTCCTTCTGCCATATAGGCAGCTTTGGTTGTAGAGAGATGAACTGCTCAACTGGCCAGTCATTCTGGTATGTGATATTCCATTAGATCCCACATGTCCAAAATGGCATGTCTAGATGATTCAATACCTGTCTGACTCCCTTTATTTTACTAAAACCAAATTATAGCACTGAGCAACCTGGCACTTGGATAAATCTTCAATGATACAAGTGAAAAGAAAACAACAGACCCACATAGTGCACATTCTTCTCTGGTTCTGATGTAGGTTAGAGAGTCTCATTCTGAGGTAGCCTTCTAGATTCTTTATTTTTTTAGTGTTATATATATATTTCTATTTTTTCTTTTTTTGTTCATTTTTTGTTTTTTATTTTTATTTTTATTTTTTACAAAAATGCTCAAATACGATACTTGCAAGTGTTTGGTCTCTAGGAGTTTATTCTGCTAATAATGGGAAAATGTGAAAACAAATACCCTTCCATGCAGAACATCATGAAGCTAAAATTAAACCAAAATAGTATACCTGTATCAAAACTCTTTCAGAGTTCTTAGGATTTGGAGAGAGTACTTTAAAATCATATAGCATGTGGCAAAGTCATGCCACCATCCATGGCTTCCTATGGAAATGCTGTTGAAAGGTTTGGGGAGATATATACATATATGTATATATACATATATGTATATATATATATATAATTTATTGCCCCTTTCAGAAAACTCCTAATGGAATATCAAATATATCCCGAAGTTGTCTCTGTAAGTAAGACTGGTGGTTACTTCATGCTCCAGAGCAGATTTGGAAGGGATTAGAAGTGAGACAAGTTGCTCTTCCTGATGTGACAATGAGGAACGGAGAGGCCCTGATTATCCAAGTGCTTTGGGCTGGTACAATCACTAACATCCCCCACTTGGCTGAAAACTAGGAATGCATATTATTCAAAGAGTTTATATACATGTGGTAAACAGATAATACTTTAATTGAAAGATTAACAGATGTGAACAACTAATGGAAATCAACCAAAAGTTAAAAAGAAATGCTATTAAAATAGGCATCAATTATAAGGCACTCTAAATGCAGAACTAAAACCAAATCAAACAGCACAGCGCCTCCCAGGAACGCCACAGCCACGAGAAACTGCGCAGCATCTCCCAGGGACGCCACAGCCACAACATGTTTCTGACTGAAAGAGTAACATGAGTTTGGCTTTGCCCCTGTTACATATCATAAATGCAAATTTCATAGCACATACTATAGACAATATGATTGAATATACTTTTTTTTTTAAAAAAAACAACTTGATAGCTGATATATTACAACATTCTTCCCTCCTAAAGGGATATGCACTGACCTTTCCCACATGCACACCTCTTAGATATTTAAGAATTGTTATTGCACTAGAGTGTTAGAAATATTGAATTTTGTTGGAAGCCTGGCTAACAAAACAGTATTTGTGAATATGATTGGGTAGGTGGGAGAATGCAGGGCAGGAAAGTCAGGGGCGAGGTTCAATAATCAATGATGTGCACTCCTCAATTCCCTTTACAAATTAAAATTTTGAAATACTAAAAATAACTTGGAAAAGATGGTTACAATCACTTTTTATCCTTAAAAACACTAAACAATGGAAGAACTGAATGGCAGTTAAATCTTTGTGTGGACATACTGTCTATATATACATAGATACCCTTAAAATATAGATATCTATCTATATATGCATATGTTAGCAGCAACTTTATACTTTGCGCCTCCCTGTTGATTCCAAAAATAAAACAAAGCAAAACAAAATTCCCCTTGAAGCTTGCAGAGAATGGGCACTTTCTCATCAGTTATGCCAAACAAATGTGTAAGTAATATCTGTTGAGACAGATACTGTAGATTGAGTGTTGCACAAAAATGTGCAAAGTTTCAAATGATTTGAAATTTCTACAGTAAGATATTACAGATAACCATTCTACTGCTTAAAAAACCTACAATTCTGAAATTAAAAAAAATGAAGAATTACATAACTTTTTGAATTTACTTTATCGAATGATACATTTGTTTAAAAAAAAAAAGTTTACACAGTTAGAAATGAAGCACAGGGCAGCAGAATGTTTTACAACACTAAATGAAATCAAGGACTTTCTTTTTAAACATCCCCACCCTTACCCCTAAAATGTAAGTATGAGTGGCATGGGGAAAGGGGTGATGTTGAAGCAGAGTCCACCTTATTGTGAGAAGCCACACCAGCAAATGCCTTGTGCTGAACTGAGGCCCACAGGCAAGCTCTCTCTGTCCCCACCAAGCAATCTTGAACAAGATGGTAGTTCTTTGCTGTCATTTCTTCTTCCCTTTATTTCGAATCCTTGAGGTATCTGTAAATAAAATCCTTCAGATGCCTCCCTAAGTCCGGATTCTTGTTATTATTTTTCAGGTTAGATGATTAAACTGTGAATTCTTGGTCCACTTGGAAGAGTTTTTGTTTTGTAATAGTCCCACTAAGTGGCTGTTAGCTAGAAGTTAAGAAGGACTTCGCAAGTGCCCTGTATGGCTCAGAAGAGACTCCATGGATAGCGAAGGGCCTGTAGTAAAAATCCAGAAGGGATCAGGGGTTTCTACGTTGCATAGTGATCAAAGCTGCCCAGGTATTCTAGTGCGGCTCGATAGCAGAACTGGTATTGATCCTGCAGGACACAGGGTAGAAGGGGAGAGATGAATGAAATTGATATTTTAATTGAAAAATAAAACCAGCATTGTAAAGAAAAAATTATATCTCTAAGGCAGCAACACTACCACTTCAATTTAGTCTGATGACCAAGCAACAATGAGCAAAGAACAATTAGCCAGCCATGTGAGGATGTTATTAACTTCACTCATCAACCTGACTGATACACAGCTCCTAATTCCAAGCCATAATAACTCCAGTGAATATTATCTGTCTTCTTATGTGCTGTAGTCATCTTTCACAATGACCTAAGTATCTGATAATTTTCAGTTGGGAAAAAAATATGAATTTCCCTAAAGGCAAGTTGTATTTGTATGTTCTGGGTTGATTTCCACTGAATTTGAGTTTACAAAAAAAGAAGGAAAGAAGAAAAGGGGGGAAAAAAGTAGGCAAGATTGCTCAGTGGTTAAATGCACTTGCCTCTATTAGGTCTGAAGACCTGAGCTTGATCCCTGGGATCCACATAACAGAATGAGAAAAATTACTCTCACAAGTTGTCCTCCGACCTGCACACATGTGGTCTGTGGCATGTGCACTCTACTCCCACACAAACAAAAGAAAAAATATAAAAGAATCAGATCGGGCTTCAGACTCAATCAGAATTACCATCATGTCAGATAATTCCATGTAAGTGATAGAGGCAGAAATGATCCTATGCATCTATAAGAAAGAAAGTTGTGCTGGATAGTTTTTATGTCAACTTGACACAAGTTAAAGTCATCTGAAAACTGAGAGCTTCAATTAAGAAAATGCCTCCACAAGGTTGAGCTGTAAAGAGCCCATAGGGAAGTTTATTAATGAGTGATGGGCAGGGGAGGGCCCAGCCCATTGTGGGTAGGGCCATCCCTAGGCTGGTGGTTCTGGGTTCTGTAAGAAAGCAGGCTGAGCAAGCCATGGGAAGCAAGTCAATAAGCAGCACCCTCCACGTCTCTGCATCAGCTCCTGCCTCCAGGTTCCTGCCTTGTTTTAGGTCTTATCCTGACTTCCTTCAGTGATGAACAGTATATGAAAGCATAAGTCAAAAAACCTCTTTCTCCCCAACTTGCTTTTGCAGGGTGTTTTGTTGTAACAATATAAACCCAAGACAGAGTGAAAGGTAGCTGTGTAGGAGCAGCAGGCACACAAAGTGCTTATGGAGTCTTGGGCTTTCTGGCTTGCCATCCCTGAGAATGGCTGCCTACATCCAAAATACATGCATCATTTGCCCTAAAATTCAGTGTGATTGCAAGTTGTCTGTTCTAGAAGACTCACACCAAAATAGAATGATACAAAATGTTCCTTTTCTTACACAAGGAAGGGCCCTGTCATATTGAAATAAATTGGAGCATTGTTGGGGAGATGGAAAAATTACAATTTACAGATAACCACAGGGATGAGAAAAAGTAGGATTTTCCCTATAAAAGAAACTTATTTTCAGTAGCCAATGGGGCTGAAAGTAGATAGCTTCTATTTTGCTTAAATGTGCATTTTTCTACAATAAAAATGGTAATGCAAAATAAATGGAGTTTGCTTTTCTGTCTTGTCACAGTAAGTTGCTTGGCTAAGTGTTAAGGCTTTTTAAATGTCCAATTTCCCTCTGTCACCCCAACACCCATTATGTTTGTCAGGCTGACATAATGTTTTAAGTATTGCAAGCCAAATGCTTACACTATTTTGAAATCAAAGTCTGAAAGATATTGTAAATTGAAGAACACATATAAATTGTATCATTTGGTGGATATGTGAGGAATATAAACACTACCACTACGATTCTCTAAATCATGAACTTATACTGAGAAATGTACATATTAATTAGTGAATAGAAAACAGGGAATATTCAAGTTCCAAATATTTAATATGGCTGGTGGTATGAAATGAAATAAAAGCACCTAGTGTCTCTGTAAGTAAACAGAAATAAAATAGAAAAGTAAAAGTAGCTGGTGGAATATTATGTGCCAGACTTTTTTAATGTATCTACCTACAGTTAGGTACAAAGTTTTTATTAATACATACATACAAACATACATACATATAGACAGATAAACACACACATACACACACACATACACACACACACATTGAAATATGTAAAATAGCTATTTTATAGGAAAAATATGCTAACAATTTAATGTATTTCAACCTAACATACATTTTTATATAATGTCCACAACAACTTGAAAATTTTGATATTGTCTCCACATTTAAAGAAGGGGAAGATGTGGTTTTAAAATATTAAATAAATAATTGGTTTCTTTCCCCATAGTGATCCTCTGCATTTTGCAACTGTATTTTGAAACCACAGAGGGCTTAGGTTTTTGGAGGTGACACCAAATGTTTTCTTACCTCTGTTTGTACCATGGCTGGTCGCTGTGTTCTTAACATTTTGACTGTTTGGAATATATCTACAACTCCTTCATATCTCATTCTTTCCAATACAATACTCAGTGTTATGAAGACTCCAGTTCTTCCAACGCCAGCACTGTTGGGAGAACAAAGGCAGTGTGAGTAACGTGCTCATAGTCTTGGCCTCATTTGCTTTGGAAGCAGACATTCTTCTACCACTTCTCTATTCCTAGTTTCTCCACAAGCATGTTCAAGATAAAGTGGGAATGCTTTTACTATGTGATTACCAAGTAGTATGTTATGATAATATGAGAGAATAAGTAATTAGGATTGGGTCTTATAAAATAGAATGCATTTCTATAACACTGTATAAGTCCAGTTGAAAAGGTCAAGGAATAACATAAAATCTATAGAGACAAGTATGAACAGGTAAAATACAGGCTTGTATTCTTCATGTAGATGTTGAAACTGAAGACTTCACCTCTATGTAAAGTATGAGATAAATTAGAATAAGGTGAAACACATCACACAGACTTCCCCTTTCTTATGCATTAATAATCTATGAAGGACATGTCATCATCTAAACAGGTAACAAAGTGTGTAACAAGGCATATAAAGCACTTCAGTATCAACATTGGGTTGGATATGAAAAAACAGATTCTCTAACAGACTTTTTGTTATGGGATGATTTTCCTCTTAGCCTTTGGGAAACTATGAATATCCTCCATGCATTGATTGTACAAATATCACATTATACTTCAATTTCAGGAAAGCTATGACTTTCAACAGATTCTTAAAAGGGCCTTTGGCAGTATATCTAAGAACCAAGGAGCTCTACACTGAACTACTTATTTTCAGGTGACCAGCAGCTAAAATACACCAAATTTCTTTCTACCATTTCAGTAAGGTTTCTTTCTGTTTCCTTTGGTATTTTAGGATAATTCCTGAATCTTCACAGCAGCAAGGAAAAACAACTAATTGATAGCCCTTGTACTCTTAAGAAATGACATCTGGGGGTTTAGTGAATGAGAACACTGAATAATCTGAAAAAAAAAAAAGTCCCTCCATTTTTGGACCTTAATTAAATGGTATGTGTAACGCTTGGGCACAGGCTGTAGAAAATAGATGGATTCATTTACTCCAGGATGGAGCTGACAGGCATATATAAATAGTGTGTGCTTTTACAAACTGCAATTTCTCATGAATCTAAGGAAAAGTGCTAAGTGAGGCTTTAAATCAATGGGCAGTTGTTTAAAAAAGGAGCTGAAGTTATTCACACCCCACAACAGTCAAGGGACCTTGCAGATCTCTTCCGCCCTGAAAGTCTCACACTCATGAGAGACTCTGAACTGTGACAATTTTGTCGAATCATCCAGGTATTCCAGGATGTATCTTACTTTGATTTGGTTAATCAAATGTAACCAAAAATGTAGTGTTTCTGGATTTCTATTTAGAATTTTCAAGAAAGGAGCAGGCATCTGCCTCATTAAGTTCTAAATTTATTGAATCTCAGTATGATTGTTTAATATTGTAGAAATAAATGTTATTCCAGGGTATTCAAAAACAAGAAAAGATATGTATCTAGAAGACTTTGGGATTAATGAGATATGTGAATATACATGTATATAACATGTGAACCTTTATACTAAGGAATTTCTCAGTCATTGTCTAAAAACAACCCCAAAGAGAGGTAACCCAGGGTTCAAGTTTAAATTATGAATATCAGATATATTCTTTTCCTTAGAGGTCATACTGAGAAAGTCTGAATTAAGTGGAGAAATTATGTGCTAGATTAAAACAAACAAACAAAAGTACACTAGATGTTTCAACTCTAGATGATGATTTCAACTTTCAATACTAGAGACATCATATCCTATCTGGTCTTTAGTTGCATATAACAAGGGATTTTTGACAGCATAAAACAAAATTTTCCAAGTCTGAGAAATAAAGCATTGTTAGAAATGATCACAGAGACCCGGAGAGAAAACTGAAGCTCACTGTTAAACATCTTTGGAAAAGTATAGATCCAGGACAAGAGCATGTATCCTGACACTTATGTCTTAATTTTTCTATTTTGATATCTTGCTTTCTATGGTATTAAAAACAATAGTGTTTAAAGCACCAGACTATTTAAACATAAACGCTTTCAAGACAGACTATAAACATATTAAAAACTGAAACTTCAAACTTTTAGAATCCTGAAATACTGTAGTTTCAAACAAAATAGGTGAAGTCCCTTTATTGTGTTTTGCACATGCAGCAACTTCCACATGCACTAAATTTATGGTGGATGTCTGAGGCGTTCGCTTAGTATTTCTATTAACTTCAGTGACTTAAATTACAAAATGCTCTAGAAACTGTTGAAAATAATTAAATTGAAGGTGCTTCATTTTCTGATAGAGCAACAATTTTCAAGCAAATTGCATTCTGAACTGAGGTACCATACTAATCACTTATTGACTTGCAGGAATTAGTATTGCTATTAAGGCTTGGCAGCTACTCACAGTTTTTTCAAGAGATAAAGGGAAAGATACAAAAAGGTAGTTGTAAGTGCAGCTACACAAAAAGAAACCAAACATGGACAGGGATTAGTACTACTACACATTATTGTTAGGGGACACACTGACAATGCCTGGAGACACAAAGCTTTTTTTTTTTAAACAAAGGATCAATTTGGGGGATAAAAACATTCCTCTAATTCTTTTCATTTTATGGAAAGAAAAAGAAACAAAAAAAAATCTTTGTCTCATAGAATGTTCTGAAAATAAATTTGAATTAAACAGATTTATTATAACAAGCCTGCATACAAAGTGAATAAAGAACAGCCATTTTCAAAGCTACTAAGCATCAATCATAAATGTCCAGTCAGCCTTAGTGACTCCTTGCTCACCTGCAATGCACCGAAATGGGCCCATCTTGGCCAAACTGCTCCTTTGTTTTATGGACTTGGCCAATGAAATCAATAAATCCTTCTCCAGACTTTGGCACTCCTTGTTCTGGCCAGTCAGTGAACTGGAACTGCCTCACTGTTCGGGACTGGCCGTCCTTTAGAGGGGAAGCCACATAACCAGTCATGACACAGCATGCCAGGAGAGTTCAGCAAGTACAGAAACCACAAGAGCATTCATATCCCCCCCCAAAAAAAAATAAATAAAAAGAGAAGAAACATATTAGGAACATGTCCAGAGAACTTAGTCATGTGTGTGTATTATCTCCTGCTAACATTGTTAACATTTATATATATATTTAAATTACAAATTTGAGTTATACTCTTCAGAAGCACTACTGAGCCTCAAAGTCTAAATCTGAAATCATAAAATACATACATACATACATATATGTATTTATATATGTGCACATGTATACACACACACACACACGCACACACACACACACACACACACACACACACACACACACACACATATGTAACCCCCAAAATCTTATATCATCTACTTCAATATAATAAATTCTTCACATTGAAAGGAGTATGCAGACATGGCATCTACATCAGAGGCTTGCTGTTCTCACAATGATTTCACATCAGCCATGCATGTTTATTTCTACCATTGTAAATTACAAATGGCAGCATTTAAAGAATCTAATATAAACCAGGTAGTTGTTGACCTGGCTACCCCACATGTCTCTGAGGTAAACACTTTCTAGTCATGTGTGAAGCACAGCATGAACCATGTAATCATGCCTAAATTTCAGCTTAAGGACACTGTGCCAGTTTGTTTCTGTCAACTTGACACAAACCAGAGCCTCTGAGAGAAGGAAACATTGATTAGAGAATTGATTCCATCAGATTGTCATATGTGCACCTCTGTGGGCATTTTCTAGGCTAATGATTGATATGGGAGAGTGCAGTCAACAGTGGCAGTGCCACCCCTAGACAGGTGCTCCAGGGTGGTATAAGAAATCAAATGAGCCATGGAGAGCAACACAGTAAGCAGTGTTCCTCCATGATCTCTGCTTCGATTCCTGCTTCCAGGTTCCTGATCTGAGCTTTTGCCCTGGTTTTCCTTCATGAGGAACCTGGAAACCAAATAAATCCTTCCTTCCCAGTTGTTTTTAGTCAGTGTTTTATCACAGATACAGAAAAGGAAACTAATGCAGAGAGAATCCAAGGGGATTATTTGCAAGCATCTCCCCTTTTTTGTCAGAGGTATCTTCCTGACTAGCTTCAGGAATTTAGTAGTCTACACGAACAAGCCTAAAATTGTATGAAAACAAGCCATATCTAAAACATGATAATCCATTTAAAAAAAAAATAGGTGAATTCCTTTTACTATAATGTTTTGTAAACACAGCAATTCCCACAAGCACTAAATTAATGGTGGATGGCTAAGGCATTTACTTGGTATTTCTATTTACTTCTTTCTAAAGAAAGTATAAAAAACTTCTCTACGCTCAAGAAGAACCATGTTAAGAACATAGGGGCATGAGATACTTCAAATTCTTTCTGGGATTCTTTGAAGTACAAGAGCAGAAGGGACCCTTTGCTCATAGATACAGGGATTCCTGCTCTGACTCACACCGGGAAGCATAACTAAACTCAGGTTTACTGGGACTGATCTCATTTGAAGAGGTGCTCCCAGTGGCTTCCTGCTTCCCATTCTTGGGAACTAATCTTTCTTTCTAAGATTCTTTTGGGCCTAGGTATGCACATTTCTAAGATTTGTAGAGATAACTCAATTCCAGGCAAATTGGAAAGACTTAAGTCCTTGGGCAATGCTACCCATTTTGGTCTTATATCATATCAGCACATTTGTTTTATACCACTGTGGTTTGTAATTAGGAAATCACTCAGGATGAAGCAGAAAGAAGCCTCAATTCAGGATGGCCACACACCATGTACCCTAGTGGTGCAGATTAGATGCTTGAGAATAGAAGAACAGAGGATCACACCAACTTCAAGAGAATAGAGAAGAACATACAAAGTATTTGGCATCATCTCCAACTCTTAGATGTTTACTATGGAAGCTTGATTTATTCCCCCCTTTTCCTGGGAAAATTTGGGGTACAGAGTACAGGGAATTAAGTCAGAGCCTGAGCAATGCATAATTGTCTTCTGAGTGTCCTGGAAGTTGCATTTTTTTTTTTTTTTTTTTTTTTTTGGTTTTTCGAGACAGGGTTTCTCTGAGTAGCTTTGTGCCTCCTGGGACTCACTTGGTAGCCCAGGCTGGCCTTGAACTCACAGAGATCCACCTGGCTCTGCCTCCTGAGTGCTGGGATTAAAGGCGTGCGCCACCACCGCCCGGCGGAAGTTGCATTTTTGACCACAGTCACTTGTAATGTCAAGAATAAGTCATGTGCACAAATACTGTTGAGAGGAGAAACCTCCTGCCTTTTAAAGGTTAGTTGCTTCCCGATGCTGTATTCTCACATGCCAACTGGCTTTCTGAACTCAGGACCTGAGATCAGAAGCACACCGCGAGCACGCACAACGAGGGCTCTGACAGTTAACCACAGGGAGACTTTAAAACAAGGTGAGCGAGTTCAGCTTTCCTCTTTCTTTCTCAATATGATTAGGTTTAACTTGAACGTGGTAAATGTGTTCCCTGTGGGTTAAACCTCTATGTTTCTTTCTA
The DNA here is from genome assembly GCF_049852395.1 of Peromyscus maniculatus bairdii. Taxonomy (NCBI): domain Eukaryota; kingdom Metazoa; phylum Chordata; class Mammalia; order Rodentia; family Cricetidae; genus Peromyscus; species Peromyscus maniculatus. Next base: position 97,245,684 of record NC_134853.1, read on the forward strand.
TTACCAGAAATAGCTAGGAAGTTTACAAGTAAGTAACTTAGGCGTTTGACTCACACTGATGGGATAGTGGCAGGCATCAGGGCACAAGTACTTAAACAATTAAAAGAGATCTTGGAACATAATGACTTCCTTGAAGTACTCACATTTAGAGTAACTGATACACTGCACTTCTTAGGATTACCACGGGTCTATCACCTGAGCCAAGCCTCCTGTGAATCATATTCTCTCTGTCTCTGTTTCTGTCTCTCCCCTTGTCATAGCCAGGGCTAGGCTTCAGGGACTAGCAGACAGGCATGAGCTGTGAGAAAGCTGCTTTCCCCCCACAAAAAACACAATGGATCAACTACACACTATCCACTGGTGTTTTAGTTAACCCACCCACTATGACAGTTCCAAAAATAAAGCAGGGCTTTGAGCTGACCTGGTCTCCCCTAAGATGTGTTTGCAATCATGGTGTGTGAATGGCTAATGGCAAATATATTAAAGTTTATGCATAGAATCCCCTACATCAGAGCTGAACCTTGGACTCAGCAATCTTTGTAAGAAATGCAGAATGAAAATTAGCCAACAAGGGTTGTCAGTTCACAGCTCTCATGGACAGACACATTAGCACATGGAGGAAGAAACCATGCCAGGAAGCAAATTAGAATGTGCAAGGCTTGTCAGAACCTTCCAAGGAATGCCATTTGCTTTGCAGTTTGAAAGTCATACCAAATTAACCTACAAGCCCATATGACCTCAAGGGCTGTACAAACAACAACATATTTACAGCCTGGAGTAATGAAGAAATCAAAAACTCTCCAATGAGAATGTGCTGAGAAGGTGAACTTAAGTGCAGCCAACCAATCAGTAAATGTTTCCCAACACAAGCACTCACCAAGCAAGTCCCCAAAGCTGGGCTTCCAGGTGTTACATTTGAAGGGAAGCCAAACCTGGGTTTATGAGAACACTTCCCAGACAGAGGCAGAGTTACAAATTCTTTTCCTTTAAAGTCATCCATAATGGGTGATTTCTTTTCCTTTTGAGAATGGTTATTTGGCCAATGTTTCTCCCAGAGAAGTACACTTAGCCCTAATTTCTAGCTAGTGGAGGAGCTGAACTTACCCTGGCATCTGTGACCTTGAATTCCCTCAGGATATACTGAGGCATGTTGTACTCAGCCATCGGATCTACAACAAAATACTGGTATCTTGCAGATCGTTCTGCTGGCCAGTACTGGTGACATTTCTCCTAAAAGGACAGATTAATGTTAAACTCTATAAGGTGAAAACAAAGTTATGCCTATCTAAATTTTTTCTCTTGTGAATTAAACTCTAAAATCAAGGCAGTTTCAATTGCAAGTACCTATGCTTTTGGACCTCTAGCCTGAAGACAGACAAACTATCTGGTGTAATCTTTTTTCCAAAAAAAACCATGCACAGAGTCTGGCAAATCATACCTGCTTATTAAACACCAGTTGAACTGCCTGCTTCAATTGGACCTACAAATTATTTAAATAATTACGTAAGTCTTTGGGCAATGCTAGCCATTTTGGTCCTGTAACTACGTCAGCACATTTGTTTTATACCACCATGGTTTGTAATTAGGAAATCATCAAGGATGAAGCAGAAAGAATCATCTTCATTGATCCAGTTCAATCTTAGCTGTCAACTGAGGAGCCTGGGGCCCTGGGAGTTCTGGTGACTTGTGTTGTTAGCCTTGCAGAATCAGCAGCCAGATTAAGACAAGCCAGATAACTTCTTGGCTAATATCCTTTTGCTTTCTAAATGAGCTCTAAAAGTTGGGTTTTGGCCATAAGTCTGTTGTGTAATTTATAAAAATAAGAAGCAGAATGAGACTATCTCTAACAGCACAGCAAACATGCTTTCAGGTACTCTACCTGGTGGCAGGGTTTCAAACATCTTTGATGCTACTTTATGTGTACTTCAGAATAATTATTATTAAGAGATGGATTTGCTATTACAACTTTAGAACTACTAGGTAGCTTTCCAGCACCATGCTCAATGGACAGGGAAAATACAGGTTGGCCTAGGAGTGAAAGTCATGAATATAAGTTCCTTTACATGTGGGAAATGATGTCCCACTTGACCATAAAATTCTAGCCTACTCAGGCAAAAGGTAACCAGCATATGCTGAGAGTCAAATATAAGTCAGTGGGCACCACAGAGTGACTTATTTGTCTCTACGATAGCATGTCATTGTATCTAGAGTACTGAGTCTTTCAAAAACATGTTCATTAGTGAGCTTGATGTGATTTTCCAAATTGGATGACATACTTACTCTGCCCATTTCTCTCAGCTTGGTGAGCATCACAACAATGGTAGAGTTGTGTTCCCAAAGCATGCGCCAAAAGTCTTCAGTTGTCTCTGCTAAGGGCCCCTGGGTAGCAATGTAGGCTTTCTGTTGTCTTAATGGAGAGAATGAAAAGAAAATGTTAAACTACTTTGATTACATGCACAAATTGATTTGTGAATTGTTAACACTAGTCCTACATACATTATTAATTCAATTGCAGGAGATTCCCATTAGGATACATAATCAATAAGATCACTTAGTACATGTTGGGGACTGCAAAATCAATTGTGTTGTTAATATTATTATGTATGTCTTTATCATTGTTATTTAAATTTAGTGCAGTGCTAATAGATCAATTTCATGTATTATATAAATCACTTAAATGCTGATGTGTGTAACTTTACTTTCTAGAAACAATGCTCAAACAATATATTAAGCTTATGAAAAATAGCTGCTTTATCAACTTCCAGACCTAACTGGTTTCTGAAAGAATAGGTTAGAAGGTCAGATTAAAAGAAGCAATAACCCGTGTCGGAGGAGTTGGTTTGGGTAGTATCTGCTTTTCAGATCCTCAGCACTCATGCAAAGTGTGTGAAGCATGTGTGTGGAGGTAACAGGTGGACTGCTAGATCTAATTAGCTAGCCAGTTCAGCAGAAGGGATGAGCTCTAGGTTCAACGAGAGACCCTTTCTCAAAAAGTAATCTGGAAAGCAACTGAGGAAGAAATGTAAAGCTGATCTCTGATATCCACATGCACACCCCTCAACATACCCACACTGGTATTGCACACATACCCCCAACACACTGACACTGATATAAACATGCACAAGTATCATACTCACCCACATGTACACACACATATAAGCATGCACATATATCACATAAGTATATTTCCTCACCCCAACATTCAACAGAAACTCCATTACTATTGCTTAATCTAAAATTAAATAATAATAATAATAATAATAATAATAATAATAAAAAACCACTCCTAACAAGGCATTGAATGATGATCTGTTCAGAAAGGAAATGGCTTTGAATTGAGATAAAACACTTTGTGGTCATAAATTTAGGGCACATGCAAATATCAAGGCTTTGAATTGCTAGGGGAGCACGGGTAGATACCTGTATCCATCAAGAAAACTGGCATTGATGTAATCAGAGCCCTCTACTCCTCGGATAGGCTGCAGGCACACCCTTGTGGATTCATATGGCATAATATTAACAAGGCGGTTTTTGAATTTATTACATGGAAGATTGGCACTGATGAATCTTGAGGTGTGAGCTTTTGAGCTTGCTAGACGCTGTTGATTTAAAAAGAAAAAAATCACAAAGATAATTTTAACCAATGGTTTGAATGCAATGTGCCCAAGATGTCCTTTTTAGATATCAATCTTCAGTTTACTTGATAGTAAATATTCAAAGCCTATTTTCTTTAAGCTAATCATTCCATATAGACTACTGGATAGTGTAAACATTGCATTTCAAGAACACGATTTCTGAATTTAAATTAGGACATCAAGGGCCCCTGGTATTGTTAGGGAACAAAAAAAGAGGAGAGAAAAAAGAAGAAATTGTTTTATAATCTGATACCAGATGAGAAGATTAAATGAACCTTGTACTTCAAAATCTGAAAGATAACAAAGTGAAGCCTATTTCAAAGACAAAATTACTTGCTGATGAGTAACCACATCATAGCCAATGTCATACCTTAAATTCGAGCTCCATTCCAGTGACATTCTCCCCTGTTTCTATTTGTGTCAGCTTCTGAATGTAGGCATACAAGTTTCTAGCCGGCACTTCGGTATTTCCACATGTCACTGCTTCTAACAGCGCATCATGGATAAAGATGTACTGGTCCTCTGTCTGCACCATGTAATTCCTCTGGGCTCTCATTAAAGTTACATGGCCATAAATATCTACAGTTTTTTCATGCTTTATTCTTTCTAACATGGCATCTATTACAATGAAACAGCCAGTCCGGCCAACACCCGCACTATAAGAAAAAGAGACAGGGAGGGAAGGCCACATGAATTTAGCAAGAAACTATATATAAGAAAGTCTTTATAATTTCATTAACCAGATTTCAAACCAAGGAATTCAATTCAAATGGCTATTACAAGGATTTTCAATCACTCTGGAGTAAAAAATATTAAAGCACCATATTAAAAAAAAAACAAAATAATGAGTAAGGTTCATTTCATTTCATAATCTAGAAAGTCTTTATAAGTTCATTAACTGGATTTCAAACCAATGAATTCAATTCAAATAGCTATTACAAGGATTTTCAATCACTCTGGAGTAAAAAAAAATATTAAAGCACCATCTAAAAATCAAAATAATGAGTAAGGTTCATTTCATTTCATAATCTAGAAATCCTAAATCCAAACTTACAGCCATCATTGGTCCTTTCACACAATACAGGCATTATTTTGTTAATTTTATTTATTTTTTAAATTTACATTGTGACTGCAGCCTCTGCTACCTCCTCTTGTTCCACTCCCTCCTCCCACCTCCCCTCCGTGGCCCCCTTAATCCATTCTGCTCTGTCTTCACCCAGAAAAGGGCAGGGCTCCGGTGGACATCGGCAAAGCATGGTCTATCAAGCTGCTGTAAGACCAAGCACCTCCTCCCAAAGATACAAACATTAATTAGGCTGTTTAGATTCAGGATATTTTTTCAGTTATTGGTCTATATACAATTAGAGGGCCACATGTTGCAGTTCCTGTCTGTAATCCTGATACTTGAGAGGCAGAGGCAGGAAGATCAGGAGTTTGAGGCTAGTCTGGGAGATACATAAAAACCTGTTTCAAAACCACGAACAAAAATATCTAATTAGGCTTTTTTGTTTGTTTTTTTCAAGACAGGGTTTCTCTATGTAGTGTTCATGCCTGTCCTGGATCTTGCTCTGTAGACCAGGCTGGCCTCAAGCTCACAGAGATCTGCTTGCCTCTGCCTCCCAAGTGTTAGGATTAAAGACATGCACCACCACTGCCCGGCCTAATTAGGCTTTTTAGATAAAGCATCTTAGTTTATTTTTGATTGAAGAATAAAAATGAAATCAAAGTATCTACTAAATAACTTAAGTATTTCTTGTTGTAAAATTCTGTAAGGAAGTTTTAAAACTAATCTAGTAAAATATATAAAATTATTATAGGAAAACGTTGAATAGTAAAAATCATGCAGGGTAGTATTTAGGAAAACTCTAAATAAATTAAAATGAAAGTGTTAAACAGTAAAAATAATGCATGGTAGTATTAAGAAAAATTATAAATAAATTAACAATCAGTTGAGAGTGTATGTTCCTTCTAATTTTCTTTTCTTTCAAAGTTAAATGTACTTGAAAATTCTCAGTACAATTCAAACATTCAGGATGGGGATATAAAGGCTTCAACCTTTGTTACACAAAGAGATTTACGGTAATTTTTAAACTCCATTATGCGTGGACTTACAGGCCAGTGCTCCAGTAGGAAAAAACAGACTCAGAAAAAAGGACAAGAAAGAAGCAATCCATAATGGCTGGCAAAGTCTGCTGCTCCAAGGAGACAGGCGCATTTAAGGAAGTGGCTTACAGAAGCAAGGGATTAAAACACCGAGCATCCTCTAGTATGGAAAAGGATACCAAGAAAATAGCACACCTTTGTTCCTGTAGTGTCAAATTAAGCCTTGTGTTTCCTTTGATCTAATCCTTCAAGCTGGACACATTTATGTGTCCAGAATGGATCAATGGAAAATGACTTCCTACTTTTGATTATGTGTATTTGCCTCACAGTAAATATGCATTCAGCAGGAAGAGGTACCTATTACCAACATAGAGTCTGTTCTAGTTTTTTTATGTTGCCAAAGTCAATTTGGCAGGAAGGGTTTATTTTCACTTAAAGCTTACAGTCCATCATTGAGGGAAGCCAAGACAGGACCACAAGGCAAGAGCTTACAGCAGAAACCAATGCAGGAATGCTGCTTACTTGCCTGACTCCAGGCTTTCTTATACAGCTCAGGCCCACATGCCTTGGGGATAGTGCTGCCCGAAGTATGCTGGACCCTCTTATATCAATTAGGATCAAGAAAATGTCCCATGAATATGCCCATAGACCATCTGATAGAGACAGAACTTCAATTGAGGATCCCTCTCCTAATGTGTCAAGTTGACAAACAAGATTAGTCATTACAGACTCTTGGTAGCAGATCGTTTCCTTCATTTATGACACGCTACTGTCTGCTGGCATCTGTGTATTTGTTTTTATTTAGTCTGTACAACTGTGAATCTACTCTTTAGTCAATCAATGAAGTGTTTTGCTAAGTCAGAAAGGGGACATGGCAATATGATGACTTTCTTCTTATCATTAAAGATTCTGAAACCTATCTAAGAATGTAATGATTTACATAACTATGTTACAAGAAAAGACAGGACTGTGTTGGTATAGATTGGAAATGGGGCTAGAAGGATAAAGAACTGAGGTACTAGACCAACAAGAGAAGAAATGATTTCAAATCATACTGCTGCTTCTGGGAGCTACATGTGAAATTTTTCATAGATCTAGACAGACCCTAAAAGGTCTGTATTAAGGAGTCTGCCTAAACTACCCAATGAATGAATTTGATAAATACCAGGTCCAGTCTCAAATGAACTGGCAGTTGCTCTGATCACTGCAGAACAAATCCAGCTTCCACACAGGAACCTATTGTTGGTAGACTATACAAATTTCATACAATCATGAATTTAAAATTGCTTATGGCTTTATGCTCTGTGCCAAAGGCTCCCAGATTCTAAGACTCGAAGTTTTAAGCTCACAAACTTACATGACATTGATAGATCCTACAAAAAGCCTTTTGAGAATGAAGAATGCTGTATTTTTTTCCTTTTATTTTGGCATGGTTTCTAATGAATACTGGTATATGTAACTCTTCTTAGTGCAAAACACACTACAAATCTATCTGAGACTATATATCAAGTTGACTATAGTTATGGCAGGGGCATTCTCTTAAACCCCGACCTGGCACCATTCAAATGTCTAGATGGCATGGTGTTCTATAGTGTTACAGAAAGGTACTGCAGAATCTTAGGAGACTGAGAGGAATAATTCCAACTCAAAAGAGTTCAAAGCTTTTTATAGTAATGATATTACAACACCCCCCTCCAAAGGAAGGAAAACAAATCAAACATGTACCCGAGTCTAAGATAAAAAAATTGTGAAAAGAGACAAAAGGGAGGCTGTGACTTGAACAATATGTATTTTCACTCTATAAAGCACAGCAAACTGTTCACTGTTTACTCTTGTTGTTCATAGAGAGGACAGGAAGGAATGGGCCTCCTTAGAAATTATGTGTTCTCGTTTTTCTGAGGTAGTCATTTTCAGGCTTAAGGATTAGAAATATGCTCATCTTAAAGCAAGTCTAAAAAATAAGGTACTTTTCCAGGTCCTAATTTGACCTTGAGTATGTCATATAAACTGTGTGGGTTTTATTTATTTATTTATTTATTTATTTATTTATTTATTTATTTATTTATTTTCATTTTTATTACATCTGATAGTGATAATAGCTCTAGTTAATTAATGAGTCTAATTATCCAGTAAGTCTTAAGGCTGAATTAAACTTATCAAGGTTTCTGCAAACAGAGGAAGAGGCAGTTCTTTTATAAGTGCATTTTTTTTTAGTTCTATCTCCTAAGACAACAAGGACACAAGCAACAAAACTCTGGGAAAAGTCTTTTCTGTATTATTTGATTTAGCTTTTAAAATCTTGCCTTAATCTACCTCTTCACACTGTTCTAGAGTCTTTCTGTATTTCCAACTAATAATACCTCAAGTGCTTTCACATACACTGCCTTGACAAATGAGATGTAAGCCAAGAGCTTTTCCACTGTAGGTCTTGGTGTCTCGGTTGTACATGATAAATGCTAGTTTCTTTCTTTTAAAATTAGCAACATTTGGGTCCTTTCCTCAAGGCACAGAGCTCATGGCAGGTGGTAGAGCTAAGACTCAAGTTTGTCTTTCATTTGACCTAGGCAACACATCCTGATTTTGATGCAGGCCATTCCTCCATAATAACCCTTATCAATATGTAGCTATCCCTTAGGAAGTTTTCTTGAGAGGCCTTCTTGGCTTGTAAGACAATAGTTGAGGCAGTGTGGGGAAACATCTGATACTATATTGGGCTTGATGGTAGCAAAAGGGATTTCATAATCATCCAAAGCAGGGAAGAACCCCAAAGATATAATTTTATAAAGTTTATAAAATTTTATATAATATAAATATATTATATAAATATAAATGTAAAATAATAATTTTATAAAAATTTTACTAAAGAAGACTTGTGTCATTGTTTTGTGTAATGAGTCTACTGAGTAAGAGGATGGACCAAAGATGAATTCTAAATGTCATCTGTCTAAATCTACAGCCAGTCCTTCTCACTGTGTCTTAGTATTTGTGTTAGTTTTCATTTTTAAAACACTGTTATGTTGCTATGATCGGGATCAAAGAAAATAGCTTAAGGTGAGAAAGGACTTAGCTTGGCTCACTGCTTCAGTGGGATCAGCCCTTATAGTAGGGGCAGTGTAGGAGACTAGATCAATCACCTAATGTTAGCCAGGAAGAAGATGGGAGACAGAAAAGACCGAAGAGAGGGAGAGGGAGGAGAAGGAAGAAGCAGGAAGAGAGAAAGGAAGAGGGAGATGGAAGAAGGGAGGGAAGAAGAGGGGACAGAGAGAAGCAGAGGGGTAGAGGAATGGAGACAATGACAGGCTGGCTTTTTTCTTTTACTGTATTCTTTCTTTGTTCTCAGTCTATGGATGGTTCTACAACCCCTTAGGCTATCCTTACAGAAATATGCTCTATAAATCTCTCAGATGCTTCACAACCTAGTAGACAATCAAGATTAATCATCAAAGGAGTGTTTGGGTTTCAAACCCGTTTCCCTGGATTGTCTCCTTTATAAACATGTCCCTGATCTGTGTACTTCTGACAGCCCCACAGAGGGGAATTGCCTTTCAAACCTTTCATCCTTCTCTCATCCCCCTCTGTCACTCACCAAGAGTTTCCAAGTTCATGAATCCTAAGAGGGCAGCTCTTCCTTGGGCCCAGCTGAAACCTACATTCCAAGCCACCAGAGCCTCAACAGTGGCATGTGTGAGACTCGGCAGCAGCTTCTCCAGGTGGCTCATTTCTTCGTAGCCTCTCTCCTTGACACTCAGGCACAGATGTTCCAAAGGAACTTACTCTCATTTTACCTTTTACCCTGTACAATACTGAGCCATATACCATAAACATTTTGGCTTTTTCTCTATCTCTTCTTTAGTTGATGAGCTGGATGTGGTAAAAGGCAAATACTAATTGTTCATGAATTCTGCTTAAATATAGGTATATTCTGAAGGCAACATTTAAAATACATTTTAATTCCTTATAATATAATGTTCTTGAGGTGAAAATATTACGTGATGATGTGTTGTTAGCATTCCTTCACAGTGGCTTCTGATTACCTGAGCTTGCTATATTCATACTACAAAATGAGAAAATGCTACCTTTGCCTTCTAAAGAGTTGGTTGTTCATACCATTAACATATTAAATATCCACTTTTGGGATTTCCTGTGATATTGTTACCAAATTTATACTAGAATTATTTTAGATACTTTACATTTCACTTTTCTAATGTGGTTCATCTATTTTTTGAGTTTCTTTGTTATATATTAGTTGGCTGGAATATTTCTTTAGTATTTCATATAGAATATGCACAAATATATTATTTCTGATGCCCCATGTATCTGACAACTTCTATGTTTTTGTGTTTTTATTTTGGCATTTACAAGTCCACTACAGCTTGGCTTCTTATACTACATGGGCTCTGGTACAATCTGTCTCAAGTACCAAGAATACTGCTCCATTCTGCCACTGTACCTTGAAGAGGACATACATTTGTTTGGGTTTTGGCTATTTAAAATAATATTTGCCAAAAAGTACCTACAGATATTTTGTTTTTCTTGGAGGTACAAAGTTTTAACTAGGTAAGTTTAGTCTCTAATATTATGACTAAAATTTCATGTCTCTTAAACCATATGTTTATGATAATATTCATGATTTGCCCTCATCAAAAGTCAAACAAGACTTGAGTCTGCCTACCTCTGGCTCTTTGTTTATGTTGATCTTTCCATCTTCTTATAATTGCCACCTGCTAGCATCAACCTTCTTTAATTTCTGTACCCCAAAAGAAAATTTCCTCTGTGGATTCTACTTCTGCAACAATAGGTTCTCTACCGTCAGGTTTGGTTTTGCCAGTCGATAATCACACCAGCACAGGGGAAGAGACAATGGCCTCCTTGTCTCTGTGTACTCAAGTATTTCACATAGCAGAGAATTTCCATGCCAGAGAAACTGAAGGTGATCAACTTGAGTTGCAAAACCAAAGGATGCAAGAGTAAAACTATCAGACCTTTTCCTAGATCACAGCAAGTCACATTCCCAAACCTCACCATGGGACACTCCATTTATGCACCATTACAAAGTAATGCAGTCTGTTAAAGAGTTCCATATGATGGAAACAACTCAAAGATAGGCTTTACCCCAGCTGCTAAGAAACAGCAGTCCTTAGACACCAGTCTACATCTGTAAAAAACAGAATCCTGAAAACTAAGAGCTTTCACAAGTGTGCCAGATGACTTCTGTTTGGATTTCTGAGTTCCCACAGCAGCACTTTCCTGCCTTCTCCAATTTACTCCATTTTTAGATGTCAATACCTGAGTGCAGTGCACCTCTCAAAATGAAGGATTGAGTTTTGAAAGCAAATGCATTTTTCTTTGATGCTGAACCTGAGTTCCCCACAGCAGCGATAATGACGAAGCCCTATTTAGTGTTGTTTGTTTCTCATCATTTCAACAGCCTTCAACCTGAAACATGATAAGGACAGCAGAACTGATAAACTACCCTTATTTTTATCTGTTTTCTGTCAGAGTAGTTGCCAAGCACTGAGACAAATTTTTCTAAATATCTTTCAAAAAAGGAGTGTATCACCCTGTGCTTCAGGCTGAGGCCAGCACAATTCAGCACATTTATTATGGTAGAGAACATTCCAGCAAAAGGGAAGAAGACAGCACTTTCAAATCAAGCCCAGTTTATGCTGGTCCCACTCTGTTATGGTTGGAATAAACTTGGCTTTCCTAAGTTGCCTTCTGGTTGGATAATGATGCCATTAATGAGAATCAGAACACAAACTCCAGATTTCTTGTGACTTCTCTAGCAAACCCAATGATTGTTAAACTTTAGTTCTTAAAACCAAAGAATTTCTGTTAGTGATAACCACTGCAGTGTTTATACATGGAAAGACTATGCAACCCATTAAATAAGCACGCCTATCAGGCAATTGTTATTACTTCAATATCATCACTCACCCAGTTATAAGATTTGTTTTCAATTTCTAAAAACATGATTGAGTTAGTCCCATGAGTTGAAATATGCTTAATGTCCCATGATGTGATACAGTAGTAATGTGTAAAATGAGAAATGTTAAGAGGCATAAGGGGACTATTTTGCACTAAAACCATTCTGGAGATGAGCTTAAGAGTTGGCTTTTCTGCCTAATTTAGTAGAGTTTTAATGCTGACCCTCAGCTGACACATCACTGGTCTGGCAAAGGACAGCAGAATTCGGAAGCCTCAGAGATCAGTGAGTTGGATGAGAATACAGTAAAATAGAGCCAAAAATTATTGCAAGCATTTTGTACATCTATCAGTTTGTAATTTGATTGGATGTTAAATTTCAGCTATTAAGAATGGCATTTATGAACTGCAAGTTTATTTCAAAAGATATCTATGGGAAGGTATTGGGTTTTATGAGCAGTTTTACAGCTGTAATCTGGTGACCATTCTAATAAAACTCTGAAGGAATTCTGATGAGGCTTCTGTTTTGAATCTCTTCTTTCGCTCATTTAAAATGAATGCTTAGCTTAATTTGTTGCTGTTATAGCCATGCCTAGGGCATTTAGGGCATTATGAAAATAAATCCAGTGATATTTTGTATTTCTAGTATCTCCTCCACATTGGCTAATGAAGGAAACAGTGAAAATTCCTTTTTTTTAAAGATTTGTTTGTTTGTTTGTTTGTTTGTTTATTATGTATACAGTATGCCTGTATGTCAGAAGGGGGCACCAGATCTCACTATTGATGGTTGTGAGCCACCATGTGGTTGCTGGAAATTGAACTCAGGATCTCTGGAAGAGCAGCCAGTGCTCTTGACCTCTGAGCTACCTCTCCAGCCCCAAAAGAATGGATCTATGACATACTTAAGTGTTAGATTTTTTTTTTTAATGTTTTGTTTTTCGAGACAGAGTTTCTCTATGCAGTTTTGGTGCCTGTCCTGGGACTCACTCTGTAGACCAGGCTGGCCTTGAACTCACAAGAGATCTGCCTGTCTCTGCCTCCTTAGTGCTGGGATTAAAGGCGTGCACCACCATGGCCCGGTGAAAATTCTTTAACATAAATATTTATCTGTTCAGTTCACTTATACATATTATGAAATAGAAACTACATAGTTTTGAACAAACATTAAAATGCAGAGTTGATCCATGCTATTTAACAGAGACTGTATGCCTACCTAGTGTACTTGTTTTGGAAAGTAATTCTGTATCATTCATTAAAATTTAAAGTGCAGAGCGTCTTTTACTTCTAGACATTTGTTATGGAGTCTATATGTGCACACATACACACATAGAGAGGCTTCAGAGAGATTTTATTACAGTGGTGTTTGATAGCAAATAAACGGGGTAAACTACTTCACTAGCCAGGGAAATAATTCAACTATGTTCTATCAAAACCATTACTACTATGTAACAATTAGAACTAATGAGATGAATCTATGTATAGACGCCCCACCAAAAGTTTGTAAGATGTATTCCCACATAACTATGTTACAGAAAAATATACACACCCAATATCTCGAATATTTTTTAACAAGATCATGCATTTCTACAAGCTTATGTGTTAAGTATGGAAGATCTAGAGAGACTCAGATATGCCAATAATTAACAGGGAGGAAGAACTGGCAATGGGGGTGGGGCACGTGAACTTTCACTGATGTGTTTGAGTTGTTGTTGTTTTTTTTGTTTTTGTTTTTTTTTTTAACAAGGACAGTAGAACCATACAGAAATGGAACTGAGAAGAAATTAAAAATAATGAACAAAGCATGACTACAGTAAAAACCACACTTATTGATTAGTGAACAGTTGAGGATGCAAAAGGTAGAGAGGGAGAAGAGTTTACTTCTGCATTGCTCAGAAGAAGCCTGGATGAATTCAGTTCCTTATGGCTAAGAGATGATCTCACCATTCAAATGCTGTCTTGGATGGAGTGTCAGAAAGTAGGAGGATACTATAGTCATTACAAAGTATTAGAATCAGCTAGACTTAGATTGAGAAGACTCAGAGTTGGAATTCCTGCCCCCATGGGTGAGGTACACTCTGTCTCGGTGACATGCTCTGAGAATTAGAACATGCCCATGACCCATCCACACAGAAGAAGCAGATGCCTTGCTTAATAGTGATCCCATTATAGAATCTTAAAAGATCAGAGTCCATAGCTAGTACTCACATGTGGAATTCTTAAAAGATTCTAAATTCAAAAAAAAGAGAGAGAGGAATGAGCCTATAAGAAGCAAATCCACTTGGGCCTAATCAGACATTTTCCTGTAAAAAAAAACTCAAATAGAAATCCTCCACAGATTGCAGCATGACCCTTGTTGTATCCCAACCCAGTTTCTCATTTCTCACAAAATGATGCTCATAATCAGTGAGGAGGCTAAGCAGCTTAACTAAGAATACCTGAATAGGGCACCACAGGTCTTACCAGATGAGACAAGATAGATCATGCCCTTAGACTTGTATGGAAACAGCTGAAACATCTCCATAGAGGTCAAGTGAATAACGTCATGGAATAATAAGAGTACTATATTTATTTACACAGAGTTGCTCTTTGCAATTGATCAAATCGGTCATAATCTAACTTCTATTTGGAAGACTCTATTTTTAAGTTTTAGAAAAAAGATACTGGCATTTACCATGCCTGGCACATAAAGCCATATAGTACGTATACTGGTTATATTGTAGGGCAGAATATTCACACAAACTATAATTCATATAGCCTCCTCAGTTCACACAGTGCCTAACCATTAGCAACATAAACACTATTACTTCTGACTCAGGTTAAAGACAGTAAATAGAAGAGTCACTTGGAGACCTTGGGAAAAATCTTCAAAATTTAGCATCTTTCAATATTTGCTACCAGCATTTTCCTCTTTAAAAAGTACTAGTCTCTTCATTTAAATATAAATAATTTAGTGGTTTCTGAATGCTCTAAATTGTAGGTCACAGTTCATAGCACCTTTCTCCTTCCCCCTTGATCTCAGTATCAGTAAGACCATAAGAATTGAAGTCTCAACACAATCAGATGACCTACTGTTTGAAATAGAGCCTGTGTCTCTGTGTGTGTCATCCTAACAACCTGCAGGACACTTTGTGCTGCTGCCCCCGGGGATCCAGACATGACCCCATGGGCTCAGAGCTTTCTTAGTTACCGGGCAACACTGTTCTCCATGCCCCACCCAACACTTCTGGAAAGGGCAAGAGAGTAGACCAAGGAGACAGGACTATTCCCAGGGAGGTAAAAAGTGTCCAAGCTTATGGCCCTCATCAACCGGAACCTAGCTGAGAGGAGACACTGGTTTTCACAGAATCCTAGTCAAGCCCAAGATCTATAGATTGCAAGAATTTTGGTGGTCTGAAATCAAAATACTGTACTTATAATTGCCATTTATTTATAAATAGTGGCTTTCTAATCCTATTTAACATCTCAAAAACAAATAAATTATATATATTTTTAAAAGTACTTTCCAAATTGTTTTTATTTATTAGGTTACAAATAGGTTATATGTAGTTTAATATAGCTGTGTTTATGACATTTTGTGACATATTCTATCTTCTTTAGAGTGTCCTAACATGCATATATAATGACTATTTAGTGAAAACTACTGATACAATATTTAGATTAACATATTGTTTTGCAGATGAGAATAGGCAAGAATAATACCAGAAGACAGAAAACTCTCAAGAAATTGTGACACCAAAGAGGTGAAAGTTAATATTGATAACTCAGTTTAATACATATGGAATGGGAGATTCTTCCATATATTCTTTGCTATGAAACACAACACCATGTATTTGTTCACTGTTCATGATGCAAACAGCTTCTGCTGGGTGTGGTGGCATACACCTTAAATGCCAGCACTTAAGAGGCAGAAGCTGTGGGAATCTGTGTGAGTTCAAAAAACCTGTCTACACAGTGAGTTCCAGGACAGTCAGGGCTCTATGTAGAGAGACCCCCCTTTTGTTCTAATAAAGGAACAAAACAAAAAACAAACAAACAAACAACTTCTGGGGGTCTGCATCTGACCTTCTGATCTAGTGGTCTTGGGTAGAACTCAAGATGAAACATTTCTAACGAGTTCCAAAGTGATGCTGAAACTGCATTACATGGTCACATGCAGGTAGCGAGGATATGAGATATGTCGAATATTCTTATAAGTAAATGAAGTCAAACAGATGCATCAATTATACTGATTATGTGTTTTATGTATAAATAGTTAAAAATGAAACAAAACAAGTTGATATTTCATTTATATAGATTTTTTTCCTTCAGTGAATTCAAAATTTCAGTAGATAAGAGACTGTAAAAACACACCCTTTATAAAAATAAATTGCTTTTGTCTAAATATCAACTATATTACTATCTCCAGATGCCGGCAAGTACATGGACTTATCTTACAACCAAATTCCAATGCCAGAAGCCCACCTTGCAAGTTTCTTTTGCCAGAAACAATGCCAGATGCAAGCAAATCATACAGCGTGTAATGAGACCGAAACATATTTTTCCAAAGACAGAAAGAAAAATAGCCAAGCAATAGAATTCAGATTGGAAAGACACAAAACAAAGATAACAGAACTATTTTTAAGTCTCATATTATGGCCGGGAGGAACAGCACAATAGTTTGAAATAGAAAGTCTTCATGCTGATTACATGAAATCAAAATACACACTGTTCAAAGGCAGCCAACAATTTTTTTTAATGCTATTGAGTTTATGCAATGAGTTTCAGTGTTCTCTTAGTCTGAGAGTATTTTGAGATGAAATAGCAGGTACAGCTGGGAAAACTCAGTGATACCCTTGTCCAGATCTCAGCTAATGGAGTATAAAAATATTTCCACATATCCTGCAGATGTCTAGGTTCTTTTCTTTGCTGGTAATATTATTCTGAAGTCATTATTGACAGCTGTTTGTTCTGATAGAACCTAATTGCTCTCTACCAGTCTCAGCTGCATGTAGGCTGATTTCCTTCCCTTATAGAGTATATTTCATATAAACACAGGCAGGAAAAAAATTACCAATTAACTAAATATGTGTGCACAAAATGCTTCATTGAGAGCTCTGATCAAGTAATGCATCTAGCTGTAACAGGTCACAGGAAATTACAGCACTTATAGTTTAGAGAATTGAGCATAATTACATGGAAATATTCACAAGCACTGAAATATATCAATGATGAGTGACAGCATCTGAAAAATTGTCCTTTTATTAGAACAACTTATAAATTACTATATTTGAGTCATCGGCAGGGCATTTATTCCATTGATAGATTAACTCAATGACATCTCTGACATAAACAATATGCCAGGCAGCATCTGAAATGTCTTTCATAATTGACACAGCTGAGACATTTTCTAACATGTAGCAGAGCCATTTTCCACAGGGTTCCTTCCCTGGAGGGCAGAATTCCTGGGCCTTCACCAATTCTTTTCCTCACCCTTTATCACTGCAGGGGATGAGCTGTTTTCCCCAACTTTATTGGAAAGAACCCAGTATTTTTGAAAGTGAGCATTTTCCTTGTAGGTGACTCTTCAAAGTGAATCTCATTTGAGCAGCTCCTCAAGAGATGTGGGAGCAGCTTGACAATATTCACTCTGCTCTATCTAATGACTCTGTGTGCTTATTCATGGGATCTAGGCCAATTTACTGGACTTGACACTGACTTTGTTAGTGGACTGAAACCCTCCTAAAGAGGTAAAATATGGGCTGGAATAACTATAAACAGCAAAAACACTGCATTTGAGAAAAACAACAGTTCACATTATTATTCTCTCCTCTCCTTTTCTCCCCTCCCTCCCTTCCTCTCCAAATCACTGGAGATGGAGGAGAAGAACTAACTAAACATGAGCAAAGTGGTCCTTAGTAGGGAATCCATTCAAAGAAAACATACTTTCCCTTAATACCAGAGACACTCTATCCTGTCTGAGTATGTATTTCTGAGGACATAAAATACTTACCTTTGCAGACAGATATATCTCAGATATTGGGAATTCCAGGATGCTTACTGACTATAGAGATTAAAGTGTGTGTGTGTGTGTGTGTGTGTGTGTGTGTGTGTGTGTGTGCTCTCGTGTGCACATGCACACACGCACTCCTGCAAGTGTGTCTTAAGGGATGCTGAATGCCAACATACACTGCCATTGATACCAGACATGATGCTAATTAGAATACAAACCCCAGGCTCAACATTTGCAAAGCTTAACATAATGAATATAAATTATCCTAAGGGAATTGGTTACCCACAACAATCTGGTTAATACCTATAGCTCCTCCTCTATTTTAAATAGTAACTGAAACCATTTGATTTGACTACTACTTAATTGTTTTTCAACTGATACATACATGCCTATATCCTTTAAAATTCTTGCAGGGCTTGGCTCCTAGAAGAGTGTTGGATTATGGCCCTACTGTTCTAATATTCATGTATTTATCATATGTACTCTCAAATTACATAACTTTAATGGGCTGAAGTGACACTTCAGGGGAAAACATTCAGTTTCTGTTTGTGAAATTAAAAATCACCTAAAAGACAACACTCCTTTAAGACAACAATACTTTAAAAAAAAAAGTAAGTGTGTCCATGCATGTTGAGCTCACAGAGAATCTAGGCTGGCTGGTCAGAGAGCCTCAGGGACCCAACTAGCTACACCTGCTCATTTCTGGGACTACAAGCATTTATGCCTCACATCATCACATGCAGCTTTTTCACCTGGTTTCTGGGAATTCAACTCAGGGCCTCTCCACAGAAGTGCCTAATGGAATGAAACATCTCCCTAGCTCCCTTTTCTTGGAGACTCACTTTTTATTGGCTAGAAGGGTTTGAATAGTGAGGATACTGACTGAGAGGATGGTGCCATCTTGTTTACATATACACATGGCATGGCAAGCTGTCTCTAATATGACATATGCATTTTCTGAGAGAGTTAGCTTGGCAGACTTTTATCTTCCTAGAGAATGGACTTCACACTCACGATCTGTGTCTTCCTCCCGCAAGCCATGCATTGACAAACCACCTACTTGTCTTCCCTGATTCTGCTTTCTCCCATGAAATAGAAACACATTGCTTAAAGTTGCTTTAGAAGGGCAGTGTGGCGAAATGTTCTTCACACAACATTGTGAAGTTGGGAAATGATTATCTTCTTACTCTCCTTTCACCAGAGTGAAGACTTAGAGACTAGCATGTTCCATTAATTGACCTAGAGGTTGAGTAGATGTATATTTCTGTCATTACATTGTTTATAATAATGACATTAATGCAATCACTATTATACTTTTTATAGTAGTTTCTATCATCCCAAAGGGAGAAATATCACATAAACTTGAAGCAGACTTTTGCTTTGGAGGGGAACTTAGACACGATCTCATGCAATGGTTCTCACCATGAACACTGTGACCAGCATCCAGCATCTTTTTTGAAATGTATTAGAAATGCAGTATTTTAGGCATCAGCCTAATCTACAGAATCATTAATTCTGTCAGCAAGCAACCTATGCTATATAAACTTTAGCTGGCCCTGATACATCATGAAACACCCATCTTGCTAAACTGGAAACTTCTGTAGATGGGAAAACAGAGGAAAGCAGGAAAGGTGAACTGCTCAAGACTGAAATAAAACTTCTCAATCTCAGGTTCAGCACTCTGCTTGTGTTGAGTTCTGATGTGCTTAAGGAGTGATTACTGTTTGCTTAGCCCCTTGGTCATTTCCATATGCTCTTTATTAATCTACTTCAATGAATTTCATTTATATAATTTAATAACTAACCCAATCATTTCCTTTCCTCCAGGCTCTTGGCTCACTACACTACAGTTCAAGGCACTTGGCAACTCTCTTGGAATCCATACTCTTTTGTGGCATTAGGGTGCTTATTCCATAGGAACTAGATGCTTTATTATACAGTTGAACTATTAAATGAACAAATGAGATATAGATATGAAACAAAGTGATTTTGTTCCTTTAAAAGCTAAGTCAAATGCTTTGGAAAGGCTTTGTTAATGTGTGCCCAATCATCCCTCCAAGAAGTGTGGATTAATTAGGTGAAGATGAAAACACTGCAGAAATTGGAAACGTTGATAACGTTGTAGAAGGATTCTAAACTTGAGTTGCTTCAAATCCTTTATGCTTGTGGTTAATTTAAATATACCCAATCTGCTCATTATAGCTTATACTTCCCACAAAATCTTGACTGTAAATTTAAAAAATTATGACTCTAGATATAATTATGTATTTGAAGTTACTAATAATTGTATACATTTTAAGGGTGATTTGTTTTAACCTGGGTTATCTTTACACGACCCACATTTGGCTCATAGAGCAAAGATTCTTCTGCCTATCTCTATTGTTCCAGTCTCTTCTCTTTGCAGGCCATGCCACACTATTTCATGTCCAACAAGAAAGCCCTGCACTCCACACAGTTTAGTTGTAATAAACACTAATTATTTTAACACACACACACACACAGTTAATTAAGAGTTACTAACTGATTTTTTCAAATTAGTCATTAGTTCCTATGGCTCTTATTTCATATAAGCCAAGATATGTAGGCTACAGTGGATAGTCTTATATGATAGCATTTCCTGCAGTCTTTAAAGATTTCCAATGAGGAAAATAGTGTTTCATGATTGACTACACATCCGAAGGGCATTCTTGGAGGTTCACAACATAAACCAGTATTTTATCAGACATGGAAATCTTCTTGTAAAGAAATCACTTATTTTTACCCCTATTTATTCAAGTATAGAAATTGTATATTTCCACTCAGCTTTATTAAGAAGTCAGAATTTAATGTGTACATAAATTGATGAAGTATTCTGGATGCTTGAGTGACTTGCTTTCTTTTTCACATTTGTTGTTGTTGTTTCATAGATTTTCTCCCACTTCTTCGAAGAGTCAGACAGGGTGTAAAAATTATTGATCAGATTATATATGCCAATGATTGGTTGGGAAACAGTCAGTGTTTGGATCTGAAAATTTGACACCATTTTTTTTTTATCTCTCCTTTCTTTCAAATTGGGTAGCAAACCATTCTTGACACAGCTCTTCTTCTCTCACAGAATAAAAGCAGACACATTTTAGCAGGCATGGTAGTGCAAAATAGAGGATGTTAGATAACGGAATGGTGGGAGGAGTTTCCATAACTGACCACACAAATTCAGCATTTAACTTAAAAATAAAAGTGCTGAGTTAAAAAAAAAAAGTGTCTGTAAGCCAAATGTTGCCAAGGACAGTTTTAGGTATAAGCTCTGCATAGATGGAGGTGGTTTCAATACACTGAGATTATTTTAAAATTCACGTCTTCGGGTTTAATTTTAAAAAGTAGTGTAAGTATCAAATTATAGAAGCACAGAAGATCTAACTTAGAAGCACCCCACCTGGAGTCCAAAAATTGGTAATTTGTGCTCTTTATGTTAAACATGGCCATGGAAGGGGGCGCTCACCCAAGATAAGACTGTTTGGGTAATTCAAATCTCAAATGCTGAATGGCAATTATGTAATGAGCTTCTTTAAAAAACAGAAAATGAATTGCCATTTAGCAAGCACTGTAGGAAATGTTGATAATTGAAGCTGGGTAATACATGCTTGGGGACTCATAGTCCCTCAATTTTGAATATGCTCAAAAACATCCAAACTAGAAAAGTTTAGAAAAACATCCCTCTTGGAATGTAGGGTCCCCACCACAAAAAAAAAAAAAAAAAAAAAAAAAACCACCAGTCAGGATATAATTTGATATAGTAGTAGCTCAGATGGATGTGAGCTTCTTGGATCACGGCCAAACTGTGAAGTGGTGAAGCTTTACCTGGACCTATTGAGTAGGTGATAATTCCACAGTGTTACTTGAAGCTGACTGTGCAGAGGCAGGGAGAGACCTCAGAAAAGTCATCACGATGCCTTGGGAATTGGCAGACCTTTCTACATTTGAATGCCAGAGATTTACTCTGCAAATAATTTTCATGCAGAATCATCATCTCGGATTTTTATACATGTTTATTCTAAGCCTTCAGGAAACACAAATATAAGAATGAAGGTACCCACACACCCATGGCTTATAGCTGGAATGCATCCTCAGAGCTTCTTACCGAATTCTGGAAAGGTTTTGCTAAGCTGGGAGCTTTACTATTGTACTTTACAACCCAATAAGTTGGAGTTTAATTGAACCAAGATAACAAGTGTATTTCAGGCTGGAGCACATAAGAGAAAATAGTCTGAAACCAGGTCAATCATTTTCTGACACACAAAAGAGGGATGAAATGTTAACCACAGGTTATAAAGAATTTTTGTGGTTTATAACATGATTGGTTCTGGGTTTTCAGATGGAAGGAGTGATGTGGCTCTAGGCTGAGTAAGATTCCCAGCTCAATTGATTAGAATCAGAGTTAGATAAAGATTGGAAAGGTAGTTTTTTTTTTTTTTAAAGATGTATGGCATAACTGACCACCTAGGAATTCAAGGTCAGGTTGAAGTTGTTTCTCCAGCAAAACAAAATGTCTTATTCATGGCTTCCATAAAATGAAAGTTCACAACCATTCTGATCATCAAAGTAGACAAGCAATTAAACTACTATATTTCATCCAGTTTTCCTTATAAAGAGCATGCCACTGGCAACTAACTAGGCTGCTGTCTATTTCTCCAAAGAAAAGAGAAGTTCAGGTGACTGACCTATCAAGATCATGCAGTGTGGGGAGTCTAATACCTTATTTTTCTACACATGCAATTACATTTCTTATCCTAAAAGCCAAGTCACAGACATTGTGAGATGATGTTATTTTTATTAGGGCACTGGAAATTATAGCTTTAAGGTCCAGGACCTTTTATCACTTTACATTTAAAAATTCCCTACTGTACATGAACTTCTCTTGGAAGCATTTGATTTTTATTATAGTTACTGATCATGTGAGTCAGCCTATATCCGGAGATATAGTTCTATTCTGGACATACTGAAATGTAACAACCCTGATTCTTAGAGTGAAATTTACAGGAAACAACTATAAGGAATCAAGGTTATATGTGTTATGCATATATCCCTTGTATTCATGATATTCACTCTGAATTTGGTTATAAAATGATTGTGTATTTTAAAACACACCAATTGGTATTTATGTATGAGGTAGGCTATATCTTAAAAATAAGTTCTCCCCTGTGAACATAAAGGGTTTTTGCCCTTTTAGCCCTGTTCTTTATGATTAGAGACCACAGTAGTAGGTTCAAAATCACAGCAAGTGATGGGGATTTAGCTGAGTAGCAGAGACAGTACAGAGTGCTGGCCTAACATGCATGAGATCCTGGGTTTGATGTGCAGCATGGTAAAAAAAAAATGAAATTATAGAGAGAACAAGGCCTCCTTACTCACATCTCTCACAAACAGAACTTGGGAAGAGCACATATCTGAAAGGGGAAAAAAAAAAGGTGTCCAGTGGTCAGGCAAGAGTCTAAAGGAAGATGAGAAGGCCTTTTCTTCTGCAGGTGAACACATGTCCTAAGGTGACAAAGGAACCTTCCTTGTGGGGTTTGAGGGAAGCTGATCCTCTGCTCTATCCCTGTAAGGCAAATTCATGCTGCATTCAAGAAGAATGCAGATAGAAGGGTAAGGAGGCATGAGGAAGCAATTCATGCCACAGGTGCCTCAGAAGCTGACAGGTACAGGAGGGAACAATGGTTTAGTAGTCATGAAGCACTCCTCACCCTGATAGGTCCTGAATCCCAAAAGAAGCATTTTCTTTTTTATTTCCTTACTTCGTCATCTGTTGGTCTTCAGCACAGAGCCTACTTACATATTCAGGCTTTTTTATTTCTTTTCTTTTCTTTTCTTTTCTTTTCTTTTTCTTTCTTCTTCTTCTTCTTCTTCTTCTTCTTCTTCTTCTTCTTCTTCTTCTTCTTCTTCTTCTTCTTCTTCTTCTCCTCCTCCTCCTCCTCCTCCTCCTCCTCCTCCTCCTCCTCCTCCTCCTCCTCCTCCTCCTCCCCCTCCTCCTCCTCCTCCTCCTTCTTTTTTGAGACAGGGTTTCACTGTGTAACAGTGCTGGATGTCCTTGAACTCATATTGTAGACCTTGAACTCACAGAGATCCACCTGCCTCTGCCTCCTAAGTGCTGGGATTAAACAGGTGCACCAACATGCCCAATCTCCCCTCCCACCCCCCTTATTTCTGCAGGGGTTTCTACTGACTCTGCAGTCATTTCTTTCATTTCAGCAACCAGAATTCCATGCTGAGGCTGTACTTTGTAAACAAACTGGTACCTTGTTGGTGCTACCTATTAAGGCAAAGGACTTAAAAATACTTGCAAAGTATTTGTTTGTTTCAATGAAAACCTTCAGGCTTTTGCTCAGCTAGATGAGGCAGTATGAGTATGTGAAAGAAATAAAAGTACCCCAGAAGATGCCATGTTCAGAATCAAATGTTTGCAAGAACAAGAAATAAAAGAAATCCAAGTCAGCATGTCTGAATGGCTATAACTGTAATGTATCCTCAATAAAATGGGGGTGGGAGGAAGGTCGTTTGCATAATGGTAAAAATACAGGGGCAGATTCTTATCTGTTTTTTGTGTAACACAAAATGAGGATTTGGCACATGGTTTCCTATTGGACAATACAGCATACACACAGTGCTTATTTTGGTTCCAATGGAAAAATACTATTGACAAATGTCTTTCTTCCCTCCCAACTTTATTCAATAGAGGAGGTAACAACAGCATCTGTTGCACTTGGCTGGAGCCTACGATGAGGAAATTGTGGCTAATGAGCCTCCCAGGCATATGGACACTAAAAGCTCATGCTCAGGCCATGGCACAGCTAAGTTAGCACTCCAGTGGGAGTGGTAGATACACCAGGCAGTCACTGCACATCAAAGCAAGGCTGCCAAGATAGCATTCATAGTCATTTCTAATGGCCTGGAGCAGTTTCCACAATCATGGCTCTAGGGATGATTACAAAGCAGGATGCGCTTGTCTGTCACATCCTTTCCATCTCCTTCTGGCACCACTCTACCATGTTTCCTTCCATAGCCATCCAGACAACCAGGTGCCCTGACCACCCAGGTGCCCAATACATTCAGCCTGTGGCCACCCACCAATCCTTCTTACCATTAGTCACGGTCTTGAAGACCTGGGATACTTAATTGGCTTCAATGCATCCAAATTATGTACTTCAACCATCTTAGTATAACTCATCATAACAGCTCTCATTACATGTGTGCTTTCTGGCTATTTTCTTAATGCATCTATGAAGAAGTCTCGGGACTCTTTAATCAAATTAATCTGGGAAAAAATGTAAAAGAGCATAATGATGTACTGGGAATGATGCACATTGTAGGCTAATGGAGACTTGCCTGGCCATGGATAAGCTGTTAGCTTTGTTGTGATTCATTTTGTTTTTCATTTCTGAAATTATAACAAACAAACAGTCCTTGTCCCCCAAAAACAAGAGCAGGAAGAGAGTGGGGCGGGTGATATGTCAGATTCACTGTGAATAACCATATTACTAGGTTTTTTACTGAAAAAAAGGCCCACCAGCCTGGGAATTTCTGAATTACAAGAAGATGCACAGGAAATCTTTTTCAAATGGATTGAGAGAGGACAAGAGTTAGTAGCACACTTTTCCCCCTCTCCACAAGGTGACATATCTAGAGGGAAAAATCAGACAGTAGTTAGGAAGCAAATTAAACAGAGGTTTTTGTTGTTGTCGTTTTTGTTTTTTACTGATGTCATATGCCAGCAAATGAACACTGTTTGGAATAAGCTTAGGATTCTGTTCCCCTCATCCAACCATGAAGGAAAGTCATGTTACCTTAGATTGATCCAAGTGCAGAGAAGGGCCCGGGAGCTCAGCAGATAAAGGTCAACAGTATAGAACTTAAGGGTAGAAACAATTTGATTACAAACTGCACCCCCGCCCCCACCCCAACAGCTGCAGTCTGTTTCTCTGCTGTTTGAATCTGACCAGAGCCTAACTTGCCAGAACAAAGGATCTTGGGAGCCTCAGCTACTAGTTCCTGCCTTTCTGTTGCCTTTACTACCAAAATGAAAGGCAGGGTTGCCCAGACTTCAGACCCTCCCAACTGACTGCCAAGGACAGTGAGCTCAAGAGAGAGGAGCAGAAAGCCTGTGCCCCACACCAAAGCAGCCTGCAGAGCAGTGAGACATATGCTGGGTTGTCAGCCTCCAGCCTTTGGTTGATGTCTGCAGTCAGCAGTGGTTAACAGACAGGAATGGCTTTCGTTTCACAAAGATTGCCAAGTCCTAAGGCACATAGCTGTACCAGAAACAAAAATATGGTTCTAATTTTGAAAATATAATTCAATACTCAAAACCAACCCAAACCAAAACAAAAAACAAAGTAAAAAACATAGTTTCTCGAAATGTCTGTGATTCCCAACATCTCCTTTCAGAAGTTTAAAGGATTCTGAGCAAGTTGTTTAGTCCTGATCTTGATGATGAAGAGACTCAGTTGATTCCTGCCTAGCCCCTCAGACCCATCTCGATCCTCTTTATACTCTGATGCTAAAAACCATGGGCTCTGAGTATCACTGTGCCCTGAGGAGAGACATAACTGTTGACTTCTTCTTGATGGACTGAAGGGCATATGGAAGGAGGGGTAGAAGTACTGAGGAAGCAGGATAGGAAGAGAACTATTTCAGCCTCTTTCATGAAAGTTTTGGACAATATAAATGAAAAGTGTTCCCGTATTTCAGGAGAAACAGTGTTAGTAAAATTCTGTCATTCGAAAATAGTGAACTGTCCAGAAATATATTCTCCCCACATCCAAGGTGAGAGATTTCAAGAGCCTCAGAACTTGGGGCAGGGTTTGAGAGTATGATTATCTTTCCTTCTATTCATCATGTCTGTTATTGTTGGCTGTTTCTAAACAATGAAAAAGGGGAAAGTCTCTAAGTCATACACCACATACTGCACTCCTGGGGCCTATTGTTTTGAACTACCAAAATGCTGGCTGTCATACAAAGCATGAAGACAAAGCAAGGCAACTGATGTCCTGGCAAAAAAGACCTGCATTTATCACCTACAAAGCACATGGCCCTTAAAGGAAGCCACCTTGGGGGGCTGAAGATTGATTGCAGCAATTCTGCCATGGTGCAAAAATATTTCTGGAACTCTTTCTTGGCAGAAAACAGCCTATGGCCTGTACCTTTGAATTCACTAATGGTGGGACATCTTTGTCCTTAAGGGTGACTTTTTTTTGTGACAAGAAGTATCAAGAACTTGGTTTGTGTACTAAAGTACTGTTGAGTGATGGGTCAAGTCTTCTCCTGACTATGCGCTAGAAGGCAATTATGAAAGCAGATCTCATAAGGACTTCTCCAAATATTTAGAAGGAAGATGCCACTCATGGAACTTTGTAGAAAGTGAAAGGTTTCAGAATTCATACATTACCTTAAATATGGAAGTTGTTTCTCAACTAGAGGTGATTTTTGCCTATCAGAGCACATTTGGCAATGTTGGAGAACATTTTTGATAGTCATAATTGGGGAATATTACTCTCATCTAGTGGGCAAAGGTGAAGGATGTGTTGAATACCTGTCACTGTATAGGAAAGCTTTCACAACAACAGTCATGAGATCTCCTGTGCTGGAGTTGGGGTAACTGGTCTTATAGTAACAATCCATCCTACTGGGTGGCTTTTATAGCAGAATACAATCATTACTACGTCTGCCAATCCAGATGGATGTATATTTTTCATACAGTTTCTAAATCACAAATTATTTAGAATTCCACTTTATGTCCTGGAAATAAAAACTATTAACAGTCAATAGTTATTTTATGTAGTAGTGCTAAGATAAAATTATTATAAAATATCAGTAACTACAAGCACTTAGTTATTTTTTATTTCATTTTGTTTTGATTTTTGTTGCTGTTGTTTGATCTTTTTTTGAGACTACATAACCCTGGCTGGCCTGGAACTTGCTAGCCTGGCCTCAAATTCACAAAGGTCTACCTGTTTCTGCCTTATGACTGTACCACCATGCCTGCCTTACTTATTTTTATGTGGTATCTGGCTAATTAATACATTTACACCTATCTTCTTATGTAATCTATAAACAATACTTAGAAAGAAATACTGCTATTGGTATCCTCATGAGGCTGGTCAGAACACCAGAGAGGTGTTCACAAAGAGCAGAAATCTTCAAATGATTCCCATCCAGACTTTGCTTCCAATTGGGCACACAGTATCAGCAAATCTTTTAAGTTTCCAATTTTCAATTCTCTCCCCTACCATGCAAAGACAGTGATAATGTACACCTGTAGGATCAAATAAATGGTGGGGACACAATCTTCAAATAACTATTCCTACACAAAAGGGACTCCCTTGTTCTTCCTGCACATGGAGTGCAAGAGGCAGTTACAGTCACCCTCGCAAGGGCAGTCATGATACAGTACCCTCGCAGGGACAGTCATGTTATGGACCTGATGCACAACTGTGAAGTCGGTGTCTTACACCATAGACCTCATCACCCAGTCTACAATGTTTCCTTTCCAACAGAATTTCTACTTTGCTAGGTGATGAGAAAACTACTCTACCTCAAACACTTTCTTCACTTCGACTTTTATACTTTGACTGTGTATGTGTGTGTGTGTGTGTGTGTGTGTGAGAGAGAGAGAGAGAGAGGAGGGGGAGAAGGAGAGGAGAGGGAGAGGAGAGAGAGAGTAAGCAATTCCTTTTAATGCAGTCTTTTGGAAAAATTATATTCTAATAAAAATATGCAATCAATATTGAGAATACAAATTCTTGCTTTGTGTCACCATGTTGCCCATGTTACTTAATTTATTTTAAACATGTGAGTTTTATGCAGAAATATTGTTATGTTAAGAATAGAGCCTGGGATCCCAGGTTCCATGGAATATAATTAATATACTCCATCTACCTTCTTATCTAGAGATGACGGTATTTTTAACACCCCAGGCTAACTTCCATTCCTTCATTTATACATGAAAACAAATTTTCCTGGTTTATGGAAAATCTCATTCTATTCTTTCAGCTTGTAAACATCACAAAACTATCACATTTGGTAAAAATATGGTCTCTTCCCAGAAGAAAGATTTGAATGGAATACTAGGAAGAAAAAGAATGGAGCTCAGAATGTTTTTAAATACATGACTCAAGTTTTAACAGCACTAGTAGCTTCTTTGGGTCACAAGGTATTTTATATGCAATATTTACAAAAGCAGTGGATTTTGAAAAGGCTATTTTCCTCAATACAGTTCTTTTTAGCAATAGAGAGTTACACAGTGAATAAGACCTAAGTAGTTTCTTGGCTTTGTTGTACCATGCAAAGTTGAAAACTAATATGAAGACGGGCTTTTAGGATTCATTCCAACACCAAATGTGTGATTTTTAAAAATGCATGTGTACATACATGTGTACATTTTCACATGTGTATGAGTGGGTGCACATGTGTATGCAGGTGTATATATGTATGTGTGTATGGAGTCCAGAGGACAACTTCAAAGTAGTCCTCAGAAATGCTGTCTGTCTCCTTTGAGATATGGCCTCTCAGCAGCCAGGAGCTTACCAATTAGGCTAGATGGGCTGATCAAAAAGCTCCAGAGATCCTCTTGTGTCTACATCCTCCCCTCTGGAACTCCAAGTTTGTATTACCAAGTCCTCCTAGAGCCACCAAGCCCAACACATTCCTGTGGATTCTGGGAACTGAACACATATCTTCATGTTTACAAGTTAAGCACTTTACCAATTGAGCTATCTATCCATCATGTGACATTTAAACTTGACTACCCTTAGTGGCCTATTTATATTTCTAAGATGTTATTAATGTTTATCTAGTCTCAGACTTATCTAGTTTTGAATCTGGAATTTGGATTGAACTGAGAATATCAAAGATTTGCATGACCTTTAGGAGGTGTATTTTTTTAACCTTAAGATAGTTTCA
This sequence comes from Peromyscus maniculatus bairdii, assembly GCF_049852395.1. Classification (NCBI taxonomy): domain Eukaryota; kingdom Metazoa; phylum Chordata; class Mammalia; order Rodentia; family Cricetidae; genus Peromyscus; species Peromyscus maniculatus. The sequence continues at coordinate 97,275,267 of NC_134853.1, forward strand.
TTTAAAAGACAAGTTCAAGGGTATTGAGCCATTTCTCTTCCTAATTATTGATAAAATGAATATATATTTCTTATGAAGAAATTCTATTGTTCTGTTATCAAAATATGTAACTAAAGACTACAATGGCTCAAACTTTTATAATTGATTCAATGAAATTATAGTTTCATCTCAACTTATTCATTTCTAACAAGAACCAACTACTCAAGGGAAATAGGTTCTTATAGTCTTTTTATACAAGAAAACAGAATTTATAGAATATGCTTGGAGTTTTAAAAAATTACTTTTATGCATATAACCATCTGAAACCAGCTTTCTTTATACAGGGCCATGAAAGTAAGGATAGAAAGTTCAGACTTCATCTTGAAGGAACTTAAAACTCCAGTGTGAGTTCCATGTGCCCCTATCAGCATCATTTTGAGAATCTAATGCTTTTCAAGTTTTCATAAGAACAAACTGATTCTATAAGTAGTATTCTCTATTCAAACCATTAAAATGTTCTCTATTACTGAGAAAAAAACCTTGTGAATTACTATTGTAGAAAATATTAAGAATATTTGAAAAGTAGTCTACTAACTATTTGGATACATATTAACATTGAATGTTAACATTGCAGTAGTAGTTCAGTTCTTCTTGAATTTTCATATCTAGAGTTTTATACGTGTGTACAGATACCCTTACTATACTAATATATTGATAATTGAACATTGTCTTACATTTTTAAATCATTTCATGACATTCCATTCCATCATCACAAAGTTTTTAATGCTGTGAACAGTGCTGCTATAGTTGACAGAGAAACAGAGAATAAGGAAAATTCAATAAATTTCCCCCAAACACAAAACTGGTGAGGGATGAGTAGCTATTCTCTAAAGACAGACATCATTCTGAAGAACAGCTATTTCCAGTACCTCTTCCTGCATGTGGGGCACCAGGCATTCATATATTCATAATCTCTCTTTTTCTTTCTCTCCTCCCTCCCTCCGTCCCTCCTTCTCTCTCGCTCTCTCCTTTCCTTCTCCCTCTCGCTTTCTCTCTCTCCTCCCCCCTCATTGGCTTGCTAACATCACCTTTGTAAACTTGTTTTTATCCTAGCATTGTAACTCATTTCTAAAAATTGGTATCACTTCTGTTTACTCAATGGCTTTCCCTCGCTTACTTCTGGCCCACCCATTAGCAAGCAGAGCCACTGGTAGAATGTGAATTTTTTGGCTAACCCCAGACTTCTCTTAGATTCTCCTCCACTCTCCCTGTTGGTTTGTTCGGTTTGTAGGAGTTAGTCTGAGTTATCACTACTCCTTTTGTACATAGAAAAGCACATCTGAGCATACCATAAGAGAAACCCAAACAGGAAGTTCAGTGTTGACAGCCAAGAACACTTTGTGACTTTGTGCTACATGATCATGGCGAATAGTTCCACTTGGTGACTTCATGACTACGTCTTTCTGCGTGGTATTTAGTGCTTACAGACAGGTTCAAACTAACTCTCCTGCATTTCAAGCCAACTAAAGAGAGCATTTTTATTGAAATGACGTGAACTTGCTGTTCATGGCACCTTCATACAAACATGCTGTCACTGTTGGCTCTCTCAGTCATCACTCTCCCTCAAGCACTTTGCCACCTGTCTTCTTATGTCACTAACTTACAGCAATGGAAGGGCAGCTTTAGTTTAAAAAAAGTTTTAAAAAATTATTTATTAGTATTTTGAGGTGGGGTGCATGAGCCACAGAGGGCATCTGGAGGTCAGAGGTCAGAGGACAGCTTTGAGGTACCTTCCACCTTTATGTGGGTTCTAGGGATTGAACTCAGCTTGGATGGCAAGTTTGGGAGCCCCAAGATAGTGTTACATTTTAAATGCAATGCAAATCATAAAATCATAATGCTGTTGTTCAATAGAAACTTCCTAATTACTTTTCCCTAACTTTTACATGTACAGTTCTCTCTCTTCTCTCTCTCTCTCTCTCTCTCTCTCTCTCTCTCTCTCTCTCTCTCTCTCTCTCTCTCTCCCCCATGTGGGCTGTGTGTGTGTGTGTGTGTGTGTGTGTGTGTGTGTGTGTGTGTGTGTGTATTTGTGTGTGTGCAGGTGCATGTGTGTGAGGTCTGCTTTTTTTTTTGCCACAAGGCCTATAAGATCAACAGTTCTCCTTTGAAGCCAAATTTCCTGCTTCTCCATCTGAAATTGTTTTGCATACTGCCCATATGATCTTTATAACTGAGTTTAGCTTGTAGCAACTGTGGATAGCATGTAACCAGTTACACTAGCTATTCAAAACTTATAAAATGGGCTTTTACTGTGAAGCACAGAGCTTACTCTCAGACTCACAGCAGGAGACTAAGACTTGGCTTTCACCACCTAAAACCACTTGTTCTTAGAAATAATAATGATTTTATGTTTTATAATCATGTAGAGAATGACAACTGATATGCAGTTCTTAGACGCCCCTCTCCTGTTTGTGAAGGAGCTAGAACCAGGTAACAAGGCTTGTAGTTGAGTGGAGCGATACAGCCAGCTTACTAATGCTCAAATCTTGCAGTTTCTCACCTACACTTCTTTTAGCCCAGCATGAAAATGTTAGGAATATCAAAAAAAAAAAAAAAAAGTAATACACTAAGGGTCTTTGGAATGATAAGATGTCAGGCAGAAACACTAGTTAGTTCTATTATTGGCTTCTATTGGGAGTGATTCTATCTCATTCGAAGCTCTACACAGGCCATTGTGTAGCAGTTACCTTTGTAGGGTGGACAGGCAGGTGAGTTTTACAGGATTAATTCTGCTCTACTCCACAAATGACCCTGTTTTGAGGGTCATTCTATTACACTATAACTTGTACTCTAAATGATGCTGTTAATTTATGATATAATTTATATTTATTCAAGTAATTATGAAATATAATTATATTTCTTAGCTTATAATAAGAAGGTTCATAATGTACCTTTCTTGTCTTTTTATTACAAACATCCACTTTAATTTGGTTCCCTTGTTCAAGAAGACATATTTGAATTACTCAGAGTATAAAGAACTATTGTGAAATTACATGAGCATATTCATGTACTGTCACAGAAGAGCATATGTCCAATGATAGAGAACATATAGAGTCTAACTATGCATCTTGAATACTTTATAATTGGAGATATTTGAGAGGAACATGGGCATCTGGAAAAGATAAGCTGAATATTAAAATGTATGAACACTTACACATACAGACACTGTGTGATTATATAGTGGATTATAGTCAGAGCTGAGTAAAGGTATAAATTATACATTTCAAGAGATATACAATTCATCATTCAATGTACATAATAAAACTTATTCCAAATTGTATGTCTTATATAAAATACATTTAAAAAATCTAGAGTGTATTTTTTGTATGTGAACTGATATTAATAATGGATAAAATGCATCTACCTTTACACTAAAACATCCTCCATGAATGCTTGGATGACTGCAGCATTAAGTTCTTCCACATTTTTTACTATATAATAAAAATGTAATATCAATCCAACCCACAAGAGCCTGCTGAAAAGTCCATAAAAATAATTTTAAAGAACTTTTTTTTCCATAAAGAAAGTAAAATTTAACCCTAGTGATAAGTTAACACTTAATATTTTCTGTTTTGTTTATGGTCACATACACACTTAATTTGGTGCTTAATATTTATCTTTGCACCGAAGAGAAGGCAGTGTGTGGGGTGGGATGGTGGTTGGGAGGGCTCATACTGTAACCAGAGGCACTATGCCTTTCTTTCAACTCTTTCCTACTGATCCTAGTAAAGGTCTCAATTAGAAGAGCCACTTGAATGAAGGGGTTTACATCTCCCAGTATCAACAAGCTGCAAAGAGAACATTCAACACAGAATAATTTGCACTTCTGTTTCCACCCCTGGTCCTTTTGCCTACAAATAAAACAAATGCCCTCCACGGTCCTTACCTGCAGTGCACGACCATTGGCCCTGCATCGGGAGGGTTACAGGTTTTGACTCTTCGTAAGAAAGCTAGGAAAGGTGTGGGATGCTCTGGAACCCCGTGATCAGGCCAGGCGGTGAACTGGAATTGTCTTACTTCTCTCTTCTCACTGGAACCATTCTGTGACACAGGAATACTGTTTCAGATGCTGCTTTCTAACCTTAGGTGGTAAGGATGTGTAACACTAAAACGTGCTGTCTCAATTCTTTCCTCTTAGGTTATAGCCTTTGAAGACACACTACCTGGAAACCCAAGCCCTGAGCTATTTGTAAATGACCAGTATTGGCTTAGGCAGGTAAGCTTTCATGTGAGAAGCACTCTGTCATCTGGCTGCAACCATCAGGACTGTGCTCTTGTGTATTTATAGGAAGAATTAGTTCTTCCATTTTGGGGAAACTATCTTCAGTGTATAGGTTTCATAGTTACCGATTAAAAACACTAGTCCAGAAGAAAAGGGGCTTAATGATAATTAAAGAATGATTTTATTCTTCTCTGTTGTCAGTGGGACCAAGATTTAGGTAAAAGCTTAAAGGATTTGGCTTCTTTAAATAATGGGAATAACAGGGCAGGAGAACAAAGACAAAGAACAAACCTTGTAAAGTGCAAACGTTCTGACACAGTATGTGGCCAGCTCCACAGTATCCAGCAGCGTCACCTGGACCAGCCCGTGAGTTTCAGTGCCTCTGCTGGGCCAATACTGGTCACACTTCACCTACAGAAAGAAGTGACACATTCAGGCCAGATGCTCATCAACTCTTCTCTTAGCTTCCCTTTGAGTTGCTATTGAAAGAAAACAGCTTTTCTGCATTTCATTTTATGTTGATCTGTTTCTGGCATGCATTCTTGTTATCCCAAAATATGTAAATTACTGCTCTGATGCCAATATAAACCACATTTTAAAAACTGGTAGGAATATTAAGCAGTAACAGATTCAATTTTCTGGGAGAAAAATAAGTTGCAGATTGTTGCCGAATAAAATAAGGAGAGAGATATTTGAAATTTTAGAGTACTTGGGGAAAACACATTTGTTATTTGGTAGACACTATGATTCACATCAGAAAGATTATACTTAGACATTTAAACTACATGGCTAGATAGTGTTCACCTATCAAGATTTTAACAGCACACACTATTCCACAATGAACTCTCACAATTTACAAATAAGCTTGTTTAAAGAAAACAAGAAATAATTTGAAAAATCTATCAAAGCGCAATGCACAGCATAATAAGTGTTATTTAAAATACAAGATAAATGGTATTTGTATGCAAAGCAAATGAAATCTGTAGCATCTATGGGGATAATCTATCTGCTCTTTAAGTATAGTTTTGGAGGGTCACTATAACAGTGTGGTTTAAGCAGCACAACTCATTTAAGATAAATGACCTACTATTTCCATGTGGAGTGGAACAAGCCATTGTGATAACTACTCAACCCAATTAGTTTAAATGTGACAAAGAATTATTCCAACTCTGCAGCAAGCCTCAGACTTACTGCATTGTCCACTGTGTAGCAAAATGCCCAATAAAAAAGGACAAAGGCATTATATTTTCTAGTGAGGTCATAGGTCAGAAAATATTTAGCTTTTCTGCCATAGAGAAAAGGAAAGTGGAAGTGTTACTTCACTGTAACCAAATGAAATACATCTCTTCAGGTGAAGGAGGAATACTGGTGCATGTCAGAAGCTCGTCCTTTATTTGCAAAGGGAAGAACAGAAAGTATGGTTTTTGAACTACACAAAGGAAATGGGCATTGTTCTCATAGATGCTAGAAGATTTTGGTCTAGTGAACAGAATTATTAGATAATTATTTGCTTTTCAGCTTAATGAAATACTGGCAACATTCCGTGAAAGACACTGCAGTCTGGTTTGTATTGAGTCTATGTCCTCTGGCACTGAGGCTGTTTCTGCATAGACTCCAGTCCTTCTAAAAAGGGACAGTTTTCATCCACTAGATGATTTCATTAACAAGAGAAAGGAGGAAGACAATTTTACTCTGTATTTATCTATTTAGGATGCAGAAATTGAATTCACAGGTTGATTCCACTACCTTTCTCTCAACTATGAGACCACACAAATCATCTCCTTGACTAAACAAACAAAACAAAAGGAGTTAAAATTCAGATAAAAAATGAGTTGCAATAGTATTAACATACTTATTATGTTTTCTACATTCACAGAATAGTCTAGTGTTTTTATCTCTATCACAGGCTGCAAATCAAAGAAAAACCATAAAAGAAAGTTGGTCCTTCAAGGACGCTATTGATAAGCATGGGTTGAAGACCTCCATATATTCTCTGGCCATTTGTTAAACCCACACCATACCTGGAAAATTTTCCAAAGTGCTAGTTGAAAGGAACTTAAGAAACAATAATTCATATGGTAAAAGCACACAAAAATCAGGCCAAAGACTTTTTTTAAAAAAATTATGAAAAAGACATCAAGTTGATGTCTTGCTGTAGTGGATAAAATAACTTTGTAGGCTCATACTATGGATGTGTACATGTATTGTATCAATGTGGGTAAGAGGCTTCCTCTAATCTCAAATGTGTGCAATGGCAGCAATACATTCCATTGCTGGTCCTCTCTCACACACAGGAAGGCCTTCCCTTTTGACTCATTTTCGGTGTGGTCAGCACCAATTTCATCCAGATTCATGGTGTGAAGAGATGACATATAGTGATAAATAACACTTTAAGGTTTTCATTTTTAGCCCTATACTACACAAATATTTTCAATTCTAATCTCGGAGTATGACGGATGAGATTATGAGAAAATAGGTATTTCAGAGAGATTTACTATTTCTTGTTTATTTTAAGGTTTTTGGGTACACCAGTCATTTTTGAAATACTTCTTTTTTTATATTATAATTGCATCATCTCCCCAACTTCTGTCCTTTCTTTCAGACTCTTCTATATAGCCCTCCTCATTCTCTTTCAAATTCCGGGACTCTTTTTTCATTTATCACTGTTACACCCATATGTGTATATGCACATTTATTTTTTCTTAAATACATAAATACACCTGCTTGGTCAGTATACTGTTACTTGTATACATGTTTTCAGAGCTGACTACCCAAACTTCAGATATAAGGGTAGTTTCACCCCTTCTAAAGGAAACTTCTCTTTGTAATAGATGGAGAATATTTACAGAAAGCCACAACCAATCCAAATGCAGAGTTGGAAACCTTGATCCAATGGATACATCTACAACAAAACTCCCAAACCTAAGGTTCAATGATCATTGCAGATGAAGGGATGGAAAGATTGTAAGAGGATCAGGAGAGTTTCTGTGAGACTGTGTCTCCTAGCAATGTCAGAAGCTACATCCATAAAGACTCACCAACATAACTACCTAAATAAGAACTGAACAAGAACAACAGCAGTAGACATGGTAAAGTGGACCAGGGAAAACCCCTGAGGCCTCAACCCTACATGAAAAGCTCCAGGCAACTAAGGAATGCTGACCTGCTGACCAGGGGAGGGGTGGGGGAAACAGCCTTCACTAGGGAAGAGAACACAAATTGACTAATCATTAAGTTATTAATTTGAGATACCTCATTTTTATATGTAGGCACACAGTGCTTTCCTCTTAGGACTGCCTTTAATGTGCTCCATAGATTTTAGTATGTTGGGTTTTCATTTTCATTTAATTCTAGGAATTTTAAAATTTTCCCTCTGATTTCTTCCTTCCCCAATTATTCAGCAGTGTGTTCTTTAGTTTCCATATACTTGCATATTTGAGTGGTTTATTTAACTGTTGATATCCAGCTTTATTCCTTTGTGATCAGAAAGAATACAGGATGCCATTTCAATATTTTATTTCTTCTTGAGAATTGCTCTGTGTCTTAATATGTAGTCTAGTTTGAAGCAAGTTTATGAGCTGATGAGAAGAATATACATACTTTATTGTTTGGGTGGATTATTCTGTAGATATCTATTAGGTTTATTTGATTCATGATGTCATTTTTTTAACTCTAGAGACTTACAGGTTTAGTTTTACGTCCCCCAAATTAATGAAACTCTAGATTATAGAGAACCTACAAAAATGAAATCAAGATGAAATAAATAAAAAGATCTGTACATCAAATGACAGAGAAGGAGTAATTAAAAATTCCCTAACCAAAATACAAAATAAACAAATAAAAAAAAATCCCCATGCTAGGTGCATTGAGTGCAGAGGATATACACATTCAGTACAGAATACTACCAGACTGTCAAAGAACTAATATCAGCACTGCTCAAACTATTTCACAAAATAGAATTAAAAAAAAAAAAACCTTTCCAAATTCCTTTTACAACATGAGTGTTATCCTGATAGTAAACCCAAGCAAATAACCACACAAAGACCCTCTCCTAGCCAAGAAGTTATTTGACGTTGCTAAAAGACAAGCAATTTTCTCCAATGGAGTGACTGATATTTTAGAATAGGCCTCATGCTCAGGAGTAGCTGTCAAATGTATATTAGAGTTCATGGTTTTGTTTGTTTATCTTGTTTTTATGAGAGAGAACTAATATGAAGTTGAGTGGGTAGGCAGGTAGGTCTTCTCAAAATAAATTATGTATAATTCTCATAAGATACATATGTTTCAAGAAAAGCAGTTTCCTGCTGAGTGTGGTGGTGGTGGTACATGCCTTCAATATTAACACTCAGGTTGCAGAGGCAAATTTTCGTGAGTTTGAGGCCTGACTAAGCTACATTCGAGTTCCATGGCAGATAAAGCTGGTCAGTGAGACACTACCTCAATACCTCACACCCCAAAAAAAATCAATCAAGGTAATCATACAACAAGCACCATCATAAAATATATAACTGCAGGTTCTAGAAAATACTGAGTAATTTTATCCAATAAAATTAAAATTTTCCATATTTGGAAACAAAAAGAAAACACACAGTTGAGTTGATGGACTATTCTGAGTGTGATAACTCAGACCCAGAAAGACAAACATCACATATTTTCTCTCACTGTGGATGTTAGCTTCAAAGCTTCAAATCTTTTTTTTTTTTGTTTTTTTTTTTTGTTTTTGTTTTTGTTTTTGTTTTTGTTTTTGTTTTTGTTTTTCGAGACAGGGTTGCCATTCCTGGAGCTCACTCTGTAGACCAGGATGGCCTCGAACTCACAGAGATCCGCCTAACTCTGCCTCCTGAATGCTGGGATTAAAGACGTGTGCTACCACCTCCAGGCAGCTTCAGATCCTCAAATATGTGTATTTCATTTGGAATACCCATAGAGTTAAGGAAGTCAGTAAGAGGCCGTTGGAGTAGGTAAGGGAGTGCTTTAAAGGAAGGACATAAAAATGCAGTGGTTTGAAGAGTTGAAGGGGAATAATGGGATATAAAGGGTTAACTCGGAATAAGGAGGGGAGGGGAGGGAAGAGGAGGAAATATTGGGAGGGATAAATAACATTAATGGCCTTTCAAATCATATGGAAAACTACTACTGCAGAAGCTTCCTAACACACATAGATAAAATTGAATTGCCATTAATGGGGTAATACTGTTCTTACTAGATACTACAGACTAACGAATAAAATCCCATATTTTGAATCTGTTCCCATTGACACCCAAACATTATAAGCTACTGTCAGTGCTAGTGATTATCCACCAGAAGTCGTTGGTAAGACACTATTGCTGAAGGTACCACATACTTGAGTCACTGAGGGTCAAACTATTACTCACTTGGAAGTTCCATCCCTACTGATTAGCTTTCATAGTACTAAAAGGTGATATGTATGCTACTAGAGGAGAAAATTAATCATCAGTATTATCAAGGTGTGAACCCTGAGACCTACAACAATGATCATACCTGTAAAACATGGTCATTGTTGTAATAAGAGCATTAGCATCATAGGAGTAACCAATCATTTCTGATTGTATTTAAGTCCTGCTCTACAAGATGAAACCCATACTTGGCACCACTATTGGGCCAAGAACCTATTGGCTAGACAGGTATATAGTAGTAGGTAAAAATGATCAAAACATATACAAAGCTCTTAAAGAAATACTGAAGATATTTCAATAAAGAAAAAAAAAAGATTTAAGATATAATCTGGAAGGGAAAGGGTTTTGAGGAGGGCCATTAAAGGCAAGCTACTTCCTCAAGCAAAAGAATGAGATCTCTGTTCTATCTCTGGTGCCAGGTAGAAACATGACATTCTAAACTGTCTCAGTGATTGTAAAATTACAATATCATACCACTTTTCCATCACCTTAATAGTTAATCACATTGACCAGCTCATAACCTAGATATGACATTAACCGGAGGAAAGTTCATATACCTGAAAAGATGGTTGGAATAATTTTCTCCTTTATTGATTCCCCAGGGTCCAAGGGGGCTTTACTATGTCCAGCGTGGGATATTAGGGGAAAAAAAAATCTATGTACACTATATTCTTATGTCTGTTAATTTTATTCCTCTAAGACAAAATTACATCAATTCAACTATAGTTCCACCAGTCATTCAAGGCAGGAAAACTCTAGACATGAGAAGCTCTATATCTGTCTACTTTATTTCTCTGGGATGAAATCCTGTCTCCATAACTGCAGTTCCATCCAGCTCCCTAGCTCCTAGTCCAGCTCCTATGCTTTCAGCCTCATCCTCTGTATCCTATTTCTCCATCTCTGCTACTCTCTACTCCTGGCACTCAGAAAACTTTATTCATCTGCTTACCCTCTATGGAAACTCTGTTGTCCTCTCTTCTCTCTCGGCATGCGGTTCAGTCTTTGTCTACAGAAAATACCTGCCTTTTCTTTCCCTGGGCACCTCATTCCCTACCTCCTCAGGAATGTTCTTTTATCTCTCACCTTGATATGTAAAAACCTCTTTTGTTCTCAGTCAAAGTGCTCTGGAGAACTACTAGGCCTCCTCAAGGCCAGGGAATGGTTTGAGCTTCATTAGCACAGGAAACAAAGCTATGGTCTCCTGCCAGCTTGTCTCCTAAGCTCAGCAGGGCAGTTTGTAACTTAGTAGGTTCAGCAGGTCTGGGGAGCTGAACTGTTTACCAATTGGTCTGGGCACGCACGGATTTCATAGCAGAAGACAGCTGGAATATTAAAGGCTGGGTAACACCAAATATTCATAATAAATGGCTTTGCCTTTTGACAGACCTTTGGCTGGTCAAAGTTCAGCTTTAATACACAGCTGAATCTCTACGATATATTCTTGCAGCCTGCAAGACTCCTTAACGAGGTAAGTACACCTGAGAAGCCTCTCCCTTGATAGCTGATTCCAGAGCCTGTTTACATTTATGAGCTCTAACTCAAAAAGTGTAACTTTTCTTTTTTCCCCTTTATATTTCTTCTTTGAATATCAACCCAAATCCTAATCATGTTTTCCCTGACTCTCTAGACACTCATTCTTTCTCTAAAGATTTCTGCTGCTGTCTTTTTATGTAGCTGCTCACAGATTTCTCTGTTACTCAAAATCCACTGTCTTCTGCTTTCTTCTCCATCTCCCTCCACTAAGGAGCAGCTGAGACCTCCAGCTTGCCTGTCCTGCTGTTTTTCTCTTAATCTCTAATAAAACCACCCACAAATTTCAAAACAACAAATATCATTTAAATACATTCGAAACAAAACCTGTTGTTAGGCATATGTGGCAGGTCTCAGTACAATCAAGGGGTCGGAGAACCCAGCTTTGTAGAAAGACTCTCGTTCTAGGTCATGGTCACTTGTGTACAGCTTGTCTTAGAAGTGGCACACTGCGGTACCCAATAAAGGTAGGAAACTTTATAAACAGGGATGTTGTGGCTGAGATCGGCTTATTTTTAAATTGTCCATTACTTTATGAAAACAAAATCTGCTCCTTCAATTTACTAAGGACTTACTAAATTTGGCCCATCTGACGTCTACTGGTAACCAAACACTTCCTCCCCAGATTTCTAGCATTCCTTCTCTGACACGTATTTTTTGCAGGGTACTTTGAGAAGCAAATCTAAGGCCAGAGAATGACTTAAAGTAGCCAGGCAGTAATTTTGAGACATTGTAACTTGCTAAAAGTAACTATCAATCCATATTGAGCAATGGTGGTTATAGTAGCTATTAGAATTAGGATTTTCTATTAGGAGTAGACAGCAAGTAGAGAAGCATTAGATAAAATAAATCAAAGTCACTTTGTACTCTACTTTAAATCCTCATTCAATAATAGGACCTGAAATTTTAAAAAAAGGTTTAGATAAGTATGGTACATTTTTAGTGGATAGAGAAATTACATTCTGAGCCGTTAACTTTTACAAGTTACAATAACTTCTGGTACTATGTTAATACCAGATTGGTTAATATTTTTCTCAATGACTGTTATTTTTCAGCAAATGTTATTCTTTGTATTCAACTATTACATTTGGCCATAGTGTTTCCCAAGTTGCAAAGTTTATATACTTCCCATTTTCACTTATTCTTTACTGACTACTCTTCAGTGACGATTAAGGGGCCATCATAAATATGAACTGAATAAATTCAAATCAGCAGACACTAATGCCTCTCACATTTACAATCATAAAGCTAAAAACTATTCCCTAGATAATCCAAATTATATGTCATAAAACAGCTTACCAGTTCATGAAACATTCAAAAATTTTCTGAATAATTTGTCAAGTTTTAAAAGTTGTTCTTTTGATATACCTGCTAGCTAATGATGCAGAAGGCTGGCTCTGAACTTTACCAATGCTTATATTCTTCATTAGATAGTTACCACAGCTCAGGCTCATGCACTTTGTTATAAGCAAAAGATAACTCTGTGACATTACTACCACTTACACATTAACATTTCCCACATGAGTTGCTGGGTCCTTGGAGTACTGGTCTCATCACTAAGTCACTCTCATGGAACAAGTGGGTGTCCAAATAGCCCTATACCCAATTCTGTCTCTGGTCTGGCCATAGTCTTTGAACTAGCTCCATTCAAGTATCACAATTACCGAGCTGTTCCATTAGCTGACTTAGTACTTCTATGCAAGAATACTCTCTGTTGACCAGCAAACAGAGAGGGCATTACAAAGCTGTATATGAACTGCATGTTAAGTGAACATCATCCATGCTAATGTTATAGTGACAGAAAACAGAAGAAACATAAATATACTGTACCCTAAATACTTGACAACAGGGAGATTACTTTACAGTGCATAAAAACTAAGAAGTAACCTAACCCAGTCTAGGAGTACTAGACATGAATGTGGCGACAGGAAGGTTTACACAGCCACTGGGAACTAATTGCTTATCACCTTCTCCAGTGCAGAGTTTTACATGTATTGTCATGTTTCTAAATGGCTTTACACTAACACTGGGCCTGAATCTGTAGGCTGGCATTGTTAACAGTGAAGATGGCAGGGGAAAAGAAATGTGGAATTCGGTAAGCTAACCAGTATCCAGGAACTGGTCAGATTCTTTCTCTTTTATCTGACACCGACATGAGAAAATCAAGAGTGTGGAACTTGCTAGATAATGCCCCAGACATCCGTTAGGTTGCCAACATGAGCATCACACCTTTTGTTGCCAGGGTCCCATTTATACTAACTATCCAGCACTTTCAAAACAATCCCATGCATCATATAGACTCCAGAGGCAATGTTTGTGCTTCTGTTCCCAAAGTTGCTTAAGGAAAAAACAGTCTCTGTTGCCTTAGATAGGCAGGGTTTGGGCTACGGTTTGAGAAATTAAATGTTCAAGGCCTTTGGCGCTTCCAGTTCTATCTGGAAGAAGACACAGACCTGGCATTTGGAAAGCATTTGCTCTCCATTAAACTCACTGAACCTTGACAACCAGAGAAGCCAAGAATTAGTCTGCCACTGGCCATGGCTAGGCTTTCCAAAACCGATAACAACAATGAAAACAGTAACACTGCCATTTATAATCTTCAGTGTGATCCTGTCAGATTTTAACCCCGAAGAACTTCAGGCTTGGAAAATAAGCACAAGGTTTGTTTTTCAAAAAAGAAGAAAAATTTTGGCCAGAGTCTGTTTTTTTTTTTTTTTTAACTGCTTCTTGCTCACAACTAGTCTTAAAGACACAAGACTAAATATGAACATGTCTCCATCTCACTCTGCTTCTGGGAGATGTTTACAAAAGTGGCATTCAAGGACTAGAGCAAATGGTCACTAGGGTAGAACTAGTCCACTGACTAAATACCTAGTTTTGGTATTCCAACCCCTGAAATATTAACTCAGTGATGAATGAATACCAGTCCGGTCTCCCAGGCCTTGATGGCATCTGATCTCCATTCATTAATTAACACACGAACCAAAATTTAGTGATAAGGGATTTTCCTCTTTTCTGACCTAAACGGCAACCAAAGTCATGTTATAGAAAACATTTTATCTGAACTAGTAATGGGAGTTATCAATTGATTCTATATGTTACAATGGAAAATGTGGATATTTTGAAATACAATAGAATTCCTGACTTCTAGGACTATATTTAAAAAACTAATTGACAATTCAAATCATGTCTAATGTGTCAGGTGTCAAAATTGCTCTCCCTACTTCAAACATTTATGGCATCTACTCTCACCACAACATCTCTATATAACTCGGTCAGTTCCCACTGTAAGCCTTGAAACACAGTATCAATAGCAATAGTTTCAACCATTATCAATGAACCAAGGCTGGCTACTGAGACCAAGTGAAAGATAGATATCCGCTAAACCTCTTCCCAGATATTTCAGCCTCTAACACTCAGAAAGCTGCTCAATCATTTTCTAAGCAGGCTTCCACAGTCCCTGTCTTATCAACCTCAAGATGGTAGATAAAATAGAAACCAGCCAGCCAAAAGAACACAGATGAAGGAAAAACTTAAAAAGTAGACTATCATCCAGTGAATAAAGGAGTTTCCTGAGCCAGGAATCACCTTGGCCAGTCCTACCTTGGAGACTAATTCTTCAGGGGAGGCTGCCAACTGCGCACTCAGTCACCCACAAATAACACCCTTGGAGTGAAAATGCCAGCTGCATATGTTTTACTGTAACAGTGCTTCACTTTTTCCAAAGATTTTCTTCCCTCCATGTGGTTGCCCAGACCAATCCATGTGCTTATTGCCATATTATGAAACATGGAAACAATTAGAAACCACATTCTAGGGCAGGAAAATGACTTGCTACAGAATCAATGAACTATGCAGAACTTGAGAGGACTTGGCAATTCCAGTGGAAACTGAAATAAAACTCACTCACAGTATCTTTTATCACAGCACATTCTACAGTGGTTTTCAAGCGATCTGTGTAGTTCAGGCAGCTATCGTATTTGATTTTTTAAAACTCCAGATTTTTGTACTTTTTGTTTGTTTCTCGACTTACCCTAGTGAAACTTGTCAGAAACAGTCAACTTATACCTTTATTTTCAGTGTTGGAATGATGGTTAGTTTTAATTGAACTAGAGTTAACTTGGAAGAAAGTGTCAATGGGGGATTTTCTAGATCAGGCTGGCCTTTGGGTATGTCTGCTAGAGATTATCTTGATTATACTAATTGAGACAGGAAGATCCACACCATTCCCTAGAGAGGCAGAACATCCTGAACTGCAGAAGAATAGAAAAAGGACGTAAGTGAATATATGCATTGCTTTCAGCTCCTGACTCAGGGCATAGTGTACTTCAAACCTGACTTTCAGGTAATGATGGACTACAACCTGGAATTGTAAGCTAAAATAAACAGTCTTCACTAAGTTTCTTTAGGAAATGAAGCAAAGATAACTATATACACAAACAACATACATGGAAGTATAGGATTCTTTCAAGGCCACAATTGACTGAGAGTGAAAAGAGCCAATACACGTGAAAAATCAAATAACTTGAATTCTCATCTTGAACAACTTGAACCCCAGACAGCATCACTCTTCTGTAAGGACTGCTTTGACTGCTCAAATGCTAAGAACTGTCAGTTTCTTAGCTAAAGGCCAATGGTACTTGTAGCACAAACAATTGAGCATAACTTTTGTCTCAGGAGCACGTCCTGACTCTGAAGGTCACAGTACTCTTGGTAAACCACAGGCTCCCGTGAAGGTGAACCAGACAGAGACAAAACAGAAAGCTAGAAAACAGATCAGTTCCAGGAAGAAAATATTATGCAGAGGGAATCCAAACTGAAACAAAGAGAAATGTGGTCCATATTATCTTTAGTGACAACTACCACTACATGCAACCCATGCCTGTATGACTCATGGTTTTCATACTGTATTGTCTTGCAAAGAAAGCAACAGGCAGAGGAGAATGTCCTCTGCCAATCTATTTGCAGAAAAATTAACAAATTCATTTTGTTAAGATCTCAATTCTTGAGAGCATGTCTAGAGAGGAAGCCAGTACAAAAAGGAAGTAGTAGTCTACACTTCAACTCTAGTTGAGGACAACTCAGAGATGAGCCACCAGCTCAGATGAATAGAAATTAACAAGTGAAGTGGTTCTATGAGGTTGTTCATGCTTCCCTGTTAACCACAGAGAAACAAATTAATTTTATTTGGCAAACAAAACATGGTATTTCGAAGCCAGCTTTGAAGCAACAATAGGAAAGGAAGCCACCCTCTAACTAAACTGGAGCTGAGGCTTTCCATTGTACTTTATCCTGAAACTGTTTTCTGTGGCAAAGGCAATAGTTACACTGTTGGGTCCTTTCATGTAATCCAAAGGAAAAGACTTTGAGGGGCCTAGTGATGTGCTAGCTTCCATGTACCTATTAGTAAAGTCTAGAGTTGAGATGTAGGCCAAGATATTTGACGACACAGTATACCTACTTTAAACTGCCATGCTCCTGATGACACCTTCCCCTTTGATGGTGGTGTCTCCATGTGTAATGGCATATCTAACCCTTCTTTTTAATTCCTGACACAAAGGCTAGAGAAAATAAGTATTCTCATTCACAAAGTATTAATGAGGCAGGACAAAAGCATGGGGGAAAATGATGGAGACATGGCAAGAGAGAACACACTCTCCCTCTTGAATCAGGTTGAGGTCTGTCATCTGCTGACCATCAAGAATCTCAGAATATTGTGAATGTTGCCAATATGGAAATAATATTTCTTTTAGATACAGATATTTGGAATTAGAATGGTAAATAGCAGTGAACCTGCCTAAGGGCTAACTGAGCCTATGTGACCCTTCTTCACAACGGTAAGATGTAATTTTCTAGGAATCTCACCAGAAACCCCCATTTGAAGTAAAAGATAGATCTTGATTTCTTGCCCAGTCCTTAAGGACCATGGTTTTACCTTACCAGATCACAGTCCCATCTGAGACACTGCTGGGACCATCCTATAATCTCAGTTACCAGAAAGCAGGGGAAAGATTTGATCAGCCATTTGAGATGTATGGGCTTTCAAGGGTGACTGGCCTTTGAAAAGCTCATACCCATACTTGAGAATGTCTTACCTACCCCGGAGCACCTTTCTATAAATCTGTTATTAAATCTGTTAAATTTGTCTTTTAATAAACTACAACTGTACTTCACACTGGCTCAGACTGAAATTGTTTTCTATGGCGGAGTAAAAAACTTAGCATTGCAGGAGTGGAGGTCCCTAAAGCACAGGTGAACCCAAGGTGCCAGTGAGTGACAGTTCTGAAATTATCCTGCTGCACCACAACTGACATTACGATGCCAAACATGTACAACCCCCACCTCACATATACACACGTGTGCGTACTTTTTCAAATGAAATGGGTGGAATATCACTGAAATCCTGAGCCTTCATCTAATAACAATTTAATGATCAGCCTAGAACCAAGCTAGCTCAATATTTGCTTTAAGGTTGGCTGTTGGGAATAAAATAATCCCCTTAAGTTCTCAGGTCAAACACAGAACCTACAATATTCCTAAAGTATGGAGCTATGCATGCCTATAACAACTAACCACTATTTATAACATTGTTTTTATAGTGAAATGCACATTCTTGTTTGAAAGGCCAGAAATCCATTCCCTTTTCTTCCTGCTGCTATAGATGAAAGAACAACAGTGCAGGGAAAGGTGAAGTAAGAAGATATGAGGAGGAAGAGTGACAAACCAATGAGATCATCTGTTCAATCTGCCTGGTGATTTGGTCCTTCTTCCAAGATGTGCTGGAAGGACGAAGAGGGCTCTGGATTTTGGGGGTCAGAACTCATCTGTCTTGTTAGATTGATGATGACTGAGTCTGCCCAACTGCCTACTGGCTAATGCAGGTCATCACAAGCTTAGGTACATGCTGAACAACCGCAGAATAAAAATCACAGGACAGCAATTGAATTGACCTCCTTAGGCCATTTAATAAAGCAGACCGCCAAACTTGCAAGAGCAAAGAGTAATTAATGAAGGGAGCAAACAAAGGTTCATTTAGTAACTTCCAAATAAGTTCCTCTGTCTGAAGGGGGAAGAAAGGTAGCCTGCAACAAAAAGATAAACTGCAGGCATTTAAGTCACAATGCCTTCCGCCAGGAACTGCTCATTACAATCAGATGTCGCAGAGGCAGTGGGGCCGGTTAGAACTAACTTTATTATTAGAAGCAATTAGGAAGAAAAGGGGCAGAATTTCATTTGGTTATTTCAAAACAAGTTTCTGTGCATAGTGTAATGAAGGCCTGCAGGGTCAAGATAAAATGGGTGTTTTACTGGAAACAGCTTTTGCAAATGACTGTTTGTTACTAGCTGGTATCTCTAGGCAGAGCAAACCTGGTGTGGGAGATTTACATGCATACTGTCATAGAATAATTCAGCCGTGTCAGCATCATAGGAGTGTCATGGGTGGTATGGCCTGATGAGGAAGGATGTGTATGACAGGGCTAGAATGTTGGTCTTCAATTTCTTTCTCTGATTTCGCTTTCAGAATGAATGACTTTCAGTGATTTTTCTGGGCCTCGGTTTATTCACAGGAAAAGCAAAGTTCATAAAAGCAATCATTTTTAAAAAGGGTTTTAATGAAATATTAGTCCACTTAATGGGTTAGATATTGTTGTAATTGTTAACATATCTATCTAAGGATCATTTGGGTTGGGGCTACATAGCAGTGTGAGTACATTTATAAGCTTACTGGGTTTTGCCTGTAAAGTATAAGACTAACACTGTTTTTAAAGCCATAGACATTTCTATATCAGTTTATATGGAATTAGGTATTTTCAAAGGTCTTACTGTTTTTTAAGTTTGCTAAAGCAGTCCCATACTACACCACTTGACTTCCCATGTCTAAGATGGCATTGTGGATTTCTAGTATTTCCCTATATATAAGCTTTTATCTTATAAATTATCTGGGCAGCTTTAAACTCTCATGTCATCTAATAGTTAGGCTACGGAACATGGCCATATAGTAAGTAAACTTGGAAGAACATAAAGCATCTCATTTCTCTCTTACACAGACAACTGGGTTTTGTCGTTTAAGTATGCTTGAAGGAAGAAAAAGAGACTTTTACTCAGAGTCAGCACGGATATCCCCAGTGTTGTAGTGACAGTGCTCAGAGACCTTTTTGTTGAATTCCCAAGGTTAAAACTTGATTTTCATCAGCCACATATGGAAGTTGCTGATTCATTAGGGAATATGGCATACTGCCTATGTGCTATGTTTTAGATTTCCAAACTAACAGTACTTAACTAATGTGCTGTGGACTGTAATATTGAACCCATATGATGACTGAAACTCTCTTCATAGACCTTAACAAGCAGTGACTTGTTATTAAAATCTATTCAGTTTGGAAAAGCCTAAATTAGTAAATGTGCTCCACACATTTCTGTGTTTTCTCAGCCATGTTTTAAACTGAATCATTCTCTGCCTACCCTAAGTTAAATTGTGCCAATTTGAATAATTTAAATATGACCCCCTTTCAGGGAATTTTAGAACTTCTATGCAGACTATGAGAAAGGAAAAGGTGAAAATGTGGGAAGTACATATGGGTGAAAATCTCTATGGGCTCTGGTTCATAGCTAATATTTACTTTCTCTAACCAAAGTGATTACATCCTCAGCTATCACTTTCATTTTCTCTGTACTACTATGACTATCCTGATATGTGAGAGTTTTTTTTTTACTTTAAGAAAGACTTAAAAGGTTTATTTTCTGTTTGTTTTTTAGGATAGGATCTACATAAGAGCACTGGCTGGCATTGGTATCAAACTGCATCCGGAATCAGTCTCCCAGATATTGTGATATAGGGCATGAGACACCATAACCAGTCTTCCCCCAAAGAGTTTGAAAATCCTTGAACTCTCTGATGAAGCTCTTCTAAGTTCAGTGTCCTGAGTTTCATCTAGGTAATCCTCACTGGTGAGCATCTCTATTGGAGTGGTGGGTTTGGGGGTGGCGGAGTTATTGCTTTGATCTTTCATATTGTTTGTATTTATGGACAAGTTCTGGGCATTTACACTTCTTTTCTAAGCTCTGTGTCTGACAGTGACTGAATAAGTTGAGGCAGAACGCAACACTTGTGGGCTGGGTTGTGCCTGGTGAAGGATATGCAGAATTGTGCTGGGTGGAGAGGATGGGCAGAAGAGTTTTGAAAAATAGTTTAATCAGAGTTTTTGACATCCATTTTCAATGAGTTGTTGTCAAAAGTGCTACCTTCGGGAAAAAGTAGCTCCTGAGTAGCTCTTGAATAGAATGAAATAGAAGACAGCACACAGACTATAAAGAGGGATTTTGCAGAAGGAGACACTCATCCTTACCCTTGACCTTTCTTCTAGCTTTGTCATCATGACAACTGTGGCACTCCGTTGCTCCCATATCATTCTCCAGAAGTCCCCGAATGTTTCAGGAAGAGATCCTTGTGTTGCAATATAGGCATTTTGTTTCCTATATCCATCTATGTAGTTGGCATTCACATAGTCACTTCCGGGGATACCTGTAAAACAAGGAGTTTTAGTCACCCGGGTGGCAAAACTCATAGGAGGAAACAGTGTGGCTTGAGTTTAACAGTGATGCTGCATTATTATTCCATATCCTGCTGTAGGAATTCCAATATATCTTAGTGTGGGTTTTAAGCCAGTTTAAGAATATGTAGTGCCAGGACATCCTGTTAAACTATGCAACATTTAGGATATTGTGTCGTTATAATATGACCAAATTACCAAATAAAGTAAAAATACAAAACAAAACAAACAAAACCCATATGCCTATAGAACTCATTTTTGTTCTCACAGGTTCTCTGCTTGCCCACTTGTACTAGCAATAAATAGTTTGCAAAGGTCATCAAAAAATCTGGTCACACTCTTTTCTCACCCCATTTCCAGATTAAAAAAAAAACTAAATAAAAAAAATGCCTGAATCTGGAGCTGCAATTTAATGTAGAATATCATAATAACAAATAATCAGTAGATTATACACTATATAAATTCATTCATTTATCCCAAGAATAGTATCAACTAATCCCTGTCTTGATCATCTTTTCAAAAAAAGAAGAAAAGAAACACCAAGTTGCCCATGTTGGTGAAGGAAGTCAAGTTCAAAAAGAGGCTGTCTCTACTATTCCTGTGTCTGAACCTCCAGGAAGTACTATTTTTCATTTAAAACTCACAGGGTTGTAGCACATGAGCCAGTTCTTGGATTGCAACAACTGCTTGAAGACTGACTGTATCATCTCTACCGTTGTATTTTCTAGTATGTTTCACAACCGGCATAACAACAAGGTTAAAAAATAATCTTACATATTGTGATTTCTGCAAACCTTATACTGACTTTCCCTTACAATTAAATCTAAACTCTTACTACAAAGCTTAGATTACTTTTCTAATCTCATCTCACTCTTCTCACCTCTTAATCTCTAGGCACTGGCCTGCCCCAGTGATATAAAATGTTATCTTCTACCTATATCCTAGAAAACACTCTGTCTCCTTCTCATAAGTAGCCTCCACCTATACCTGACTTAGTTGCCAGGATACAGGGCACATTTGATACTTCTTTATACTACTACTCATTACAGGTAATACACTGAGTTTTGGCTGAACTTGCTTATTGGAAGTTTAACCACAATTCCATTTCCTTCTTATTCACCTTTGGTAATCTTTCTGCTTAAAAGAAAGAAGTAATTTGACCAATTCCAATATTTATTAAAGAGCAGAGATATTCTTTATTGTGATTTTCTGATTTAAAGTCTAATGTTCTGTTACTGTAATACCTTAGGAGAGAGAATAGTCACTTTATATTTCTTCCAAGGGCAGTGACAGTAGTGACCAGGAAAACCAATGTTACTCTATAGAAAAGGAATACATGCCATAGGAACAAAGGAAAAAAAAGATTGGGAGTTGAGGATAAGAGCTACCTGAGAGTATCTGAAGGCGCTTAATTTACTGTGTGGAGACACAGCTTCAATTCTGAAGTAAGATAACTACAGACAG
The DNA here is from genome assembly GCF_049852395.1 of Peromyscus maniculatus bairdii. Lineage (NCBI taxonomy): Eukaryota > Metazoa > Chordata > Mammalia > Rodentia > Cricetidae > Peromyscus > Peromyscus maniculatus. The sequence goes on from NC_134853.1 coordinate 97,297,490, forward strand.
AGGAATTGTGTCTCTGCTGCAGTGGTACATTTTCAAATAATCAGAATCAAAAGGGTAGTAGGTTTCCTAGAGAGATAATGAGTTCCCTGTCCCTGGAGAGAGAAAAATGCTTTACAGGGACATCAGTATGCTATGGAAGGAAACACTAGAACATATGCATGGTCCCTTCTGGCCCTGGGAAATATGTGCCCTGGAGTTACAGGAAAATATTTTTTTCTTTATATTGGAACATGTGCTCCCAAGCTAAAAATGTTATATTTCCCTGATTGCCAGTTGCAATTACTTTGACTGCTTTACTGATTCTAGTTGTATGACTGATCCTCCCGAGAAGAATAATGAAACTCAGATGGAAGTCACTTCACCCTGAGATGAACACATGGATATAGGATACAATCACCATTAGGTGGAAAGTCTTTTGAGCAGAAACTGAAACACACAGTTGGTCAGAACATTATTCATCCATTTTAGCTACTCAAGAAACAGTTTGAGTTCTGGCAGCTCATGACTGATAAAGATCCTGATCTTTCCCCAATGCCAAACTCCCGTAGATACAAAGGATAGCCTAAATACAAGCTTCAGATAACAGAGACCCCGATTCTCCCCCAATACTAAATTCACATAGATACAAAAGATAGACTAACTACAACCCTCAGATTACAGTCACATGTAAGGGCACAATTTTAGACTGCCATTATGAAATGAATTAACTTTTAAAAACATAAATAATAAAATTTTGGGGAAATGGATTATTAATGAATAATGACTGCACTTCCAAGAGATAAAAATAAAACATTTCTGCCTGAAGATTACCAAGTGGTTGAGATCAATACAAACTGCTTTATAAATCTATATCTTGATATTTTGAAAGAAAGAAAACTGAAAATAAAATAATGCAATATTGGTGAATGGTGGTTATCAGGCTACCAGGTCTAAAATAATGCCGAGGTTCTTCTTCAATTTTGACACTGTCAGTGAGGGTGTGATTTCCAGAATGCACAACTATTTCTATTCTGATCCTGTATCTACACTAGCAGTCCTACAGTATAAAGATGCAAGGGATGCTGTCCCAGGAGATCTGGTGTCTACCAAGTCTTATATGCAATACCCTTTCATGAGCTGTGCACAGGATGAGAAAAGACTTCAGGAAGGGTGATGCCTTGTCCTTCTAAAAATACTAACCCCAGTATGGAAAGTACATTTAACATCATGCAGTTTCAAGCACTCTGACACAAGTTTTTAGTATGATATATTCAGAAATGTTTTCCAACCAATCCTGGGAAAATATACACTCTATTGGCTTTCTGAATTTTGGGTATCATGAAACACCTTCTCAGAAACTCTTATTAGGAGGTGTCTGCTGTGAGGCTAGGTATGTTAAATTCATTCTCATTGAGCGGTGATCTTAAGTAAGGAATACATATTAGTTTATTTAATCTTTAATGTTTTATTCAGAAAATAATTTACATGTACTACAGTAACACTCATCATAGTGCACTTCAAAGCCAAATGTGTGAGAATAAACTAAATTTCTCTGGGAGCTCTGGGGATAGAAATCTAGCTTCAAATGAATTATGACAAATTAGATTGCATCATTGTTTATTTACTTGGAGTCAGGAAGACCTCTTGCAATTGTTTAAAACTAGTGCTTGGCTTGGGTGATTGTATTTTTGCTTTCTGTTTTTTTTTTTTTTTTAAATGGGATATGAAGGAGTCATTAAAATGGCAAGAACATAACCCAGAGTTCTTTGCCTTGTGCTAGTCTCTGGCAAAATTCTTAGGACAGATTGGTCCTTCTAAAGCAACTTTGTCTAGCAACAAGCTTTTTAATTTTTTTTGAGATGGGATCTCACTATATAGCCCTGGCTGGCCTTGAACTCAGAGATCTACTTGTTTCTGCAGGGACTGAAGGTGTGCATCACTGCTATACTACAATTGGCTCTTTTTAATTACTGTACATGACCAGCTTAGATCAATGACTTGTATTTTTCCCCCATGGCTTTAGTACATTCTATAAAATAAGTATAATTTTAGGATTTCTTTTATATTGATCCATGTATGTTCTCTAATTAGCAATAATTATATAATCAGTTTCATTACCAAAATGACTATATCACTCTTGTCAGCTGAGTGAAAAACCTAAGTCTAGATCCCAGATGTAAAGTATGTCCACATAGTTTAATCCTGTGTTAAACTGGATCTCATCAATCAGTGGATTTCTTCTAGTGGCACACTGTTTACTTATGCATGCTCAGGATACAGCTTGTTTGCTCTGAGTCCACTATACCTACAGCTGTAAACTAAAGCCTTTAAAATAATGATGTAGGGCTGAAGAGATAGCACAGTGGTTTGGATAAGAGCTGGCTACTCTTCCAGAAGACCTGGCTCAATAACCAGTACCACATGGCAACTTAAAATTACCTATAGTTCCTGTTCTAGGGAATCTGAAACCTTCCCTATGTGTACCCTCTGAGGGCACCAGGCACATATGTGGTACACAGACTAACATACAGGCAAAACACCGATATATATAAAATTCAATAGTAAAAGAAATAAAATAAGGAAGTATATGTTTGATAGAGTCATACTACTGTGTTCTTCAGGGGCAGCATGTCATAGAAAGTACCTCTTCAAGCAGAATGAGGCAAATTTTTAGGTTATTGTTTTATTTGTTGGTAATTTCTAGTTACAGTTAATAAACTTCAGCATAAACTCTGGACCCACACTACCACCACCTCCTTTTTTTTTTGAGACAAGATCTCACTATGCAATGGCTAGTCTGGAACTTGCTATGTAGACCATGCTGGCCAGAACTCAGAGATCTGCCTGTCTCTGCTTCTTCTAGAGTGCTAGGACTAAAGGCATGTGCCTCATTGCACCCAACTTCCATTTTCTTTTTCTTTTTTCCTTTCTTTTCTTTTCCTTTTCAAGACAAAGTTTCTCTGTGTAGTTTTGGTGCCTGTCCTGGATCTTGCTCTGTAGACCAGGCTAGCCTCGAACTCACAGAGATCTACCTGGCTCTGCCTCCCAAGTGCTGGGATTAAAGGTGTGTGCCACCTTCGCCCAGCCCTCCAACTTCCATTTTCTTAAAGGTCTGCAAAGCTTTGGATAATTAGCTATGAGTTCCAATCTAAGAACAATAGCTCCTTTCTTTACCTAAAAATAAGATTAAAAGGACAGTGCTTCATAACATTGTTTCTGTATGTGTTTGAATATTAACATAACAAGAAAGAATCCTAAGAAAGAAGCTATGTGGTTTGAAAGAATATTGAGCCAAGCAATGACTTAGAAATGATTTACAACCTTGAAAGTATATTGCAAAGTCAAGGAATATTTCACCTGAGCTATTTTGTCATGGCAGGGTTAAAATAAAATCTTTCCTCCCTACTAATTTGAGTAGGACTAATAAGGCTACAGGCCCAGATAACAACAAAACCCATTCAATTTGCTGTGGATTATAATTTTTTGATCAGAAGATAATTTGACTTGAAAAGATTTATCCATGTTTAAAGCATGTTTATAATTATGGTCAGCAATAGCCTTTCTCCGTTGACGTTGTATGAGAAAACAGTACATGAATTATTTTATCAATACAGAATTAAGTAACCATAAGAAGAATGTTCACACTTTTGTACCACATCGTGAAGGAGAAATTCTATGTCTAATTTAGGATCTTGGGACAACACTAAGCATTTGCTAAGAATTTAGGGAACTTGATCAGGAACCATTCCCCAACCATTCACCTTTTCTAGACCCTTGGAAGCTTATCTGCTAAACAAAGGTGTATTGGACAAATTGATTTCCACAGGTCCTTCCGAGCTCTAAAATATAATATCTCTATGGTATCCTTAACTTTCTTGAATTCGTCCATTTCCACAAAGTCATTTTGAGATAAACAGAATCATTTAGTCCCTTGATTTGGTAGTGATACACACTAATGCTCTTGAAAGCTTCTGCCCACTGCTTCTGCTTCTAGCCTGCTGAAATCAGACTTATTTGGTGGGACTGATACTGCAAAGGTCGACTGGAAGCTACTAAGGCTAAAAACAAAACAATGTAAAGAGAAATAATGCTGGCTCTCCTCTAATGGAGCAGAGAAGATTGAGCAGACATGGAAGGGAGGTAGTGTCCCTCCTGACTAAGGTAGACAAACTGTTCCTGGCAGATGTGGAGAGGAAGCAGTGTGGCTAGAAGTGCTCTCAGTGTTCCACCTCATAGAGTAACCTCACAATGTGGAACACTCAGTCCTTCACATTCTATAAATCTTTAATAAGTAAAGTTTGTGAGAAAACAAACCATACTTCAGCAAACGAGTTCATTCCATTTTTTAATACAGAAGAATGCAGAAACTAATGCCACATAATGGATACTTATTATCCAAAAAGGAAAAAAAAATCATGTCCCTTCTTACCTCCAATACACACAAAACCAAAATCCCCAAACACTGAATTGGTTGTTAAGTCTTAGACTGAAATTTCTATAAGACAGAAAACATAGAAAGTTCACTTTGCTGATACCATTTACACCAGAAATATAACAATAAACACTAAGTTACAAATAAACTGATTTAATTTTCCTGGATAAAGTGTTCTTTCCTTTCCCTTGAGCCATGACACCACTCCTAGTTACATCAGAACTGCTGAAATGAAGGATTTTTCTTTGCAGCACATAAGAGAAACAAGAATTTCCTCCAAAGACCACTGGATTTCTTGATGTAGCTGTGATCTGATTTTGCCTCCTCATTTTTGCAGAATTCACAATTGGTTTTCAAAAGCATTCTTTGCTGTGTGGTCAGTGCAGCTCATCACCTCAGAGATGATGGGAGAATGGCTAACATGCAAAGCACCTGTTAGCTAGGGTCTCCTTCCCAGTGTGCTGTGTTCCTCCTCTACCTGACTGTCTGCCCTCTGGACTGCTGCTGGAGGAGAGCTTTGAAAATGGACCCAGAAAAGGAGCTAGAGAGCCTCCCTGCCTTTAAATACACAGCAAGAATAACCACACAGCTTGGGCAGACTATCAGTAACTGTGCTGGAAGAAACTCATTTCTTGTTAGGGGGCATTTCGCCTGGGGGGAGAGGGGCAGCCCTTAGGTCATGGCAGTATATAGTCTTGCAGTGATGGCTTATATTCACAAGGATGCAATTATTCAAAAGCTCCATCTAGTAATGAGATAATCAGAACCCAGCATGGGGTAGCCTGTAGGAGCCACGTGTATAATAATCACTCAGATCATCAGTTTTCATTGATAATATATGAATATTATTGTTATAACATCATCAACCCAACACTCTGTATAAGAGTGAAATGAAAGAATGCATGTGCAATGTCTAAGATGCCAATGAACATTATAATTGATGCAATAAGTAAATGAAATAAACCTATTTCACTTTATCTATTGATGAAAAGTAATTCCAACTCCAGATTCTCCTTTCAAATTCTATACTAAAAATAGCTAATAGAGAAATAAAATTCTTTCTAGTAATTTCTGAGAAATCTGTATCTTATGCCTCAATTCTAACATCAGAAACATCACAGGAGACACAGCTCCCTATATCTTCACAACACTGAAGTGTAGATTCATTAACATATTCTGTCTCCAAGCACAGTAAAAATAATAAACATCCCATAATGAAATAAGACACTGTAGACAGAAAACAAACTCATATCCAGGGTTTTCTGACTCAATATTTGATTGGCTTCCTGAGTAAAAATGTAAACAAAACAAATAAACACCACTAGCAACCATCACTTAAAAATGTATTTTCTCTTCTCTGGGTTATCAGTTGAAACAAGAGTTGGGTAATAACATATCTCTACACTAGTTGCTCAGATGCAGGGTAAAGTTGCCATTGAAATAGCTGTAATTAGATGGTTTTTAATAAGCCTGAAATTGTGAAATTACTCTAGGTTTCAAAGGCTAAAAATCCTATCTTGCTTGCTACTTGGGACAAATTAAGCTATGTCTCTTTACTGCTCTTCAAAATTAAAAAAAAAAATAGATTTACATATTTAAAAACAAAGCAAGAAGAGGATTAAACTGTGTCACTATTGTATATAATTAACTTGAAAAGTGAAATCCTGGAAGTGCTACAGGAAACATGCTGTCTGCCTACATCAATGATTGATGTAAGAAAAATGTAAGAAAATGTAAGAAAAATGAGCTCAACTCAACCAATAATTGGATGGAACTAAAAAAAATTGGTTTCTGGAAAAATCAGGTATATCATCTAATAAAACTGTTTTGTTTTAATATACTTTTAAAAAAACTTATGTGCATACAAGCACTCTGAGAATTTAGGGGCTTCAGATTCCCTGGATCTGGAGTTACAGGCAGACAGCTGTGAGCCCATCCACATGGGTGCTGGGAACCACACTCAGGTCCTGTGCAAGAGCAGTACATACTCTAAACCATGGAGCCATCCCTCCAGCTGCTTCTATTGTTTTTGTAAATAGAATTTAAGAGCTAAGTAATTTCTTCACAAGGTCCCCACAGATTATTCCGTCGTAAAGAAAGAACCAGAAAGCAGGAAAAGGATATTTATTGAGTTAATATGAGAAAGAACATATGTAACCTTCAAAGGTAGTCTTTTGGGGAAGTATTGCTTTTAATTATTTGATGTTAGAGTATCATTTATTCATACTCACTACAATTAATATTCTTTTAGAAAATGTTGGAGTTGCATTAATTTACTTTCCTGGTTTTTAAAAATATTGTCATGTTATCCCAACTCTATCCCCTTAGGGCTCAGCCTCCAGGTTCAGATTTAGGGTCCTTTCTCACTGCCTTCCTTCTGTCATTCCTCCTAGGAGCTCTCTATTCATTGGCGACCCCAGCCAACCTGAAGAACTGCTCTCTACCAGGGACCCACAGCCACTGCCACACTTGGCTAGGAACCAGGTAGGCTACCAGAGCTCTCCTTCCCTTCCTGGTTAAGCAGCTCACTTTAAGTCCCTCTCCTTATTTGTCTTCACTACTTTATGACAAGACTTGACACCACCCATGGCATTTTCCTTTTCTTTTGTTGTTGTTTTTGATACAGAGGAAGTTTGGTGGGAATGAAGTGGGTGGCTTTTGGGAGGCAATGAAAATGATAAAAATATAGTATATGAGAAATTAAAAATATATGCAATAAAAAATAAAATAATATTGTCATGTTTTTACTTATTGAATATGCATCAACTTATTGAATATGCATCAACCTTTTTTTTCAGGAAGGCCTGAAAAAAACCAGAAGAGGCTATTTCACAGCAGAGGCATGATATGAAATTGGCAAACACTCCCACTTGTGTAGACAGTCGTCTTCAGTGATTGGTACAGGATTAACTTGGTACAAGATTAACTGCAGAGGCAAGGCCTCACCAGAACTGAAGTAGTCCATCTCATAGTGATGAGTGGAAAATCATTATTGCAGAAAACTACCTCTGGTTTCTGGTTTTCATCAAGTGTTTTTAGTTAGATGTATCCCCAGAATGGTGACTTTGTGAGCTGTTCATTCACTTTAAACCAGTTAAGATCCCATCTCACAAATAATCACATTGTTGTCAACATCATTTGTCATAGATGTTACCTACACTATGATTTTTAACTGTTTCTATTATGCAAATCTAACACTAGATGATATATTCTGAATTTCCACTGAAAGGAAACATTCTTCCCCTTGTTGAAATATGTAATTTTATTATAGGTCTGGTTTTCATTTATCAAGTGCTAATATTTTCTTTTGCTTTATAAACAACTCTAAATACATGCAGCTTTCTCATTTGGATATTGTTAACTTTTCCATAGATCTTATCAAAAAAATATGAGGGAAAAAGAACTTGTTTACAATAGTAGTAATGTTTACATATAGCACCAATGACAGTAGTGTCCAATGTTTATTGGGCATTTTCTTGGTGTCAGGCACTCGAAGTGTTTTATCTGCATTAATTCACTTATACTTCCTACTGATCCTAGGAAGAAGGTACTAGGAATAGAATCATTATATTGTCAAGGAAGCCAAGGTATAATGACTCCTCTGAGCGAGCTCCTCAAAATCAAGGAAAGTCTAGGATACATTAGTAAGAATGATGTTTTGAGTTGCATTATGTGGGAAGGTAATTATGAAAGAAAGTTTTTATAAATGTTTGTTTCAAACCTTTTAATATATGCTCCTCCCGTAAGAAAATTAAAACAAATTGCTATGGTCTGAATGGGTATTCTCAGCCCCTGCCAAGTTATATACTGAAACATAATAGTCAACCTGATATTGATAGGTGGGGCCTTCAGGAAGTGACTAAATCATTGGGCGGAGTCTTCCAACAAGGGACTAGGGTCTTTGTAAAAGAGCTTGAAGATTAGATTTACCAGTCCTTTTACAACCCTCCCACCACTGAGAAAATATCTCTCCAGCCCAGAAATAGTGACATTGTTTTGGACTGTGATAACCCAAATCCTCAGCAGACATTGAACCTGATGACAGCTTTATCTTGGACTTTTCAGATTCCAGAAATGCATATATAGTGTTTATATATTACCCATTTGTGGCAAGTTATTGAAGCAGCATAAACAGATTTAGATCCATGTTCATGTTTTAATAAACATTAAAAAACAGTTTCATAAGCACTAGTGTTGAAGAACATTCCTAAGTATGTCACAGATGAAACCTCTTAGGTCTGCTTTGATAAAAGGGCTATACATATGCCAGTGATTCTGTTTTGCACAAACTCTCCGGTGCTGTGGGATGGTCTGTGTTTGCTCTGATTGGTCAATAAATAAAATACTGATTGGCCAGTAGCCAGGCAGGAATTATAGGCGGGACTAACAGAGAGGAGAATTGGGAGAACAGGAAGGCAGAGGGAGACACTGCCAGCCGCCGCCATGACAAGCAGCATGTGAAGATGCTGGTAAGCCATGAGCCACATGGCAAGGTATAGATTTATAGAAATGTGTTAATTTAAGATATAAGATCAGTTAGCAAGAAGCCTGCCATGGCCATACAGTTTGTAAGCAATATAAGTCTCTGTGTTTACTTGGTTGGGTCTGAGCGGCTGTGGGACTGGTGGGTGACAGAGATTTGTCCTGACTGTGGGCCAGGCAGGAAAACTCGAGCTACACTCAGGCTTAAGAATGTCTGTGTTTTCAAAGGAGCTAATATAGCAATGTCCAAGATTTAAAAATTATTTGCCTACCCAGTATTATCTGATCTCAGAATTTAGAATCATCTTCAGAATTTTACAGATGACAGGAGGGTCATATAAACCCTTGTTTTCTGAAGAAACAACCAAACATATTATGTCAGGATTGCTAAATGGGAAAATGAATTTGTGAGGACTTGGTTGCCCATAAACTCCCTCAAATGAGTGTGGAAATAAACTGTGTGGGTATTCTTTGTTTCAGGTAGACTTAATGTGCACATCAAATCAGCAATGGACCCTGCTCTTCCCAAAACTCCCTGTTGACTGTGCTAAGTGGCCTGACAACATCATGTAGCTTTGTAAATTGGGACTTACTTTTCAACCTCATGCCTTTATTCAGAGTTCTTCCCAATCTACCTTAAAAGGAATTATTAAGCTAATAACAAAACCCACTTGAAAAGCATTCATAACCTGTTTGTTATCTGGAAAATTTCTCTTTGCCTAGAGACTAAAAAATACACTGGAAACTTTCAGCTCTCAGGTTTCTTCATATGTATTTCAAACTTTCGCGACAGTGATGTCAGCCAAGACTGAATGTATTTTAAATGAGAGACTGTGTGCCCAGATACAATCTTCACGACTGCAAAAGCAGCACAGGTCCACATGGGGCACTGGGGAGAATCACAGCTTCAAGTTTGGCTAACATGACCTTAGCATTTTGGCTTTACTACTTCTCACTCTTGACAATAAGAAGAGCTCTCACCTTTTAAAAAGTGTATAATACGCATTTATGTCTATGAGTATGATGTGCTTGCATTTGTGTGTGAGAGACAGAAACAGTGTAGGTGTGCATGCGTCACTGTGTACATGCATGGGTCAGAGGACAACCTCAAGTATCAGTCTTCGCCTTCTACCTTATTTAGGGCAGGGGCTCTTGCATGCCACTACACTGCATGCCAACCCACACAGCCACACATTCCTACAGAACCTCCTGTTTGTCACGAGAGCTCTGACATCAGAGACATGAGTGGCACAGCCTGCTTTTAAGTTGATTCTGGAAATTAAAACTCAAACCCTCGCCGGGAAATGGTGGCGCATGCCTGCCTTTAATCCCAGCACAGGAGGCAGAGCCAGATGGATCTCTGTGAGTTCAAGGCCAGCCTAGGCTACAAAATGAGTTCCAGGACAGGCTCCAAAGCTACACAGAGAAACCCTGTCTCGAAAAACCAAAACCAAACCAAACCAAAACAAAACAAACAAAAACAACAACAACAAAAAAAAACCACCTCAAATCCTCATGTCTGTGTGACAAGCACATTACTGAGCCAGTCGAGCCCAATATTTGTATTTTTAATGTCTCCATTTTCTCTTCTGGAAATCAGATGACAAATAGCTTTTCAGAATAATGTGAATAATATAGATAATAAAGCTAAAATTCATGACATGGTGTCTACTGTATAATAAACACTTAGATAATCAGGCCCACTCTAAGTTCTAATTATTGCACCAAAAGCATTTTAATATTGTCTTATATTTAGGTTTGGGCAGTAGCTTTTTTAAAAAGTCTTTGCCAATATAGCTCTTAAAGTAAAATGCTAATTATAATACTCTGATGAAAAGTTAGCACTAATACTAGTGAGGTTGAATTATGTTTCAGAACAGAAACTTGTTTTATATAGGACAGAAATTAATAATTCTCGCTAATTTTAAGACATTATAGTAGAAACATGCCATAAACTGCTGTTCCTGGGTTTTATAAAAACCTGAAGATACATTAAAATGCTTCCAAGCAAAGATTACCCACGGACTCGGTCAGGTGCCAATGCCCTTGGCTGTACCTCTTTAAGGTTATGACTGAAGCATTTGGATCACGAAGGATTTCTGATGCTGGGCCATGTTTCAGGTTAGTTATAGCATAACCTGGGAAATGAACTTAGAGACACAGTGCTTAAGTTAGCCCTCAGCCTAGTGACAAATAATAAAAAGGGGATTTGGGGACAAAAAGGTAAAGCCAGGCTTTAGGAGCCATACTCTCCACATAGGAAAGTCCTGTTGGTGACCTGGGGTAGTGGGAGGAGTGAGCAGAGCTGGCTTCGGTAGGGTGTAGGGCTATCTTTTGTGTGCTCAGTTTTCTCCTAACTCATGCCTCCTAGTACGTATACTAGGAAATACAAGCAAGATGTTTATGTTAGCACTGCGTTAGTCTGTAAGGGAGAGTAAATACAATAACCCTGTGAAGAACAGTCTGGATCTCAGGCCCCAGGAAAGAGAAGCTGTCATTGAGAAAACTGGTATGAGAAGAGCCAAGGTTACCTAGATACAGGGACAACTAATACCTCAAAGTCAGATTTCTTGTTCTTCATCTAGCTCCTTCTTATTCTCTGCTTTAATGGCAGTATAGCTTCTGAAGACCTTACACACTGGATAAGAGTGAACAGATTATTTTATATTATGGTTACATGTACATGAGAATGAGCTACTGCCAGGTGGTGGTGGCACATGCCTTTAATCCCAGCACTCAGGAGACAGAGGCAGGCGGATCTCTGTGAGTTCAAGGACAGCCTGGTCTACAGGGTGAGTTCCAGGACAGCCAGGGTACACAAAGCAAATCCTGTCTCCAAAAACAAACAAAAAAAGTACTTGGATTTGGTCTTTATTTGAGAATATTTGACTTAAGTCATTAAACCAGCTCCTGTTACATCCCTTGCTCAGGATGTAACAACTGCTTAAGTGGATCTTATCCAAGTGGCAAATGGACTTGTCGAAAATTCACCTGTGTTTCTCCACCCATTTTGTCCAGCTGTGTAACAACTGACACCCTTCTGTATTTTTACTTCAGATTTGTTCTGTGTTTCCTCAGTACACGTCAATGAGTGATCTGGAAATATCAGGAACACCACTACTTCCAAGCAGCTTAGGATGCAGGCTGGAGCTACACAGGGTCCCTGATCCCTTTCAGCTTTTACTCTTTTCACAATCTCAATGGAAGGAGGGGTAAATGCTTACACTATTAGACAAGTTAAAGACAATGGAAGTCACTGCATCCATTTCTGTTTCTTCTCTAATGGCTGTCTGATATTCTGCCAAGTAATATGAAAAGAGTAGCTAACACTACCAGGAAAAGGATTACAAAGGCATCATAATTAAAACCCTCAACCACATTCCCTTCAGTTAGCCAAGAGGTAGAGCACATTAGCTTTTACAAACAGGGCTAATGTCAGTTCCCATTTTCATTTGGCCCTGTGTTGTCCAAGCTACCTGCCAAGGAGCCTTGGTTAGTGGCTTGCTATGCAGTTCCTGAGTGCAGCATTCTCCCCTCTGAGACTGATACAGAATGAATGACTATCACCTGGAGTACTTCCCGGTGAGGAGGGCTTGGTCTGAGACACAATGATGTTCGTGGCTATAATCTAGATTAAAGCTCTCCATCTAGCCCACAAATTTCAATTAAATTCTTCTAACCTTTTGCATAACAGAACATTGGGAGACTTTGGTTTCTAGGTCAGTTCTAGATTTAGGGTATATCTGTGGGCACAGAGTTATAAAAAGGCAGGTTTTAGTCTGAGTCAAGTGCCTCTGCTTCTGCACTGTAAAAATGGCCTAAGAATAAAATGGACATAAGTTTCCAACTGCCATAATAAATGCACCAGAGTTCCCCCGCCACCATCTCAACAACCTTTCTTGTAAGATGTGAAAAATAATAGGCTATGGAAAGTATGGCAAAGTATCAAAAATAGAGGGATTTGGTACTAAGGAAAGCAAAAGCTGACAGCCAGCTAGCTCTCTAGAGTTTCTTGCTTATTTACCTAGTTCTTTCCATATTTACTTGAAAGATTTAGTTCCTCTATCTGTGATTTAGTTTTGCTCCTCTTTTACTATGATAATGACTTAATAGATAAGGAACTACTATTTGTTCCTTTTCATTGTAAAGTGGACACATAGAGCTAAAATGTAGAGCCCATCTTCAGCCATCCACAAACATCAGCTTAAATTTCTCAACAAGACTGAGAAAGAAGTAGTTACCAATGTGAACTAATCCTGCCTCAACTGGCACTGGGGATTCCTGATAAGATTAATCAGTGTTTTGGGGATGGAAGAACATTTACATTTGAACACTACTGTATCCAGCCACTAGTAAGAGAAATTACAATACTTTACAGCATCAAAACTAATGTGATAGAATTTTATGGTCCACATAAGGCTAATTTGAGCCAAAAGCAGGCTGCAGGTGCATGCTTAGTCAAATGATTAAAAAAAATATTTTACTCCCAAGTCTGGGAATTAATATATTGTTTCCTTTTATGCTTACCAAAAATGCTTTAACATTTTTTAATTCATATTTTATTTGTGTTTTTGCTCATCCAGTCATGAGCCATAGTGTTGTGGAGGTTAGAGGTCAACGTGCATCCTTTCACTATGTGGATCCTGGGATTCAACTCAGGCTCCTTGCAAGTGGCTTTGCCTGCTAAACCAATTGTCTGAAACCAAGACAGCTTTCAAGCTAAGAGCTATGAGATAAGGTGGTTGCTACCATAGATTTTTTTAAAAGCAGAAAAAGAAAAATACATATATACTTGAACCACTGTGGATGAGACCATCTGTACTGTGAATTCCTGAAAGGATTAATCAGAAGCCAGTACTATTCAATGATTTCTAAAGCAACTGCAAGAGATTAAACAGAGAGCCTTTGAGCATGAAGAGTCACTGGTGACAAATGTGGTATGTGACAGGTGGTAGCTCAGGTTGCCTGTCATGACATGTGAAAAGAATTAGGTGGCATGAAAAAATATTTTCTAAGGTCTTTCAATCTAATGATTTTCTATAGGCTAAAGGTCTACTGAAATTCTGATTGTCAGGAATGAACTCCCAGATGTTTTAGTATGGTACATGCAGGGATTGATTATTGGAAGAAGGGAAGCAGAAACCACCCTCCTGGGTCTGCTAAGAAACAACCCTCTTCATTCATCATCCCCTCTAGAATGTACTTCCAACTGCAAGTGTGAGAGACAGATTATGAAGCAGTTCTCAGTCGATACCCTCCATATTTCCAAGGTGATTAGTTTCTGTTAATCACCACATCATTGGCTCCTAAGTTTACCCTGTCTCTAGTAAACAGATGCAGATTGATTTACAGACACCCTTTCCCTTACTTTTTAAGTAAGTACCTAGTGTATAGGCCCCCTTCTGAAAATCAGCAGTTAGCTCATAACTATCAACAATCATAGATAAGCTGAGCATTGCTTTCCACATACGAACATCAGTAAATTATCAAGTCTTCATGGAGGGATGCTCTGTGATGGTAGCAATGACAACATACTCCTGTGACTCATTTTTGGAAGAAAGAAAAGGTGCCAATAAACTGTGCCTGGGTTAGAGGTAAATACTTTCATAGATGGCTAACAATCCAGGCAATACTGCATTCCCATGCAAATGTTTAAGCCCTAGAAAACAGCAATTTGAATAATATATGCATTTTCTTACCTTCTATTGCTGATAAGAGAACCCTAGAGTGATCATATGCAATGACATTTGCATATCTGTTCTTTGGTTTGTTTACTTCCAAGTTTGAGTGTTCCCATGTGAACTGCTGGCCAGGGTCAATTGACTGGAAAAGAAAAACAGTGCACACAAAGTCAATACTGAAAAACATGGAATTAAGGCCTTTATTACAAGGAATGGACATGAAAATTCCAAAGTCACACTTCATAAGGATGATTTTAGCTGTGAAGCTGAGCATTAACATAACCCACATAAGCATATACTAACCAATATCCTAAGAGATATTACCAATCACCAATATTGACACAAATGAAAAGCATCAATACAGAAGTTCTGTTAATATTAGAATAGTAGGGATGTGACTTACTTTTCCATTTCTTTCTCTGCTGCTGTAGTTTATGGGTTATTTTAGCTCAATATTTCTTTTGGTGCTATGAACATAATTTGCCTTGGATACTCTTCCTAGCCTTTCCTGCTGGACCCATGCACACACTTTCATTTGACTGGAAGGAGTACTCCTTCCCAGTCTTTCCTGCTGGATCTGCACACACTTCAGTTGACTGGAGTACTCCTTCCCAGTCTTTCCTGCAGGATCTACACACGCTTCAGTTGACTGGAGTACACCTTCCCAGTCTTTCCTGCTGGATCTGCACTGCATACACACTTCAGTTGACTAGAGTACTCCTTCCCAGTCTTTCCTGCTGGATCTGCACTGCATACACACTTCCAGTTGACTGGAGTACTCCTTCCCAGTCTTTCCTGCTGGACCTACACACACTTCCAGTTGACTGGAGTACTCCTTCCCAGTCTTTCCTGCTGGACCTACACATAATCTTTCAGTTGAATGGCCTTTCCTTGGCTTTGCTGAGCACAGCTCTGCTTCTGATTCTCTAACCTATGTGCTCCTGTCATAAGGGACATTTATGATTTTATCTGTTTCTTTATAAATTACCATAGCCAATAACAGGGCAATTTGTACAATCCAAACAGTAGACAGTGCCAGCAATGAAGGGAAGCCAGTAATCATCATCACAGTCAGAAAAACAACTTATATCTCTACAGAAGGTTTGGGTTGTTTTTCTGTTGATAATATTGTGTCTGTGTATCATCATGTTTACCAGGTTTGCCTCTTTTTATCCCTGAGTTTTTTTCCTTATATTTTCTAATTTTCAACATTTTTTAAGTGTCTTAGTTCAAGCAAAAACAAACTACTGTATGGACTATGTGGATATAACATGCATTTGTAGGTAACTCAACAATGATTTCAAAACTACATTCAGGCTTAATTGCCTAATTGAAGAGTTCAAAAAATTGATAGTGGGAACAAGCTGTATGGTACATATGAAAATGTAGTCTGTGAGAAGGAAACCTAAAACTTACAGGAGAATTGTAATGGATACCGGGTTATTACGCTTCACAACAAGTATAATTTAATTTTCTTAACTCTTAGGAGATGGCTCCTCCACCCCCTCATTTGGCAGCTGAAGAGGTAGAAGAAAAGACTGACTCAGTAAATCTGACTGCTTGAAGGCCTTCTCTGACAGGCAGTGTACTCACTGGTGTTAGTAACCCAGTTAAACTTGCAGGAGCGACTCAGACACTTCAAATGTAGGCCAGTGAATCAAAAGCTCACTACTAACTACTGGCTGGTAGTTACAAGGCACAAGGCTGCGTAACTGTCCAGAATGTCACTGTAGAATAAAGAAGCCCAAGACAGGAAACATATCTAAACACAACCATTCCTCACATCCCAACTTATCATCCTGTGTCATTCTGGGACAATTACATAAGAAATCAAGTTTTAAAAATGAGGTTGGCTTCACATGGATGATAGGACAGATGGGACGCAGCTTACATTTATACTTGTTTTACACGGATCAAACAAACATTGATTAAATAATGCTGACTTGCCTTTGTGCAGCTCAGCACTCATCCATCTGTATCTATCTGTCTGACTGAACATTTAACAACACACAGCACAGGTCATTATTTTTGGAGCTTGTCAGAATGCTGAGAGCAGTAAACTCAGGAAAGAATAAGTACAGAAAGTCGGCGAGGTATACTACCATCTTTTATACTTAAAAAAGAAAGAAAGAAAAAACAAAAAAAAACCCAAAGTGCTTTGAAAATCACCTTTCCGTTATCCATGTTAGAAAGGCAAAGAAATCATAAATAAGTGAAACTCTTATTCCTATTTTTTTTTCTCCTTTCTTCGTGCTATTGATGACATGGGAGCTTTGTCATCTGTGTCCTCTGGCCTCTGCTGTTGCAGTCTCTTTAGGGTGAATATCATGACCAACATGGACAAAGAGCAACACAGATGCTGGCTGATAGGGAAGGTAATTTCCATTTCAACCTCAGATATTTAGCTGGTGCACCCTGACTGTGCACCCTCCTATTAGAAATTAAGAGGAAGTCAGTGGAATCATTTGAAATTAGCATCCTTTCATTCATTGAACTCAGTGATTTCCCCCCCCCTCCGCTTTGGGCCTACTGCTTGTGTGTTCCTTTCTGTTCAATTCTCCCTTCCTTGTCAATCTCTGTCAAACAGGCTTCTCTGTGATGCTGATGCAGTTTCAGCACCCATGAGCATCTTTAGCTTCCTCAGTTACAGTGCTGCCTGGGTTTCCTTCAGTCTCTGCAGAGCTTTGAAGCTGAAGTACAGCGAGCAGACTTACCCAACTAGAAGTTGACAAATGGGCTTTTATATTTCATAAACAATATGAAATCTGTATACTATATTGTCACAGAATTCATAGGTAAGAATGCCTTATTGTATTTATAATTTATTTCTCCAGCCAATCAATAGACCCTTCAACTCCACAACCCAGATGTATGGTAACAACAACCTGACCAAGATGCCAAAGAGTTTTTCACATCCCTGTCTGGACACAAGAGATCTAGGTAGATTGCCCCTCCCCACCAAGACTTCAAACAAAATCATTTTAATGCTAACAGACTTTCAACTCTGTTGCTTCTGGGACGGGTGGGACCAGATGCAAGGAAATCTCCTTTGTGGGTAATTTCAAAGAAGAAAGGCAGTCTCAAGTACACACTTGCTAATATCAAATACTTGGTATTAAAACCTCAACTAGAACTTTATCTTAAAATGAGTAAGTGGAAGAATAAACTATGTGTAACACGTGAAGTTCTAATTGTGTACTGTATTTTTATTTTAAAAAATGCAATGAAAATGTGTGTCTATCCAATAGCTATAATATTTGCTGTGTTAACTCATTTAATTTTAAATAAAAATCCTATGTGTGGGTATCATGTTTATCATGGTACTCTCCATGTAATGAGTGAGGTGCACAGAAGTAAAATGATTTGTTCATAATTAAATAGCTACTAGGTAGAAAGGTCAAATGTGCTGTGCTTCCTCTGTAGCTCAAAGTTTACTTGATGGTTTCATACCTCTGCTGGTTCTTCAATACAATGCAAGGAAACTTGGAATCAAAACACTGTAAAGAACGGCTTATCTCTGTGATTCTAAGCACAGGACAGAATCCTCATAAATTTGCACAGCAGATTATAGTACTTGAGTGACACTCCCTGGGGATGACCTTTTCTTCACAGTGCTGAGGTCATCACTTTAAAGCAACGTTCTTTAGTGGTTTCTAAAATCTAACCTTTGGGTCAAAAGAAAAATATAATTCCCATTTTCAAAACAGCACACAATCCATAAACATAAGTACTCAGTGTTACACTTCATCCTCCACATTAACCAAGAGAAAAACCTCAAAATATTCCTTTAGAGACTCATCAAAGAACTACCACAAAAACAGATCCATTCTGGGTTTTTTTTTTTGTATGTTTGTAAAACAAATAACAAAAATTTAATTATATAGGAGGATTAGACCAACTATGTTACTAGCCAAACTATGGGCCAGACCATTTTCATTTTTTAACTGGAACTGAACTTTCAATGACCTTAGCTTCTGGAGAAATCCTAGCTTTCCACATAGTTCATCTGGTTTTTCCATAGTGTGGTTCACCCTCAGGCACTCTCAAGTCCCTTTCGAGCTTAGAAGAGCAGTCAGGAGCTGACTGGTAATTCCCACAGAAAGTTGTTTCTCCTATTCATTTATTTTTATTCATATTTTCTCTCCATCCCATTTGAAAATGGTAAACTGGTGTATATAGCTATGTGAACAAAATACATGCTTACAGAGTTAGGAAAGGTTATATTTCCCACAGTTAGCAGTTGCCAGGAGAACATTCAACCAAGAAAAGAACATGCATTTAGTAGAAGCTAACAATCCCTCATAAGCCAGAATATGAGATGTGGTGGAAAGTATCAGCAGTATCTGAAAGACAAGGGTGAGCCTGGTGTTTTCAGCTCTGGTTAGCTGCAGCAAGAGAAGTAACTTGAGTCTGTGTCCTGTGTGTCCCTCCTATCCATGTCCCTTCCCTCCATGTCCCTTCCCTCCATGTCCCTTCCCTCCATGTCCCTTCCCTCCATGTCCCTTCCCTCCGTGGTCCTTCCTTCTCTCCCTCTGTGTCCCTTCCCCCACAGGCCAGGTCTGTGCCCTTGTGTTCTCTTGGCTCCCCTTATCTAGTTAGTTATCAGCTCTTGTTGAGTCTTTCCCTGTAACAGCATCTCCGATACAGGTTACCATTAGCGTGTGAAGAAAGAAAACAGGACTTTTCGAGATTACCAGTGTTAATAAATGGACATAGAGGCATTCTTCCTTGAACAGAAGAAGAAATGTATACAATTCATGAAAAAAATTTATACATGTACCACACTTGTCAAATGTGGTGAAAAAGAATTTCAGACAGATGCAAAATTTTGCCTTCAGTTAAAAGAGTTGAATTGAGATTTGAAATTTAGAGCACAGTTTGTAACAAATACAAAACTTTATAATAAAGTGTTATTTATTCTTATATATTTTTAGAATTATGATGCATGAAGGAAATAGAAAGGATAACTATGCCCAGAATAAGAGACTCAGCTATGTGAGGTAATTGAGGTGACTCTCTGCTCAACACTTTCCCCTACACTCTGTCATAGTGGTACAGATAAGTCATTGTTTTCTTATGTGACTCTACTCCTGCAAGTACTTTTTTTCACATTTAAATTTATTTATTAGTTTATTTTTGAGATTATGGTATAATTACATTATTTAGCCCTTCCTCCACACTGTTCTATTTACCCATCCCTTGTCCTTCAAATACATGGCCTACTTTTTGTTAATTCTTTTTTTTTCTTTATTTAAGAAAATATTTTACTCATTTTACATGCCAACTGCAGATCCCCTTCTCTTCCTTCCTCCAGCTCTCCCACGGCCTTCACCCCTCCCCTTACTCACCAAGTTCCTATGAACTCATGAACTTTAGACTGACAGCTGTGGAACCTGCATGGGACCAGGCTAGGCCCTCTGTATATGGGAGAGAGTTGTGTAGCTGGGTCTGTTTGAGGGCCCCCTGGCAGTGGGATCAAGAGCTATCCCTGGTGCCTGAGCTGACTTTCTGAAGCCCATTACCTGTGGTGGGACACCTTGCTCACCCTTGGTGCAGTGGGGAGGGGCTTGGTCCTGCCTCATCTGAATG
The DNA here is from genome assembly GCF_049852395.1 of Peromyscus maniculatus bairdii. NCBI lineage: Eukaryota > Metazoa > Chordata > Mammalia > Rodentia > Cricetidae > Peromyscus > Peromyscus maniculatus. The sequence continues at coordinate 97,317,653 of NC_134853.1, forward strand.
TACCAGGCTTTCCTGACTCCCCATGGGAGCCCTTACTTACTTTCTAGAAGTACTTTTAAATGATCTGAACAGGTCATGGAGCCAGCAGAATGAAAACAACAAAAGCCCCGAATAGTCTTCACCTTCTAAGGCAATGCAATGCATGCTCTGAAACAGGCACCAGCTGGTTTACTCCATGATTGTGAAAAATATCATTTCTGAAAGATCTCTTCAAATTACAGAGTTTGAAAGAAATATAGCTTTAAGATCTAGAAATTAAATCTTCCAGAGTTGCTGACCAAAATGTTCCTGATGGTGGACCAAAGCAGAAGAAAGACATTCCTGTCCCCAAAGGCAATGTTTTAGAGAAATGGGATCAGGGACTTATTTTAATCAGTTTATTTGGATGGTTAGCTATTTCTCCTACATCAGATAAATGAGCAACAACAAAGGGGTGGATAGCTGAGTCTTTTAATCCCAGCCCTTGAGAGGCTAGCCTGGTCTAACAAGCTGCAGAGGGTTGGAGAAATTTATAATTTGTTCATAAGGAGTGTGTAATGGAGAAGAATTTTATAACCACACTTTACACACCAGTATCTCTCATGATATTTAGAAATGTGAAAAGAATTAAATGATTTGCAGACAGCATTCAGGCAGAAAAATTCTGTTAGAATCTATTTAATCTTCTCTAAGTAAAGAGATATAGTAGACTGAATTGATAAAAAAAAGATGACCATAGAGATTTATAAAAAGAAGCCACTTGATCAGCAATCAGTATAATGACTACAGTATTTATTAATTAAAGTAAGTTACACATTCTCAGGAACACTGTGAAGTTTGATAGTTGTATTCTGCTGAGAATCAATCGTCTATTAAATATAGTCCGTGTGCATCATTAAACTAATTAACATACAAATCTTCCCTTTCCTGAAGGTACCAGTATACCATGTTCTGGTACTGCATGGTAATGAATAAAAAGGGAATTAACTGATTGCTAATAATGATGAATCTGTATCTGTCTTCAAGGATGAAGGCAAAGTATCTGTTGAAAAGTTTTGACTGAAAAGTAGCATATCTTATCTCTCCTACATGTCTCCACTGAGTGAGGTCAGAACAGCCCCTGTCTACTACAGCTTAGCAAGCTAGTAGAATTTATTTCCCCCTTCATGCCAATGTATTTATGTCCACATGGAATTATAAAATGTAGGCAGTTGCTTTGTTATTACTGCAAGGCAATTCATTTTTTTGCTCCTCTATTTATTATGTAACAACATGTCCAACTCTATCATTTAGAATCTCATCTACTTTTCAGCAGAGATAACAAAACAGAACACAAGTAGCTACATGCATTGCTTACTTTTCCCTTTCCACTTGATAATGGAGACCTGTTCATTCATAAAACCAGCACATTAGTAGATTGTAAAAGGGAAGAGCAATTGAAGAATGGATATCTTGATTTCATGATACTGCTAGAGCAAGGAACAAACAACACTATAAGGAGACCAGCAAATATAAATCATAAGGAGGTTTTCAAAAGACATTAGTGGGCTCTAATCAATAGCATTAGTTCTTCATAAAATGTAGAAAGTTTTAATGAGATTTTCAACATCATTTTGTTTTACTTTGTATCTTGTAGTTAAAATGTGTGTTAGCCTTTCAGTATTGTTTTTGCTTGCCATTTATTAGGAAGGTTTTTTTTTTTTTACATTTTGTTTTGCTTTGTGTTAAATTTATCATTTATCCCTTTTCATACAAAGAAATGAACTCAGAACTGAAAAATAAGACTTTTGTTAATGTTTAATCAATAACTTGTTTTCTGGATCAGAAAATTAAAATAACATCTAAAATGAAATAAGAGTAACTGATGCTTTCTCATTGTCTGTGGCAGAATACAGAGAATTATAAGCCATCACTTAAAGAATTCCTCACATCACTCTTATCCCAAAATGTGTTCAGTGCAACTATGAGGTGGAGACCGAGCTCTCAGCAGGTGCTCTTTGGGCACAGCACATACACACAGGACTGACTCCTGGCTGCTAACATGATTGCCCTTTGCCGGCAAAGTAACAAGACACAGCACAACACATGGGTTTCAAATTAAAGATCCACATGAGATGGCCATTGCTCCTCATATCCATGGTGTGTGGGTATTTTAGGAAGTATTTACACTCTAAGGTGTCATGTACTCTTTCTTTCCTCTGATATGTGATAAACTAAAAAAACTCCACAACCTAATAATCTAGGATTTTAGTTAATTTTCATTCTAAACTGAAAATGTGTTTTATTTAAAACATATAACATATATTGGCTTGAGACTGTAAAATTAAAGAATATCCCTAATAAAATATTTTGTTTGAAACTGCATTGGTTATATTTCATTTTAACATTTTTGAAACACTAGAATCAACAGAGAATATTGTTATTGGATTTGAGGTTTATCTAGTATTGTAACTCAATGTTTTCCACACAGCGGATTTTAAAATACATATTTTAGAATGAATATATAAAGAGTACCATGCAGAATGCAGAAAACAATGAGAAACAGATAAATCCATTTCCTTCTTATGGTCTAATGATAATAAGCAGATATTGGAAAAGAACAGTGAGATGTAAAACCAATTAAAATAAAGTGAAACTATAGCCACATGTGCCTACAATTGAATTGTAAGAGATATTCTTTTTTCTTTTCTTCCTTATATTGAAAACAGATTCTTTTCTCTCACATGATATATTGATTAGGGTTCCCCTCTCTCTAGCCCCAGTTCCTCTGTACCTCCCCTCTCACCTGGACGCACACTTTCCTGTCTCTCATTAGAAAACAAATAAGTTTCTGAGGGAGAATAATATAATACAATATAATAAATAATAACATAATATAGTATAATATAATAGGATAAAACAAAAACTAACACATCAGAGTTGAAAAAAACAAACAACCAGAAGGAAAAGAGCCTAGGAGAAAATGCAAGAAACAGAGACACATTTCTTCCCACACTGTGGAATCCCACAACAATACTAAACTGGAAGCCATAATATATATACAAAGAGAAGAAAAAATACAAATAAAATAAAAATAATAAGATAAAAGTTTTAAAAATAGAAGAGGAGGAAGAACCCTGATGCGATATTATGAGACAAGGAACCTCCAGAGACGCCGCTGAATCATTTTCTGCTGGCTATCTACTGGGTACGCAGCCTACCCTTAAGAGCAGTTCGTTTTTCCAGTAACATTCCCTTGGATGAAACCAAATTTTTATTTGCAAGTGGTTATCAATTGGAGATTGTTAAGACCCATTCTTAACTTTGGCATATTTGAAACCCACTCTGACCTAACCTCTGCAACAATATAGCCAAACTTTGCACCTTTTCCCTGCTAGATTGATGACACAGTAGCTATTAGCTAGTTTCTACTTAGTCCAACTTTTCTCTACTGAAATATGTACCATTCTAACATAATGTAGTTTTGTAAAGTTTGTTTAAACAATTGTGCTCTACAGATACCTCAAGGTCAGAATGTTGGGAGCTGTGGAGTGTCTACAGGTTCTGATCAGAGAGAATGAATATGCCAGACCAGAGTTATCATAAAGGCTGAGTTTAACTTAGATTACCGACCCTGTTTACATTTGTGTCTCTGGTATAATTATTAATGGGACCATCTTTCAGTCTCAAATATCTCAATTCAAGTACTAAACTACATGATCGCTGCAGGCTAGAGTCAGCCCAGACTTTCTTATACTCAAATTTGATAGTGTCACAGCAACAGTCAAACCTGTGTTTGTGTGCCTCCATGTGTAATGAGATAGATGTGTGGTTTAGTTAAATACTGAATCTACTTATAAACCCCATCATATAGACAAATGGGCAGCTGAAAAGTAAAAAGTGTTTTTATTCCTCCAGTACCTATCACAATTAACAGTAGGGTGTGACAATGGTGTATTTAAGCCAGAAGGAGAGGAAGTGGCTGGCTTTGCTGAGTGATTCACCCTTACTCAATGTATCTACGAAACCTCATCATAGAAAGGAATACAAAAAGAATAGGCTGTGTACTTTTTAGTAAACTTCTATTCTGTTTTCCGTAAAGTCAAAGTCTGAGCCTTTTGCCATTACTACTTTTTCCTTCCTTAATTTTTTACGTTTACTTATTTTGTGTATATGTGCATGTGTATATGTATGTGGTGGATATATGCTATGGAGTATGTATAGAGGTCTAGGGACAACTCTTCTTCTACTGTGTGAGTCTTGCGAATTGAATTCAGGTCATCAGGCCTGGAAGCCAGCACCTTTATCTACTTAGCCATCCTGCCAGCTCTACATTTTATTCTTTTGGGGAAGGGTAGAGGGGAGAAGGAACATGGTAGTGAATAAGCTGTCTGGATATAGGTCCATCTGTGGAACAAAGACCAGAGTTAATCTTCTGATTTTATACTTTGATAATTCATTCTATTCATGATCTTTTTTTGTACCTAATGTAATATTTTCTAGTATTCATAATCTTCATTGGAAGAATAGGTATAATTATGTCATCATATCTTTTTCTTAGTGCAATGGAAATGAAAGCACAGGCTTGTTCTACTGCTCAAGTGTTCAAGCAATTCAATTGCACATTTTCAAATATGAAGTACTTGTGAGAACATGCATGTCATGTCTCTTAAAAATTGCATGCATCAACATGTCTAAATGGATGCTAAGGAATTGAAAAGAAACATGGAAATCATAGACACATAAAAGATGGAAAGTCAGGAGGAAAATGACCATGGGCATCTGGGTAGCTATGGGATCACAGTTACAATTGTGAAAGGTAATGTTCCCAGAATCCAATTCTTATGTTTACAAAACCAAGAATCATGTTGTGGAGGATTATGACCTCAGCAATGCTGTTTCTTCATCTGAAGATCTGGCCTAGAATTAATTCCTTTCACTATCAGACAGATAGATACCTTTCCTACTGTTTATCTTCTTCAAACTCTGAGCCAGGCACACACACAAAGATTTCCAAAGGCTGTACTATAGATATACCAGGACATACTACATTCTACGTACAATTTTGAAAGTGAAAAACAAGTCATTGCCCCAGACAACTGGATAGTAGATCCACTGAAGAATAATTTCTATTTATGAAAAGAAATTCTGGATAACCTTAATATAATAGGAGGCTGGTAAATCAGTGTAATAAGTAGCTAGCCAATGAAGCTGCTATTTTTCTACTGATATAGAAATATACTGCCACTAGAGGTTCAAAAGATAACTATGTTTAAAATGTATACATGCATATTCATGCTACACACACACACACACACACACACACACACACACACACACACACTCCACTAGATACCTGCCAATGACAACAGTACTCATCTGGGGTGAGGGCATTCATATTTTAATCCTTTTCTTTAAGTTGCATCTGAATTCTTTAGTTTCTAATTTGGAAGCATCCTACTGCTGTCCAAAATGAGAGAAAAGGTGAGTTTTAGGACACTTTTCAAAAATTACACATTTGATTTCCTTGGTCTCATTAGATACAGAGACAGCAGATTTTAGAATTCAATACTTGGGATAGTGTGTGTGTGTGTGTGTGTGTGTATGTGTGTGTGTGTGTGTGTGTGTGTGTGTGTGTGTGTGTGTGTGTGTGTGTGTGTGTGTGTGTGTTTTAACCTGGACTTTGTGGTCTAGGAAGGAAACACACTGGGTGGATTAACCATCAAGAAGGAGTCCTGAAAAGCCAGCACAGAACTAGCTCAACCCTTCCAAACTCACAAAAGAGGTTTAAACTCTTAGTTTGAGGATGAGGACTAGTGAGTCTATCTACTTTTGTCATTATACCTCAATCTTTCTTAATTCATAAAATAAAGAAAAAGACACTGCTTCCTATTACTGATAATGAAATGTAGGTTTGGACCATGATGCCACTTTCCATGAGTCACACTGAGAGTTTTGGCTTTGAAGTCTGAAGTCTTAATCATGACCCTCTAACATATGCACAAATTATACATTTGCTATCATAAATCTTAACTTCTTATTTCAAAACTGTGGACAGTAAGGAAAATAGATTAACTCCAGATGTCTCTACCAGTTTGGTCTAATGATATACTCATACCATGGTCACTTCATTTCCAAAAAGTCTGTGGTAATGAAAGACAAAACTACAAGTTTCCATGTGTTGAGATTTTTAGTAAAGTAGCTTTTTTCTCTAAATCAAATGAAAAAAAAGCAAGCACAAGATCTTAAGTACAATCTTTACCTTATATAATTAGGAACAAAAAGACACATTTCTACCCACACAACAGAGCATCCCTCTTGTTTTTTGCCTCTCATACACACTAGTAATTCCGAGCAAAGGACAGAAGCTGATGTACGCCCTCTCCTTGGAAATGAAGAGGAATAATGGAGCACAGGATAGAATGGTATTGGCAAAGACCACTGAGAACGGTGAGACCAATAACTCATGAGTAACAGTCTGCACTAACAGCTTTAATGACCAGTTTAATGGTTTAATGGATAGCACTTTAAAAGGATTTCTGGTACAAGCCTGCTGAAAGCTTGCCTCCAATAAATCTGTCATTAACAAAGAACTGGGTTGCTTCATATAATCATAGTTTAATGAATCAAAATACAAAGAAATTATGGCAGTTATAATCCTGTATTGTAGTCCTATATGGGGTTTCTGTACACTATTGTGGGAGAGATGTCTACATGCTCAAAATGTAAGTTGCCAGTGAAGCAGGTTTCCACCAAGAGAGTGCAGTGCACATTAAACAAACAAACAAAAGCCCACAACCATTGCATTTATGTGTGCAAAGAAGAAACACCTGAAATTTAAACCCAGATGAAAAAAATGTAACCACAGAAGTGGGTGTCTCTGAGATGGCTGGCCAAATTCTTCATTCGTGTTTGATAGCATCACACTACTTATACTCAGTTAAAGTCCTTTCAAGTCAGGGATTGCCATGCTGTGCCCTTCATGGTGCATCCCACTCACTATTAAGTGTGATAGTTATAATCAGGCGTGATAAATAGTCCTGAATTTCAACCTTGGTTGTTTTTCACTCTCCCTGTTGGGAGTTCTCAGTTCTGACTTCACACTGAAATACTCCTCGCCTAGACAGAATTTTCTAATCATTTCTGCTTTTGTAAACCTTTCCTTTCTTAAAGGGTTCACATCAATTCCACATTCTTGAGTTGAGAAGATTCTCAAGCATTTGCTCATGTGTCTAACATCTAACGTTATAGTACATGCCTGTGGCAATTAGATAAACATAGCCTAGTATTCTTTTCTCAAAATTGTTTAATTTTATCATTATAACTTGTTCTTTGTGGGTATGTGTGTCAGGAAGTGCCTCACACTATAGTCCACACTGGCCTGGAATTCTCCATGTAGTCCTTGTTGACTTCAAAATGATGAGCGTCCTGTGCTTGGTTCCAGAGTACTGGTGTGTGCCACTACAAAGCTTTCACCTGACTAGTCTTTATTCCTTTAATTCCATGATAAGGGCCTACGTATAAATATAGCCCACCATATATCTGTGCCATCGATGAAATAGCTACCCTAGTGTAGCTAACAATAAAATACCCATAAACGTGTGTGACTTTCATTTGTCAAGTCATAAAATGTAGTTAAATATTGTGAGCCTGACAGGTAAAGAGTAGAAGAGGCTTCCGAACATGTCCCCACCCATTCTGACAGCTCTCGGTTTTCCAACATCAATTATTAATACTACTAAAAGTGATTCATTGGCTAAACTTGCCTCAAATTTGTACACACTAAACAAGGCCTACAATATGCTAAAAGATTAAAGATACTTCCTTTTAGATCCAATATTGGACATATCTGAAGAATCATAAACTTCCTAAGAAATATATATATTTATATATATGTGTGTGTATATATAATGTTTAATCATTCTTAATGTTATTAAAAAATGAATCCCTTTCACAAAATAAAAATTACTATTAGCATATAAGTAATTAAAAGCAAATGAGAACTTCATTCTGGAAAATATCTGATTTTAGTTCAAACATATGTTGCTTTTAAAGACATACTTTAGAGAGGAGATAGTCTGCTTTTATTGTGCTGAATATGACAAACTCTAAGTGGAAGATGCATTTTGAAAATACAGCAGGATAGCAAACAAAATACAAAGAGGCTAACCATTCTTCAAAACAGCAGTGTGGGCAAAGAAATGAACATAAATGGTATGCTCCGAAAGACAAATCCTCCTTTTCCAAGACAGACGTTAAAGACAAGCAGAGCACCTTAACCAGTGATTTAGAGAGTGAGCAGAACATAAAAGATCTATATGATACTGTGGCGGTACCGCACTTCTCTCTGTAACCCTGTACTTTATCCAGCGGGGGGAATTTGGTTGAAATTGTAGCCTACAATGCCGTGCTTCTTAACCGCTCCCACAGCCTCCAGAAACATTAAGCAGTTCTGCCAGGGAAACATAATAAAGAACAAATGCTGTTCCCTAATCTCATTTTACATACACTCCAGTAACAGAACATGAGGGGAAAAATGAATTTCTCTGAGACGGCTCCAAAAGCATAGGAGTCTGAAGTACTTATTTTTCTGTCCATGGAATGAGTAAATACAGACATTGAAGAACAGCTTTGAGACCTTTGCTCCTGCTCTAACTGCACTAAACCTCTGAGCTTCCTGAATGCTGGGGAAAAAAAAACCACCCTATCATCCCTCACCAGTGAATATAAGAAATACAATAAACAAAATCCAAGTCTAATTACAGCAAAGTCAAACTCGCAGCTACATTGTATTTGAAACCGAACAAAATTGTGGCAGAACTAAAGTTTCTTCTGAAAAAATAAAATCAGAAACAAAAAACTGAAGGGACCATTAGATGCTGAATTCAAGGGCCATGATTGTGTACATTATTCACCTTCTACTCTAGAGTCTAGCAAAATTCTGGCACATATGAAGAAGCCAGCTCAGCTGGGCTATAGGAGAGCAGCTATATGTTAAACTTGCAAAGAACAAAGGCCTCTAGCAAGGCAGATAATAATGTTCTTAGGATTATTTAAAAAATAGCTAATAATTTTCAAATTGGTCTTTCTTGTTCTGTGTGATATGTGAAAAAAAAAATGAGCAGCTTTACTTCACAGTGTTGGTTTATTTCTAACAACAATTCTAGTCCTTGCTGTGTGGCGTTGTAGCTAGCTAGTTGCTGTGGCAATAATTACAGATCAAACACAAAAAGGCTATTACTCTTTCCAGAGCAAATGATACCAAGGACAGACGAAGTCTTAGGAAAACAAAAATGTTCTTTTCATCCAAATATTTTAATGATAAAACTGGAGAAAAATACTGAAGCTACTGGTCTGTGAAAGCTAATAGTGGATTGAGCAAGAGATTACTTCTCTATCCAATAGCTCGCAAAGCCATTAGCTCAAGGACAGCTTGGGGTACACAGTGATACCTTGTCTCAAAACAAAACAAAACACAAAACAGGAGGATATAAAATATATCACATAAATTCTTTTGTTTTCTTTCCTTCTTTCTTTTTTTTCTTTCGTTCTTTTTTTTTCTTACAACTACCTTGACTTGTGTTCCTTCGTACTAATAGAAATCACCCACTTTGGGGCTATGCAAATCCATCAGTAGTTAAGAGCACTTGTTGCTCTTTTAGAAAATCCAGGTTCAGTTTCCAGCACCTCCAGTGTGGCACACAGCCACCTATTGTAGGGTATCTAATCTCCTCTTCTCACCTCTGTGGACACTTATATGCATGTGGTGTACATATTTGTAAAAATAAAATATATTTAATAAATATTTTAAAAATTAGTAATCACTTCTTCTATATGATTTTTTTTGATGAAACACAATTTCCCATTCAGTTTACAATCTGAGTTCTCATACAGAAGGCAAAACAAGTTAGTATGTTAGTAAAGTTAGACTTTAAGATCTACTATAATACATTGTATTTTTGCCAGAAATATTTTCCTCCCTTTATCTAGGGAGTACACTTAGAAAACATCATCTGTCATATAATACAATATATGAAAGTCCCTGAATTACCTCAGCAACATCACTAAAAGCAGCTGAAATGTCATCCTTCCAGCAAAGTGACAGAAGCAGACTAGATTAAAAACCTAGGATCCTCAACCACAGCTCAACAGTAGAACCTATGTGCCCCTGAATTACAGCCTCTAGGTCTGCACGATCTATTCCTTTATTTATTTTTAAGATAATAGGAGAACTTCTGAGCTGTGACAGGATCAATATTGCAAAAACAGAAAAGAAAGACACAAGGAAATCAATGCCCCCTTGCACGGTAACATCCACCATTACCAACAATTAGGCTGAATTTTTTATTCTCCTGATGACAAGGACATCAATTAATTACTCGGAGAGGGGGTGAAATTCCCACTCTCCCAGAGACAGCACCCTAGCTTCTCTGAATTCAAAGGGAGGCAGCATGTCACCGCTCATTAACTAGACTAATTACACTTCCTCAGTCACTGCGGCATTTCTGCTCTCTGGGTGGAGACAACACTGAGCAGACAGAGCCTGCGAGGGAGGGGCAGTCCACAATGGGAAAGAAAAAGGGCAAGCTGATCTCTGGAACATCCACTTATATCTTCTTTTGTAATAGTCATGTAAACCAAATACAGGGTGAGAGGAGGTAGGCCGAAAGGCCTCCCAGTTGAATCGCCTGCTACTGGGGCTTTTGTCCTTGCTCTAGCTCCTTATGTGCTATCTGACGTGCTTTCATGGACACAAAAGCTGGATGGAGTCACAGCACATGAAACTACCACCACAAAGCCTTAAGAAAGAATGTGCAAAAACAGTTAGTATGCTCTACTGTCAAAATATGCCAGAATTTGTATCAATCTTTTTAAATCACTGGGAGGTTCTTGTATGAAGTTAAGTTACTGAAACCCAAAGGTGAATTCCGAATAGACATATATCTTTAAAATCTTAAGAGGAATAGTCATATAATATTTTAGTGGTTTTATATGACGTCATTAATTATAGTGAATGAAATGTCCTTTGATCCTAGGTCTTATGGAAATGATGCTGGGTTATGATTTGTCATTTGTGGCAAGGAGGTTGTTGACAGGTAAATATTTTTTTTTTTTTGCATCCTAAAAATTTTTTTTTTGGTTTTATTATTATTATTATTATTATTATTATTATTATTATTTTACAACACCATTCAGTTCAACATAATAGCCACAGAATCCCCTGTTCTCCCCCTCTCGCCCACCCCTCCCCCCAGCCCACCCCCCATTCCCACCTCCTCCAGATCAAGGTCTCCCCCGAGGACCGGGGTTGACGACAGGTAAATATTTTTATCTTTAAGATTCACAGGCCAGTTGATTCAGTCAACTATTGAAATGTCAAGATGAGAAACAAGTAAATGCTACCCACCCCATCTGAGAGTCAAGACTGTGTCTCTGTATCATCTAGTCCCTTAAGCAATTTTTCTTCCTCTGCTTTCCTGCTGGGCAGTGACACTCACAGTTACTACATGTGGCTACAAGAAAAGTTGTTGAGTTTGGATGGTGTGGGTTTTGCTGGTATTGTTTATTTTTTAATGTAATTTTCCCAGGGAGGGGGCGGACTTCTGAGGCAGAGACTACACAGCCTAGGCTGACCTTGAACTTGTTAGAGTGGCAATAAAGGCCAATTAAGGAAAAAAAAAACCCTTCTGTTCAAAAGAATTTAATCTCTGGCCATGGGACCACCCTCAGGAAAGTGGGTTTACCTTAAACTATGGTGAAGAAATGGACAGAATGAGTTTTTCTTTAATGAACCAGCAGAGGCAATGGTTTGTTATGGTCACAAGGTGATCCAGACACCAGACCTGGTGGTTTGTGGTTTACTTTCTAGCTTGACCTAGTAACAGTGATGTGACTATGGGCAAGTTACCTCAGTTCCCTGTGTTCAGTATCCTCTTTTGTAACATGGTATACTAATAGAACTTTCTTCAATGAATTGAAGGAGTTGTTATGTACAATGTATTTTCAAGATGGTTAGTCATATGAGTACTAACTATCTTGTGGAGCTCTGTATAGAGGCTAGATATTATTATTATATTAATCTTATCTAGTTTAAAATAAAGAAAATACTATGAAAATTACTCTTAAGTTGGCAAGAACAGAAAGAAAGAGGGAGTAAGAAGAGGAGGAATGAATTAAGTATCAAGAAGATGCATAAGCCCCTAGCTGGAGCCTGGTCTGATGAATGCCTGATTTAACACTGAGCAAGTGAGAAATAGTTAAGTTTTGATTGTGTTGCATGTACGAACTTTTTAAAGTCAAATACTTCAACTGCTGCTTTTGTGATGATTATAAAATAAGACAAAGTCAAATCTACAAATTCTTGCAAAGTCTCAAAGCTCAGATGCTTGTCTTTAATTTTCTATGTATTCCCCAAACATGATACTATGCTCAACCACAATTTAGCCTTAGCTAAACATAACAAAATTGCTGCAGAATGTCCTTCTGTGTGCTGTGAATGTATGTTGCTCTGATTGGTTGATAAATAAAATGCTGATTGACCAGTAGCCAGGCAGGAAGCATCGATGGGATAAGCAGACAAGGAGAATTCTGGGAAGAGGAAGGCTGAGTCAGGAGTCACCAGCCAGACACAGAGGAAGCAAGATGTGAAGGCAGACTGAAAAAAGGTATCAAGCCACATGGCTAAATACAGATAAGACTTATGGGTTAATTTAAGTGTAAGAGCTAGTCAGTAATAAGACTGAGCAAATGGCCAAGCAGTTATAATTAATATAAGCCTCTGTGTGTTTACTTGGGAGACACAAGTGGGAGAGATTTGTCCCACCTGCACTGCTGGGTGGGACACAGAAAAACTTCAGCTACACAAAACCATGGCAAAGAATCCTTCCACTACCACTTTTAAATTTGAAAATAAATACACAGGGAAGCAATGGTACCCTTGTGATTTGGACAACATACTCTCAGCATCTTCACTTCAACTTCTCATTGCAGCATTACCAAAATTTTCCCACAAAGGTGTTCTCTGGTGAAACAGAAACACAGATGCATTGACTGGGTCCTTCAGGTATTTTTGTGGCATGTTTTATGCTCAGGAGTGGGACGTAGTTTCTATGACTTGAAAATACTTTTGGGATACTCAGTGCTGACTGAGTACCCTGGTATAGTGACATTCTCTATGGATGTTACTGGTTATTGCACCTCACAGTAACATGACTATTCTATGGCAGTTGCAGCCACATCATACGTAGCCCAGAGTCCCCAGGGAAGTCATTCTTTGCCCCATCTCCATGCCTCTGCATGCACATCTCTCTTGACCTAGAGTCTTTGAATTGTAGCAACCATCCTCTCAGGGAAGCCTCTCTTCACTCCTGCCTCACTCCCACTATCCCTTTACAGTTATCAATTTTCATGTTTCCTTAGGCGATTACGGATTCACCTAGGACTAAGATTATTTCTTGACCATTTTTGTTCTGCAGTAAATGCCTGTCAAATAACAGAGGCTATTCAAACAGCTTTCTTATTTAAAACAGTTGAGATCTGGGATTATTGTCTAGGGGCACAGACAATAGCAAAGACACCAGTATAGTTTTTGACAAATCAGTAAACATGAATTATTTGTAGATTGTTGTGGATTTTTAAAACATAGATTTCCTTTTTGGAAAGGAGACATTAAATATGCAAGGAACTCTGAGAACGTATTAGTTACTCTTTTGCCCCCTCCCTTTGCCTAATTGATTCAACAGAGCTCTCTTTTGGAAGAACTAAAGGGAAATATGATGAAAAGCAAAATAATTTGTGAGGGTAAAATCAGTGTTATTAAGTAACTGACATGTTGGCCAAGTGTGCTGAACCCACTTTTCTACCTGTATCTTATCAAGCAACACAGTATCAAGGACCACTTCTTCCCTGAGAACAGAGTGTGAGAGGCCAAGTGCCAATCAGAGTTTGTCTTCATTACATCCTAATGAAAATAAGCAACAACTCTTCTCAAATAAGAGGAAACCAAGGCAAAATGAAGTCATCTGTTCTGAGTTTAAACAATATAAGCTCATAACTGGATGACTGCAAACATGCCTAGGTTTTGGACTCCAGTGCCCTCTCCTATAGCTGGTTGGTCTCTTGCTTCTCCCAATCTTTACTTACAATCTAGCTATAAAATACCAATTTTATTTCAAAACCACAATAAAACTTAAAAATGGTATCTTTTCCAATTCTTGCTGTAGCTCTCTTCAAGTTAAAGCTTCTTTGGGAACTACAGACATGTTAGGATTAATTACTTCCTAAGAGCCTTGGGCTCCACATGAAGGCAAGTGGGAAGCCACTCCAGACCATGTCCAGCAGTGCCCAGAAGCCCATCAGCAAAAGGGAATGTACATTAAAGCAAGGTCTGCAAACCGGACAACTACACCTATGTGATGTGAGGTTTCCCTAGGGTGAGCAGGGTCCACAGAAGTAAATACTACACTGCACAGGCTTGGAAGACACAGAGTTTGATGCTGCTAAGAAAACAACGAAATTTTTTAAGTGAGTTTAAGAATAACAACTTGGAAAACTTAAATAGAATAGAGCTCTGAAGCTTGGTAATTTGGCTGCATTTTGAGTTCTTAATATCTGCATGGGTTCAGCAAGAATGAAAGGCTCGGCCCAGATCAGCACTCTGATTTCGGCAGCACTTCTAAGATGAGCTGCTGTGTCTTTGTGTCCTGCTACACTTGTTTACAAGCTATAGAATGACAGCCAGCTGGGAAGGGAGTCTCTGTTCCTTTACATCTTAGTTGTTGAGGTTGTTTCTTAACTATGGGCCAAAGAAAGCATCTTCTCAGATTGCCAACTGTCAGGCCCATCTTCCTTGTAAAGGCCACACTGGGAGTTAAATCAGTAGGCACTTTTGAGTTCAACCTAAAGGGGCTGCATTAAAATGTATTCACTTATGTGTGGTCTAAAGATAATAACAGTCTATTTTCTGAGAGAAAAGGTTCTGAAAATAAGGCTGTGCTGCTGATAGATCAGGTAGAGATGTTGACTGGGAAAGCAGTTCTTTTTACCCAAGACAGTCTTTGTTCTGGGTGCTCCTGTTGTTGGTAATAGCAATTTTGATCACATGAATGAGGGTTTTTTTTTTTTTTTTTGTGGATTGTAAGTTTATTTCAAAATTGATCCAGGAGTACACTTTGGCTAATCATCTGCTGTATGCCCAACGGCAGGCTTGTTATCATGTGGCCAATAACATGCTGAGATGCCTTGACACCTGACCAGGAGGGTCTGAAACACAGTATGATGCTGGAATGAGGAAAGCAAACAATAAAAAATAAAAGTGGCTAATGGTACTGGCTTAAGCTATGGGGTTTTCTTTTTTCCTTCCTTATTATATTATGTTTTACTGGATTCAGCAAAGCCCTAGGGGTTTGGCCAGCAATAAAAAGAGGCCAGAGTTTCACTGACTTAAAGACACAGATTTCTTTCCAATATTGTTACATTTCTGATTGACTGGTATCTTGTATCTGGTGACAAGATTATAATTATTTAATTAATACTGCTTTCTCAGTGGTATATGAACTATGTGGTATCTTAACTTTGAGCCTATTTACATGTAATGAAAGATGTAAATGTTTCATTTTTATCTTTAAACAGATGACTGAGGGCCGGGCGGTGGTGGCGCACGCCTTTAATCCCAGCACTCGGGAGGCAGAGCCAGGTGGATCTCTGTGAGTTCGAGGCCAGCCTGGGCTACCAAGTGAGTCCCAGGAAAGGCGCAAAGCTTCACAGAGAAACCCTGTCTCGAAAAACCAAAAAAAAAAAAAAAAGATGACTGAGCATTTCTATCAGCAACCCCAATGGGCATCACTTTATACAAGCTTATTTTCATGCTACCTAAGCCAAGGTCCAAATTGTGATAATCTGACTCTCAGGCCTGTGTAGTTGACCACTCTTCCGTATTATTTCTACGGCTCAACAAATAGAATACCCTAAGTGGCAGGGAGAGGGATCAAGACCCATTTTGGGAGGTAGACACACTATGTTCTATGTAAGTAGTAAATGAACCTGTCTCACAATCCTTCAGTTTTAGGAGAATCTCACATTGACTAGTAAATGTAGATGTTCATCTTCCTCAATTTGAATTATTAATGCCAATGATTAAAAAATTAGTGCTCATTTTTAGTTCATGAAATTATTCAGTTTTTATTCTACTACATACAGACCACAATTTGTTCAAAAATAAAAAATAACAGCAACAACAAACTCTTATTGCCTATGTTTCAATTTTCTATCTTGTAAAAAGTTAAAAACAGATTTTTGTCATCTACTGCTTTATTTCTTCAGGAAAAGAGAAGCGTTACCCTCTAGAAAAATCCAACAGATTCGAAAGTAGCACGCGCACGCGCGCACACACATACGTATGCATGTGCAAATAGCTGTGGTTTATTGAGGATACTTTTGTTTCTGTGAATGTACTGTGGCATCATCAAATATACCAAGGATTTTGTTCTAGGAAAAATGAAAATGTTTTCTTTTGTGGTCACTGCTTTGATGACAGACAATGTTTGTCTCTTCTCTGGAGAAATGTAATATTTACCATTGAGGATAGACAAAGTATCTCTAGAGAAAAGAAATATACCATCAGCACGTCTGGGGGAAACCACCAACTATTCTGATGGATAGTTATACAAGGCAAAGTAGTAACTTTAGCATCTGCACAGGGTTTCAGCAGAAATATTTTTATCTAGTAGAAGATTATCTTTCCTAGGCTCTATAATCAGGACATAACAAAAAACAAACAGAAAAGATTTAGTTCTCAAGGGGAGATAGTTCAAATGGAGTCATTAAGAACATCCCATCAGCTCTTGGTTCTACCACACAGTAGGCATAGGATCTTGGGCAAATTTTCTTCCTCAAGCTCATGTTATAAGGTCTCTATACACTTAAAAATGTGGTCTAAACAATCTTTAATGTCTCTACATATCTCAGAAATATCTTCATGTATTTCAATACTCATCAAGGAAACAATCTTATTCTTTTTACCTCCTTCACTACATTATGAAGAGTTTATTCAATGATGGTATAATATACATGTGGTTATAAAATCAGAAGGTCAAGACTTTTATATCTGGAAAGTTATTGAGAAGAGCCTCATTATTATTGGCACAAAGGGGATGGAAGATGACTGCCATGGGAACTGCAAGAAATCTTCAGTGGGGGGACACAAGTGCTGTGATCACAGATAGTCGTCTTTTTAGATAGTAACAAAACTTGGGTTTGGACTTTATGTCAGGAACAAAAAAAGCCAAAGTTTCACTCTAGTGAGGACTTCTGAGAACCAGTTTTTTGTCACATTCTAATTACAATAAAAACATTGTGGAGAGTAGTTTTAATATAGAATATTAAGATAGTACTACAAATAGAAAGAGCTGGGACTAACAAATCTGAAAGCAGATTTTTGACCACTGTGTTTGTGTGGCCACCAGAAGAGGATGGAGAATGTTTAGAGAGGATATAAATTCAATCAGAAACTGGTTGGTTACCCCCATAACATTCATGCTATCATTGGACCAATGTGAGTATCTGTTGGGGAAGACTATTGTGAAACAGTGTGTTCTGAACATGTCAGGGCTGTTACACATATGAACCCACAGCATGCATAGGACCTACAAAAATCAAGCCAGTCAAAATTCCAGTGTGTGGGGTGTGGTGGCAAATGAAGTCACACCCACAGCTGAGGGAGGGAGTCAGCTTTCTTCTGGATATGGATCCTGCTTGGTTGCTCAGGCTCTAGTGGATGACACTGCAACCATCCCATACTGAAAGTACTAATTGGACTCAGTGGGCTAATAAAAATATATATGAAGATCAAAGAGTGATATAGTGGCTCAATTCTGGTAGGAGGCATAAGGAGGGACTAGGGAGTGGATTTGAGCAAAATACATTAAATAAATGTATGAAATTTTCAAATAATATTCAAAAATCTTTTTAATAAATTTGTAGGCAAACTGTCAGGAACTGTAAAGGGATTCTGTTGTTCACTGTGTTTCAAGGCAGGTTAATTCTTCAATTCAGACCACGGAGTTTATAAAAACTAGAATATACTTAAATGAGGATTTCTAAGTTGGAGAAACTGAGAAACTGAATGTTGAGAACCAAATCAGAAGTCAGATTTTATTTATATCTTCCCAAAGCACCTTGGCCATGATCCCATGAATACTTGCATGCTGGGGGCCCTGACTCATGGCATTGAGCAAATCTGTCTATATCAGTATCTTGATGAATCAATTTTGCAGGAAAAAAAGGAGGCACAGTTAAGAGAGAAAGTTACTCCTGCCAGTCTTTATGTTAAGAGGGCACTTGTGGCAATTAATGGAAGGCAGAAAAGTGTACAATTTGAGAAGGCAGAAACGTGTACAATTTTGAGTTCAAACTTATCTATTCCTAAACTAGCATTGCTTTATATGATTCCCCAATTGTTCATCTTCACCATAGGCTCTCTATATTTGTGTGTATTATATACATTAAAGATTGAGTTTATTAAGAAATTACTTCAAAAATATGTTCTGATAAAATCCTTAGAATTTTAAACATCAGATTGATTTTATTGTAAAACAAGATTTCATTGGCATACCTGTTTAATGAGAGAATGAATTTCTTCAGAATAGGTATGCAAGACCTTAATACACACTTTTAACCTTTTGATATATACTTAATGCTTTTAAAGTCATGGATATAATTGCCAGCTTTCATTGGTTTCCTTTATTGGAAGCTTCCGGTTTTTAAATTACCATTTACTTACTTACAGGTATGCATTCCCTAATTCTCCTCCCATATAATTTACAGATGAGGGATTTATTATGTTATGCCTCTGTGCAAGGCTACAACTATACAAAGTATTCAAATAAAAATGCAAATCTGACTGTATTAAATTACATGCCCTTTTTACCATCAAAACACTTAGGTCTCACCATTGTCCGAGATTAGAAGCTCATGACAACTCTGGGCCTTCCACACTGGTCCAATTTCACCTTACCCAATTCTCTATGATGAACAGTCTATACCATCACAAGTCGACTCAATGCTATTTCTCTGCATACACTTTCTTGCAAAGATAGCACAGTGTCTTGTTAAACAGCAGATTCTGATTCAGCAGGTTTGGGACAGTAATGAAAACTCTGAATCTCTAATATTCCCAGGTGGTGTCAGTGCTATCCATGTGATCATGAGAACATACTTTTCCTATGTGCCTTTGACTTTGCTCTTAGCAAAATCTTCAGCATTTTTCACCCAAGTTCCCCCATACCACTTCCTAGTCTCTATTTTTCTCAGTTTTCCATCTTGATCTGATAAATTTTCATTAATTCTTAAGATTAGTTCATTAAGTGCATTTCTTCTTATTTCTAGACATATACAATTGTCTTGATAACCTTAGAAGTATACCTTTAAAAGTTATATTCTCGCCGGGCGTTGGTGGCACACTCCTTTAATCCCAGCACTCGGGAGGCAGAGCCAGGTGGATCTCTGTGAGTTTGAGGCCAGCCTGGGCTACCAAGTGAGCTCCAAGAAAGGCGCAAAGCTACACAGAGAAACCCTGTCTCGAGAAAAACCAAAAAAAAAAAAGTTATATTCTCTCCCATGTTCAACACACCAAGGCAGAAAGAATGCAGCCAGGTGAGAGAAGCACAAAGACAGTTTTAATTAAGAGTTCAGGAAAATGCAGTAGGCTTCTAGCTTTGGTTGTCAGTCTTAGAAGCATCCTTGGACTTTAAGCCTCTGCTTCTCTGATATACCAATAGCTCTTGTGTTTTCCTGAAGTAGTTCTATAGCCATAGTTACCAACTCTGGTCGTTTTAATGGCAATGGCACTTACAGGCTCAAATACTTGATTATAAATTGGGGAAATGGTTTGGGAAGGATTGGGAGGTGTGGCTCTGTTGGAGGAGGTGTGTCACTGGGTGTGGGCTTTGAGGTTTCAAAAGCCCACATCATTTCCAGTTTTTCTCTCCCTCATGGCTGTGTCTCAAAATGTAAGCTCTCAGTTGATGTAAGTTCTCAGCTACTGCTCCAGTGCCATGCTTGCTTGCCTGATGTAATACTGCCCACCATATTGGTCATGGACATATCCTCCAAAACTGTAAGCTCCAATAAACTACATAAACATCTTTGCTTCTAGTGTCTCTTCACAGCAATAGAAAAGTAACTAAGACATCAACAGTGCATCTAAACTGTATTTGTGCATATATACTTATATCTATATATTGCTAATAATGACTGTGATGATGTCTGCCAATTGAATCTCAAATGTACTAGTGTCTATTTGCGATCTTAAGAAGTGGTGAAGAATGGGAAATCATGTTCTATCTTACATAATCCTAAACAAAGGATGTTATCTTTCAAAAGGAAGTCTTCAGAGAATCTTCTTTAAGTTCTCTTAAATGTTATTTTTAAAATAGAGAACCATGGCTACAATGATTTTACAATTGAGACACTTTATCTAAGATGAAGTCCAGTAAAAAATATCATTTTATCTTTTAAAGGTAGAAACTCAGTATTTATAGCCCAGGCTAGACATAAATGTATGGATAATTATACACTTCCCATGTGCTATGATTATTGACATGTTCTACTATGCCAACTTTTAGGGATCTTAATTTAAAATAGACTAGAATTTCAAATAATGCCATTCTGTTTTTGCAAAACCTGCACTTATTTTGAGCTCTATATGTTTGTAAGCTTAATATGTTGATTTTGAGAGTGGACTTTATTCTGTGCATGATAGATACTATATTCAAACTGAGATTACTCATATTTCAGTGACCTTTTCTTCTTGTATAAAAACATGAAAACTTAAAGCATTTAGAATGACTTTAAGATATGGGGTTAAACTCATTTTCCAGGCTACATTTTCATCTTTATTGATTCCAATGTTGGGACCTGATGTGCAATTTGACTTGTGTCCCCCTATTCTGATCTCAGGGCCATTGCAAACAAATTTCATGTCTTTAACCTTTGTTTGTTTCAAATGAGGGTGACAAATTTTTGCTTTTGTCAGCTTAAGTAGTTTCAGTAAACATTAATCCACAGTAATTAAGCCAAAATAATGAGGTGTTTGAAAGCAATGTTTTTCCTTTTATTTTTCTTTACTGAAAATCAGTTTAAATACATTCAAATTTATATGGTAGTAAATAAGAAAATAGTTTCCCAAATTGTTGCACTGATATTATTATATAAAGGCTTTACTCTTATTATCACAGATGAAAAGAACACTTAAATATCTCCTTCATGGCTGTTAGGACACAGTCCAGTCAGTTCATGCCCAGGGAGCTTTAATCACAGATCATCTTCTTGATGAGTGGTAAACTTACTGTGAAGGCTATCATGCCAATGGCTGAGGAGACTTGGAGAGTTGTTAATGGCAGTAATGCCAGCATGCAGCTCATAGCTACTTTTAAGGAGTGCTTCTGATCTAAATGATCATTAGATTAGCTTTGCATGGAACATTTCTTGAGAATTTCTACAGTTAAGTGAGGCCAGTTATTTTATTCAATGGATACAAGTAAATTTGCTGGAGAGGTTTGAAGTTCTCCTGGTGGAGAGTAAAGTGTTGGTTTATTGATCAGCTAAAAGATTATATTTTTAATTTCTCTGACCTATTACATCATTACACACAAAGACTTAAAGCAGGATCAGGAAGAAAACGTACTGAAAAATAATTATGACTTTACATGTTAACAATAAGGAACAGTGAAAATTCTGGTTGGTGAAAACTGACCCTTAACTAAGAGTTTCTGTTGCCCCAGGATTTACTCTTCATTTTCTTTCTTCTCATTACTCCAACTCAAGCCCCAATAAGGTACTAGAGCTGTTTTAAAGATAATTGCATCATTTAACAAGAGGGGCTAAACTTTAGGGGAAAAATAGTAAAGAGGTAAGAAGCAGGGCTTTAAGAAAATAAGACAAGATTTGGTCCAGTATTAATTTCCCAGAATGCTTGAAGAAGAAAAAGGAAAATATGACTGAGCTCATTGAAAAGAAAAATAAAGCCAACTCTGTGTTCTATCAAATAGCACAAAAATGTTAGAATACCCAAACTAGAGAGTAACAGTGGACACCAACTCAGATGCTTGCTTATCCAACAGAAAACTAAGAAGCTGGGTGTAGTGTCCAAGTCTATGGTCTTAGCTACTCAGGAAGTGGGTAGGATGATCCTAAGTTTGAAGATAGCCTGAGAAACTTAGTGAGATCCTGTCTCAAAATAAAAAGTAAATATCTAGTATGTAGCTCAATGTGAGAGCAGTCTTTAGTATGCCTCCAGGCCTGGATTCAATCACTGTCTACTGGGCAGTGGGGTGGGGGTGAGTAAAAAGAAAGAAGAAACAGAAATAAGGAGAGAGAGGGAGAGGAGAAAGGAGAGGGAGAAAAGGAAAAAGAGAGGGAGATTTGGAGAATTTAAGAAGGCTATGTAGACAGATTGCCTTGGGCCTCCTGCTTCTCAGATATGGCATGCCTGAGATTTGTTATCTCTCTGGCCCCTCAATGCTGGATCACCTAGAGATTTCTCACTGCATGTGATAGAACAGACTATTAGACCTGATAAAGCCTATCTTGAACAAGTGCCTTTGAACCTGATACAGCAAAGACAAAGAAAGGTATGTTTAAGACTTCAGTAAGCAAATCAGTAAAACTCTCCTGATGGAAGCCCTCAATCTGTCATTTGGAGCAATTAGAAGATTTTAGTGGCATATATAAATCTTGTGCTGCAACACATAAAGTGCAAGAACAGTGATGCTCATTTAGTAGTGACACATGAACAGGTTTCACTGGGAGCCCCTCTTGCTACGGAATACTAAAAATGGCCAGTTTTGCATCATGTTGCTTAACAAATGTCACAGTCACAGTGTCCAAACACAGAGAGAGAGAGAGAGAGAGAGAGAGAGAGAGAGAGAGAGAGAGAGGGAGGGAGGGAGGGAGGGAGGGAGGGAGGGAGGGAGGGAGGGAGGGAGGGAGGGAGGGAGGGAGGGAGGGAGGGAGGGAGGGAGGGAGGGAGGGAGAGACAGAGAACCTTTAAGGACTCTGAGATATCAGTTAGTTTAGATCCAGGCACATTTCTGGTAATCTTAGCACTAGCATTCTTATCCACAGTGGCTGATGATTCAATAAGTACAGTTTTCAGGCCATGGGAAACATTTTCTTTGGAAATCTAGTACTTATGGGACCAGTAAGATGGCTCAGCAAGAAAGGAGCCTAGAATCCCACGCAGAATGGGAGACTTGACTACTGCAACTTGTCCTCACACTTCCACATATGCACACTCACACATAACATATGCACACAGCGAAAATAAACCACTACAAAAAGGCTACCTATTCCTGATGATACGATGTATGCTATGTTTTTCTGTGAAGATGCTTTTTCTTTGTTTTTTGTTTGATTTTTTTGTTTTTTCACTAACGTGTTTCTCTGTGTATCCCTGGTTGTACCAGAACTCACTCTGTAGACCAGGCCAGTCTCGAACTCACAGACATCCATCTGTTTCTGCCTGCCAAGTGCAGGAATTCTAGGCACATACCATCACCACTCAGTGAAGATTCTTATCAGGAATAAATTAGTTTGCACCTATTTGGAATACTTAGAAGCTTACTGAGTTAGAACATTTCATGGACTAAATATCCCTGCCCCCCCCCCCAAGAAAAGAAATATCCTTCAATTTACATTGAACAAATATAAAACATTGTATATAAAATGCAGCTATTGTATTGATTTATATATTCATTTATACAAATTGCATCTGATTTGGAGTTGTATTTCAATAAAATGTACTGCTGTTAATTTTGTAGTCAAAAATAAAGGCATGCATTCATTGGAAGTTCTGTCACATAAATGAAGTGTATTACCTCATATTCCTGGGAAAACTTCAGGTTGTCATTTGCTTTCAACCTCTCAATATGGTCTGCAAGTTCCAAGATAGGTATTGGAGGATGGCTAGCCATACCTATTGAAAATGAAGAGGAAAAACATTTGAATACAAACCAAATGATGCTAACAGTTCCAAAACACAGTGAATGCTGTAGTTAGAAATGGCCTGAAAACATGTGAGTAGTAAAGATGTTTTATGTGAAGAAGCAGGCAGATAGTCTGGTTACTCAAAGCAGGACATGCTCTAAAGGGAGGATTTTGGAACCAAGTAGAAAATTCACCAAGCATATTCCCCAAACTAGCATTCCTAGTGTAGAAGAAAGTGTTACTGAGCTATGAATCAATGAGGTTAGCTAGCAGAAAAAACTGAAAAGTCGGGCCTGATGTCAACTTCTGCTTTGAGTAATTACTGTTATGCCATCTCAGACTCCTTCTCCTGCACTGTGTGAAATGGAAATTGTGTGGAATTAAATGGTGTAAAGTCAACCAAGGAACAGACAGTGAAGAAGGCCTGAAAGGGAAGGAGGAGCAGCCTGATAGGAAACAGAAAGTGACTTATGTATAATCAAAGAAAACTAACTTGAAAAATGAAGGTTACCAGGGTAACCGGAATCATCTGAACCTGCAAAGGAAATCATGGTGTAAATAAAAATAAAAAATTGAATGGATTTGTTTAAAAAAAAATGAAATGGATAGCCTGATACACATTTATAAAGGACTAATAAAAAGCAAGCTTGTGCAGGTTTACCATACAATATGATAGATGAGGATCACTTTAGTATTTCATAAACATGTCAGGTGACAACATTCACATGCAAATATGGACACAGAAAATGACATGCACAGCAGCTCATTGACAATGGTTACTGACAACACACTGACACCAAACCAAACTGAACTTCAAACATGTTTCCACTAGTAGCAGATTGTAGAGGCTGGGGTTGCAGCCTGCTGGCCATTTATAAATGGCCACACTCACAACACAGTGGGATTATGCCCCCAGGTCTCGCTCTTCAACCCCCAGCAAACCTACAAGCTACTTCAGGTGTAAACATCTTTGTCCCTGATGGGAAATGAATTCGGGAAAATAAGCACATGATAGATGAAAAGACAAGGGAAGAAAAGAAAAGAAAGCAGAGAGGGGACTGATACATCTTAGTTCAGTCGGCCAGCTGAAGACACACTAATTTCACAGTGTTTGTTAAAAATAATCTGCTGTTAATTTTGATGATTCTTGTGTTTTTCTGATGCTTTTTTTTCTCTCTGTTCACATGATTTGATCTTGTCTCATTGAGATTAATTTTGCAAAAGTGCACCATGAGAGAGAATTGCTGACTCGGATATTAAGAGACACAAATTCCAGCTGGATTGAGACAGTGAACTAACATGCCCCCAGGGAAGCATCTGAAGTAGAAAATTAGGAGTGGGGAGCTCCAACTGGAAGCTCTGGTGATGCTCAGCTGTCACTGCAACTCTGGAGGGGAACAGGCTGGAAGGATGACCATCAGATCAACGTGACAGGACTGCATATGAGTGCTTTAGAAATGGTGCCATTATGTAAAGTCACCCTCTAAGTTCCTTTCTCTGAACGCCAAATTATCAGTGGTAATGGTAAACTAAGTTAAAAAAAAAACAAACAAAACAAAATAAGTTTGCTTCTTCAGGATAATCATTCTATGCTTAGCACAGTGCTGTGATCTATGGTGGCTTTGTGTTCATTGCTGTGAAGGTCTACTTATAGGAGCCCAAATCTTGGTAGAGAGCCAACAGAAATGAGTAGATTCGATGTCGATCCTCTTTGTTGATGATATAATTATATATTCAGACCAAAATTTTGGAGCTCTTTCTCAAAGTTTTCATATAAATGGTAGAATTGAACTAATTTGCATTCTGTGGAGCGAAAGGGTGGGTGACAACAATCTAGTAATTAAGAGTGAGCTCATCCAGATGAGGCACTCCCCAGAGAAAAGAATGGAAATGCAAAAGCACAGGAGATGTTAGGCTGATCTGGACATGGAAATGGGCTGATGTGGACATCATTGCAGTGCTTTAACAGAGAAGGTAATAGAGACAAAGATGTTTAGACCTTTTCGAGCGAATCGTGGGAGAGAGTTATTATCATATATGGACTGAGTGGTGGTTTGGCTAGAGAGGGAGGACACAGAGCCAATCAGGGAGGCGTAGGGGACTGAATTACTGCTCAAAGCTGCAAAAGTAAAGCCAGTTGGAGATGGGAAAAGTATTAGTATAACAGCAGAAGACCATAAGAAACAATACAAGATGTGATCACATATTTACTTCTGACATGTGGTCTCAAAGTACTACTTTGGAAGCTCATTACAGAGAAATCCAAACAAATCTGAGCTACCTCTTTGTAAACAGCATTAAAGAACTGTTACTTAAGACTTAACAGTATGCACCATATGTACACAATTTCTAGGATGAGTATAAATGGCAGAATAGCCATTTTACATAAAGGGGTGAACCTATGAGAACTGCATGGAGTAAGAAGGAAATGTAGCCCCACAATACAGAATATGACATTACTTCTGTTCCGACATCTACTTTACAGGGACCTGTAATTGAGCATCTCAGTGTCTTTATCTGTAACATCAGAGTATGAAAGTAAGGCAATTCTGTGGCAGCTACCTACTTCACAACACTATTTCACTGTGCTGATAGAGACTCTGAACAGACAAGAGTCTTTTAGAAGTGGTTCCTATAAAAGGGTTTTTAAAATTATTGCTTTGAGATATAGAGAGCATTGATTGGAAAATAGAAAACTTTTATTTACATGAGTTGCTTGCTATTTATGTTTAGGTAAATTTTCTTTAGCTAGCCAAAACAGTGTATATTCTATATGATGATGTTGCCTTGCTTATATAAGGCTGAATGCCAACATCAGTCTGCTGTCACATAAAACATAAGGAAAAAAATTACTCTTACCCAAAGCTCTTTATTTCATGTCATAAAACAGTCATCAAGGGAATGGTGGTCTGAACAAGAATGCCCCCCACCCCCATATTTGAATGCTTAGAAAGTGGCCTTGTTAGAGTAGGTGTGGCCTTGTTGGAGGAAGTATGCCACTAGGGGGTGGGCTTTGGGGTTGCAAACGTCCAAGCCAGGACCAGTGTCTTTGTCTTCCTGCTGCCTGATGATCCTCAACTACTTTTCCAGAGCCATGCCTGCCTGTGAGCAGCTATGCTTCTTCCCTCTATGATGTTAATGGACTAAACCTCTGAACAGTAAGACAGTCCCAATTAAATGTTTTTCTTTATAAGGGTTGGTGTGGGCATGATGTCTCCTCACAGCAACAGAAATTCTAAGACAAAGGGTTTACTTCAAAATAATTTCCAAGAAACTTGTCCATTGCCCAGTGCTGAAAATACATGTGGCATAATCCAGATGACTGTATTCTGATGAAAATTTAGACACTGAGAATACTAAAAAGAGTAAGTTCATATCACTTGTAGTAGTTGCTCAGCTTTTGTCTGTTAGCCTGGCCATTGTTCACAATGCAGAAAACAAGTGTGTGTGTGTGTGTGTGTGTGTGTGTGTGTGTGTGTGAAAATATTCAGAACAATATTTCCACATTAATTCTGGAGTATTTTAAAATTTCTTTTTTGTAGGATCACATCAGATCAATTAGTTCATAACCTCTGTATGTGGGAGCCAGACACTGTTTTAAGTTCCCTAGCAATAACTCTTCATCCTATGGGAATCCATGATGAAGACAGCAGGAGCCTTATGACTCCATTTGTTATTTTTATGCTCAAAAATCACATCACAATTTATGAGAAAAAATAAATTTTTTTTTTACTAGTGATATCCTTATATCCCTGTGATACCCCACTAACAGGCATTATTCCCTTTTTATATTCCTAGTAGCAAAGAACTTGAAGTACAGCTAAGAATTGCTAAAGATGTGCCAGGACCAGGATCTCATTGATCCAAAGCTACAAATGCACAACACAAACACATTTTAAAGGTTTAGACTGACCCCGAGCAGAGTTTTCATAGTGAAGCCACAGCATCTCTCAGATATGATGTTACAATGAAGCCTGATGGGGTCTTAATTATAATGAAATCTACTGTACAGATTGGGGAAAAAAAAGGATGACTACTTTCAACATGGTACATATTTGTGATAATAATCACAGTGGCTTCCTTGAACGAAATAAAAATTTTAAAACTATAGCTTTTTTTTTTTTTTTAAAGCTGAGGTACATCTTGGAGATAATGGAGTCTGGTGCTTTTATTTTATACAATAGGACTCAGAATTGTGTCTGTTCACCTAAGTAGTGGATAGCAAAAACACTCCTATGCTGTTTGATATCATTACCCTGATTCCTATCTGAGTAGAAACTGATTTTCTAGAGCAAAGCAGAGTCAAAGGACTGGGAGAGTCAAGAAGATACAGCCAGTAACCAAAGATCATCAACTGTAGTACACTAGCCACTTTTACAAAGAAAAGATCACTATTGTTTCTTTGTGAGGAACAGATGTCTAGGACTACTTTTGTTCACCTATTTTTTTTTCTTTTCAGGAAAGAAAAGCATACCTTTATTATCTGAACAGTAACAGTAAACCTGAGGGTCAGCCCCATGTCAGTCTCAGTTCTGGACATGGAGATGTGGGTGGTGCCTGAGAATGGAAGCTCTTCTGCTGTGGTGCTTTCTGTGCTAAGGGGAAATGTGGGGCTGATGGGGGAGGTGTCCACACACCTAAAGGTCCTGATCAACTGTCAAGTAACAACTTCATAATTTTCAGTGTTGACCCAGCATTTTCTTGAAATCCCGTGTATGACAAAGGTAAGATGTAGAGGCACGAGGTCCTTGTGCTCACAGACAAGCACTAGGAAAACCAGGACTGTTATCACACAGGTTTGTCCCTTCAACAGAAGGGATGGATATATTTGATTTCACCCAGGAGGATGCAAGTGGATGTTGTAAATAACCTGGTGACCTTTTTCTATCTTTAGGGCCAGGCCTCACAAAAATCCTCCAGAATGCGTATCCTAGACTCCTCTTCTCTAGACCTTCATCTTCAGCTTTGTTTCTCAGTCAAGAGAACAAACACATCCTTAGGGGATATGTCACAGTGCTTCATAGCCCGGTGACCTCTACACTATCTAGGTCAAAGAGCACACCCCATCCTAGGACCTTAAGCTATAGAACACATCTTGATTTTAGAGGTCACATGTACTTTGCAAAAGAGTTCCCATGTAGTCATGCCTTAAGTTTCCTTATACACAGGGATCAAGAAAATTGTTACCAGGAGACTTTTTGCAAAATTGAACTGTATTTTATATGACTAAAATAAACTGCCCTGGTGTCAGACTCCAGAAGTTTTAACCAGCCCAGACTAGTTAGTACTGAACTGAATTTCCTTCTTGCCTCTCATGTTTCATGTCTCTGCTGGGACTAGATCTGGCAGGAATTCCCACAGGAAGAACTTGTAGTCTTGATTGGCCAACTACATTGTGGCCTCTGTGGAGAAGAACAAACTCTTCCTTTTGTTTTTGTTGAATTAAAATGGAGGGATTTTGACAGGGTCAGATGGCTTGGACCCAGATGGTAACATCCATACCAAGATGTACAGCAACATAATGATCATAAATCACCCTGATTTAAAGACAGTCTGTTAGTTTATAGATTTTAGAACTCTTAGAATTCAGCCTGGCTCTGGGTGGGCAGGTGAAGGATGCTCAGACTCACATCTGCAATGTACACACTGCAGGTTCCTTTTTGTCAAGACATTCGAATTCTCTGAAACTATGAACTAGCAGTATAAACTCAAAACAGTATAAAGTTAAAAACTGCAGTGCAACTTGACAAAACATTACTTTTTAAAAAAATATGGAAGTGATCTTGCTTTTAAAATAGTCTTACAGTGTCCTGTCATTTAGAACAGGCTTCAAATAACTACATTTTCCATAGAGAAATGCTTATCAAAAAGAGGCTCAGAATTTTGAATACTGAAACAGTCACTCTACTACCTTCAATATTCAAAATATCTTGAGCCTTGATCTGGTGCATAAGTGGAAAACTCCACATCTAACCTCATGTGATGGTGGCAACAGAAATACAGGTATATCAAAGTATCATGTAAAACTACTTTGCATTTACATATGGAAACATACCATATCTATGAAATAGAAATAACCTTTACGGTGGGTGGGAGGGGGGAGAACAAGGGAATCTGTGGCTGATATGTAAAATTAAATTTAATAAATAAATTTAAAAAAATTAAAAAAAAAGAAATAACCTTTATACTTGGGGTTCATTCCCAAGATCTCAGATCATATGTACAAATATTTTTTTAAAAATACCTGGGGGATGTGGCTTAGTGGTAGAACATTTATTCTACATGCAGGAAACCCAGTTTAAAAAAACACACACACACACACATACATATTTCTCGTCTGTCAGAAAAAAAATACTACATATCAAAATAAAGGAAATTTCAAACCTAAAACATTTTATTTCCTAGAATATTATATAATGAATACTCAACTTACACTTGTTTTTTTTATTTTCATATATGTTTAATCCTTACATTGAATGTCTGTTGAAACTCTGTAAGTTTGCTAAGTACAGCTTTCGTGGCCAGTATTAATCGTGACATAGGATTTTTGCTGTCACTGAACAGTGTCCCGATAGTGTGTGCTATGATTTCCCTGACAACAATTTATGATAAAAACTTGGGGAAATTTTGGTAAGTCTAACCAAGGGGAAGATTTATCAAATCAATGACCAACCTTTCATGAGTATATCTGACTTAGCAGCCATCGAGAGAAACTCAGTTCCTAAAAATAGTCACATTTTAATATAATTTGTATGCTACTTAAAGGAGATAAATACAAATACTTTACTATGGTCATAAGTTTGTTTATAAGCTAATGATAAGTAAAACATAAAGAGAACTTTGCTTTGTAAGATATGATTGCTTCTGGGAAAAACAGCAATTTGACTCAATTATGGTCAGTATATCTTAAATAAAATATTCCCTAAGAGTTTTTCTCAGGTAAGCATTGAATGATAGTCTAAAATTTAATTTTTGTTGTTGGATTTATTAAAATGAGGGACTTGAACAAACTGTGTTCCTTTTATGTTCAAAATTTACCATGTTGACTCAATGAATCAGTGTTTTACCAGTACAAATTACAAGGGACAAATGTTTTATTGTTAGGTTGTATGTTTACTTAGAATAAACCATGATGATAATAAATATATACATATAAAGGTGGGTTTCATCAGCACTGATGCAATGACTAACATCAGTGGAAAGGGGGAGTTACTGAATGACCCCTCAAAATCTATTTGGCTACTTTTCAGGCAAGTCTGCTGCTGATACCACAATCTCTGATACATTAACTTCTTCTGAGTTTATTTTTGTTTTTCACAGGCCATCAATCATCTACCAGCCATGTTTTCTTCCAGGCAAAATACACTAAGGTCAGCCCCATACTGAATGACAGCCATAGAGCTGTGGCTGCTGTTTTTCCATTCTGGGACTCCTTTGGGTGTGTTTGGGTATCTTTGTGAGAGGAGGGGAGAGCAGGGACACCAAAAGCAGTCATGGTGGTGGTGGTGGCTAGTACTGTGGCCCACACTACTGTTTGCCCTTTCTTTACTTCTCCTATGTACTGGACAGAACACAGACTTCTCTCAACAGTGAACTCAATTTGCTTTGCTGGGGAGATGCACAAATATGAACATCTCTCTCTCTCTCTCTCTCTCTCTCTCTCTCTCTCTCTCTCTCTCTCTCTCCCTCCCTCCCTCCCTCCCTCCCTCCCTCCCTCTTTCTTTTTGTTTTTTATACATTGCCATCTTTACACAATGTTTTTTTATCTCACTCACTTTCCCCCCTTCTAGGGGCCATGGACCAGAAAGGGAAAATTATCAGTAAATAAATGTTATAGTACTAAAAAAATATTGTTAACTGGTAATCTTTATCAGAAGGCCTTTGCTGTCACATTCCCTGGCATCTGATATGCAGAAATTATGTCAATGTTATGAAAAGATCTGCAAGGCTTGAAAGGCAGATTCCATGAACAGGGAAGGGCTTAACACACATTGAAACTGCAGAACAGAATGAAATCAACACTGTGAACAGCCAAAAAAGGAGAAAAAAAATCATATTCTAACTTGGAAAAGGCCTCTATTTACATGCTGCAAAGTTAAAATGGTGTGTATGGTCCCTTATAGACACACCTACTGCATATTTGCACTTAGAGGCATACATACAAGCTGAAATTCAGAAGGGTATGTGTCGAGTCTTGGAAGGCAGATACACAGCTAAGGTCAGAGTAATGATAAAAAAATCTTTCTTTTTTATTTAATATATGATAAAAAGAAGAATTGAAATTCATGAGATAAAAGTGTATTCTTATTTGAAAAACTTTTGTTTGATCCTTTCCCACTTAAAATTATGAAAAAGTTGACATATAAAAGTTTAAATAATATCAGTGAATAGTGGTTAAGGTAACACCTACATCCAATGTCAACAAGCATCATTTTTTTAATTTTCTGAAATTACTTCCATTAGAAATATGTATTACTTTTATAACTGTAAGCAAGTTATACTGGGAAGGTAATCTAAAGTCATGTGGAGTCTACAAAGAAGGAAGAAAGCAATCATTTCTTTGCAGTGCAGGTTAACAGACACAGTTCACTTTTTCACAGTTAGAGACCTGGATGCCAACGGTCTCTAACTCACACAGCATTTCTTCTAGGAAAAGGCATGTAAGACTTAGTAAGTTAATTACTGTGTTTATATTAGGTACGTACTTGTGTATGCGGCCTTCTGAGAGTCCTGGAGGGTGGAACTCGGCTATCTGGCTTGGAAAGAGAAGCCCTTCCCTGTTGAGCCCTCTGAGTGGTCCCAGGAATTCTTCTAAAAGCTTCTTTTATAACTGAATCTTTCCCTCCTTTTCACAGAACTTAAATATTTGTAAACATTGGCTAGGAGTTAATAATTTTAATCTTTTCCTTTACTGCCTATCCTTTCTCTTCCACTCACTCTGCCTAACTTATTCTGCTGAGGGCAGGGGAGTGACATACCTCTACCCAGGTTTCACTTTAACTCTAATAGTGGTACTGCCACTATTAGAAAGATGTCTAACTGCCCATCCCATAATAATGCTGTCTAGCCCAGCACACCAATAATTGAGGTCCTATTGATGTAAGATGTAATTATCTTAATGGATTAAGTAGTCTAGGTTCTCTCAAATGTATCCTGTCTATATACTCTACTGTGAACTTTGACTAAGAAATACATAGTTCTGAATAATATTAACAAATAGGAGAGCCTGAGTTCAGTTCCTGGAGCCAGGGCCCCCTTGGCTTGCTCAGATGCTCGAGTATGTCTTTGACATCAGGACTAGATTTCTGTCCAAAATTTTACAAGTATATGAACCCAAACTTTGCCTTAGCTAAGCAACAGTGGACAGAATTCAGATTTGCTTATGATCAAAATGTGTCTGTGGTACTGTTAACTGTCAATACTGCCATGTGACAATGTGACTGGGCCATCCATCAAAGTGGAAAAAAAAACTCACTTCTTAACTGTAGACTTTTCTAATGAGAATAAATAAAATGTAACTTATCAATCACTCACAAGAAGTTTTTAAAAAGAAAACTAGAATAGAATCAGAGGTTTATACAAAGTACTTCCCTCTGTCCTGCACAGCTGATGGAGTGTCACATGGGAAGTGTTTGCTTGCTACTTTATCATTCCTAACAGCCTGTCACATGTGGCATCACCTGCTCTCCTAGGGATGTTGTGGGGCAGCTCCTTGGTATATAAATCACAGTTTTCTTATTTCACTGCATGTCATATTTTTAGGAGTGAAGACATGGGTTATTAATTTCCTACTTATGCATGTCATTAACAAATATCCTCAACTGTTAATGTTGTTTGGGACAAGTAATTACAGATTAATAGGTATGATACATATAAAACATATTTCATATAATGAAATATAGGAAATTTAAAATAGCAGCATCAGATAGGAATCTGTTTCCTCAATCCTAGGGATAAAGAATGTGACATAGGGAAGAATTTGGCCTACAATGCTATGGCTTTGGGGGTTCCTCTATGGATTGAGATAAGTGGTAGAGAAAGTACATGAATTGCTGGGTCCATCATTAAGAAGTTGACTGTATTCTGAAGTAGTCAGTATACTTGCATTTTAAAATGAAGCAAAGTAAGAGTTACTATACCAGTGTATTTTATATCAAATTGCCTTTAAAAAGCACCATGGGGAGACTCAACATGGTTTATGCAGAGGACTGCAATGACCATGGAGGACAACTCAGATATGTTCATGCATCATGGACAAATTCACAGTCTACATTTATCAGTCATGTAAAAAGTGTATGCAGGAGACTTTTTGGTTTGTGAACATTTGCTCTGCCGTTTATGCTTCTGAAGGCATATGCTTTTGCCTTCAAAAAGGCAAATTTAAAGGAGCCTAACCTCAGTTAAATCAAATTTTAAACAACTCAACATTTGTGATGACTGTATAACCACCTTGAAAATGTGGAACAGCTCTTTCATTTGAAGAGTTAGTAATTACTGTGTTCATCTATATGCAAAAAATATGTTAAACACAATAAGCCATGAATTCTCACAGTTCAAAGCAATTCATTGAGAATGTACAGTTTAATACCTACAGTGTATCACACCGGGAGTTAGAGCCTTCAGATATTAATTAGAGACAAAAGACATCTGCCAGCAGTGTGGGGTATATTACTACAACTAAATTTTAATCCCAAGGACTTTTTAGAACAATGCTTTGCCTTGCTCACTGTGGGAAGGTACTTAGAGAGAACTGCTCAGTGTGATGTTTTCAGTTTTCTCTGCCATTTGATACTTGCCATTCACTTGACATAAACAGTTTGGTCAGAAGAAAGCAAAGTAGATCTAGTCTTAAAGTAATATTATTGTAAAACTATCCCTCATCAGAATAGTATTTTTTATCTCTGTTGAAGCACTTAATATTCTTTATTTTAAGAAAAAGTATATGTTTCATATCTCAATATGTTCAAATATCTCTACACCCTGAAACTTATATTGGTCAGTGAAATTTAGTATAATTAAATTTTTAAAAGAAATGAAATTGTTCATTCATTCCATCCATCCTCCTCTTTCTTCCTCTCTATTCATCTCCCCTGCTTTCCTTTTTTTCTTCCCTTCACTTCCTACATTCTTCTTTCATGGTACCATAAACACAGATAGCAAAGTATGAAACAAATATCCTATTGAGAACAATTGCCATATTCATCTATTTACTCATGCATTTACTCTATAAGATGAGAAACCAGATTGGTATCACTGAACATAAATAAACCATGTCTTTCCCATTAAAATGATAGATACTTCTCTAAAGGCTGAGGACGGGTCACACATCTTTATCTTCCCCGTCCCATTTCAGATTTCACAGAGTTCTTAAATTCCTCTCAATTATATACATAGGTGAACTTCAACAATAGTAAAACAAAAGATTGGGATGGACAACATGGTCAAACTAAGTGATATATCATTTCTCAAGACAATGCCAATTGAACAATGACACTCTGTGACAGATGGAGTGAGTCTCTTACCTGGCGTTTGAAAGTTAAGGCGTCTCAGCTCTACTGGGTCTGTTGGGTGGTGTGAAGGAACTTCCTTATTGTTCGGTAAACTGCTTTTTCTGGACTCTGACTCTGCCCTCTTCCTATAGGGTGAAAGTTAAAATTTAAGAATTAAGACGAGTAAAATAAACAAAGAACTAAACAACCTACTAGTCCTTATACCATTCTTTGCTCAACACTTTGGTTTGACAGTTCTTAGACAACTTTATGATTAAAGAGCTTTGTGACTTTGTTCAGGTACTTTTCCGTGAGCCTGCAGGGGCTGTTCAGGTGCACACCTTCTATTAATGTAGATAATCTCAAATCCCTCTTCGACTTGGGGACCAAATGATTAATTCAGGTCATCTGTCTTTAAGTTTGCAAGGGGCACTGTTAAGATGCACCCAGAAATCCTATCGTCTATTAGTTCTATTAGTGGTCAATAGGACTGAATGCCTCCAGTAGACAAAACTAACATTTTACCATGGGAAATCTGCCTGGCATCAAAGTTAACAACTCTATGTCCACTCCCACCGCTTTCTCATTTAAAGAATATATAATTGGAGGCTACAAAATACAGATCTATTGGAGGTGAGTGCAGGAAATACATTTCTAAAATATTAAGTAATTCTAATGCTTAGAAGGAGAGTTGGGACTACAAAAGACAAACATCTCCTTTTTTTCTAAATTGGATGGAAAAATGATAGTAGGGGGTGTGTATAGTGATGTTATGTAATGAAATTTAATATTTTATTAATGACAGTCAATCACAGAAAGACAAAAAAAGTAATTTTATTTCACATAATTGCAAACTACCCTGATGATTATTCAAAACACCTGAACAGGTTTTTCTATAAATGTGATTCTTCACATGATTCACCTTCTACTTGTTTTAATGCTGACTTAATTAGATATACTTTCTTAAGCTGCCAAAAATTAAATTTTCAAGTAAGAAGTGTTGGGATTTGTTCTTAAAACTTATTCATCCATTTTTTTTTTGCCAAACCCAAACAATTTCTTTTACAGAGTTAGATGAAAACCCCATGTAGCAAATGGAAGCATTTTTCAGATTGCCCATTTCCAAATATTGGTAGCAGCAGTCTCCATGCTATAGTCAAAGCTGTAGCATCTCGTCATTACTCAAAGCAAAAATTCTTGTTTGGAGAAAGGTGTGTTTCAATGTGTCTCGTTCTCCTGTATATTTCTCATGTGACTGCTATAGATGACTAGCAAGCATTGCTCTTGTCCTATTCTCTCATTCAATGCTATACAGGTTAGCCAGAAAATCTTTTCATCTGTGCTCATCTATACAAAATAGAAATAACCAGGGGATGTAGGAAGACTGACACAAGGAGGATGTGCATTGACTTATTCAAGTGCAATGCTTTAGTGAAATATTCTTGATGCAATGAATTTTCTTGGGTGGGTCCTATTATGCCCTTGCCCACTAAGTACCATGGATTAACCTATCTCAGGACTACATTTTCCAATCTAAATTTGTCAGAGAGAGCCTTAGGATAGAAGGTACTGCCAAGCCACACTGTCAATCTAAGATAAGTGGTGGTTCTGAATTGTGCCCACAGTATTGGCACCTGTAGTTACAGTGAATAGAAAATGAAAATGAAAAGAAGAGGTGGAGGATTGAAAAGAGCAATGAGAAAGATGACAGGGGCTAAGGTTCCATGTAAAAAGAAGGAACAACTGATCATTTTCAGAGTACCAATCATGCCATGGGTATCAGCCTCACAACACTGAGATACTCATTTTATCACTGAAGATGCAGCATTGCTTAATGAATGACAAGGAGTTCAGCTAGCCAGTCAGTATCAGGGGATACTCACAGCTGGTCCTTTCATGTCACATACCAGGGCTTTTCTCAGAATTGGGCCTTTGTGGGTAAGTAGGCACAGGTACATTTCTTTACTGATGTGCCAGACCCAATAACTAAAACCTGCATCTTTCTTCCTTTCCAAAGTGCTATTTATTCAAGGGAATGGAAAGCAGAATTAGAAATATCTGGGCAAGGAAACTGTTTCACTCTTAAGAGAATTATCAAACAGCCTCCTTATCTTCTTTTTCCCAGAGGCCAGGCTGAGTGACACTGGCTATGCTGAAGGAACATTCTATAATGAAATTCAACCAATTTTTTTTTGTAGTAGGAAAGCTGGAAATTACACCAGTTGTCAGGACAGGAGCCTCAGAAAGATCATAATAAGGGATTAAAATTACTTACAAATCATACATCCCATATAATTGCAGTTCATGATGGACTGAAAGGGCCTTCTGGACATCTAATAGCTAATTTTTCTTTCACTCCATCTGCTCAAATGAGATGACCACCAAGATCAAAGACTCTCTTAGCTTTGTTTGATGAAAACCAAAGGCATGATTGTGGCTGCCTATAACCTTACTTCTAGTAGAAACATATTTACTAGAATGGGAGTTTTTCAAACACACACAGCATGTCTAAGAAAGAATCAGAAGAAACTGTATTGGTTATGATCAGTAAGCATTCTAAGTAGTTTAAATTTTTAACTTACTATTATAAAATATGAAGAGGATGGAATAGCCTACACCAGGCCTATCATGAATGTGAGCCATAGTATTTTTTTTGATAAATGTTCCAAGGTTCCATCATTTCATTTTCAATTAGTAACTATAACAGTGGTCAGAAACATTCAAACTTTACTATTACAGTTTTCCTATTAAGGTTATTCAATTTTACTTCCAGTTTACTTCTTAAAATGACAAGTATACACCATATAGAGAAACTGTGTAAAGAGAAACTAAAGATTGTGTGGTATTCTGCTGTTTTTATTTTCCTTTTACATAGCTCCCATTGAGGAGGGATGTCAGAGCAAACTGAGCCGTTCAGAAGTTTGAAGTCATGATCCAGAGGCCGGTTTTGAATGCAACTTCTATGAAAACTCTACTCTTAATATTTAAAGAAAATGGTTCAGACTTTACTGCTTTGATGTCCCTAATTATTCTCAAATCATCTTAATGCATATCAGCTAGAGGCCATCTTCTAAGCTCCTTCACTGATGAAAAAGAAGATAATGTCTTAAATTGCGGTCAGATTCTAATGTGAGTACAATGAGGAGGGATTATAAACTGTAAAGTGCCTGCATAGTTACAATGGAACCTGAGAACAGGAAGTAGGTTCCTAGTGCTGTGTGTTTTGGCTGAAACAAAATAGCTTGTACTTTTCTGCTGGATTAATGACAAATCATGGTGTCCACTAAAGGAGACCCTCTCCTGTAAGTTTAACAGTCCTGTCCATTCAGTGTTAGAGTGATTTTAGAGACAGCGATGCAAACAGTGATTCTCAAATGTAAGTGTGTACAAAAACCAGCTGTGAGGGCACTTTAAAACATAGGCTACTTTGCCAAAGCTGGAGACTTTATTCATCTTAGGTGCGAGTGCAAATTAAGAATTTTTATTTCTGGAAAATTCTCAGGGAATAATGATTCCAGTGCTGCTGACCCAGGCACCACACACTAAAGGCCACAGAATGTAGTGCTGGCAGATGACCTCTTAGATACTTCTTTTAGCTGAATTTGAATCAAACATTTATATCAATTAATATGGATATATTTGCATATGCATGTTAAACAGTAGAAAGCAGTCTGGAATCATCATTAAGTATATTTTAGGTATTGTTATTACTGTTATTGCAAATCAGGGCTGGGGGACACAGGGATAATTTTGGGTTTGGTAAGAGTGTTGTCTAAGGGGCACAAACAAACGAAACAAAAGGTCTACAGGACAACTCACATTTCCAACCTGCAGACACATCAACACACACATATACTCATTTACCCCTGAACACGTAACTCAGAGACTGGCTTTACTGCTTTCTAAATTTGGTTTTAATGAAATAAATTGTTTCCTTTTCATAAAGGCAAAATATTTCCTTCATTGTCATTTTAATATCCAAATTTTCACCTGTGGGTAGGCTCTGTCCAGCTTCCACTTGCTAGGTAGGATCTTTTATGTGGGCCCCCACCCTCACCTCACCAACGCTTCAAGTCTATCTGTAGTTTATTTACTGAGCATGGAAGGGGGTTGGTCTCTATTCCTCACCTGTCAGGTTTACTGCTCCATTTAATGCAGCACGAAATAAATAAGAAAGAAAGAAACAAAAAGGAAAAAAGAAAGGCTTAATGTTAGTTGGCCAATGGTAACAAGAGTAACCATGACAACCACGTTTTTTAAAAGTCGTGCTCACAAGCAGAGACACATAGCTCACACATATTAGTAAACAATAGTGCATCAAAATGTTTACAGGCCTCTAATCACGAAGTAAATGGAGGCCATGAGACTATACCACTGAATAAAGAAAGCGTGGGTTTCACTGGTGTGTTCACTTTCACTTACTACTTTACAAAAATGCTGCTAAAATTAATTAATATGGCAAGTATATGTTGACCATGATATTTAACTTTTAAGATCTAACTCAGGAAAACAACTCATGTTCTTAATGAAAATGCAGCAGAATTTTATAAACATGAAGCCTTCCGCTAAGAAGTATGTTGTTCTTTAATGACATGAAATTCTGGAAATTGCATTGCACTGAGTAAAATTTTGAGCACCGGAACATTACACCACAATGAAATAAAGTAGCAGAAATAATTTCTCCAACACTTCTTGACAAGTAAGGCAATCATAAATCTTTTTTTTATGATAAAGGGTTAAATGCATTTTAAGTATTGGAAAATATAAAACTTGTGATTATAAATCCAAAGTGCATGCCCCTTCTGTGTAGCTCAGCTAATTCCCAGAAGCATTTTATTACTAGCCATTGAAAAAACAGACATTTTTTTCACGTGGGTGCTACTTCCTATAAACACACCCACCAGTCACTCAGAGGTGCTCCCACCATAATGATACAATGACTATTTACATGTGGAGCTGTTTTCCAGGGACTATAGTTTTCTCCAGAAAGTATTAATCTGAACAATGTTCACTTGGAGGCAAGGGGTAAAGTGCTTTGTGTTGTAGACACAAGTACTACAGACGATGCAGTCCATTGCTCAAAGAAAGGAAAACAAAAATTCACATTTATCTGTATAAACACACACACAGTGAAGGATGACAATGATATCACGCTTATTTTATTTAGTTTTTTTTTTTTTATTTAGTTCTTTCTGGTCTTAAAAGTAAAGTGATTTACCTAGTGTCCTGAATTCAAAACCAAAAAATTACCAAAACAAAAACAACCTTATGTACATGTTTCTCACTTCCTTTTTAATCAATGAGTTCATGGGAGACTAGGGTGTAGAGAATCTCCTCTGTGGGGAAGAGAAAGGCTGCTTGGACTTTTATATGAAAGGATGAAGAGTTAATTAACAGAACTGTTCTTCTTCTACAGGATTGTTTGATGTAGCTTGTACATGCACTCGTATTTGTTTAAATATCTACATTTGAAGGCTTGAAAAACAGAAAAATTTATATCATAGGCCAAGATGAAACTGATAGGAAATGATGGAATGAACAGTTGGAGGGAAGTAAATTGAATGCCATTGGACACATAGAAGATCATATATTCAGGGTAGCTCTGTTCTGGGCACTCAGGAGACAATGAAAAACAAGAGAGTCAGGATAATGGGCAGTTATAGCGATGCAACAGGTTCTATCATCAGTAACTAGACCTTCAAGGACACAGAAAGGGGGGCTGTAGGATAGCCTGAATAGAGGGAGGAGAGGCAGGATCTCAGACATAAAAGATGAGAAGTGTAATCAAGGTATGAGGAACAGCAAGGAGTGAGGACCAGGACTCCAGACAGGGGAGGCTGCTGGGTGGCAGGAGGCAGCACTGACCCTGAGCTAGGTATGGACTTCTATTTTTTCACAAGTTATAAAGGCTGCAGTGATATGCCCTATGGTAATTTTGAAATTTGTCTAAGTTGATGTGCAAACAGGAGACTCTAGGAACAGCTGGAAAAGGTAAAATTACTTGTTTTTCATCTACCTCATGATTTACACACAAGTATCTAAGGATAAGGACAGAAATTTCGCTCTTCATGGCCAAGGATGTTACTTCTGCTTATAGTATGCCTTGGATTTTTCTAGCCTCATATTCTGTACCTTCTTTTCCACACCATGACATAGATAGAGACACTATCATCCTTCTTGAATTTTTCCCTTAAATTAATGTTAATATTTTATTTTAAAATGTTTACTTTCTTTATAAATAATTCTCAGACTTTACTGGAACTAACTACTGAGTGTTACATATGTAGCATATGCAGAGTAGATGAATGTGGAAGAAATGAGTGGCCTGGTGAATGTTCATTGTCAGTGGTGGATGGATGATGGTAATCTGGGTTTATACATAACAATTAGATACACACATATACATATAATGTAGAAACAACATAAAGCCGATCCTATTATCTTTTTAGGTTCCCAGATTATGCAATAGTATTATTTAAAAGCTCACTTGTATAGTTAACTTATTTTCTTTGCAAGTGACAAAGTTTGAGGTGTTGGTAAGACTTTCTAGCC
This sequence comes from Peromyscus maniculatus bairdii, assembly GCF_049852395.1. Classification (NCBI taxonomy): domain Eukaryota; kingdom Metazoa; phylum Chordata; class Mammalia; order Rodentia; family Cricetidae; genus Peromyscus; species Peromyscus maniculatus. Next base: position 97,359,634 of record NC_134853.1, read on the forward strand.
CTTCAGCCACAGAAGCTGACCTTGATCACAGGGTTCCTGATTTATATCCCACTGTTTTTCTAGGCCTTGTTAGCATCTTATTTCTGAATTTATATTGTCGAGTCATTGAATAAATTAATTATGAAAATCTTTACAAAGAAATTATAATAAGTAATATTTGTAATACTATAAATCTGCCAATTGTAGTTTAATATTCTTAAGAGTCAGTAAGTAGGTTAAGGCCTTTACAAGGCTTCAGTAATATTTTTATCACTAGTTATCAATGCATTATAGATATAAAATGATCAGAATAACAGAAAATTCAAATTAACAGAGTGACATAAAATAGTGTCCATTTCCACATCAATATAGTTATTAAGAAAAAGCCTCAAGGCCTCAAGTTGCAGGGTAAAATACACTTTTCAATATGCCAAGCCATCCAAAGCTGCTGGCTGTTAGGCACAAGTGATCACTCTGTGAGCAGGTGTACCTCGTAAAGGCAAAAATCAAGTCAATGTGACCCAGTTCTGGTTTAGGCCATTGACAGCTCTAAGCATTATTTGCATAAGGAAGTAAAATATTAATATTTTCTTAATTATAGTAATGGAAATAGTGATACTTTCAATTTTGAGTCATTATCAATGATCTATATATAACCCAAAGGGCACCTAAAAGGAGAGTGAAGTACATATTATATAATTAACTTTGTTCAGAATCCAAGTTATAAAAGACACCATTCATTAAGTACAGATTTCCTCTTGAACTGCCTCATGATAATCAAGAAGGACATTGTTGGGTCTACTTAAATTTCAAGTCAGGAACGTTTTTTAGTGCTGAAGCAAGCATTTCTATTTCAGAAATGCTCCATGGCCTTCAGATGGTTAGCTAAATATACTTAGCATTCGAGGATGTATGCATTTTCCGACAATCACATTAGACGATGCTACATGTGCATACGCGAAAATGCAACTCTTTTAACAGTCATGAAACCTTTAAATAAGATGCTTCCTCTTGCAGGATTAGGAAAAATTATAAATGAGTTGATTCTTTTCAAGCATATGTAGATGAATCAAGGAAAATGTAATTAAAGTTTTTAAAAATTATCAAGGTTATAGTTATTAATTTCATACATTTACATAATTAACTTACAAATACAATAGAATTACTTACTAATTGCCTAGCATATCATAATAAAACATAACCTGAAAATGAGGCATGCATTCTGCATATTTTGAATATCAGAAATGCCACATGACATGGGCTAGAAAGGGACCTGTGAATGGGTACTTTCTTCCTGGCTAGATTCCATTGTAGGGTGTGACCATTTGAATGAGTATCTTCAAGATAACAATGAGAAATCTAATTAGGCTTAAAAAAAATCCATCCTTATTCTTTGGTTACTACCTGTAGCACACATACAGGAAAGAGCACCAACTCCTCCTTTGGCTCATATAGGATCCATGACTGACCTGCAACGTGTGGACAGCACCTTTCTTCTACTATTATGTCTTATACAGAAGAGAGGTGAGGAAATATAACAGCTTCCATTAAGGTACATACCAATATGATACAGACTGAAATGGGGGGATTTAAACATTCACCTAAGAGGAGATTCTGTCATTGATCACACACTCTCTGCTATTTTACAGTTTGAGCAATTGCATGTTGGTAGTGACCTGAAGGGATAGATAGGGATTGAAGGGATAACTAAGGATATTTATCTCCTTCTTTCTAACTCCAAGATAAAATAGGCAACTTAATGAGTGATGATTATGAACTTTGCATCATCTTTTATCATTTCAACTTTCTCTCTGTGTTGGAATAAATAGAATAGACCCTAATAAAAGACAGTTCTCTACAGAAGATCAGAGGTCATGAAGAAAAGAAACAAGCCTATTCTATGAACATAAGAACAAAGGAATAATGGTAGAAATGACAAAATACTAATCAGGTCAATATTGAGACATATAAGGACTGTGGTTAGAATTTGTTTTAACTAGAAGACAGTACTTTCTGATCACACCCCTTCTTGAACACTGATGCAAATTTAATAGTGACTATTTGGGAAAAGATGCACAAAAACTGAGAGGGAATTCATTCTTTATTTCTTTTTTAAAAATCATTTAGTTATATTTACTAAACCAACACAAACAGCTAGTAGGGAAACATTTTAGCACTTAAGCACATTAGATTTATGAAATGAATAGAAATGTTTAAAAGCGTGTTTCAAAAATAATCATCTAAAAACCAAATTAAGAGCTGTTTGGGATGTACCAATATCTTGCTATCATTGAACTGGCCATCAAAATGCATCATAGAATATGGAGGCTGAAAGAGTACATTCTGTACAATAAAAGAACACACCACAAGCTCAGTCATCCCAGTTTGTTCTAGGCATGACAAAAACATGTTTTCCAATATTAGTTACTGGGCTGTCTTCAAATACATAAATAAAATCTACCACACAATCATGGAAAATTAATTTATTCTTCTAAATTAAGGAATTCCTCAAAGTCAGAATTAAAATATAGAGCAGACTTACCTTTTATACAGAAGAATAGCAATCACAATACAGATGATAAAGACCACAGCAAGGACAGGACCTACGACCCATATCAAGCCTTCTTCTTCATCTGTGATTGGTTGTGGATCCAGATCCATTGACACGACGGGGTCAGAGTATGGGCTGGTTGCATACATTTTCTAAGGATAAACAGAGTCCATTTCATTTAGAAAATCATGTCTTCCTAAAGGGTATTTTTAGCACTAAGATGAGAGGAAAAACTTATGACAATGTATTTGATGACAGGTTGATAAATTCATATTAAACAAATACAGAGAAGAGAAGGGGTGTGTTTTAAAAAAGGAAGCATAATATGAAGGAAGTATGAGAGGAAGAAGGACATTTTACAATGCTGAAAATGAGAGAAATATAACAAAATTATTTAAAATTGTGTAAATGACTTCAAAGGTACTTTTACCATAGAATTTACACATACAATTTCATAAGTGTAAAATACCAACAAGCAGGTCTCAAATCTGGGCTGACAATGTTCCCTTCAAGAGTCATAGTCTATCTAATAACCACCCCCCCACCAACAACAGGCATGAGAAGGCTTCTTTTGAGTTGTTGGTCAAGGTTACCCAAAAGATTCCCCTAACAGGCTATCACTGTTTCCTTTAGCTGCCTGCTAGAAGTCAAAGGTAAGTTCCCATTGCTGAAGACACTATGCACTTCAGACATAAGACTCAGAGGACCTGAGCTGGATCTGACATGAAAGCCTCTTCCATGAAGTATTCATGGTACTAGAAGGAGCCATACAAGCTTCTGAAGGAGGAAAACAACCAATAGTCCTACCCAGCTGTGATGCCTATGAACCATAGGAACAACTAACATGGCATGATAACTCTAAGAGTATGATCATGGCACAGAGGCTTTGGTGGTCACTAACAACACTCTCATTGGACTTAAGGCCACTCATCAAGAAAGAAACCATGCCTGGTACTGGAAGCCTAGCTAACCACCTACAGCTAGTGAAGTCATAGATCTTGAAGGAGAATCTATAACAGTCACTTTATGAAATCAGCATAATCCCTAACTACACTCTAAATATGTATCCTAACATCTACAGATCAGTGTAGTTCTCATCCCTCATCAAAGGAAACTTCTCTTTACAACAAGAAGAGAAAGATCATTGCAGGAAACCATAACTGAGAAAAACACAGAGTTGTAGAGATCAGTTTCAATGATACATCTACAACCATGGCATCACCTAAAGTACAGGGATCATGGTAGAAGAGGGAGCAGAATGATAAGAATGTAAGAGCCAGAGGAACAGGAAGCTTACTGTGAGATTGTGTATCCCAGAAATGCCAGGGACACTACACTCGTGAAATTCTATCAATAAAAAGGGTAACATCAGGCATGCTAATTTAGAAGGGGGAAATCTCATAAGGCTTCTACTCTACACAACAAATTAAAGGCAACTAAGGAATGTTGAGAGATGAGAAATAGTCTTCCCTAGGGAAGAGCTCACCAATTGCTTACTCCATACAAAATAGTCATTCAATACCAAATGGTCTTCCCTGACAACATATACATACATACAAGCAACATTATATTGACTGAGCAGGTTGTACTTATATATTTAGGAATATACGCACACATACACACACACACACACACACACATACACACACACACACACACACACTAATTAAAGAAAAATAGGTCATGAATTTTTTTTGACAGCAAGGGGAGTAATGGAGGGTTGAAAGGAAGAAGGAAAATAATGTAATTATATTAATGTCAAAAATGAACAAATATAATTAAAAAAGAGTTAAACAACTTTCAATGAGCATTTGCATTATAGTAATATATTAATTGCTTTGTGAAAATAAAGATGATAAAATTGAGTATTCCCAATCAAAAACAGTGATTCCAAATATTCTGAAATCCAAAAGGTTTTGATTGTTTTTAGGGTATTTTACAAATTTGGGGGATTTGGACTGTTAAAAATCTAAGCAAACAATCCAATGAGCAAGCAGCAACACTCTGAAATCAGAAACACTGTTGTTCCAAGATCTTGGTCATGAGACAATCCATGTCATGAAGTTACAGAGATCAGCACTGGCAAACATTTCCATGGGAAAACAAACCATTATTTAATGCAATGTTAGAGCACACCAGCATGTCTCAGGACTACATTTCTAGGCCAGTTAAGTCTATACAGTTACAAAAGGGAATGCCAATTAAAAACCAAGATGTATGGAATAGATGGTAAAGCTTTGTGAAGCAGAATTATTAGAACTTGAGGGATTTAGTAGATTCTAATTAATTTATGACAGCTACCAATTAGAAGTTCGTATGTTTGTTTCCAAAAGAAAATTGATCACATTTCTTCAAAACGCAGTTACTCAATTAGGAATGGGCTTGTTTCTGGAATACCTTATTTCATTCTATTTTGTCCCATTTAAAATGAAGCATTTTTGCAAGGTGTGGTGGCACATTCTTTTAATCCACTTGGGAGGCAGAGGCAAGTGAATCTCTGTGAGTTCAAGGCCACCTTGGTCTACAAAGAGAGTTCCAGGACAGCAAAGGCTGTTAAAGAGAGAAACCATATCTGGAAAAAACAAACAACAACAACAAAAAAACAAAACCAAAACAAAACCAAAACTAAAGCAGCAACAACAAAACACACACACACACACACACACACACACACACACACACACACACACACACACACACAAATAAAGCATTTTCTTGACTCCCATCACTTTTAAGTTCTTTGTTTACTCTACTCCACATGTCAGTTCATACCCAGTGGCTGCAGGTGTCTCCTTCCATTTACTCATCTGTTTTTAGTGAACTGTGACCTTTAGTACTATAATATCATTTACTAAATCTAATTGTCTTTCTTCAGTGCCTAGGTTTTAAGTATCTTTGAAGACTTGCCCCTGTTGAGCAAGACTTAATAACTCCCATCCTGACTTTCCTAATTCTGCATTTCACTAACTCCTTCCTACCAGTTTTAACTATTCACTTTCAATTGCCTGAACATTCAGGTTCAAATAACGAACTCCCCTTATGCCCAGATGCATCTTTGTCTTGATCCCTACTTCTTTATGCTTTCACTGTGAAAGGTTTGACTTATGAGTATCCCAATGTTAAACTGCTGGTCTTATAGATACCATTTGTTCATTAAAACCTCATTAATGTGCTCCTGTAGACACCCAGAGCTTCTGCATTTTATTAATTACAACTGGTACTGGAGTTATCATCCTAACTTGCAACTGTAATACCTTTGAGAGGCTTTCTCTTATGAAATTCCTCTATGAAACATGGGTATCTCACCATGGTTATCAGGAGCCTTGGTACTTTTGTTCTAAACCTTCTTACCACATTTAACACATTCTATCACAGTGAGCTTTTGTTGCTGCTTCCTGAATGTTCTATCCTTACTAATTAACGTATTCACAAACTCTATAACATTTAGCTCCAAAAATCCAACTACTTTCCAAGGACCCACTTAAACACCGCCTTGTTTACTGGTGGGATTCAGTCCTAAAAAAAACCAAACAAACAAACAAAAAACAAAAACAAAAAAAACAAAACCACTGGATACAAGCCTGACAATTAGTCATTTATTTCATGTTTGATGGCATGCATTAATTTCTGTTTTCGAAGATGTGTATGAATTCTTCATTTTCTCTGATGAAACTAAATTCCTAGAAGGTTTGCGATGTATATGCTGTTTATGTTTATTTTGTTTAAAATGGCTAGCATAGTACATTGTATTTAGAATGTTCTCAGCAGATTTTTACTGAATAAAGTACAACAAACAATCAAAAAAGTCATTCTTTCAAGTGGCTGACAATGCCAAGACACAAGTGGATATACTTGTTCAAGACCAGCAAGTATAGTTAAGTTTTTAATCTCCATTTTTCACAGACTTATCTTGAAGCACATTGTCTGAATTTAGTACAAGCTCAACAGACAAGCAGAGAACATGCTACATTGTATACTTGAATTTTACTATTGTTTTCTATTTTCTTTACTTCCTAGGACAGAGGTTAAAAAGACATTCAAGATTGTCTATGTATCAAATAGATGAAAACTCAGTATTTTTTTGAAATTTCTGAAATACAACTTGAAAGCTGGGGGGGGTGAAGGATAGGAAGTCTTGGAGCATGCATTGATAGATACAATTTACATCAAGAACTTAGAATTGAGTTTATATATCAAGGAAATATAATTTTTCATATGTTTGTTTTGGTAGGATCCCTTCAGTTTTGTAGGCTAATCTCAACTTGATAGATGTGAACGAACCAGCTGATTTGAAATTCTTTACCAAATGGCATTGAGATAACAATCGAAATGCTCAATCAAAATGGAAATTTATAGACAGGGCTCCCCAGAGGACATGAATTTCTAACTTAAGTCATGAAAAAGGAAATGAACAGACAGGCATAAAATGATACCAGCCTCGTGGAAAGTAGAATTTGATGAGTGGGAAGAAATAATAAGAGATTTAAACATTATATCATTCAAAACCAGTTTGTGGTACTCTAAATAGTAGGCAACACATTAGAAAAAAGCTGTATGTTGGGGGAGGTAAAAAGGGTAGAGAAGTGGTTTATGTTACTGCCAATTGCCAAGTAACAATTGAAATGATTATAGTTATTATTACTAATCTGTCTTAGAGAACTGAGGCTTCCAAAAGTAACATATCACTGAAAACTGGGTACAACTGTTGACTATGTAGTGAATGATGGTGTTACTACATATGACATGTAGGTAAACCATTGTTTATCTTGAGAGGAATGTCAAGAAATATAATAGGACATAGTTGGGGCCAAGAACTTGTGACTAGAGGGGCTTTAGGCCCTAGGGGTGAACTTACTACTACAGCTCTACTAAATGAACACAGTATTAAATTGACTCCTAATGACTCATCATTTTATTCATATATTAGTGCATCTCTCAAGCCTCATCAGAGAAACTTCTTTTTCTAGTAGGAGGTGATTGACATAGAGACCCATAACTTCTCAGCATGCAGAGAACAAAAAAAACTATAGAGTGACAGTGACCAGCCCTACATGGGACATCTATATCAATTATATGCCCTCCTCTCAAGGCTCAGAGATGGTCATGAAAGACAGAATATAAAGACTGAAAGAGTCAGAGGCAGTAGAAGAGAAGAAGGGAAGAGTCAGAGGCAGTAGACAACTACAAGGAAAGAAAGAGTCAAAGGCAGTAGGCGACTATAAGGAAAGAGCCTTTTCCAGACACAAGAACTCAGCAGTGCAAGACCTGCAATATCAAATCAAACAAAAACCCCAATATGGTAGTTTTGGATGGGTAAAATGTCCCAACCATAAATGAGGTATTATTGGTAATAGACATCAATTAGAGGAGGGAGAGTTCTTCAGGAAAGCAGAACATGAGAGCTATCCATGCTCCGGTAGATGATCCTACACTCATGCACATATAGCTAGCTCCATGTGGACTTAGCTGAAGGAACAAAACTCAAAATACCTAAAGCAAAACAAAACCAGAACACATGAAGTTGGGACTGAAAAGTAATGGAGGAATAGGGAAGAAATTACAGGTGAGGGAATACAGATTAATTAAAATGCATCATATGCATTTATGAAATCATCAACAAGAGAAAAACATTGGAGAAAAGGGGCAATTAAGAAAACAAATTTGAAAAATTTTATTAATTCTAGAATTAATGAGATAGTGTGATTCTAGAAATTCTCTAGAAATAATGAGACACCAATGAGGAGACATCTAGATATGAGAAGGAATACTTGGGAGACTTCAGAACCCATAGTTCCCAACAAAGGCACTATCATCAGTCTGCATGACTGAATGAGATTTCTATGCTGATTTCTGTAATTTACCTAAGCATTTAAGTACACCTTCTGAAACATTCCTAGAACTACATGATGAAATTTCTTTGTATCTGTCTACTTTATATTTAAAAGAAAAAAATGATTTCTAACATCCCATTCCCCTAATATTTTACTTTAAAACCTTCAACTAGATACAGAGAGCATCTTGATGTATTGAAATGCTAGGAAAGCCTTCAAATGGCATTTACCCATAAAGGTAAATGAGGCTACCTTTGGTCTCTGATTTTCCATGGGAGAACTCCTCTAGTCATTAAAGAGAGTACCTGTTGTCTAAGAGTACACATGATACACATACCTTTCATAAACTGTGAGCTTCTTAAGTAAAGAGACCAACTCAACTCAGTTGCCACACATACCAGATTTAAGCCTTGATTAGGACACAGTTAGGAAGATATGTAGTAAATGTTGATGTGAACTGCCACTTTCAACATCTACCTTCCTTCCAGTCTACTGTTTTTCCCCATTTTTCTTTTCATTTTTTAAAGCATTCAAAGCAGCTGAAGCATAAAATGACATAGGAGCAAGATGAATTACATAAAACAAGACAACTCATTATTTAGAGTACCTTAGGAATTCTCACTCATTGAATTATTCTGTAACTTTCTTGGCTTTTCAATGATAAAGTCACTCATACATTTCTATAATTGAAGAAGCTGGTTGTATTCACCTCTTCCTAGAAAAACTGTCTGGTGAATCTGGATAGAAGCACTGTGTACTCACAGTTACAAGAGAATAAATTAAATAACTGCCCTTGTCCATATTTTCTAACATGCTGTTTGAATGACAGGGTCTTTTGTTTCCTTCCAAATTCCACAGGCTAACATCTCCTCAATCATGCCACATGAGAACAGTATTTTTTTTCTTAAAGCAAATCATTTCCATCAAAATAAAGAGAGAGATCTTGGTGAAAATGGAGGGAATGCTACAATGTGTGTTATAGACTATGCTCTATCAATTTGGTACTTCACACTTGAAATTCCTATCATCTGAGATGACATCTTGTTGGTAAGGTAGTATCATGCAGAATGCTCACCAATGCTGGATGGACAGGTAGCGCAATGTTACATTTCCATTAATGACAGCTTGTGAGAATTATTTCATGTACACGCAGGCACATCCCCAAATAAACATACACAGTGGTGAAAATGAACATGTGTAGGAAACAGAAGCCATTATAATTAACTTACAGATTCTGCATGGTCCATCACTGCTAACACAAAGAAAACATATTCTTGTCCACTTTGGAGTTGCTTGTTAGTAAATCCACCATAATGTTTGTCATCCCCCAGGGTGAACTCAGTGGGAAGGACATCAAAGTGAGCAGCAATATATGGCTTTAATTCAACTTCTCTCCCATAACGGATGCTTCTGCGTTTCCTAGATATCTCCTTAAGCAGCTTAAGGAAAAAGTGACAAACAGAAAAAAGAAACATAAACAACCAACTTATTGATGTCTTAGAGAAGAAATTAATCCAGGACTGGGAAGAACCTGATACAGTTTGTTCACCTTTCCTGCAGCAGGTCAGCACAACTGACTCTCAGCTGTGATTTTCAAACACTAGCTTCCTGTTAGTTAAGATGCCAAACTGATTTGCAAGGGCCAGACTTTAAACACAGCATATTAGACCTTCACTGGAAGCTCATATAATTTCCTGCACTAACGAAATTCTTTAAAAGGCCAACACTACATCATAACCTGTTTAAGGAAGAAGCACAGCTTGATGCACAAAAGCCTGGTCTCATGGGAGATACATGAAACAATCAGTAACCAGTCAAAGCCACCTAAATGCTAAAATATTATGTTTGCATAGAAGATGCCACCGTTTTGCTAATGGAATCATTTATATGATGACAATTCTCTAGAGTCAGCAGACTTGGAATCTAATGAATAACTTTGATTTACTTATTCGAATAAGTCATTGTTACTCACTTCCATGTCTGGCTCAGATTACCTCTTTCACTAACCAGTTTGGAAGATACTCTTGACTTTTTCCCACTGAGCCAACTTTGCCTAGAATAAAGGTCTGAAGAGTAAGTATTTAGAGAGGTGACATGGTCAGTAGGGTGGGTAAGTATAAGTTTCAAGATAATGAAGGAAAGCAATCATAGATAGACACACATACACATTCTTGCATTTATAAGAAAACCTGAAATTAATGTTTGAATTATTTATTGCTTTTCATTGACTTTCCTCAGGAGAAAACCTCATTAATGATGTGAGAATTGATTTCAAAACAATGTAACCTTATCTCGGTCTTCTCCTGTCGCACGTTATTTTATAGAGTCTAAGTGGGAAGAAGCCTTTGGTAGTCTTTAATGCCTTTGGAGGTAAGTGATCAATTTTTAGTGGATTTTTAGAAAGAATATTTATTTTGTTTTAATGTCTGTGGAGAAAGCGGGTAAGTCTGAGTATAAACTGGAAAAACTTTGTGTACCTGAGGGCAAACACAACCTTTACCTTGGTAAACAAAGTTAAAGGAGTTAGGCAGATTTGGCAGCACAACTATTATGCTTGTTTTTTATGCTGGAAAGAAAATAGTAAAACCAAACTGGTGAAGTAGACTTTGCCCAAAGAAATGCTGTCAGGAGATGGAAAGATAGATGGTTCAGCAGATAAGGGCCCTAGCTACTCTCTCAGGCAACTTAAGTTTGATTCCCAGATCGCAAATGGTGGCTCACAACCATTTATAACTTGAGTTCCACATGATGTAACACCCTCTTTTTGACTTCTGTGGGTACCAGCATGTATATGGTGAATATTCATACATGAAGGGAAGACACTCATACACATAAGTTAAAATTTTTAAAAACTAAAGAAAGAAATGCTGTCATAATCAAGGCAGAACTGAGAGGAAATAGTTACTGGCCTTGTCTAAGCTCAAATGCTTCTGTCAGCAACCACAGGCAATATAGTCTGTTTTACACTGAGAGCCGCAAATGTACCCAGCTGACTCAAAATCTAATAATGTGGAAGACAGCCCTCTGGCTAAGTAATAATTTGTTCCTATGACATGTATCAATAATATTTAATTTATCATGCTCTAAAAATGTCTGTGAAATCTGAGCTTATTGCTACAACTAAAATTATATGAGATATAAGGTACTTATAGGGGCACAGGGGATTACACATGAGCTGTTTTGTAAATCTTGTTCTAAATTCTATATATTCATGTATCTCTGTATTCATCCAGGTGGGCCACTCAACTGTGCTCCAACTTCTGGGAATAAAAGAACAGAAATTTACCTTACAATCCTGTTGCTAAACATAGGTTTACATATAATGATGAATATGGCCATTAGTTAATACTTACTTGGTACCAGACACTCTTTTAGGAAGCCTAAATGAACATCAGTTCATTCACTCCCCACAATAGCCATGTAAAACAGATCACAAATATCTCTAATTCTAAATGAGCAAATTTGAGCATGATAGAAACATTCAGTGTATGAATAGACGTTATGGGTGACAAAAAATTAAAACATCCATAGGAGAGAGACATATGAGAGGCTTTTCCACCTAGTTTTTATATTTGCACAAAAATCAAGAGATCTAATGCCATGTGTAAGCCCTGATCACTTGAATCATGTTTCCTTAGCATGTACGTAATTTTTTTGTATCTGCTTTCATTAACATAGATGAATATGATATTTCTATTTCCTGGAGCTTTTTATAAACATGAAAATTGTAAAATTCTGACACCAAATATTTAATGTAATATTATACTTGAAAGGTAACTATTGCCAATGTGCAGTAAATGATAGTCTATATAACCCTTGGGGGGAGTACACTACAGATGTGCCAAGCAGTCTTTTGAAGTTGGTCAATCAAAAACATTTATCATCAGTTGTTTATGTGACTGTATCCTTGCTTCTGCTTCACTGATTAAATCCTACCTTGCTTCTATTCACATTTCAGATATAGGCAGCTGTCATAATTTATCAACATCTTCCCCATGATTACTACCATTTGCTATTGTTTATTTAGGAAACATAAAACAAGCACCTCAGGATTAAATATTAGAACATTTTGGTGTTCTTTAGGTCTAGTGCAGCCATTCACTAAAGTTTAATCTGGAATAGGACCCTGCTTTAAAGACTGCCCTTTAGGATGCCTCCAGGGCTATACTTTAAATGGCCCAAGTGAGTTTAAATAACACCAAAGTTAGCCAAGATGCTGGAATTATAGCCACAAATGACCTCATTACTTTATGACAAAGCTTTGAAGTACAGTGCAATGAAAAGCTTTGGCACATTACATCACTTGCCCTCAGATAAATACAACTCACATTTGGGAGTCATTCTGCCCAAAATTCATTGCAACTATCAGTGCCTGTTCTGCTCAGTTTGACCTTGAGAACAGGAATTCCAGTCTATGAATTTATCATTCAGATAATAACCCAGACAAAAAAAATAAATGAGCTCAAAATAAAATTCTGAGAGTAATTTGCTTAAGAAACTTTTTTTAGTCTTGTATGGGTCTAGAAGTGAGGCATACATGGGGAAATCCCCTTAGGCCATTGTACTACTTGATGTATTTCCAATAATGAGAATTATAGGCCTTACTGAAAAAGTACTCGGTCAAATGTAAGAGAAGAACTTGGCTTTGTCAAACCTAGCAACACCAATTTCAAATTAAAGTTCAAGCTAAAATTACTAAAAGGCTCTGTCATACACACTAGGTGAAAAACAAGTCCTATCTGGAGGGTTCAGACACAGGATGAGTAGGCAGAAAGTGAGGCCATAGCCTACTTTCACTTGTTCACCTCCACAACAGTTACAAAATATATTGGACATAATTCCAGAAGTTATATCAAGGGCTTCAGTTCTTTATCAGAAATAATTTTCATTTTCCAGTCAATGCATATCTTATTTCTTCCACCATTAATTCTGCAATGTGGTCTCAATTATATCAGTAAGAAAAGTGGGAAACAACCCATCCTGACCCAAAAGTTTTGAATTAATAAAATGTTCTTTATCAAGCTATTATACAGATTAATGCACCACAACTCAAAGGATGATTAAAATGACCCTTTGTTATGGGAATCAGCAGCACAGACCTGTGGAATTTAATTGCAAGAAAGTTCAATGTCACATAGCCCTATATTTTAATCCATTAGCATTTCTGTGCATTCTAGAGGTTAAAACCTGGCTGTAAAGGAGAATCGCTTTCTATTCCTTCCTATCAAATGGCTTCACTTCTAAGAAAAGCTTATTACTGAAAGCATTTGATGTCCTTTTGCCTTGGATTCCAGTGCTTTTAAAATTCATTTTGAATAGGTAGAAACATTTATAGATTCTACAACTTATCTTTGCATTAAAAAAATCCAATTTCAACAAAAAAATGTGATAAGGACAATCCTATAATTCAGCTAAGAACTAGTTAAACAGTATAGCTTGACTTAGTTTTAACTGCTTTGAGAAAGGATTCTGTTTCTCTAATATCATAACTGACAGAAGATAAACTGACAAATAAGTTATGTGACCACATTACTCAAATGTGTCATTTGGCAATGCAGCCACATTGCCTGACCACTAGACAGTGACACCCTCAGAGACCTGACCTTGAACTTGTCTATCCTTCTGAACCTGAACAAATTTAACTCATAAAACTGGTAGGTGATGAAGAGTCGTACTTGTTGAGATGATGCACATCTTCCAGAGGAGGCAAGCCCCACCCCAAATCCCTTTTCTTTTTGTCAGATCACAGTCATCTTTGTGCAGACACATTTCAAAACCACCAACAATTCCTAGCAGTGTAGTTAGGGAATTAATCATTGTCCTTGCTCTATTTGTATTAATCTGAGGCAGATAGAATATATAAAAATAATAGGATTATTTTGAGATATAGCCCATGTTGTAAATGAACCACATAAATTAAGACTTCATATTTCTGGGCGGGGCTCATACACTTACAGAATTCTGGTTTTTTTTTTAAGTCTCTGTAGTATTTAAATGTGACTCCTAGCTCTTATAGCAGGCTCTGGTCATGTCTGAGATCTTGGCAAATACTTGGGATCAGTTTTCTCACTGCAAAGAAGTATGTAATAACTACTTTTGAAAAGTACACGAGGCTGGAGAAATGGCTCAGCAGTTAAGAGCACTAACATGTTGCTCTTACAGAGGACCCAGACCTTATTCCCAAAACCACATGGAGCTCACTGTCATCTGTAAGACCAGTTGGAAGGGATCCAACACCCTTTTCTGATCTCCACAGGTACCATGTCCACATACAGCACACAGACATACATGCAGGAAAACACACACACGCACATATAACACCTGACTGATTTTAAAAGTGCTTGTATTTCAGGAAGTAGAATTGAAACCATTTAATTATAAGATTTTGGAAGCTGATACTAAACCCTTAGTGTTTGCTGCCTTTGGTACCACATTCCTTCTTTGCTCAGAATTTTGCTTTTTTTTCCCTAAACTGAAGTGCACTTTTGATTCTAATAATCTACAAAGGAGAGAATAAGGCAAATAAATGTCTGGGAATCAGTCAAATTCTGTGAAAGTATGCTGAAGACCGTGTGGCAGGTTAAATGCAATGTGCTATAAAGTATTAAGCATTTATAACAGCCTTGGAAATTGCCAAACTAATTAAGGCTTCTGGAACTTTATTAATAGAAATGATATTACCTTCCATACTTCCAAACCCATCATGGTTACAATGGGTAGGTAGTAAAAGAATAAGGAAAATAAAGATAAAATAGGTTATAATCTCTTAATTAAAAACAAAAGAATTTTTGTTAGAATTTCTAGGGTATAGCAGGCCTACTTCATTGGTTTATTCAATTTGCCAGATGTACCATAGCTGACACCTGAACAAGATGCTGAGAGGCCTACACAGAACAACTAAGGAAGGACACAGACAACATAGACACAGTTACCTCATCCAACTCCATTTCATCAGGGCTCTCCCATGGCTTGATGAATTTCCCACGAGACTTCTTCAAAGGCACAATTATAATGTAGTAACCCCTATTTGGAAATGACAAGGTGGTAAGATTAATTCAAAGAAGAGAGAAGATGGTTACAATCTTAAATCTACAGACCAAATATTAAGACAAGACAAATTATGGATGTGGGGTGGCTCATCTATTTTTTTATAATAAGGGAAAACAAACTAGTTGTTTATTTATTTAAGAAAAAACATAGTAGTTGTCAATGTATGACCTTGATGACCTCATATGATAATTTCATGTGGTTGGATGCTCTTTATTAAACATCTCAAACATAGCAGACATATTTGCTAGGGTCCTGCATCTGGACACACCCAAGCTATACCAAAATCTACCACTTCAAGTTGCTGTGCCAAATATTTTCAATATTAACTAATAAAAAGTCTTTTAAGTGGGAGATGTATAATAAAAATGGCTATTGTCTATTATAGGCATCTATTATTTTGTACATATACAAAATACTTTTATTATACTTAAATAAAGATAAAAGTATTTTAAAGTCACTCATAATCTTATAATTATATAAAGACAAAAGTGCATTAAAAATTCATTAAACTGTAAAACTTTAAGTAGTATGAGAATTTTTGGACTATTTCTACCTAAAGTCCTTCAAAATAAGATTTAGTCTAATAACATCTACAGAAAGAAGTGCAAATGTTCCATACACTGAGTGAGGATGGTCCATTAAAATATGAGTACTGCATAAAGTTACATGTTCAAGTCAAGGTATATATTAGTAATGAAGGTGCTTTGTAACTTCATAGTACATACCCTTCTCTTGCTTTGCATGTATAAGAACTCTGCTCATATCAATGTTTGGTATGAAGACATTAAAGATAATAACTAACAATATAGCAACTGCACTACAGTTTTAGGTATTGCATAATCTAGTTTTGCCTTCCTATAGCACAATCCAGAAAAGACTGGGTAGGAGCTATATAGCTGTAAGATCAAGTCACAGATAAAAGAAATAAGGACAATTAAATAAATGCCCAATTTAAACCAGTAAGGGAATTCACTCAGACCTTCATGGTGACTTTTTACTCTTTATATCACAAAATCTTGAGAGTCTCATAAATTTAGTGGCGATTCATAGCAAAATTGAAAACATATACACAAGGATGGAGTCATACAATTTAAAAGGAGACAGCTATCACATGGGGCAAAGAAAAGCAAGAAGGGAGGATATTCCAGTCCTGCTCCCCATGCCATTTTAGAGTCAAAGGGCACGTAGGAAGCCCTCTCAGCAATCTCTCTTCTACAGCAAGTTTCTTCCCATAAATGTCTTCTAGAGCTAAGCTGTCCAGTACTGTAGCTTTGGGACTTTCTGTGGCCTTCAAGCATTTGAAATGTGTTTGGTGAGAACTGAGATATGTGATATGCTATATGTGTGAAAGACAGCATGAAAGTACAATGTAAGCTATCTCAGTGATAATTTAGTTGTGATCACATACAGACAAATGACAATAATATGGATATGCTGCATTAAATCAAATGCTGCTAAAATTAATTTCTTTTGTTTGCCTTTTAGAATTATCACTAGTAGAAAATTGAACATTTCCTCCTTGTTCTCACTGAATAAGTCGGGCAGTGATTCCCGAGAATATTCTGATAGCTAATGTGTCACCTGGGGATGTACCCAGTCTAGAGTTGGGGCTCAATACTAATGTGTTCAGAGGTCTCAGACTGGTTACTTAACTCCCTTGAATTGCAGTTGTATATTCTGAAAAATAGGAAAAGAGACTACAGGCCTGTTTTATGGAAGAAAAAAACAAAACAAAAAACAAAATTCAAGTGCACTGAAAGAGTTTGGCAGCCTGCACAGCATATACAGAAAGGAGCAGAGGCCAGTGGATACTGACAAAGGGGCCACATTCTTCACCAGGATCCCAGAGGTTCCATAACACTCAGGTAGAGAGACTTATTAAACCTTTCTCCTAATTAAGAATTCAAACCACAGTCTTTTTTCCCTGGTGCTCTGAGCAACTAATTAACAGATGCACAAGGTTCTAGCACCTGGCCATTCATTTTCTTTACTACAAAGAAGTATGATGATCAAGGAGGGTGAGGAGAAATAAGAGTTAGAGTATGTGAAAGAGGCCAATATTTTTTATTTTATGATCCAAACGAAGCTTCCTCCTCTTCACATCTTCCTACTACCTGAAGGATTTGCCAAACAAGTCCATCATGTTAAATGAGCATGGAGAGAAATGACAGAGCCGCAACTGAGCGTTCAGAATAACACTGCAGATGCACTTGATGAACACACTTGTCAAGGAGCCTCTCTCGCTTATCATACCCACTGCGCAGTCAGGAGTGCCTCTCTTCCTAGAGCAACGACACTGGGAGTTAGCAGAGAGCTCCCATTGTTCCCCTGCAGGTTCTGATAGATCAGAGTCAAGCTCATGAATTCCATTAATTTTTCTTCCGCTTCCACTCTGAGTTGCCATTTTTATACATGAAAAAAAAAATCCATTTTTTTCCTTCAGTAGTATCCCCTCAATTATTCACTTGCACTTTTGGGTGAGATAAGAAGGGACTAGTTCACCTCCACAGCAATTAATTACCAGTGTGGTGGTCAGATATCTGTCACCTTCTCTTTCTACTGATCTAAGCACTCATCCAGGGCAGGCAAGGCAGGGCTACCTTCAGAACAGTCTTGCACATTTCATGATAACCTGGCAATCAGAAATTCATATTATCCAAAGCATGTTATCTGTAGCAGGGGCTTTGTAATATGTCTCGGCATCACCTGAAACCTACCAACCTGTTCAGCTTCTCGTTTTCCTTCTGGAAGTTATGAGTGTCTGTCTGTCTGTCTGTCTGTCTGTCTGTCTGTCTGTCTGTCTGTCTCTCTCTCTCTCTCTCTCTCTCTAGTGTGTGTGTGTGTGTGTGTGTGTGTGTGTGTGTGTGTATAGGTTAGAATCTTTCCACCTTTAGAACTCTACCAATGTCCTTAGTGCTTTCCTTTTTGTCTTTACAGAGACGTCTACACACCAACCAAGGCATCCCCACACTAAACTAGACCTTGATTGGCTTTCAGTGTTTTTAATTGATCTTTGGCATTTGGTCATCACATCCTTGATCATTCTTGCTCACCTGCCTAGAATTACATCAAGTTAATTCTCTTTCCTTAAATATTAATTTATTTTTTACTTCCCAAGTGAACCCTTTTCTGACTTCTGGTAGGGCTATTACATAGACTAAGTTGACAATTTGGAGTCTGTAATTTTCTTAGAGAACTTAAGGAATGTTTTTATATTTTAATAATACTGGTAAAGTAGAAATACATGTAATCTTCTCATAATTTGTTCAACTATGCCACTTTTTCAATGAATTACTTTTCTTTAAAAAAGTGGACGTGGTCAGGGAAGGTGGCTCTGGGGGACTTATGACTCTTCTAAATGAAGTTGTCAAATATATTTGGTGCTCCCTATGAGAGTTTACAATTTCCATTCTCATCAAGCTCTTTCTCCTTCCACTAAAGAAACAATGTCATGATAAAATTGGGTTTATATAGGATAAATACTCCTTATTGTGAAAATAGTTTTCTTCATCAGTTTACTAGCAACCCTTGTTCTAATCTCACATGACATTATGAAAAATGAAATGACTAAGAACCAGGAGAGGGACAAATGGTGAGCTGATATATTTCCTGTAAATTTATATTGACAAAATCATAACAACTGAGCTTGTTTGAAGGGAAAAATGTTTTTGATAAAACTAAATTGTACATTCTAATTTGCTTATTTGTCTTAAGCCCAGACTTTAGGCTCAAAATACTTTTTCTTAACATAGACTTCAACTACCATGATAATAGAATAATTTAAAAAATCTTCTGAATATATCTAGAAAGTCTTTGACTACTTGTAAATTATGATGTTTTCTCTGTATATTAGATTTAACTTACTTAGTTAAATCTAAACTTCAGAATTTAAATTATATTAAGCAAAGTTTCAGTAATTTCATTTAATATCTCTCATCAAGGACCCAGCTCCATATAATTATGAGAAAATGCAAGTTATGGTCTTTGTAACATAGGTCCACTTCAAATGCAGCCAGTTTTTTAGCATTAGCAATATGTCTTGGCATTTTGAAACTTGTTATTTAACTGGGAGGTCAAAATCTTTTTTCAAAGTTCAAAAATGAATGTCAATCCTCACATAATTTTTCCTGTTATGTTTTGTGTGTATTGCTTAAATAAAATTATTTTATCATAGAAATCCAACAGTAGGTTGAACAATCTTTCCAATTTCTATCTTCCAATTAAGATGTTGAATTTTTTTAGCTGTGCGTACTATGGGAAGTTATTTATACTTAGCTTAATGCCCTTCACTGATGAAGCAGTTGGGTGATAAATAGGAAGGCTTCCCTTATCTCTCCTGTAACTCTGGCAACCTACATAATGTAGTGATTACAGCATTCCCAGCAGCACAGCCCTGGGGCTGGATATAAGTGCTGGAACACTTTTGGTACTAATATCTGTCTAGGGGGCATTTTAAATTAATATTTCTTAATTTATTTATATTATTTCATGTGTATGAGTATTTTGCCTGTATGTATGTGTACCAAATGTGTGCACTGCCCATATAGAATATAGTTTTTTTTATTTCATTTCTGTTCTGAAATTAAGCAATTGATTGTTATTAAACTAATTTATATACCTAGTACCTGGTAGTAGCTTTATCACTCAGCATAATCAGTCGAATGCTTTTTGTCCTAATCACTCAGAATAAAATGCTGCTCCATAGAAACCACAGGAGTGCCCTCTGTCATTAAGGCTCACCTTGAAAGAATGGTGGCATCATAGCATTTTCTGATTGGCATTCTGTATGCAAAGCTATTAAGAAGTAAGAATAAAGCATCACAGAATCCATGACACCACAGCCTGCTGCATTCTTGAGGTTGTTTCCAAAATAATCTAGCCATTTGCTTGTCTCAACAAGACAATATAAGAACCAAGTATCAGAAAAAAAAGGAAATAAGAAGCTGTGTCTTCAGTAAATGTATAAAAATCTGTCGCTGTAGATGGCTCTAACATAAGAGTACTTTCTGCTCTTCCAGTGGACCTGAGTTCAGTTCCCAGTACTCAAATCATGTTACTCCCCTGTAACTCCAGCTCTAGGTTAACCTATACCATCTTAAGGTTTATTCAGGCCGAGCATGCCCTGTCATAAACACATACATAAACAAAATGAATATTTTAAATGAATTAGAAACCATTAAATTAGCATAAGGTGAAGAGTGACAGGTTAAAGGTGGCACACACCTTTAATCTCAGCATTCGGGAGGCAGAGGCAGGCGGATCTCTGTGAGTTCGAGGCCAGCCTGGTCTACAAAGCGAGTTCCAGGAAAGGCGCAAAGCTACACAGAGAAACCCTGTCTTGAAAAACAAAAAACAAACAAACAAACAAAAAGTTAAGACCTCACAATTAACCTGGATAGAACTGAAAAAAGCATGTTTTCAGTTAGTAAGCAAATAGCCTTCAATTATCAAATTGTTTTGCTAGACAATGGAAAATGTCATTCAGCACTGTTTCAGATAGATTGTAGTTAAGACGTTAGCAACCACAGGTCAGGTATGAATTCTATTCCTTTCTGCATTTCTCTCATAGACTACTGGACAAACCACTACAGTATTTTCAATTTCAAAACTTGCCAACTATTGCAAATGGTACAGGATGATACAAGACCTTCTTGAAAAGACTCTCATGTCATGTAGAGAAAGAAATAGAGATGATAGAATGGACATTGTTCATCTATTATTCCTTTAAGAAGCCTCGGAAATCAATTTATTAATATGAACATATCAGTATGAATTTGTTATAAATTTTCAATAACATATCTGCGTTTTATTCCCTATGGGTCTGATATCTCCCCATTCAAGTGTTTTTAAATTTAGTTTTTGTTCTTTTGTTTCTCCAGAAGTAAGAAATGCATTTCTGAGGATATTTTTAGAAAATATTCTTTCTGTAACAGTTTGTTTTCTTTCCCTACCTCATCTATGGTGTCTCTTATTTGTTATCAATGTTTTATCACTTTTCCCTGACTCTTTTTTCAAGTAGATGTGGACTGAGTACATAGGAAAAAGTAAAGTTAAGCAAGCTAAAAAGAAAAAAAAAGCAAACAAAAACTCATTCAGAAGTTGAAATACAAAACTAAATTTTGCCACCAATCAATGAAAACACCAGTTCTCACTCAGGACTATGTAACACTTGAACAAGGAATTGGCTCATTTTCTGCATCAGCTATGAAAACAAAATCAGTCTCAATGTCATTGACTATGTTTTGCTCTCTTCACCTTTCTAGTAGTTTGTTCCAGGAAAGACATGAGTTTTATCTAATGGATTGAATTTATCATCCGTATTTCCCACTGTTTTATAATCATTTATAACTTTTCAGCTCCCTCATCTTTCTCAACTTCCAAAACTCACATTAAGTATTAAACAATGCTTTCAGCACACTTCCCTAGATGTCCCCATATAGAGCTGGCAGAATTTCTGTTTCCATAGCCCCCTACTCCATCAGATCCATGCCAACTGTTTGCTCTCTCTTATGATAAGACAGGACTTGATTTCAGTCACTTTTCTATTCCTGGATACAGTACTGGAAATATACTGTGTACACAATATGGATTTGCTTGATTTTAACTGAAAAATCTAAGCAGACTGGTAAGGATTTGGTGTAAGAGAACATGTACCAGCATTTCCCTGGTCTCTGGTGTGAACACTTGGCTCCCCACCCAGATAGCACCCTGAATTTGTTATTCTTAAAGCCAGAGGATAGATGTCATCTTCTCCAAGATGCCTCTCTGAGTTATTAAACCTAAGTTAGAAGCCTAGCAAGCCGTATAACTTTCTGACAAACATCACTGTTCAAGTCTCCCAAGGAACTCTGTTGCTTAAGAGTAGTGATGCATTCTTTATTTTCTCACTGAACCTCTGCCACATTGCCTGGCCCATCATGGCTGCTCAAAGTGTATCTGCCATATCTAGGGATTTGATAGTTGAATGGATGATAATTATGATTAAAAAGTGATCTAGCCGGGCGGTGGTGGCGCACGCCTTTAATCCCAGCACTCAGGAGGCAGAGGCAGGCGGATCTCTGTGAGTTCGAGGCCAGCCTGGGCTACCAAGTGAGTTCCAGGAAAGGCTCAAAGCTACACAGAGAAACCCTGTCTCGAAAAACCAAAAAAAAAAAAAAAAAAAAAAAGATCAAACTCTGCATGTTAAATATGTACCTTTTTTGTAAGACAAGGTCTTACCATGTAGTCCTGGTTGGCCAGGAACTCACTATGTAGACCAGGTTCGCCCCAAACTCACAGAGATGGTCCTGCTTCTACCTGACGAATGCTGAGACTAAAGGCATGTAGCTTCTACCACTTTGTATATATTTCAATAAAGTGGTTTCAAAAACATTTGTTTATATGTTAATAGTAATGAAGTCTCATAAAGAATTAAAAAGTCAATACATATATAAATATAATCTTACACTCTTATTAAATTTTACTGAGATAAAAAGTATACTGGCATTGTATTTTCACTTTTAATTTTCAGAAACTGAAAAAGATTAGACAAAATGAAGACCTTATCTCAGTGAATTTATTTTACTAGTAACATTTTGAAAATTCTATTACTTGTGCTGAAACCTGCCATCATTTTTATCAAATAAACATCAAGTGAAGGTCTGTGGAGGAAAGATTGATTTCGCTGAGTCTAAAGTGGGTCAAAATATTACTTAATCCTGAGTGAATCTCACAAATTATACTTCACTTACATTTCTTCTTTCATTATTTTACATTTTAAAACTTGTTTTTCTCATTACTTTCTTTCAGTTTTCCAGAGATTTGGGGACTCTTCGGTAGTTTTGTGTCATTGAGAAAAAGACTTGCTATTAAGTCAGGCTGCCTGAAAATTTCCAACCTTCCTGCCTCAGCCTTCCCAGGGCTAGAATTACAGGTGTGCCATCACACCTGGCTGGAACTTGGAGTTCTGCACTTACTGTTTACATGTCCGATCCTACATAGTCCCTTGGCCATTGTGTCCTGGTTCAGGTGCTCTCTTTACAAGAAGCCATTCTCTGTATCTTCCATGGACTCTCTTCTTATTGCCACCTTTGTGTTTTATCTTTTGTTTCATATTTTCATCTTATGGCTTCAATGTTCTGTCCTTCCCTGAGAAACTACTGCTGCTCTGGTCACTCCTAGAATGGTGCCTTTGGTACCAATTAACCCTTCTGAACCCACATTTCTACCTGGATAGCTCATCCAAAGACTTCATTTAAAGTACATCTGAGCTGCTGAGTTAAACAGTGATTTCTTCTTGATATTTCACATAGATTGATGAATCGTAACCTTGCCCATTTTGCATCTGATTTCCTCTTGTTACTTCACCCTTTGGTGAATAGTAGCACTTTCCATTTGGATATCTAAGCTCAAATCTGAGCCATGTGTGACATGGTTCCTCTCTTTGATCTCTTTAAGGCAGATGCTGACTCCTGCTGCACTTCTACCCTAGCGCCTCTTCCCTCCCTCTGCCTCCTGCATGGATCACTATTTGTCCTGCTTTATAATCTGTCAAATGTCAACGGACTGTGTGATGACTTCTCAACAATTTTCTCTACTACTTTCAGGAGCTCTGCTCATTCCAGCAGTACATGAACTATGTACAAATGCCTTTCCGTACAATTTCAGATATTTCCCAACAATTTCATCATGTCATACAGTAAAAGGAAAATGTGTTTTCCACCCCAAACATGTAACAGTTATATCTAATATGAGATATTCAGTAAAAGTCTCCTAAAATGGAAAGATAAAAGTGAGGACTCTTGTCTACCTCACCATCACCACCCCTGTCTTATCTTGTTTGAGTGCTCTGGGCTCCAGCATCACAGCACCATTTGCTGCCCTAACTAAAACGGACACTGTCCCTTGACATATAACTTTCTGACTATTAAATTTTGTAAGCTCCCTATTTGATCTTCAAAATTATGTTCAGAAATGCACTGGACTCATATCATCCTAGCATGGTCACTCTTGAGAATAACTTACATTACTGTCTGTCTTTTTATATATCCTACTCGGTGCCAGGCTCACTGAGGACAGAGACGACATGGTTTTCATTACCATATACTTCAATGATACTGTCTTTTTATCTATTAGTTATGAAACCAGCTAAGTATATGTCATTAGATAAACTTCTCAACTAACTGAACTTAATTTTGTGCTTCTGGTCTCCTGGCTTTTATACTATATTCTATGTTGCATTTTCGAATCGTGCCTTCAATGTTATTTTGTACTTGAACTTGAACTCTTCTTATATTTCAGCACAGAGATAAAAATCTCAATATCATACATTACTGTCAATTATTTAAATACTTGTAGTTTCAGTCTTTTTGTACATTTTAATACTTTCTTCAGTTATAGCAAGTATTATTTTTTTTTTTTTTGCCGGCTACCAGTCAATTATCAACTGTATTCTATAAACTACCACAAATTGCATTTTAGCAACTTGTCATCTCCTTTTCAAAATAATATGGCTGGAACAGAAAAGAAATGCATTGTTACACTGATGAGACTGTGTTAACATGAATATACACAGAGAATGTGAGGGAACTAGATAGTTTTAGACTATGAGCCTATGCAGAAGAATCTTCCACACTATAGTCAGAGACCCATTCTTCTATAACCACAATAACACTGAAATGCAGGCCCTGTATTTACTTGACTTTCTTCCCTTAACTTACTTTATGTTTTCATTTGCAGGAACATCAGGGAGTTGCACAGTAATCATGCCATCCAAGTTGGTCTTCCCAATGAAGGCAGGCTTGGTACGGAGCACATCTGGGGCCGTCTTTGCTGTCACCCTATGCTGTAATCCACCGGCACTGTTCCCACGATTGGTTAACACAAAGGAGTATGATTTCTCAGGCTTCAGGTTAACAATTAACTTCTGAGTAGCTCTGCCATCCACTTCTTCTACCATCTTCCCATCATCGTAAAGAATCTACCGAGATACAACCAATCACAAATTGGTTATCACTTTCTAAACCATTTTTTTTATCTACTTGCTTTGCCAGCTCAATTCTATTTCTGGGCAATTCCTAATCCCATATAAGTATTTGTTATTCTGGTAACTGCATCGATTCTCTTCATAGTTCTTACTATATAAAGGTAAAATGTTCCCAAGTCTCTCAAAAATGCACAACAACCAAGTACAATAAGTTTTCAATATTTAAGCTGTCAGTCACATGTGATCTTCATGGAATGTGTTCTGGATTTTCAATGTATTATACACATAATTTATCAGGAATTTTTAACTACTGCTCTAAATATATTTTCATTTACCAAAAATATTTTTATATTAATTTCGCAAATACTTATTACTGTTTTTTTTCAAGATCTCAGTGGTAAGACAGTGCTTTATTTTTAAAGTGCTAGGAATTCAGACCAATAAATACACTAAAAATTTTCCAGAACATTATATTATAAATTAATATAAATCATGCAGATTCCTTACTTTTATAGAAACAAAAAGTATCAGTTTGATGTAAAAGTTCAAGTTCAATGTACTAGGTACCATGTAAGTCTTGCCAGCTGTGGCTCTGAGTGTCTGTTTACTCTCCAGAATGGAAAGGTCACACTGTCAAAGCACCACATGCAACTCTTTGATGAAAGTCTTTCACAAATAGGAAGAGAACCTCTGAGCCCCAATCACCTTTGTTGTGTAGGACGGGAGGGCTAACTCGGAGCCTCACATGTGCTAGAGGAGCGCTCTACCACTGAACTACATCCCTAGCCTATGTGCCCACATCAAAGTTTGCTGAATTTGTTACAAATAATGTGCCATCATGAGATGAACTCTTCCTTCTACTTATCCCCATGACACCTAAGGAACACTTACTTTGAAAGGCATAGCAGAATTGTAATTCTCTGGAATCTCCCAAGACAGCAGCACTGAAGTCTTCATAACTGCTTTGACATGAAAATTTTTTGCAAACACTGCTGGAAAAGGAAAAACTGTGTATTTAAACTATTCTTAAAGCATATAACTTGTTCTTTTCCACCATGGATCACAGTGCTTAGGACAGATGCTGCCTACATAGAGCAAAGAGAGAAATGTGATTTGCCTACCTGTTTAGAGCATTCATTTTAATACCCATTCTCCTAAAGCACTCTCCTTTGTCTCCAATTCAGTCAACTACCCTCTGTTTATCTTACCTGAGGACATAGAGTACTGCCAACCAGACGTGCAGTGTCATTCTATAACTGAAGTCTACGATTTTTAAAGTGGAGTAAGTCATACATACTTTACCTGCTTGTAGTGCTGAACCTATTAATATGAATGGGCCGATCAGTTATTTACAGCTTCAAAATATTGATTTCCAAAGATTGATATTCCTTTAAAGGAGGAAGGCCATAAGTAGACAAATCCTACCTTGATCCACAGGCAGTGTCCTGAACTGGACACTGGGACTATATGGCCCGGGCCCTTTGCTCGTGTGAGCACGTACTTTTACATCATATGTAGTATCTGATTTTAAGCCAGTGAGTGTCATAGAGGTGTCAGCTGGAACAATAAGGTGCTCCATTGGAAGAAGGGGAATGTTGATATCCCTATACAGGATGGTATATTTGGTGATAATGCCATTTCTTTCTGCCAGGACAGGTGGTTGCCAGGACAACTGAACGGAGGTTGAAGTGGTGCCTTCTGAGTGGAGGTTTTGAGGAAATCCAGTTGGTATTTCTTCTGGAACAGAAATTTCTTTCACCATTTCCTCCCCAAAGCCCACTTTATTTCTGGCTGAGAGTCTGAAGATATATGATGCACCCTTGTGGATGTCTGTGGCTGTAAAGTGGTCTTCTTTCTCAGAGAATTCAAGAGTAGTGAGGGGTTCCATGTCTTTCCTGCCAAACTTTAGACGATAGCCCTGAAGGGGTCCAAATGTGTCCACAGGGGGGTGCCACTGAATGAGAGCAGTATTCATTTGAGTGTGGTTAATCACAAGCCGGGGTCTCCCTGGAACTAGAGCACACAGGATGGAGTGGTAAGATTGACTACCATTTATGATCATATGTCAGGTATTGCTAAGTCAGGAAATCACTCTACCATTATTCTCCTTTCAGTGTTTATAGACAAAACAATGTTTATCCTACATACTATTGTCATACAATCTTTTTTCTTTCTTTAGTAGAGTAGGCTGAAACAATTTGCTAATGAATACAACCTTTGTGCATCAAGACTTATGCTTGCCACAGAAAAATGAATCCAAGTAATGATTAACAAACTAGATATAGCCAATGAGAAGAATAACTACAGTGATTAATTATTATGCACAATGCACTAATATTGTAAAAAGCATATTATACATAGTGCATCTTAGATTTAAAAACTCACTCCTCACTGTATGTTCTAGGGGGTTATTACTATCTCCATTTTATGTAATGAAAAAGAAGCCCAGAGAACTAGGAAACTTTCTAGGGTTAGATGTATAAGTGAGAAAGCTCTAGAACATATCCAGAACCACAGTCCACACCCTCAACTATGCATCCATTTGTACTTCTTTGTAACTTTCCTATCTACACACAAGTTACCCTTATGAACTTTATCATCTTGTTATTGTGAATTATTAAATGGAGAGTTATAGATGAAAGTTTTTCACTAATATTAATCATAATTATATGAGTGATAGACTGTTTGTGCTTAGGAGCTACTTTCCTCTGAGGACACACTTCCAGTTAGACTATATATATATATATAGTACACTCTGATCATTTAGGGTCTATTACGTATGGTATTTTTAATAATAAACCAACTATTATTGAAGTTGTAGCATAGGCTAGAGTTGCACCAGCAGCTGTCTAAAAAGGGGAAAGTGGGGGAAGAAGGGTTCAAACAGAAGTAAGGCAAATCTATATAAAGAAAAAGGAAAAGAACAGGGTGAAGGGGAAGATTACACTACCGAGAGAGAGGAGATGGAGAGGAGCATCATAGGGATGTTGACACATTGTAAGAAAAGCATAGGCAGATGATGAGGCAGTAGGTATTCCAAGAAGCCTGCATGATATCTGGTTAACATGCTCATTTTATATGCCCGAAAGTTGAAGCCCAAGTGGGTATGAGATCTGCTCATTTGATCACCTTTCAACCTAGATGGTCAACAGTGTAGGGAAATTTATAGAACGATATACAGAAATTGTCAAATCAATAAAATTTTGATTTTTATTTTAAATTATGTTTATACGCAGCTATTGTGTGAGAGAATGTGCACATGAGTGCAGATGCTCACAGAGGCCAGAAGAGAGAGTAGGGTGATGTGGAGCTGGAGTTATAGGTGGTTGTGAGCGACTTGATATGGTACTGGGAGCTGAACTCAGGTCTTCTGAAAGAGCAATTCCTGCTCTTAATACTAAACTGTTTCCCCAGTCCCCCAAACAATGAAACTTTTGATTGTCTTAAATCTCAAGGCCTTAGGCAGTCTACAAGTTATGACAAAGAAAAGTGAGAATATTAAAGAAACTACATGCATCATAATCATTGAAACACAGGAAAGCTAGCTCCTTTGTACAAGAGTTTCCTATGTCAGTCATGAGTCTTACACAGATTAAGTTAGTGCCAGTACTGCTGTTTGAAGGATTGATTGCTTACAGATTCTAAAAATGTTATTCAATACACAATACACAAGCATACAGTCAATATTTTTTGTTTGTTTGTTTGTTTTTTCGAGACAGGGTTTCTCTGTGTAGCTTTGCGCCTTTCCTGGAACTTCACTTTGGAGACCAGGATGGCCTCGAACTCACAGAGATCCGCCTGCCTCTGCCTCCGAAGTGCTGGGATTAAAGGCGTGCGCCACCACCGCCTGGCTTACAGTAAATATTCTTAATGTTAATATAAAATTTAAAGGGGACTCCCAAATTATCCAGAGATGCTATAACTATATGCCTTTATAACTGTTAGTAGGAGTTAATTGCCAACACAGAAACACAAGAGGAGTTTTTGTGATTGTATTCTAAATGAATAAATTTTCATTGATTGTTCACTAATTGTGTAGAACTAAGTCATGGCCAAGTCATGCTTTTTTACTGGTAGGTAGAAAAAGCAGTACAGGAGGAGCCTTAAATGCCCTCTATAAGAACAATAAATATGACTCAAGCATCTATACTGTGAGCATTTTCATTTTGTTACCCAAGCATCTCTCAGTTAAAAAAAGAATGGAAACTGTAGAAGAAAACAGCAAAATAATTGGACAACATGAGGAAGACCAGCAGTTCTAAAAACCTTGTGCAGTAATGAAAATTGATGCTATAAAAAAATGAGTGTCATTTTGTTTGTTAGGATTTGGGTTGCTTGACTATAAACCCTCTGCTTCTGTCCTTGTCCTTAGGTCTCATTTCATGGGTAGTAGGGATCTGATAATTCATATAAGGCATTAGCAATACAGAAGTATGTGAATATAAGTAAACAAATCTAGTGTGTTCAACTTGGGACTCCATGTCAGGGATGTTATCATGGCTCCAAGTTCCAACAATGTTTGATCCTATAATCAGAGTTGTATGCTATACCACCATGTCTTCGCTGAATGTCTACTTTCTAGTATGGCACAAAGGGTTTGATACAATGGAATTCTTAAAAGTCAAAGAAAGAGAGAGAAGCAAGGGAAGAATAAAATCTCCATCTTGAAGGAGTTCTGCCATCTGTATTCCTGCTGCTTGAGGCAATCGCAGGTGGCAGGAGGCAAGCGAGGCAAATCTTATGACATTTAGACAAACTTGGCAGTGAGATGGCACCCAGGAGGGTGCTCAACATCACAGCTGTTCTCTGCTTTCTGTCTGAACGTAGAAAGGCGTTCCCATAAAGTTGTGCAAGAAGCATCTCAGGAGGAGTAAATCAAAACCACAGCAGAGAAGTTTCATGGGAGATTGCTCTGTGACGGGATTGGAGGAGATTCCTTCTGTAATTATCCCTAATTTATCAGTTTTTGATGTCAGTTCTTCCTGCTGGTTTTCCCTATGTGGCCAAGCAAAGCAAGTCGAAGAAGCACCAGAGAAGCTTCTGGTCCTTCTAGAAGGAGCAATTTGAAATTATTTAGCCTTTTGATATTCTGCTTTCCATCTTTTGTGTTATCTTCTTTTAAAGCCTCACAGAAAAGGTGAAGGGGGAAATGAGAAAATATAAAGCTGCAAGCCATGAACCCAATCAATATGGCAACTCCATTCTAGGAAGGTTCATGATGGTTAATGTTAACTGCTAACTTGACAGAATCACCAAGAAGGAAGACCTCTGGGGGATGATCTTAATTAGGTGAGAAAACTCAGCCTAAATGTGAGCAATAACCCTGCCTGGACTTGAGTCCTAGACAGAATAAAAAGGAGAAAGTACCCTGAACACAGCATTCATTGCTCTGTTTGACTGGGGATGTAATGTGATCAGCTGTTTCAAATTCCCGTGGCCTTGACTTCTCTGGCGTGACAGACTGTTTTTATGCCAGAATCAGTCCTTTCTCCCTAAAGTTATGTTTGTCAGAGTCTTTCATTACAACAACAGGAAAAGAAACAAAGCCAGATTCCTTATGGGGGTGGTGTGGAATCACTGTGCGACTTCTCTGTTTAGATGCCTTTCCCCCTGACCTTCATGAATCTTGCTCCTCTACATTCAGTTTTAATAACCTGTTCTGCTGAGAACAGTGGCATATGACTATATTCATAGAAACCAAGAGGCTGAGGCAGAGAGAAAACAAGTTCCATGTCAGCCTGGGATAATTTTTAACCAGATTCTGTCTCAAATAAAGACAAACAAACAAACAATACTAAACAAACAACGGACAAACAAACAAAAAATCTAACAGGAAGAAAAACAGCCTTTCTCTAAGTCATTTATCCTTCAAAGGCCCCTGGGAGATAAAAATGCCTACATCCTTACATTTTATCTTAGAACATCCTGAAATTTTCCCACACATTCATTTGTTAATTTAGTAATACAGATCAGAAAATAAATGTAATGAGAGGAACTACTTCTTTTGTGTTATTATATACCTAGTACTAAAAGACTTTTTGAATGAATTACTGCATCATTTGGAAATAGTATATATTTTGATCTTCTTTTTCCTTTTCAGCTTAGAAAAATATTTCAAAGTTGACCACCAGTGTATTTATTTTCTCTCAATGTATCCTAATGAAAAAATGGTAGATTACATCCAAACCATTTGAAAGTCAGCAATATGGCTGAAAATATGCACAGAAGACATTACCTGCCCCAGTGGTGGACACAAGCTTGGGCTTGCTTCGAGCACCATCGCCTTTGGTGGTGTAAGCTGTGACAGTCAGGGAGTAGGACGTTTCAGGCTGTAGCCCAGAGATGATCATGTCCTGAAATGACACACACCAAGAACACATGATTTAAAACATGCCAGGGAGAGCCTGAAGAAAAGCAAGGTGGCTGATGTTCGTTCCGTGCATGCCTGGACGTGCCCTGAAGCCATGCTAAGTGCTCAAATTCCATGCCTTCAGCTCATGCTATGGAGATGGGTCTTGATGTTAACAGTGAGGCTGGGTATTTGCACATCCGCAGAAGCAGCTTTCAGGAGGAATAGTTCAGAAAGAAATCTGGAACCAGACTTTCTGAACCACTTGAATTTAAACTTTCTTAAATATTTAAATAAAAAAAATTACTGGTTTGTCAATCCAGGGCAGCTTACCTATTTACATTTATATTTCCCAACATAGTTAGAACCCCAAAGGGTTGGTGGAAGATAAGAGAGTTTTATCAGAAAAATTCCTGGAACTGTGTCTGGTTTATCACAGCAGTCTGATATACTAGACGTTACTTTGTGGGAACATCTTTCCCACACTGATGCCCTGCAGTGGTAGCCAGACTGTTGGAGGGGCAGATATCAGCATAGTATTTCTGCCCTCAGGAAGTTGCTAGGTAAATGGTTGTTGACCTGTTAGACTTAGATATTCTTGAGGCCAAAGACTATTTTTAAGATATCAGGAAATGATTACTGGTTAACTAAACAGAGTGACAATAAAAGTCATCATATAATGATGAGAATATTTATGGATATTTAGTGAGTAGACCATACAATTAAGAATGAGACGAGTTTATGAGATTAGTAATATTTACTAAATTAATTATTTCTGATAATTTATAAAAGGCCCAAATGACAATCTATCTGTAAATTCTTTGTTTTCTTTTAATAAGGGCCCAGAGCTATAATGGATCTAAGACTAGATGATCATTGAACTGTTTTTCTAAATTGGATGTTAAATGTTTCTTCAGCTAGAGCTCTGGCTAGTGACTTATTCTGGTGTTTTCCTTAGATCTTTACACATTCCACACAAACATACAGAGCATATACAAAGCAATTAACTAACTGCTTCACTTGTTATGGCAAAACTATGTTTCCAAGTTGACTATGAATACATTTAAAAAAGTATTCAACGTCTTCCCAAGTTAAAGGCAATGTGAATTGAGTGAGGAGTGATGGACTAGACTACATGAAATACAGTAGAAATTTTCCTAGCAAAGCAATTTACAGGTACCACAGAACATAACTGCTGAAACTGATGCCAGATATGACAGCTTTGACAAGGTACTTTCTCAAAAGAATAAGGAATTCATCATTGTGGAAATTGAAACAATTCAAATATCATCCCGTTAAGTGCTTGAAAGTTTTATTCAGGCACATAGATGGACTTTAAAAGAAAAATATATTTTATCTTTAGGACCTTGAAATGCTTTCACTATCATCACAGAGGACACCCAGACCAAGTAACTACCTGAGAGAAATATTATACATTATGGTGGGCACACTGAATATTCCAGAAATGATGATGGCATAGATGCTGCTGGATAGCAGACAACCTTGGCATATAGAAGAAGTAAATGGTCAAGTGTGTGCCAACTTTAATTCTACCATAAGGCCTTCATCCATAAAATTAGAGATGGCCAGATGTCTTTCTCTTTGCTCTGGTTGTTATAGGATACAGTAAGTAGTATACACTGAAACAGAACAAGTCCTAGGCACTATTTTAGACTTAGCTGCACATAACCCAACTATCACAATTAAGCTATTACTTGGGCTACATCCCGTCTTTAAATCGAATGCACTTACATGGTGGTCTTGGGCTACTCTGTGACACAGTGTGACCACTTCAAGCCATAGTTCCTCCTGCCCCTCATCAACACCCATCCTACCTGTATTCTTGCCTCTTAAAAGTCTGTGTTCCTAAGGCTCTGCCCCAGTGCTGTCAGCCTCATTTTCTTCTAATGTTAGGAAATACTACATTTATTTCGGAACCTAAAATAATCATGTCTGACTATATCCCAAGTTAATGTGCAGCCCCAATTTGGCCCTCTGCTCCAGGTAGCAATGTAATATAAAATCCACTGGTGTCTCTCTGTGGCTTTTTCAGTGTTATCCCACCTTAAGTTCAACTTGGAAAACAATCTCCAAAGGGGACTCTCCCTTAGTCTATATTTTAATGACTGTTAATAGCTCTTTAAAATTTATGGACTACTTTTGACCATATTTTCTTCCTTAAGGTCTTCATCAGCAAGTTTCTGTCTATTTTTGGTTTAAAATGCTGTTGCTTCTTAATTTCTGTTGCCTTACATTTTTGTTGGATTTTGATCACTTCATGAGTTAATTAAAAACATAACTATTTGTTTTTCATATGTTCTGTCTTTTCATGCTCCAATTTACCCATTAAGTGACTGTTTTTTAAACAAAGTAGTGATCCATTCAGTGGGCCATGAAATCAATTTAATCAGCCAAGACCAGTTTTAAACAAAATAAGAAATGCAATGGACTTGAGCACAAAATGTTGAGTTCATTATAGATTTAAAGATAAATCCAATTTTATAAAACTTGTATTTCCTTCAGACACACATATGCACTGGCTCTTATCATAAATATGTTTCTTACTATGGTTCTTAGTCATATAAAATACTGCTTTGGACTAAATTTTATGATACCTGATATACTATTCATGTTTTCCAAAAGCTCCGAAAGGAGTCTTGTGCTTCTGCAATAAATATTTATACATTAAGTCTCATGACGCCTTGTGGCTTTATTTGCCGGCATTTAAAACACTTTGATTTGTGTTAGGGCTACCTTTCCTGATAGACCACGAGGTTTTGAGGGTCAATGTTTACCGCATATTCATCTCTATATGCTTTGCATATAGTATAATAATGACTGTCAAAAGATTAATGAATGCTAATTCTATTCAGTCTAAAAACAGGAAAATGCTCTTTGTAACCTCTATGTTACAAATATTTATTTCAAATATTTTTTCAATATTTCTCCAGAACAAAGGAATGAAACACTCCTTAATCTTCTACTGACACCTCAGCTGTCATAGTTTATCTCTTTGCTCTATTCCCCAGTAATTTTATTACAAAAAGCTTTTATTTGTGTCCAATTAGCAAGTTCATTGAACAAGGCCAGAGGTCAGTCCCACTGACCTCCATGGCTGCACTCGCTGAGCACTGCTACAAACAGTGAACAGTTCTTCCTTAGCTCCAAATATAAACACATACTGTCACCTATGGTCACCTCTTAAGTTCTCAAGAATAATGCCATTCCTAGTAGTTACTTCTGAAATTATAGCCCTGTTAGCACTGCCATTCATTTCAAAGACTACCCCTTTATTTAAGGCATTTCTTTGGATGCACTTCATAACTGTTTTAGAACTGTGTATATATTACTAGTCTTCTTCCTAATTCCTCTAAGAATTTGGATAGTAGATTTCCTATCACATGACTAACTTACATAGAATAGGCCCTTTAAAAGTAACATAAGCTACTCATATACATAAAAGAGAATCCTCCTTCTGTGAGATTCTTTACTTCTTAACATGACCCACTTACTGCCATTCAATTTTTTCTATGTGTGACAAAATTTAGCCAAGTCTATGTAGAGTTAATCAGTGTCAGGCCTATACTACGTGACATAGTGACTATATAACCCTAGTGTGGAAAATATTAGTTACCTACATCAAACACCCAATATAATCCATCTGGAATAACTCCATTTAAAGCATGCTTCCTCTGACTGTATCATAAGGCAGAGTTAGTAGCAGAAATAAAAAACAAAAACCACAACAACAAAAAAAATTATGAGCTCATGACCTTCCTTATGCAATCAGTAGCACCATGCTCATTTCACAAAACCAGAAACAAATTGAAAGGTATATACATAGTTAAGACCAATTAAAAAGAGTCCATTAGTTCATGCAACCAAGCAAAAGTGATAACAAATCATGAGTAAGTGAAAGACTGATGTTGAGAAAACACAAGCATATAAGGTCTGATTTATTTTTGTCAAACAGTAAAAATTTACTCACATGTTCAGTAGTATCATCAAATTCCCACTGATTGAAGTTAAGAAAATTGGGGAAAGGGGACAAAATAAAAAGAAATGAAGAGAAACTTGTACCCTTATAAAGATGATGTTAGCCTCATTTAATTTAAAAGAGGAAAATGCATTCATTAAAACAACATAAACCATAACATTCCAAAGAATAGGTGCATTATGATGTAGACATTCTCATTTTAAGGGTATTGAGGTAAATATGTACTATTGTTATTGATCAAACTAGCTTATATTTATTTTTATTAACTATATGGCTTATTAAAGAAGCCAATATAACACCTCAAATATCTAATGTTTCTGACCTCATACTACTCAATGCCACCAATTTCCATTTCTTTCATGGGTTATATAACTAATTTAAGTTACTATTTAAGTTACCATCTTTTCTTTTTTTACTCTGAAATCATATGTTTCAATGAAGACTTGAAAGAGGTAATTAAATTTCAGTAAAGAGCCAAGGAACAAAAGAGAAATGAAGAAGAAAAAATTAGGAAAAAACAAATAATAGACAAATGTCAAAATAAAGGAGAGAAAACTATAAACTACATAACAGTACAGGCAGAGAGAGATGCAGTTTTATAATATAAAATAGCTAAAAACCAAAGAATGTTATCAAATCATGATCTTGATTTTGTTTTCTGGAATTTGAGATTTTAAAAATAGCAGCAATAGTTTTTTTTTTTTTATCATTACATCATAGGAACATTCTACTTTAAAAGCAGTATAATTTAAATAAAAAATTATAAAAATAAAGTTGACTTTCGATGGTCTCCCAATATTTGAAATTGTAGTCATTAAAAACTACTTTCTGGGGCTAGAGAGATGGCTCAGTGGTTAAAAGTACTGACTACTCTTCCAGAGGACCCTGGTTCGATTCCCAGCACCCACAGGGCAGGTCAAATCTGTCTGCAGCCAGTTCCTGGGGACCCAACACCCATGGCAAAACACTAATGTACATGAAATAAAAATAAATAAATAAATAAATAAATAAATAAATAAATAAATAAATAAATAAATAAATAAATAAAAACTACTTTCTGGAGTTTACAATTATCTTTGTCAAAGTAAACATTTAATAACCTCTTTTCATCCTGTTTCTATAAAATTTCTTTACTATGCATCCATTTTATTAGAATAACAATGGGGTTTTCTGGTAGTCTCAATAAAAGGGATTTGGGAACTGGAAGACACCCAACATACCAGTAGGTACAAGTCTAAGGCAAAGTAGGCCCCACTGACAACTGTATCCTGCCATGAGACTCAAAGCCCTCACTAGCAAATGATTCAATAGTTCTATGCACCAAACAAATGGGACTAGAAATATGTATGTATACATACACACACACACACACACACACACACACACACACACACACACACACACACATATATATATACAATATGATTCCATATTCATTAAAGTCTGTGCTGGAAGGCAAATATATGCTAGAAAAAGTCTGAAAGCACCACTAAACTGCCTTTCTAACTTTCTTCTTTATCATATCTACATATTTTAATAGGACTATAATAAAGTACATATTTTTAATGAAAAGAGTTGACGAAAGCCTTTCCTAGTGTCAAAGGCATATTGTGTATTATATCAGCTACATTTGCAGAATTTGCTGCAAAGCAGTAAGAGGTTTGAGCCACAGGAGTGAGCCACAAATTTAGATCCTTTCAAGTCTTTCATTAGGATGCTTCAAAACGGAGGCAAGCATAAACATTTTTGTGAGTTGACAACATAAAGACTTTTTAGGGTAAGTGCTTTCATTAGCACTGTAGGGGTACATATTACCTCATATTTTTCAGAGATAAAAGAAGATAAACCTGGAGAACTCATGTAAAAGTTTTCCTTTGGTTTCTGATTTTTTCTACCTTCACATAAAAGATAATTTCATTTCAACTTTTAAAATTTCCGAAACTCCATCCTTTTTGCTGCTCAGTCATCATGTGCTCAATTGAATTATCCAGCATCTTAAATATCCTATAGCCACACTATATCATCAGTGTCAGTGTGGCAATGGCAAGCTAGGCCCTGAGCTATGTATCAGTTCCAACTGAACTCTTCCTCTCACTCTCAGGAAAATATCTAAGGTACAATTGGATTAATTAAACATTCATGAGGGGGGCTATGTCTAGGGAATAGGAAAAAATGAAAATATTAGGTGCTTCACTTTAAACAACTGACTATAAAACCAGGTAAGGACACCACGACGGGGAACCACTTCCTTAAGGTCAACATACACAATTATTCATTATTAGTAATTTCTTTTGTTTGTATGGGCTGTGTATGCAATAGTATACACATGATTTTGTGGGTGCATATATGTGTGAGTGGGAATGTACACTTGTGTGATTGTGAAGGCCAGAGGATCACCCGGGGTATTATTCTCAGATACTGCCCACCTTATTTTGAGATAGGGTTTCTAACTAGCCTTGACCTTGTCAAGCAGGCTAGTTGGCCGGCCAGAACATATATCTATTTCTGCTTTCCCAGCCCTGTGATTACAAGTATATGCAAACACACCTGGCTTTTTTAAAATGTGGGTTCTGGAGATTAAACTTAGGTTTCAAAGATTAAACTTTGGGAATACTTTACTGACTGGGCCTTTTCCTCGGGTTCCTAGTAATTCTTTTAACTTGGTTCAGTAGAGGAGATTTTATTTATTCTCTTGGAAACTTTAATTTAATTTTTATCATCTATGTCATTATCTTCACCTTCTGGGACAGGAAACAATTATTCTCATAAAATATGTGACCTGATGAAATACTAAATAAAATACTGAGTTCTGTCCCCTGAATAAAAATGCCTGTTCTCTAGTGAAAGAAAAAATCATCTATTAAGAACTTAGATCAGCCCTGGTCCAAATAGTTTCGACACAGCAGAAGGAAGATCCTATCAACCAAACTGTAGCTTGGCATACTTTCTGTAGATTAAGTTAAACTCAACATTTTTATTTTTGTGAAGTTAGAAATGTGAATTTGGACACAGATATAAAAAGCAGAATATCTATTTTTTAAAGTGACTTTTAATCAAACACAAAAGCATTTTATTGCAGTGTATTTTTAGTTGATAATACTTCTAATTAAAAAGGTACATATACCACAATCAGTTTTAAAGTCTAGAATTTATGTGGGTTGTTTTTTTTTTAAAGAGTCAGAAACTTAACAATTGGACCCAGGCTAGAAGAAATGTTACCCAATAAAACAGGCTCACCTGTGCATCAGCCAGCATGACGTCCTTCAGCATGGGCTGGCCCTTGGGCTCCCCGTTTTCCATTCTCACATAGTGCACCTGATATCCTCTTATCTGGCCATGCTGCTTATTGGGCACAGGTGAGCGCCACGAGACTTTAACAGCCGTGGCATTGACAGCCTCCACCTCGACTTTTCGAGGAGGACCACTGGGAACTGCAACAACATCATGGGTAAAAGACAATTACAGGCACTTGCCACCCAGCGAGAGTGCTTTCTTTACTTAAAAATGGGTAGACCCACTATGCTTCATTGCAGAATGCAAACATCTTCAACTAAGGAAAATGCTCAACCAATCTGCTCTACATTTTAAGAAAAGATCAAAAAACATGACCGATGCAAAAACCAAAATGGAAGAAAAAAAAAGAGTATCAGAGAAATAGAAAAACATGTAAAAAAAAAAATGTACAAAAGCCAAGGAAGATGCTTTGAGGTCCAAAGCATTAAAGCACAAAGAAGTATTGCATTGAAATAATAACAAAAACAGATTGTTGATAGTTGTGTGTTTTTTAAATGTTTCATTTTTAATAGCAGAATAAAAAGATTCTTGACTATATGGATTCTTCTCTTTTTTTCTCTCATATCAAAAGGCCGTTCCATACAAGAGATGCCAAAAATCATAAGACAAAAGACAGTAAGAACGTGGCAGCTTTGAAAGTTAATTCCGCAATGAAAGAGAATTCAATAAAAATGCCAAGAAAAATATAGGAGACGCGAGATGGAGGTACAGAGAAAATCTGGATCATAGGACCATAGAAGAAAAGTGTCCCTTTAAAAGGCAGAAAATTGTTGCACTGAGATTGAAAAGAGAAAAAAGAAAAAAGCCCAGGATGTAGGAAAGGCAGGTCTTTGGCAAAAACAGTTACATAATAGAAATGTTGGATCAAAAATGATGAGCAGAAAAAAAAAAAAAAGAAAAAGAAGATATCTGTTAGCCTATCAAAAGCAGACCCAGACTGTGTCAGAAGGTGCGAACTGACGGAGCGGAGGCAACATACCATCTTCATCGGTTCGAATCAACACGGACAAGCTCTCAGGGCCAGGGCCGACATCTGTGTGGGCTGTCACAGTGATCCGGTATTCAGTCCATTTTTCCAGCTGTTCCAAAAGGTATTTGGTAGTATCCGGAGGAATTCCCAAAACCTCATGAGGCTTGTAGTCTTCCCCATCGACTGCAGCATACTTGAGGGAGTATTCAGTGATAATGCCATTCTGCTTTTCCACTGGTGGAGGTTGCCAACTTACCAAAATACTAGTGGAGCTTGGGCTGGTGCAACTAATATCTTGAGGAGGAGCTGATGGCTCTTATTTTGGTAGTGAGTTAAAGGAGGATTTGAGTGAAAGGACAGGAGTGGTTGGAAAAAAAATGATAAAACAAAAGAAAAGGCAAAAATAAATAAACGAACCATAAGGGCAGAAAAACAAAAATAAACTTAAAATTTTTTAACATAAATTTATGTACCTTGGCTTAGTAACATGAGTAAACAAAAAAATGAATCAATGATGAAAATAACTGTTAAATAATGAATGGGGGAAATGAGTGACGATGAGACCTGGTGATAACAGGGCCTCAAACCAAATTACCTACCTGCTATTTAAATTCTTCTAAACCAACTCCGTGGAATCTCCCATCCTCACTCTCCTGACTATCCAGCACCCCCCAAATCTCAACAACTCATTCCATTTTTATAAACATGAGGTTCTAGAAATGCCATTTCCTTCTGCCATTCTACGTATTGTTCCTCTCCACATTCTAGAATAAGGACGATTCGTACTCAGCACTCATTTGTGGAGGGATCCTGGAGTACACAAAGGGACAATAACTGAAAGGTGCCCTCCTACTGCATTCAGTTAAGAAAAAAGAAAAAAGAAAAACTCAACAAACAGAAAAGGGTCCACCTGTCTAAAAACTCTAAGTCAGCCTGACCAGTTTGAATGAAAAGTGTTAATCTAATATTGATTGTAGCCCAAATAAAATGAGCATGCAGAATCATTAAAGGATGAGAATGCACAGGCCAAGATTTACCTACCGAGGGCAATGTCAGGCTGGTTGATTCTGACTGTACTTACCCTATGTCAGCTTTCAGCTTTTTTATTATAACTCTTCTTGAGACACCATTGCTAGTAAAGAATTAGATCCCACCAGCAAATTTTGGTAAAATTGGTAATAATCAGCTATCCCGTACAAAAGATCAGCAATACAGCAACTAAAAATACCTAGTTAACCCCCCAAAAGAATCATTTAGAAGTTACACGATTTATACTTGGTAGTTTCCTTTTTGTATACAATAATCCATGTAATCTAGATTTACATAACAGTAAAAGCACACACTTTTACGGTCCATTCTAAAATAAGCTGGCCATCTTCTAAGCATATTTCCCATCAAATTACCCCAATACATCGCTACGTCAGGAAATACAAACAAAATACTACACACAAAAATCCCAGACAATAGCTGCAAAACTATTCAAGATGAATTGAAAGGATGTCTAATTGTCAATACTTATTAAAGAGCAAATGATGGTATTATGAGCCATCACACTTTCCATCAAAAACAGTCTTTTAGATAATATTTATGGAAAACAATGTGTTCTGGGCACGGTGAAGCTCCCTTCTAACAAACTCAGCTGTGCTGCAGCATGGAGGCTCAAAGAGACAGTGAAGTTAAAGGAACAAAACGCCATTCAGGGAGCAGATGTGCCGGTGATTATTCCATTATTCTCAGATTTATCTAAATAGAGATTTCCTGTGAATATTCCCAATGTCTACATGGACACTCACAGAGTAGGAAACCAGTTATATGCATTGAGCTTTCCTCCTGATGAGGAACAAATACATGATAATCACTTGTATTTAAAGGAAATTGTTTTGTCTTTTGCCACTCTGTACTCTGATGTGCTCTTGCCTGATTTCTCTGCAGTGTTTTAAACCAGATTTTTCCCCATACAGCCATATCATTTACTAGATGAGGGCAGATCTAACTATTGCACTCATTTCCCAATTATGGAGGTCCACTAGCTTCTCTGAAAGTTTCTACTTAGGAAAGCAGGGTTTATTATCTTGGTCATGTTTAAAAGCAGCTTAAGACCTATGTGTGTCGTGTCTCCAAAGCAGGGTGTATACTGCCACAGAGATAATGGTTGAGGACTCAGCACATTAGCAGATTTGTTTGTTGGTTAAAAGAAAAAAATCGTCTTTTTTCTCCTAGTGAGAAATGGGCAAGAGGGAAGCAAAGAGAGACACCTACTTGATTGCATGGTTCTAGCTGATATTTCAGCTGTAGAAGCACCCAGGCCTTGAGGAGAGCGTGCAGACAGACGGAAGTAGTATAGGCTGTTTGGTTTCAGCCCTTGCAGCCTGTAAGATGTGCCTGGCTCAATGGTGATTCGCTGCTGCAAGTGACAAGAAGAGTTGGTCATTTTCCTGGGAGCCAGTACAAATATGGCTTGATCAATGTTTACATGATGTAACATTAGACTTCTAGCTTAACTGTAATGCCATCAAAATGTAGCAAAAAGAATCAATGATATCCAGGAGTACATTGGGAATTATATCACAAAGATACTATAGTTTAAAAAGTATATTTCTATAAAAGGTGGCTGCAATAGGGATGCCAGTGTTGGTCTTTCCAATGCTGACAATAATCCGGCCTCACAAAATAAGAGTCATGGAGAGTGAGGGCCAGATGCACTCCACCCTGAAGATATTTGAGGTACTGTGACCACAAAAGTCAAAGACATCAGCCAATCTTGATCATGGAGGATGGTGGACACGCAAAATTACATTAATTCACATACCCAGGTTTTCCTCCAGACTGTCTATAATCCATATGGGGGCAAATATCACATGACTAAAACTAGGAATATTTCACAAGAGGTTGCTATAAAGGAGAAGTGAGGGACTGGGGACATAGCTCAGTTAGTGGAGGACAGTATATATAATATGCAGAAGGCCCTGTTTGGATTTCCTACCATAAAAAAAAAAGTAAAAACAAAAGCAGAAACAGATGTGGTGATCCATCCATTCTTGTAGTCCCACCACTGGGGATGCAGAGGCAGGAAGATCAGGAGTTCAAGGTCATTTTCAGTTACTTATTAAGTTTGAGGCCAACCTATTTTTAGAATAAACAAGCAAACATACAAACAAAACTAAAAACTGGAAAGAGATCTGAAATTGCTGGTAGTAGTAAAATTACTTGTGACATTTCTAAAAACTTCTAAGAAATAAGACTATTACTGTTGGTTTCTTCAAAACAAATTGAAAACTTTTTTGTGGTTATACGGCCTACAGCAAGAAAAAATATAAACTTCTCTATACCCATTAATATTATAGGGGACTTTCAAACTAAGATTCTTATTTATCATAGCTGGGGTTCAAATCTACCTTTGTATTTTAGCAAAAGTATATCTGTCCATAGGTACCCAATTTTAGGTAGAGCATCAGGCCAGAGTAAATATTAAAATATAAAAAAAATATATTATTGAATAACAATCTTAAGGCTTTTTTCTTTTTTTTCTTTTTCTTTTTTTTTTATTTTACAACACCATTCAGTTCCACATAATAGCCACAGATTCCCCTGTTCTCCCCCTCTCACCCTCCTCCCCCTCCCCCCAGCCCACCCCCCATTCCCACCTCCTCTAGATCAAGGTCTCCCCCAAGGACCGGGATCGACCTGATAGACTCAGTCCAGGCAGGTCCAGTCCCCCCCTCCCAGACAGAGCCAAGCGTCCCTGCATAAGTCCCAGGATTCAAAGAGCCAACTCATGCAACGAGCCCAGGACCCGGCACCAATGCACAGCTGCCTCCCAAACAGATCAAGCCAAATGACTCTCTCACTCGTTCAGGGGGCCTGATCCAGTTGGGGGCCCCTCAGCCTTTGTTTCATAGTTCATGTGCTTCCATTCATTTGGTTATTTGTCCCTGTACTTTATCCAACCTTGGCTTCAACAATTCTCGCTCATATAAACCCTCCTCTTTCTCACTTAACCAACT
This sequence comes from Peromyscus maniculatus bairdii, assembly GCF_049852395.1. Taxonomy (NCBI): domain Eukaryota; kingdom Metazoa; phylum Chordata; class Mammalia; order Rodentia; family Cricetidae; genus Peromyscus; species Peromyscus maniculatus. The sequence goes on from NC_134853.1 coordinate 97,403,623, forward strand.
AGTGCTAGCTGTTCATACAAATGAATTCAGACAAGGTAATTAAAATATAAATGTGTAGAAAACATTTCTATAGTGCTCTGGATTTTAAATATAAGGGCACTTAGAAACTTCAGATTCCCCAAAAAGGAAATAGAATTCTAGCACCTAAACAACTGTAAAGCATAGTAGTACATGGAGAGCTAGTGCCCTCACTAATCCCAAAGGACTGTCATATACCTCAACTCACCATATGAATGGAAGAGTAAAAGAATGAATGAACTTTTATTTTGTGTTGATGAGGACATAAAATTATATAAGATTGACTTACTGTATATTCCTCGGGAACAACAGCTTAGGTTTTTAAGTTGTAATATGAATAGACATGATTACTTTTCAATACTTATTGACTTTGTTATCTGTGCTAGTTAGTTTTTGTTTTGTTTTGTTTTGTTTAACTTGAAACAAGCTAGGGTCACCTGGGAAGAGGGAATTCAATTGAAGAAATGTCTCCATCACACTGGCCTGTAGACAAGTCTCTGGGACATTTTCTAGATTAATCATCAATGTAGGAGGACCCAGCCCACCGTAGGCAATAACACCCCTTGCATGGGATCCTGGGCTGCATGAGAAAGCAAGATGAGCAAGCATGGAGAGCAGGCCAGTAAGGAGAATTCCTCAATGACTTATTCTTCAGTTCCTGCCTTTATGCTCCTGTCGGAGTATCACCCCTGATTTTTCTCCGTGATAGACTGTGGTCAAGATATGTACCCCAAGTAAATCCTTATCTCCAGATTTAAATAATACAACAGTTGGTACTGAGAGTGTGGTATTGCTGGGATGTATCTAACAAATGCATAGAAACATTTAGAAATTTAGGTTGGAAAAGACATTAAGTACTCAGAGCTTACTGAGCTGTTCTGGGAAAAATTGAAAGATAATGAGAACAAAGCAGACAGTGGAGGACTGACTTGTAAATTGTTAGAGGGAAATCTAAGAGTTCCTTAAGAATCTTAGCGCTCTGCTTGTTAATGGTAAGTATGCATGATAATGAGTTTTCTTTCTCTTTTGATTTCTATACCTTTAACAATCCATTATTTTACTTGTACAACATATTAAATTGTATGTATAGTCATATTCATATCAAATATTGTTTAGCATGACAGTAAACATTTGGGCATCTTTCCCTTGAACCAGTCTGAACAAATCCATCTCCTCGATAACTTTTAGAAGCATACGGCTCTCAATCAGTCATGTGTTTACATAATGTCCGAAACAAATACTATGAGCTATTGCAGAAGAAAAATGAAAGTGTACCTCCACTTTATGGATTTTCTGTCCCCCTATAACCTGATGCTTGTATAGTATGAAACTTGGGTGGGGCACGGGGGGGGGCCTGGATTAAAAACATTTCACTTGGAACAATAGTTTTTATGGCCCCTACCCTCAAAATCTCCAAATACCCATTTGGGTTTTTGGTCAAATTATTCTTTTCATGAGTAAATCTTTTTCACAAAGAAGAAAAGATTTTTAAGTCTTACCTCTTCTCCTTGCTCACCATCTCTGTAGACCAGTTCGTAGCTGGCAATGGTATCTGAACGTGGAGGTGTCCAAGACAGCAAAATACTTGTTTCTGATTCAGGTTCAGCTTTGAAGTTTAGTGGCTGCCCTGGTACTAGAAACAGGGAGACAAAGGACTGAGCTCACCATCACCAGCAGCATTCAGAAACTCTTCTGGTTAAGTACATGTTACACATAAAAAAGAGAGAAGCCTTTATATCCTCAGAGACGGCCTCCTTGTACAAAGCTCATTTATACTCAAGAGGATCAGACTAGAATGATGAGTATTTTCCCAGTCCTAGAATAGTTTAATATCCACACAATATGAAGTAGAATTAATAGGCTCGTTATACGTACATCTCAGAAATCAATTGGAAATTCAGCAAAATTATGGATTTCAAATAACATTGTAAAATATGATATGATGCATTTAATATACACATATAATCCCTAGCTACAGTCTATATATTTGTTCTTATACACAGAGAGATAAGTGAAGTTCTCTTTCCTCATCAAGGAAAATTTCTCTCTGCAACAGATGCAGACCATTACAGAAACCCAGAAGAGATCAAAATGCAGAGTTGTGGAACACAGTCCCAACTGATTCATCTACAACACAACTCCTTCACTTAAAGCTCATGGATCATTGTGGAGGAGGGGCCAGAAAGACTGTAAAAACCAGAGGAATAGGGAGTGAGCTATGAGACTTTCTCTCCTAGAAATGTCAGAAGTTACACCCATGAAGTCTCACTAATATGGCTACCTAAACACAACCTGAACAAGAAGGATACCAATAAACATGCTAATGTGGAAGGGGCAAAGCTCAGGCAGCCCCAACCCTACACAAAGAACTACAAGCAAGAAAAAATAGTCTTCCTCAGAGAAGAGCATACCAAGTACAAGAGCATAAGAAGTACTAGTTACATAAAATTTGTCAATATTTACAACTGAGTAAAAAAAAATTAAAAATCTCTAAGACTTCATATAACATTCAGTATTATTTCCAATTGTGGTGGTTTGGGTGAAAAAGACCCCCATTTGCTCATAAGAAGTGGCATTATTAGAAAGGATTAGGACTGTGGCCTTGTTGGCATAGGTGTGGCCTTGTTGGAGGAAGTGTTTCACTGGGGTGGCTTTGAGGTCTCAGAAGCTCAAGCCAGGCCAAGTGGCTCTGTCTCTTCCTGATGCCTACCCATCTGGATGCAGAACTCTCAAGCTCCTTCCCCAGCACCACATCTGCCTGCATACCACACGATGCTTCCTTCCAGGATGACAATGGACTAAACATCCAAATTGTAAGCCAGACCCAACAAAATGTTTTCCTTTGTAGGAGTTGCCATGGTTATAGTGTCTCCTCACAGCAACAAAACCCTAGCTAAGACACATAATTATGTTTATGAAATTCCACTGTGACTCCTTAACAGTCTCCAGGCAATAATAATACCTCAAAATTGCATCTTAACTAGTTACATACATTTAGAAAATAGATAGGAAAAAAAGTAAAACAAAACTCTATTAAGTATAAATAACTACTTGTATCTCCTGGATTAACTTATTTAAAGCATTAAAGTCTAATGATTAGAATGAATGCTAGCATAATATCATCCTTAGTGGCTTAGTCCTAAACTACACACAAATTAGTGAGATTTCTAAGCTATACTTATCAACACATTATGGTAACAAAAGTCAACTACCGTTACCTCATGTCAATCATTCAGTCTATCTAACTGATAATTTGAAAGAGTCACACATGAGATATAATAAATAATAAAAGCTTTAACAGCTTAAAATACTTTACTCAATAAATAATAATAATCCAAACTACCTTATTAGCATCTAACCACACATTAGCTATGCTCAAGCCGCCATGCACAAGACTGAGACATACAAGGCTGAGGTACACAGGGCTGAGGTACACAAGACTGAGGTACACAAGACAAGGCTGAGGTACACAAGACAAAGCTGAGGTACACAGGGCTGAGGCACACAAGGCTGAGGTACACAAGGCTGAGTGAGGTACACAAGACAAGGCTGAGGTACACAGGACTGAGGTACACAAGACTGAGGTACACAAGGCTGAGTGAGGTACACAAGACAAGGCTGAGGTACACAAGGCTGAGGTACACAAGGCTGAGGTAGACAGGGCTGAGGTACATAAGGCTGAGGTACACAGGGCTGAGGTACACAGGGCTGAGGTACACAGGGCTGAGGTACACAGGGCTGAGGTACACAAGGCTGAGGTACACAGGGCTGAGGTACACAGGGCTGAGGTACACAGGGCTGAGGTACACAGGGCTGAGGTACACAAGGCTGAGGTACACAGGGCTGAGGTACACAGGGCTGAGGCACACAGGGTTGAAGTACACAAGGCTGAGGTACACAAGGCTGAGGTACACAAGGCTGAGGTACAGAAGGCTCCACTGGTACATCTAGCAGGCTGCTTTGGCCACTGTCTGCTCTGACTGTTGGTGCTCATGCCTTGCTACGTGTTCAGTAATTTAACCATTACCCTTGATATTAGGAAATGTTGCAATACAGTGTGACTGAATTTTTCTATATTTTCCCATACTCACATGAGAAATGAAGTATATTTTATAAAAGCTAACAACAACAAAAATAAAATAAGAATACGGATAGGGCACAGCAGGGGGAAAGGAGCTTCTAAAGTATTTTTCTGGCCACTTGAGAATACACATTCTCAAACACACACACAATAACATGATTCGTAGGTGATATATGATATAACTTACAAATAATGCTTGAGATATAATTTTCACAGGAAAAGAGGTCTTTGGAGATACAGAATATATTGTTTTTCTTTACAACCATCTTTCTACAACTTGATTAACCGAACAAAAAAACCTAACCCTTTTTCCTAAAGGGATTTAAGTTCTGTTTCTAGGAGCCGTAACCATCAGCACAAGTGCTCTGCTTGGGTGTCTGTGCATGCTGTGAAAGGACGGCTCACTCATGTTTGCACATATGCCCAGGGCCACTAACATTTCTTGTCTGCTCCTCTCTCCCCATCCCCCTACCCCAAAGCATGTGCCTGTACCTTGAGATCCTCATTAATCTGATGCCTTTGGGAACTGCTCTCTGAACAGGTTATCATTCCTTCCCAGCACCTGCCCAGTGAGTGACCTCACACAATCATTCAGCTTGAAAGACCAAGACAGAGGGACATAAAAGATCAAGAGGCAAGGCAAGGGGCTGAGGAAGCAATAAAAGCATATGGTGACTGGCAAATGGCAAATCTTTGATCTAACAGGTAAAAAGTCAAAAGCCTGGCTCATGCTGCAGTGGTTGCAGTGGGCAGGTGGGATAATTATGACAAGGTTCCAATATCTAGAAGATGAAATGGCTTTTTGGTGTGATGTATCCACACATAAATACGTAACAGTTACTAACTCTTCTATATTTGTATTGCTTATTTCTTCTGCTTATTTCCCATAAATCTGTGAAATAACAAAGTCTGTGTTAATGTGTGACTCAAGCCAAAGACAGAGACACTTCCAAAGCAGCTCAGGGATAGTCACTAGGTAGAGTTTGCTCCTTGCCTAAGGCTAGTAAGTTGACACTGACTGAAACCATCTTAGAAACCTAATTAACTTTTGCTTACTTACACTGTTTGGTTTTTGCTTTTAATTTATCTTTCCTGTATTCCCGCTTAGTCTCAATATTTCGTTCTTGTTTAGTGACACAACTTCCACTGATCTAATTCTGTTTGGTTCTGTAAAGAGCTCTTATTGCTAAATAATAAATTGAATGGGAACATCAACACCCCTGAGGGGATAGGTTCCATTTCTTTTGTAACGTTTGAACAATGCAGGTATTGGCTAGATGGCTTAATGGAAAGTCTTGTCAGCTGACAGGCAAGAGGCTTTTCTTCGCTTTCTTTTACAGACTCCTTTTGAAGTTGTTTGAGGGGAAAAAAGCACATTTCTTACATTTGAGACCTGCAGTGGAGACCTAAGCACCTCAGGTAAGAGGTGAATACCTAGACAAGTAAGGATGCTCTTTGGAGGCCTCAGCCCAACAGGAAGGTACATGCCTAATGGAGGAGGGGATACCTGGTCTCAGTAAGGATCAGCAGATTGCTACCTTGTAGAATGGAAGCCTAGCTAGACCCAAGTATCTGTAGTTATTCAAATGATACTGCTAATGCATTTTCTATATAAAAAGCCTTTCAGTTGGTTGTCAATGATTTAAAAATAACAGGATTTAGAAAAAACAATGCATAAGGCAAAATGCCTCTGTAAATTCAACTCAGTGTGTACATCAGAGCCATACACTACCCATGCTTTCTACCATCCTGATAAATAGCTTATGGATACCAAATTAGAAACAACCAACATGAGCTGAAGTTTCATAGGGAAAATAAAAACTGCTCAGAAATGAAAAAATGTATTCTTAAATTCCCAAACATTTTCTCTCTCTCTCTCTTTCTCTCTCTCTCTCTCTCTCTCTCTCTCTCTCTCTCTCTCTCTCTCTCTCTCTCTCTCTCTCTCTCTCTCTCTCTCTCTAACATTTCTTTTTTCCAAGACAGGGTTTCTCTTTGTAGTTTTGGTGCCTGTCCTGAATCTCGCTCTGTAGACCAGGCTGGTCTCGAATTCACAGAGATCCACCTGGTTCTGCCTCCCAAGTGCTGGGATTAAAGGCATGTGCCACCACTGCCTGGTAAAGAATGATATCCCCACACCAAGAGTCGAACCCGGGCCACCTAAGTGAAAAACCAGGAATCCTAACCACTAGACTTCTCTTAATGATCATTATAAAAATATACAGGGAAATATTTTAAGGGGACTTAACACTAACATATTTGGTTTCTTCAGTCTATCCAGAGAAATAGAATAATTTTATCACTATCAACTGATACTATATACTAAATATTATACCAGAAGACCTATTTTACATTATATTCCTGTTTTTGTAACACACAAAAACATATATTTACATATACAAATTTATAGACACATTTACTCATATATATGTATTTTTTTTCCTCTTAGGCTTTACACATTAGACTTCATTATTGACATTCTTTTATCTTCATATACTAGATTTATTTATAAGCATCATATGTCATTTTACTCAGGAGATTTTTCTGTGTTGTAACAGTCCCTGCACCAATTAACTAAACATCAAGGATAGTAAACAATTCTGACATTACTAAAACTCATGAAAAAAATAAAATGCACATATAGAATTTTAAATGTAATCACTATACATTAGGAAAGAAATATGCCAGCACTAATCACAGTCTAAATTGAGAGTAAATCCAAGAAAAGAAGAAATTGAAGTGTAGTACAGATATTTCCTTAAAACTGTACTAAGGGCAAGAAGAATGGCAAAGTAGGTAAGAGCATTAGCTGCAGCATAGAGATGAGGACGTGAGTTCAAATCCCCAGTACTCATATAAAAAGTTGGTTATGGCCATGCATGCCTCTAATCTTAACACTGTGGGGGCAGAAACACCATGATCATTGGGCTTGCTGGCTACCAGCCTAGCTCCAAGCTAATTGCAAGAATTTGCCCCACGGCAATAAGGCAGAGAGTAAAAGACCTTGAAAACTGATGCCCCCCACAGAACTTTGTATGTGTGTATAGGTATTTGGACCTGCACACACACACATAGGCATGCACACACCACATTCATTGCATACACTTACACATAGATATACACACACAATGTGCACGGGTAAATAAATAACAGATGAAGAGATAAATAAATAAAATATACTTTAAGAATCTTATATTTTGTTAGTTATATTCTACTTGATAATTTAATGTCCACAAAAAATAAAAATAGTAACTATCAATTCTAAGATAAGATTAAAAACCCCATTGATGAATATCAAGTGCTTGAATAGTACTACAATTATTATATTCAACATAAATAAATGAAGAAATACTAAGAAATGAGAGAAAACTTTCAATGTCATCTGAAATGCCAATGCACTAGAAGAGATCAGTGTCTGAGTGAAATTTAGTGACTATCACTGGAGAGCCCATACTACAGTGTTAATCTACGATTTCATCTCACTGTATTATAAACATAAAATATTGCCAAAGATGATAAAAGCCCCATTATTGCTGACAACTAATACTTTAAGGAGGCACATATTTTCAAACATATGTATTTAGTATATTGGCAAATGATAATGAAAGCAAGAGAATCAGAATCCGATAGTAAAACCTGACAAAATTGAAAGCATCTTTGTGTGGTTTGGGTATCAGGGTAACTGTAGCCTCATGAAAAGATTTTGCAGCATTCCTTCTGTTTCTATTGTGTGGAAAAATTTGAGGAGTATTGGTATTAACTCTTCTTGAAATTCTGGTAGAATTATATGCTGAAACCATGTGGCCCTGTTTTTTTTTTTTTTTTTTTTTTTTTTTGGTTTGGAGACTTTGAATGATTATTTCTATTTCCTTAGGGGTTATAGGTCTATCTAAATTTTTTATCTGGTCTTGATTTAATTTTGGTATGTGGAACCTATCCAGAAAATTGTCCATTTCTTTTAGATTTTCCAATTTTGTGGAGTACAGGTTTTCAAAGTATGACCTAATAATTCTCTGGATTTCCTCAGTGTCTGTTGTTATGTCCCCCTTTTCATTTCTGATTTTGTTAATTTTGATACTCTCTGTGTCTTTTGGTTAGTTTTGATAGTGGTTTGTCTATCTTATTGATTTTCTCAAAGAACCAACTCTTTGTTTCATTGATTCTTGATGGAAAAACCCACAAAGACAGCTGACAAGAGCTAGTGGGAGCTCATGGACCCTGGACTGATGGCTAGGGAACCTGCAGGAAACTGAACTATGCCCTATGAATGTGGATGACAGTCGTGTGTTGCTTGGTCTGTCTGTGGGTTCCCTGGCAGCGGGATCAGGATTTATCCCTGGTGCATGAACTGGCTTTTAGGATCCCATTCTCTATGGTAGGATATCCTGAACAGCCTTGATGCAGGGAGGAAGGACTTGGGCCTGCCTCAACTTGATGTGCCAGACTCTGTTGACTCCCCATGGGGAGGCCTTAATCTCTCTGGTTGTGGGGAGGGAAAATGGGGGGGGGTAGGGCGCAGGAAGAGGGGAGGGAGGGGAAACTGTGGTTGGTATGTAAAATGAAAATAAAATAAAATAAAATGCTAAAAATAAGGTGGCAATGTAATATACACCTCTAATCCCAGCATTTGGGAGGGAAGGCATCAGGAGCTCATGGTGGTCCTCACCTGCAGACTGAATTCAAGTCCAATCTACTCTTAAATACTCTTAAAGGAATCTGCAAACTTGTCCAAAGATTGTTCTAAATGAGGTCAGAAATTCTTTCTAAAGAAAGCTCAGAAGTGACACAAACCTGAATTTAAGGTTTACCATGCCAGTGTTAGCATGAATTTCAAGCAACATTGATTTTAATGCCTTAAAGATGTAGTTATAAGACTTCTTTAGCAGCTCTGTGTTCCTTTTACCAAACAGAGTCAGCATATATTATTGCAATAATCAATTCCAGAAAAGAGTGTATTCTTTTCTTCCTGGATGTTTTAGGTGAAATGGAAGGGGTGTGTGTCACAATATAAATGTTTTTCTTGCCCACATCCATCCATTCTCTGTGTCTTTGAGGTAAACTAATTGCAAGTGACTATTACACCAGAAAATAGAGTTATGGAAAATGAGAGGGAGTGACCCATATTTCTAGAAAAAAATAATTTTAGCAGAAGTATATTTTATGTCTAAAGATTATTATAGTCCACTGTACAAATATTCACAGCCAAAAGGAATTACTCTTTCGATTGTATATGAAATAGGTACCATGTTCTGACTTTCTCCACCACTATGAACACACTACATAAATCTACAATTTTTATCCTTCAGGATGTCAGTTATAATAGATAAAATGCAAAATGATGACTTCTCTCTTAAACTCATTTTGTTCTTCAGGACTGTTTTACTTATCATTTTTTTAATCCAATTTAAACAAAATGAGGAATGTTGGTGTTAGGGTATTCATGAGAATAAAATGAAACAAGCAGGTGTCAGACACAGAAGAAGTCAAAGTGCACTTTTTTGTGTCCGTGCAATTAAAACATACTTAAATTATTTTGAACAGCATGGTTTTGGAGCCCTAATAAAAATAAAAATCATAATAAAATCTATGATTTTCTTAGATTTTATTTAACCACTCCAAAGGAATGTTTGGTGTAGATGAACCATCTTGTTAAATAAGAAACACAGAGCCAATGCAGAGATGAAGACCCAAGAGGTCAGAGCTAGAAACCTTACCCTTCACTGCTGCTGTTGTCCTCTTGAGCAAGAGACCTACTTTCTGTCTCTTTGTCTTTTTTATAGACTTTCTATTCTGCCTTCTCATTGGTTATAAACCCAACCACATGACCTCCTCATCACTGCCTGTCTGTAGAGACCTCCAGGTCTTCTATGGTTGGTATTGAGATTAAAGGCATGTGTCTCCATGCAGGCTGTATCCTTGAACACACAGAGATCCGCCTAGCTCTGCCTCCCAAGAGCTGGGTGGTGCACCACCACCACCCAGTTTCTGCTATGGCTTGCTATTAGCTCTGACCCCCAGGCAACTTTATTTATTAACATACAAATAAAATCACATTTCAGTACAATTAAAATATCATCATAGTTGGGTGATGGTGACAGTCTTTTATGTAGCCATGATTCTAGGAATGAGTTCATCATTAAGGAATAGGAGAAGGCTCAGCATTAACGCCATCAGAACTGATATACCTGGATTTGACAGCTGCCACTAAGGTCCAATGCCTTTGTTCATGAAGTCTACAGGGCACATCCAGTCACTGTGCTACTTGGGAGGTTGTATTAAACTATTGACCTTGGTGAATTAGCTATTCTGCCTTTATACATCTCCATAAGAATTCAAGCTACAGTTTGTAGATGGGTACAGGAAATATCTTTATGTAAAAAATTGTTAGTCAGAGAGAAACAGAGGGGAAAGAGAGAGAGAGAGAGAGAGAGAGAGAGAGAGAGAGAGAGAGAGAGAGAGAGAGAGTAAAAGCCACATTATGTACCTTCATACATTCATGTACATTTTCTAAATTTTGCTACTAAATTAAATCAGATCTTCCAAAAGCAAAATTATTGGATCAAATTAGCTCAACCGTTCTTTCACATGCAACATCCATGTAGCTATGCTCATGTTCACTGGTAATTAAAAAAATATACACTATTTAAAAACCACTTTTATATTTTCACTAAGTTGGGATAGAAGGATAGGTTTCTTTAATTCAATATTCTGAATATAAAGAATTCATGAGTCTCAGGGATTTGCATATTTTGACTGAATTTGGTTTCAGAAAAAAATCTTGTTTCTTGGGTAGTTAAATCCTTTGTCTCCTGAAAATAGATTAAAACACTGAAGCTTGCTAGGCTTAAATTTGTGGTAATAAAACTTGGCCAAATCTAGTGACTGAGCATAATAATGTTTTTCAGAAAAATGCTTATTCTTTAACTTCATTTAAAACACTTGAAACATTTCAGAATTGAAATTAAATTTAATCTTTTTAATTTTGTAATTTTAAATAATGATATGAATAAATTCTATACTCTCCAGTTTTATTTACCTACCAAAGGCCTAATAGGTACAAAACCACTAAAACTATCACATTAGGAATTTCAACATTTTAAAGATGATGGTGATTCCAAGTATCTAGGATACTTTGATTTCAGTTACACTAGTAACCTTATGACCCAAGATCTAAACCTGTTTCATTTTTTTGTCCTGTAGTTTACTTGCTGCCAGAGTCTTACCCTCTAGTTAGATTGTAAGAATCAATATCCACAAGAAATATAAAACATATGGGCCAACATGTATTAGCTCACTATTATTTTTTACCTATTATGTTTCCCTATTATGTCCTCTACATTGTGGAGGGAGCTGACAGTTATTTCCTTAGATTTTGCACAATGGGGTCCTAGAGCTCAGCACTACAAAGCATTATCAGGGTGGACCAAGTTAATTAAGATGGGGTTTTTAGGTTGGCCCAATCCATATGACCAATGTTCAAATTTGAACACATACTTGCTTTTTGAAGCAACACAGTGTGGAGATAAATTAAGGACTACATGTTTCTACAAGCCAGGGAATGAAACACCGGCAGCAAACTACCAGAAGCTCAGGGAAAGATATTGAACACACTTTTTCCCATAGGCTCATAGAAAGCAATCCTGTAATATCCTGATTACAGCCTTCTAGGTACTAGACCTGTGAGACAATATATTCCTGCTGTTTAGACTACCATGTATGTGGTCCTTTGTTGCTGTGGCACTACAAAAACACAAATAGAGCCAAAAAAATATTCGTTATAGTCACTATCACAGATGAGAAAACGAAAATTCAGAGAGACAACACATTGTGGCTAATTTTTGTTGTTGTTGTTGTTTTCAAGACAAGGTTTTTCTGTGTAGCCCTGGATTTCCTGGAACTCACTCTGTAGACCATGCTGGCCTCACACTCAGAGATCTGCTTGTCTCTGTCTCCCAGGTGCATGGACTAAAGTTTGGTTACCAGTCTGTGGGATATAGCAATCTGAAATTTAGCAAATTGACTAGGAGGGGGTGATAGTGGTAAGAAGGGGAAACTGAAAACCTATCCCTCTTCTGTCTGCCTGTTTGACTTTATCCCTTCTTTCTGGTCCAGACAGAGCATGTTTGCTGTCAGAACACTGCAGACACAGAGCCAGTTGACCACAGACTAGAACTTGGTAAGTTGTGAACTCAAATGAACTATTTCTTCCATTAAGTTACTTCAGGTGTTTTGTCACAGTAACAAAAAGCTGACACAAAAATAAACTCATCCAAATTCACCAAGCTTAGCTGTAGCTCAAGATAAAGTAGACCAATATTCTTAGACCTCTATTATTTTCCAGTGAGAACCTTAAGTTAGTCTACATATTTCTTTGCATGTTAATATGGTGAATAAATAAATACAGAAGAACTGCCAACACCAAATAATGAAGGAATATAGATTTACTATAATTGTGGTGAAATATATACATGTATAGTTAGCTTTCATACACTATAGCAAGAAAATAATCTGTGAACAAGCTCAAAATATCCAACAACAGTAGTAAAGTAAAATAAAGCAAAACTCCACTGTAAAATGCTCGAGACTAGGATCACAAAGACAGGAAGTAAACACCCTGAGTTAGATAAGTCATTAAGCCCATACCAGCCATGAAAATAAGTCATGAGTGCACTGTAGCAATGAAACCAGAGAAAATGTATTAATCCTTCAATCTGGATTAACAATGTTCTGCCCATACATTATAGACAGTGTTCCAATAGTGCAATCCTTCTATAGATTCCCAGAAAGAAAAAAAAGTATGCTGCCCAAATTTTCATAGATTAAAGTACATAGATTTCATAGGTTAGTTTCATAGATTAAAAGTACAATGTGAAGTGCTAAATCTCAACAACTTAGCTTTATGTTATCTTTGCTGTTTCCTTCTTTGTTTTTATCTTTCCCACAAGCCACCTGCTCCATTTCCCATCTTGAATCAGACTTACCTCCTGTCTGAGTAATGACTTGTATGTCACTTGAAAGAGGGCCATCTCCAATTGAGGTAAAAGCCAGGACTTTGACAGAGTATGTTTTTTGGGGTACTAAATTGCCAATAGTAGTGATTTGGCTATCAGCTACATTGTGTTTCATCCAGTTGTTGACATGCTGAGTTGGGTCCATTGTATAATAAACTCTATATCCTTGGATCTGTCCATTTGGCTCCTCAGGTTCCTTCCACTGTACCAAAATGGTAGTTGAGCTCAACATGCGTGCCTGGACATCCCGTGGGGCACTGGACGGTGCTTGCTCTGAGGTCTGCGTTAATACAGGCTCACTTGGTGGACCTCGACCAATGTTATTGACAGCAACAACTCTAAATTCATAATCCGAGTAGGGACTTAGTCCAGCCACACTGTAGCGTGTGGTTGCTATCCCATCAATTTCTTTGTATGGTTCTTCAGAATTTTTAGGCTTATGTTGAATGATGTAGTAAGAGACGGGCTCAGGGTTCCCAGAGTCCCATGTCAGCGTGATGCTTGTAGCTGTGCTCTCAGTCACTACTGGAGTTCCTGGAGGCTTGGGTAAGGCTTTGGGACAGAAAAAAGACAATGACTATCTTTTTTTTCTCAGCTATTACGCCAATAACTATACTCTATTACTAACCTGACAAGATTATACAACTACTGACGATTTAACCAGATGAAGCAAAGTAACATGTCCGAAGATGTCAAGAAAGCAGTAAAATACATATAGGTGGCCCAGATCCCATCCTACTAGTAGATGTTGATGGCATTTTGGGGAATTGCATTCAAATCTACACTTATTCACTAAAAGATTCTAATAAATCACTTAATGTCTTTTGGGTTTTGTTTCCAAATGGGAAAATTGAACAAGGTGCATTACTGGAGTTGCACTGTACTACAGAGTAGCTGTATTTTATCAGTTTGCTATGAAGATTAATGAGCTAAGCCAGTAATATGCACAGTGTGTTGGGGACTCTTAAAAATATAACTGCAATTATTGTAATTTTTATTTCAAATGCTTGGCCATTTAATCCCTGATTCAATAAATTAATATTTTAAATAAATACCAATAAACATTAAATATGGAATATATGGAAATGGAATTAAATTGCTATTAAAGGACTAGTATCCAAATACTTTTCTATTTGTAAAACATAAAGAACATTATGAATTTCTTAGATTCCTGGCTTGTTCATTGCAAACTTTACACAATTTAGAGAGTTATCTGAGGAGAGGGAACCACAATTAAGGAAATGCCTCCGTGGACTGCTCTGTGGGTAGGCCTATGGGAATATTTTCTTAATTGGTGATTGATGTGGGATGACCCAGCCATTGTGAGTAGTGCCACACATGGACAGGTGGTCCTGAGACATATAAGAAAGCAAGATAGATGAGAAACCCATTATAAACAAGCCAGGAAGCAGTGATCCTCCAAGGCCTCTGTTTCACTACTACTTCCAGATTTCTCAGCCTGACTTCCTTCACTGATGGACTATGATGTACAAGTATAAACTGAAATAACCCTTTATGGTATTTCATAAAGCAATAGAGAACCTGACTAAGATACTTAAAAATAACCTATCTAAAATTATTAAGGTAGAACTATGACAGTGTACTTTGCCTGGCAAGTAAGGAGTCCTGGGTTGATTCTGATCAGCACCCATACACACACACACACACACACACACACACACACACACACACACACACACATGCACACATTAAGGAGAGTAAAACAATAAGCTTAAATCATGTTTCTTCATAATTCTTAAAATTGCTTAGGGAGTTTAAGACATATTCACAAAGCACATTGTACAATATTTTGTCAATAACCAAAGTTGTGTATTCTACATTGGATACATCTAAGATTATAGCAAGTAGACAAATATCTATATTTAAATATGTGTTTTTAGAGATCCAATCTCCTCCTTTTAACAAAACAAATCTCAAAAAAATCTTGAGAGTGCAAGCCAGCTTTACTGGTGGCCTCACTTGTAAGTTTTATTCTGGATAACAAGTCAAAAAAACCCCAAAAAATAATGCTTATAAGCAAACCATTTCCTGTTAGCATGAGGCCAGTATCACAATACCGCCTAGGATAGCAGCTAAGAAACACCCAACTTCGGCATCTTTTCTGTTCTGTTTTGTTTCTTTTTTCTTTCAGTTTTTACCTTTATGTTTCATCTTTGAGGTAGGAAAGGACAGGGAAGTAGGAAGTACCAGGACAACAGAGATACAAAAGTGAATATGATAATTATTTGGTGTTACTCTCACTTCCAAAATCTTTACTGTCTTTAGCAAACCTCTAATATTTGAAGCTTAAATAGTTATTATGAAAACAGTTGGTTTGCTGTTTTAATATTACTAATAGCTACATAATTACAATATTTAGCAAAGAGACTTTACTAAAATTAGTAACAAAACACATTTATTTAAATATTCTGGACTGACATTTTGCAAAGTGGACCACTCTGAATGTTGCAGGAAAATAAAACTGCTGTTAAATAAGGTTGTATTTATTGAACTGACATTACTGGTGTGCACTATCACATTTTTGTACAATAAGGCTCTATATCTATAGCATGTGAACAAAGACAATTATGCTTAATACTTTAGGCATACATAAGACATTGCATGCTGCAATGTGGATAATGTACAATTTTGTTCTTATGCCATATGATATACGGGATATATATGCTCAGTTGCAGATATGATACCAATTATAACAAGTGTTCTAGCTTTTATAAATTCATGCTTCCCAAATGGGATGATGACTTGAGTTCATTTTGAACTAATTCTAGATACTGACAGGAAACTCAAATTACCCTCACTATGACCCAATTTGTAAGTTTTCTAGAATTATGTAAGTATTGGGTAAAAGAAAGTGGTATTCACACATATTCAACTCCCTTTTTACTGAAAAAATGTTCACAGAATATAGCACTTTGGTTATATTTAGTACATTTCTTGAAGAAGAGAAAATTTCATGAGTATTCATATATGCAAGGTGAAGGGCAGAACTAAGATAGAACAGATCCATTTGCATTTTGCTTCTTAATGGTAGGACCATCAAACAGAGCATCTATTATTAGGTCATACTGATTCCAGCACTTTCTTTTATTTCTGTTTTTTTCAGAGATTTTATGCATTTAATGACACTCATTAATATTCTTCTTATGACTCCTATCAAAAATCTGGACCAGTACAAAGTCTGCAGGCCATCCATCTTACCAGAACGGTAGACCCAGTGAAGCATTCCTGATTCTATCTGCTCAGTGACTAAGTCATACTTGCTGCTAAATATTGTAATGATTATCCCAATTCAGACTGCTAATATCTTAGGAACGAATCTGCAAGTCGGTTCAAATAATAAATCTGTGATCCCACTTCTTTAGGAGGCTAAAGTAAGAGATTAGTGATGGATGGCTTGTATAGGACACAGTGTAAATTAAACCATAGCCTGTGTGTGGGTCAATGAGAACCTGTCAAAATTAAAACCACAAAAGGGCTGAGCATGTAGCTTAGTGGCAGAACACTCAGTGTGCTCATTCCAAAATGTATAGAAGGAAGGAAAGAAGTAAAGAAGGAAGTTAAGGTGAGAAAAATTAGTCTACCTAAGACATGGACATTTTAGATAATATGACGGATGAGATTAGGTACTACATAAGTGAAGCACTGAGTGATGGATTTGTTCATTTTAAAATCCTGAGTCAAGAATGAGCATAACTTAGATTATCAGAGCATGATCTTAGCATACCTTTGACAGTGATCTGTGCTATTGCTTCAATGACGCCCAGTGTTGACATAGCAACACAGGTGTAATTTGCGGACTGTCTTACATCATTCAATTCTAGGACATTTCTTCCTATTGGCATATCATCTTCAGGTGTCAGATCTTCTGCCCCCAACATCCACTTCACATAAGGCATTGGTGACCCCACTGCCACACAGGTAATATTAACACTTCCACCTGGCATTATTTCATGATTAGTGGGTGGGATAGAAAATCTTGGTGGTACACGGCGAACTGGAACAAAACACAAGGCAACATGATAACATATACAAGGCAAGAATAAGGCAGCTAGTTAAACACATGACATGCACCATACAGACATGATTAAACAATCGAATCATATTGTAAATTATCCAAAAATCACAACAAAAAGAAAAACTGTGGATAATACAGACCATACGAGTATGGTATGTGTATACACAGAATCATCTATTTAGTTTAATCATTGATATCTTAGACACATCATACAACAGTTGATTAGACCTACATAGGCCCCACACAAAAATGAAAAACTATCTACAAATTAACAGTACACGAACACCATGCATAAGATAAACACCAAACTATATACATACATGCATATAACAATGTTTCTATGCAGGCATGTATATGCAAAAGGTGACATGAAGGTCATCAGCATGTGTGAGTATCAAGACTGACTTCAGTTCTGGGTACTCCCAGCTGACATGAATGTGTGTATGGGGTAATCACATCCCAGTCCTGGAAAACATCACCTTGAGTACACTGAAACAGCAATTTATTTGCTTTCAGATTCAGAGAGATGCAGTCTCAAAACTTCAACTAACAATGGACAAACACAGAAATGACGTGTGTGTGTGTGTGTGTGTGTGTGTGTGTGTGTGTGTGTGTGATGTGTCTGCTGTGTATTCATGGTGTATATGTGTGGTATAGAACTGACAGTCACAGAAGAAGAAATATACAACATCAGTTGATACTATACTGGATTGAGTCATGCCAGTCATGCAGAAGTTGGGACTCTTAAGGCCCACAATAAAACAACAGAAGAATGGCTGGAATCCTAGACAAGGACAAAGAAGGAACAGTGGGAAATTAAAACAAACACACAGAAAAAAGGTAGAGTGTAGTGATTGAGATGCGAACTTGGTTGAAAGTTAGAAGATAACAGGTTAGATGATTACAGGGAGGTTGTTACAGGTAGAGGATTGCAGTCTCAGGGGAGAGGGATTCACATTCAGGATTCCATCCAGCTTGTATATAAGGTTAAATAGCATCAATGACCACAGAATCCAGTAAGAGGAACTTTATATCTATATTCAAAGTGATGGACAATGGATCTAAACTACATAGCAGGATGTGACATTAAGAGTAATGACCATATTAGAACAACATGACACAGAAAAAACAAAAACAAAAACCAGACCCACTACCAAGCAAACATAGTTCAGTGTTCCTGCTTCAGATAATCTGCATGTTCTGCTGTGTTCAAATACATGCACTTTGACATTGTGAAAACTAAGGTGAGAAAGAAATAGGTTCTGTCTTGGACTTCAGGGGCAAAACCTTACACTGTAAGAACTTTAAACCAAAGGGGCAACTTTCAGGAGTACACTGTAAAAACAGATAGCAAACAATGGTTTTTGAAGTTACAGGAAAGGACATGGAAACAACCTCTTAACCCCAAGAAGAAGGAGAGGGACTCTGTCTGGAAACTTTGGCTGCACTTAGGAACAGAAAACCTCTGCCTGGAGAGGGCTCACTGCAATGGTGTGGGGGTGAGTGACATTCATAGGAAGGACAGTGCTAAGCATGCCTCCTGCAGTCAACTCAGAGGTTTACTGAAGCAAGCAGGGGCCAGCACAGACTCAGAGGCATCAAAGAACATATCAAGAAAAATGGAGGGGTCAAGGAACAATTATAAAACATCACCTGGGGGCAGCAGGCACCCTGAGAGGGCAGAAATAAAAGGTGGGTGGAAGATGGGAAGAGTTGAGGGGCAGGGGTAGGAAAGCAGGAACACTGACCAATGCACTGGACCGTAGAGAGTTAAGTGTTACCCGTTCCCATGCACCCAGGTGTATTTTCTCCCATCATGCACTGCGTTTAGATACCACCAGCAAGCAACAGAAGCCAAGGCCAGAGCAATCTCTGCAATTATATACCATTAACCAAAAGAAGACCACAGTGCAGCTACATTCATTTCATTTGTATTCTTTGTTATTGGTTTAAGTGATAGTTTTGTAAGGTGGGTAAAAAGTAAAAAACACACCAACCTTCTCGCAGCTCTGAGGGATGTAGGGGGGTTTGATGCAGAACACAATGAAATGAGGAAAAGGAGAAAAACAAGGGAAACACAGAGAGAGTAAAAAGGCCATATCAAGGCTTTCAACCACTACTTGAACATCGTTAATTGCTCTAGTTCATCTTCCTACCCCAGCTGGAGAAGTTAGCAATACCCCATGGACTAATGCAGTATTAGGAACAATAGCTAGCATCATTTTGAAATTTTCCTTAGAAGAAGGTAATGCATGCCTCATGCAGCAAAGGAGATCACATTTGTGAGAAAAAGGGGATTGGGGCCCTCAAATAATTTAGGGAAGAAAAGGTTCTCAGTGCACACCACTCCCAACCCCACCCCAGCTACAGACTCCACAGAGAAGGAGGCAAAAGGCATCCCCGGGGGCACAAAATTATCTCGACAAAAATTTCAAAATCAAGCTAGGTATTTTGTTATAGAACCCCATTCTATAGTACCTTAAAGCACAGGCTGCAACCATTTCCTCCCCCACCCATGCCTCTTGTAATTATTCAGAGTTGTTGACCCAGAATAGTAATGTTTCCACCAGAAACAAACCAAACTAAACCCAGCTCTGAGAACTCTGGGAAGAGGGGTATACATTCCAGCTGAAATAAAAGGTACAACCATTCCTATACTTGAGATGAAATCATTTAAATACTCAAGAGAAAATATGAATGGATCTTTACAATTTATTCCTACTTCAAGAAGAGCTAATATTACTTCCTAAAATACAATCATTATCCTATGGCATATAAATGCGTATGCACATATATAAAACTGTGTTTTAATTAGGACAGCATAAGAGGAAAGAATGCAATTGTGCTATTTTTATGTAGCAACTGTTTTTCTTAATTTGGAGACTTTATGCCCCTAGCTCCACAGCAGAGGTCATGGAGACATAAACACCTTCATGCTTAGAGCTGATTAGTAGTTCACCAAGCACTTATTTCAAGGTTTGTAAGGAAACAAATGAGAAACAACAGAAAAAGTGAAAGAAAAGAAGAAAACTTCAAACGAATGCCAAGCACAGTCAGTCAGTACAGTCAAAATAGAATCAGAAGTTGCAATGCAAATAAATATCTACAAACCTCAAGCCTTGTGTAGATTGAAAAACAACAGATTTCAATTTTTAATTTTCTACTTAATAAACTGCTTCACCAACGGTAATCATTACCAAATCCTCTTGTTAAACACTTCCATAATCACACAGACCCTGTGGGCATCTCAACTCCCCCTGAGCCTGAATGGAGAAGCCATGCCAGGGTTATAACTTTCCTACCTCTGACATATAAATTGGCAGGGGCAGAGTAGCGAGTGCCCGCGCTGTTGGTAGCAACACACTCATATTTCCCTTGGTCAGATTCTTCACTCTGTTCGATCTGCAGGGCTCCTGTATGGATATAAAATACATCACCAAAGATGTGGTCAGAGAAGGCTTTTGAAGTTCAGCAAGCTAAACCTCTTAACAATATGAAAAGCCCTGCAAAGCGAAGGTCCACTCAACGTCGATTCAATCTCTTGCTAAGTTGCACAGACAGAAAATGATGCGATGAGAAAAACATACAGAGATTATTTTTTTACATCATCAATGCTAGCATAAGGAAACAATATCTTTTTCCCAAGCAAGACTTCTAGTCATAATTAGCACTCTTAGCTCCTAGACTAATCAAATGAAGATGGGTGAGACTGCTTCAAGGAAGTATGGCTTTTAAATAAAACAAAAGATTAATATTTGATTTTGTTTTGTTTCATTTTGGCAACAAAAGTGGCGCAAAAGATAGGTACGCTCAAAAAAAACCAGGCTGAGTTTTCAAGAAAGTCTTCTGTGGAAGAAAGCCCAAAAATACGCAGCGAGCACAAAAAGGCTGCACAAAGCAAAAAATATTAAAATTAGTCATTATTAATTATGAAAATATCACTTAAAGAAATAAAACTCCCTTAAGACATGCAGACTTTTTAAGAAAACAAAGACAGTTTGCCACAACTTACAATCATTTCTGACATTTGCTGAAAAACAAAGAGGATTCGCATTAGAGGAGTTTTAAAAAGTTCAAAAGCAAGGCCCAGGCCAGCCAGGAAGAGCCAACCAATCACTGCTTGAGGACCTCTGGATGGATCCCCTAAGACACCCATCAAAATCCACTGTGGGATTAGCAGTGTGGTGTCACAAAACCCCAAGAAAAATACAAAAGAAGAATTACAAAAGAAACGCACACGGAGGAGTCAAAGTATGAAAAACCGGCAATACCACATACCACCAAGAGTACTGAGAACCTGTTTCCACGGCTGAAGGACAGAAGATCCAAAAATCCAGAGACGAGCACCCAAGAAAAAAAGAAGTGGAGAAAAAAGCACCGCTGTCAGACTGTAGGAGGGGTCGGGTGGAAGGGGGAGTCATTCTTTGACTTTTAAGACAGTAAGAGAAAAAAGAATTGAAGAACAAAAGCAAAATCCTTTTGAAAGATAAAGACAAAAAGCAGACGGTCCGGGCTGTCCTCTGCATGTCTGCCACTGTTCTCCAGACCGCCCTGGCTTTGGTCCAGAACAAGAACAGCTAAGGAAGAAAAAAATGATCTTTTTTTTTCTCCAGTTGGACAAAAAAAAGGTAAAAGAAGAAGAAAAAAAGGAAAAAAAAAAGAAAAAAGAAAAAGGAAGAAGAAAAGGAAAAAAAAAAAAAAGAGGGACAGATGATAAGCTGTGACCGGTCTGTGGTCTAACGACCTGGATATGCTTTCTTTGAAGCATATCACAACTTAAATAATTATTTCCATAAATAAAGAAATGAACAAAACAAAGAGAAAAAGAAAAAGGAAAGTCCACAATATGAGAGTCACGAATCATAACCAAACGGAAAGAAAGAAATCAGGTTGATGGACATTATGGGAATGGATCTGAAAACAGGACAGGGATGAGAGGGATGAAAGGACAGGGAGAATGAGCAAGATCATTCTGTGAACGTTAGGTCAGCACTCTTACCTCTTATTGGTGTACCACCTGGGTGGATAATATGAATGCAAATAAGATTAGAAAGAAGAAGCATTAGTACGAGAAGAAGGGGGCTAGGGCTGGGGAGAAGAATTCGATTAGATTTACAGAATTAAATAAGGTCTTAAAAGAAACTTGAATTACTATACTGGTAAACAGGAATATATTAGATCGTATCATTAGATCATAAAAGCAAGGTGCATTAAACCACAGAGGGCAAAGGTCATAGTAGGCAGAATCGCCTTTTTCAGAGAAGCAACTGAGTTCTTAGGGCTGAGGTCACATAGGGTTAGAAGTATATCTTATAAGCTTTGTATCCTTTAAAAAATAGAACTATACAACATTTTAATGACATAGTTTAGGAAAATACTGGCTAAGCTATTTAAGTATATATATAAGTATTTCTATATATATATACTACTTGAGGAAATACTACAGACTAGCTAGAAACAAACACTGAGGATTGGAATCTTATGCTACTCATTATGCTACAATTGTGTGATTAATGTGTACGATTTTATTTATTTATACAGTGTTCTTAAGATAAACAGTTCTGTGGAGGTATGCATGTGTGTGCCACTATAAAGATCTGGTGCCTACACTGACAGTTAGTAAAATGCATGCCATGCATTTTATTATTAATAATAATAATGATCATATTCTGAATATGGAAATTAGTGGGGGTGAAGTGCGCTTCAGAACTAAGCACTTACCAATGGATTCTGGAGATTTAAATACGGAGAGAAGAAAGACAGCATAAAAATATGATTATATTCCTCATAATTTGGTACAATTTTTTCAGAGTTAAAGCTTTATTATACTACATCATCTATGTTACAGGTGAATAATTATTTATTTACAATAACAGAATGCTAATCTACACAATTCTGCTGACAACAAGCAAAAGAGTCAGTTAACAAGACGCTTTAACATCACAGGACAGGTCAAAGGCTGAGAATTCTGGGAAGACAGGCAGTTAACAACTTAGAATTTTATATCAATATCACTACCAACATCATAGCACAGAGATTATTAGTATACATTCCTGTGAAATTATCTAGGGACAGACTCTAAACTGTAAGAAATTTAGGACTTCTTCTATTTTAATCTACAGGGGGCAAAGGAATAAACTGGGATAAGAATGGGAGAAGGAGCTGGAGTAAAGAGAAACAGCAAAAGCTGAAGTCTACACCAAAGCAGACTTCTGTAGATCCAGTCACTGGAGGGTCAAAGCCCCTGAGCATGGGCACACACCACCGTGGCTACCGTGTGGGCAGTGCTCACTAACAATGACACAGAAACTGTTAATCAAATACCTTCCTTTCATTGGTACTTAGAAAATACTTTAAAAACTATATTTGGTCACTCATGAATTCATGTTTCTGTGCACTGTGTATTAGGGAAAAGAAAGCAGATGTGCCCAAACTCACTAAAATTTACTACTTGGATGAGTTTAAATGTAGAAAAGACAGCAGAAAAAAACACTTGAATGCAACACAATCACTTTCATGTTTAATATGAACATTTTTATATGGAAGTAGCCACTGGAGCACCTTGCAAGTTTGGAATGAAATCCAATGTTGAAATAAAATTATTTCAAAAGAAAATGAAGAAGGAAGAAAGAAGAGAAAATGAACCCATCAAATACCGCAGAAAAGCAGTAAATTAAAAATTATTAAGAATACAGTCACAGCAGTGAGCAATGTGGATCAAACAGAAGCCGCAAAATGCACCAAGGGAAGACAGATTCTGGATGAGGCCATGACCTCACAAACATGGAAACACAGTAAACAACAGAGAAGGAGAAGAGGGAGATAAATCAATACCTTAAAAAATTAAATAAAATTAAATTGAAATGAAAGACTAAAGGTAGAGAAAAGTAGTTTAAAAACTGTCCAGGAGTTAGTAGAAACAGTGACAAGACCCTACCTGATCGTAACTGCTTAATACGACCATTGTTGTTGCTTGTGTCAACAGGTAAAAAATCTTTAAACCAAGTGATTTCTGGATCCGGATTACCGCTGGCTGCACAAAGCATGGTGGCCGTGCGGGTACGTTCCACCACCTTCAACTGTGGGCCCATGTCAATGGTAGGGAAACCCCTTGGAATCTGATCCTCTGGAAGACAAAAGGTAGCACAATTATTTTAACAAAACTAATAACAATGAATTCATTATTTTTCATAATCCTGTTCTTTTATTTATTTCCATTTGTTGCAAACTAAACATAAACCATATACCGTTGTAACATTAGGACATGGTAGCATGTTAATTCTTAACCAGCCCTATACACAATCTATGTAGGCGTGCGATGCACTAACAACTAGCTCATTGGGTTGTAAACAGCTATGATGATGTACTCTAGGAGCACAGAGGGATGAGTAATGGCCACGACAGTGCTTTCCGTGATTAGCAAGCACCAAAGGGGAAGTGCCTGCAATGGATCTTAAAGAAGAAAAGTTTGATAGCTGGCAAAAAGGAAGAAGGGACTTTGTTTTCTTTAGAAAGATGGAAATATCCTAAGTCTAGACGATGACACTAGCAAACCACAGGATCCAGTAGAATACAAGAGAATTAAGCAGACATGAATAAAAGCAAGTAGGTTCATAGGCATAGTAAGTTATCTCTACTCCAAGGGAATATGCTTTTCATAGTTTTCAAATAAAGCTGCACACACATGACTTCTGTGCCTACTAGTTTTGTATTCACATTAAAGTACTAACCCATTTGAGGACTAAAATATGCAAAAATACTGAGTCCATTTTTCTGTCAATCTCTAAACAAAAGAATATAAGAGCCATTCACCCATAACATTTACATTAAATTCTGCTACAAGTCATCTGGTGATTAACTAAAGCATAGGAGGATTATAAGGTTATACACATGCTAGACCATTTTATATGAGGAACTTGAGCTTTCACTGTGTGTGTGTGTGTGTGTGTGTGTGTGTGTGTGTGTGTGTGTGTGTGTGTGTGTGTGTGTGTGTTCTGGCACTAGGCCTCCTCAAACACTTAAAGGATAACTATGACCACATGGATTTAGATTTCTTCTTCAAAGAAGCATGTGGTTCAACCAGCATGAATTCTTCATAAGGAATTTCAATTAATCAGAAAATTGAGTGTATTTTTTTGCCAAAGAACAAAGAGAACTCCTGATTACTAACACAAAAATATGCGTTCTTTACAATGAAAGAATATTTTCCAAAAGGCTAGTGATTTAAAAGATGGGACTCCTACATTTTGCATCTCTAACCCACTTAAAGATAAATTCTTCATGCCATATTGAAATTGCTCTAGACATAGATCTTGAGAAATTATAAACTAGTCACCCCCTCCCCACTTTCATCACCAAGCTCCTAGCAATAAACTACCTTGGTAGTACGTATAGCCAGGGCTAGAAAGTATTTTCCACATTAACCCCACTTGAGATTTTAGCTTGATGGGTAGTATCTCTATGAGCGCTATTATCAAACATTTGACTTCCAATCAGCCTTGGTATTAATTTAATATATATTTCCTTATGACCACTGAAACACTTCCTTCCAAACAGGCTTGCAAACATAAACAAAAGTGCACAAATACAGTTAGAAATCATAAGAGAGACACCTGGCTTCTTCTTGGTTCCTATGAGTTCCAGAGACCCATGGGCCCACTTGACCTGAGACTGCTAAATAGGTAGCATTCCTGATGCTGTCACTGTGTGGTCTCTTGGCCCTATGTGTCGTATCTGCCTTTTTTCTATAGCCTTGGAATAATTCCATCCCCAATACTTCTCTATCCGAGCTCATTGTTAAATCAGTCCCTTGCATCTGTAGAGGAAGCCCCCCCCTCGTTGAAATCAACTTATTTTAAAAGCTTTTCCAATCTCCTTCAAACACATTTAATCTTTTCCTCACCGAAGTACCAGAGCAACAAGCAAGTAAATCTGCCATTTATCCCTGTACAACATGAGTTCATTCATGTCTTATTTATATCCAGATATCCTGACATCACAATAATCAGGATTTTAAACGCCAGTGTGTCTCAAGTCTAAGAATTTCTGGAAAGAGGTAACCAGAATAGTTCAGAACTCTTCAGATTCCTGAAAGAAGGTCAAATACTGCCAATGAACAGAAATGTTTTTGTGAATAAACCTAGTCCATTGTAAGAAAAAGCTGATAGGCTAATAATTCAAAATACAGACTATGAGTAAACAGATTGTTCATCTGAGATTAATATATGCATTTAGGAGAGATTATTATCATACATGTATTTAGAGATATGAATGGATAAATAAGTAAAACAAACAAAAAGTTAATTTTCAGGGAAGTACATTCGAGTTGAAAGATAAAGTGGTATCATACTATGTTTCTTCAAATATTGAAATTCCTATCCATCCTCCACAAAGTAGAGGTCTACAGTGGACAAGTGTCAGATACAGTGGTTAGGACTTTCAAAATGATTGTCCAAATCTCTAAAGCAAAATTAAAAATTAAAAGTAAGATGGAATACTTTGAGAATCGGGCTGTGCTAATTTAAAATCATTTCAGTTGAATTCCATCAAGGTATGCTTTATGTCTTTATAGGTTTTTGTCAATATGTTTATATGTACAGCATAGTTCTAATGTTGTTGGAGGAAACAAGCAAAAAAAAAAGAAGAAGAAGAAAGATCAATGGTTTCTCAACTGCACATATTATTAAACACCCCACTTGGCAGGCATTGAACGTAAACTGCTTCAAATGATAAAAATAATTCACCTCTTGTGCTCAAAAGTGCAGCACATCGCTTTCATTGTTTAGAAATTAGATTTCTGAAATAAAAATTTAGATCTCTTTTGTATTTTTAATTTTCCTGGCAACCAAGATAGGTTAATAATTTTAAACATCCTTCTTGGGTTTTCTGAGTGGTCTGTATTCCACAGGGCACTGCATCTTCCCACAGGGTTTACCTACCAGTTGCCTACAGATACATCAATACTGCTTTCCTGATGAATTCCCTTTCACGTGTGCATGTTTCTAAAGAGGCAAGCCAATAATCAGGCTCATCCATGTACTGTGCCACAGGTACTTACTAAAGGCTCTTCCCTAGGAAATATCTATTTAATAACCAACCATCTATTGGAAATGAAGCCCCATTTTGGAGTTACCCTGAAGCAAAGACATGTGCCTCCCAAGCAGACCAATACATTTGCATCTACTTTCTTTCCCAACTTGGCTCAAGAAGAACACTCTAGAGCCTCCTTTTCATGTTCACAAGTACATGGCAAAGAATACCTTTCTTGCATATTAATCTACAAGGAAATGTAAAGAGAATTTCTTTCTTAGTCTTAATAAGGGTAATTAAATTCTATCCACCATCCTTCTTGCACAGAACCTCTTTGAATCTACTATCTTCATTAAATTTTCATGAGAAACATCACAATGTAACAGATTCAAACAGCCAGAGCTGTTACAAGTTGACAGATGGGGCTCTCTTCCAACTTGACTGTCAGGTATTTGGCAATAAAACTTAGTATTCAACATAAAATAGACGGTAGAAATAATGAAATTTCTAATTGGAATGCTTATCTCAGTGGGTGTAGTTTAGAAGATGTTAATTGCTTTTTTTATCCTCTATATTTATTAGTAATTTATATAAAACTGCCTTGGCCATTTGATAACATAAGTTTTGACAATTTATCAAGTCAGTGGAAACTTGGGCATCAAATCAATACTATTAACACCTTAACCAAATAAGTACTCTTAGGGAAAGGCAGGTATCAAAAATTAACAAACCATCCATGTTAGCACTTTTAAACTTTTACATGAGGTAAAAAGAAAAACATTTTGTCCTATTCATTAATGTGCTCATTAAGGTTTAAAGTGCCTTACTTATCACCATTCTGTATTAATATTCAATCATGCAGAATTAGCTTCTAATTCATCAACAATTTAAATCAGACTTGACCTTCAGGAAACCATTTGGTCTGCTGCTTTGAGAGGCCATTAAAGGGCAGATGACTACATACTTGTGCTCAGTGAGTCATGCCTGTGTGTGTGTGTGTGTGCGCGCGTGCGCGTGCGCACACACACACACACACACACACACTATTTAAAATGGCAGTTACAGCAGATGTGCAAATACAGCATGAGTTTATGCTCTGTTTATGTCTTGATGAAATATGCTGATAGGAAACTTTCAGTTACACTAAAGAAAGAGATATGGGAATGTCAGCATTTTGCAGAGTGCATTTGCCATTGCTGTTGAACTTAACGACATCAATAGGACTTGAAAGGTATCTATGAGAAAGGGATATCACTGTTTTGTAGGGAGTCATGCTTTGGATAGCCCTGAATGCTTAAGTAAGAGCTATTGTATAATTTCCTGGGTTAAACTATTTTCATCATTCATCCACAAATAATTTTATGAAGGTCTTTACTTTCACTCAAATTCCACAAATATTTAACCTTTCATATTTGAAAGGAAATCCCAGAACTCTAAATGATCTGTTATGGCCATGGAGTTCTCCTGAGGTGGCCCTGAGGAATTCTCATTGCCTAATATTGTCAGAGGTTTTACAGGGTGAAATCAACCTGACTAGGCCTTTTAATCTTATTCTTTTTTCTTTTTTTTTTTAACTTTAACTTCTTTATTGATTCTTTGAAAATATCACATCATGTACCCCAATTCCACTCTAGGTCCCCCCATATCCTCCTCTCACTCTTTCAGTGCCCCCCCCCACACACAAGAAAACAACACAAAAGCAAGCAAGCAAGCAAATAAACAAAAGTAAAACAAAACAAAACAACAACAAAAAAAAAACCTATTTGCTTCTTTCCCACCTCTCCAACACCTCTTCATTCATCCTGGGGGCCTCAGTATGTCACATAGTGTACCCTTCTGTCCTATCAGCTTTGCTAGCAAATGTCCATTGCAATGATCACTGGTCTCTTTCAAGGCCTCTGGTTTCTGGTACAACACCATCACTGGATCCTCAACAGAACTCCTCTGGGATATCCTGTGACCATTCTGTGTCTTGGGGATCCTTCGGGTATTGTCCCACAGGGCCAATCCCTTCACAAGCTCCAGCAGGTTCTAGATGGGGCAGATATTAGTGTGGGCCAACTCAAGGCCCAGGCAAGGGTCTGGTTAGGAGCTGAGCTGGTCAGTCCTGGCCAATTGGGTCATCTGCCTCAGGCAAGGGGGTTGAGTCAACTCCCCATATGCCCATGCCCTTAAGGTCAGTTCACCCTTGCCTGTGGTGAGGTGTGGAGTCATCTCTCCAGAGTTCAGGGACCAGTTCGCCCATGGGGGTTGTGAAGGTCAGGGCCAGCTCTCTTGCTGCAGTGTGCAATGAGAGGCAAGGCCAGCTTTCCCTGGACCAGTAAAGGGCAGAGCCAGTTCAGCATAGCCCTCTAATTTGATCTGGCATGGTTCCTAAGGCTCCCTGAGGTGACATGGGCCACAGATCACCAGCTGAAGCTGAACCATGGACCAAGACATGATCCTTGGCAGCAACTTGGGCCTAGATCATGTCCTGGTTCTGGGTGGAAGCACTGGCCACTCAGATCAGGATGGTTCTGGCAACAGCATGGCCCCCCAGACACCACTAAGGCCTCAGCTGGGGGAAGTTTTGGTTATTATGAAACAAAGAGCCAGAGGTTATGGACCACACCTATGATTTCATCCCTCAAGAGGTTCTGGCAGGAAGATCATATGGTTGTATCTTGCAGAGGACAAAGATGAAGAAGAAAAAGAGGAAAGAGGGACTCAAGTGAGGGAGGGAGGAGAGAGGGGAAGAGGAAGAACAAAAAATGAAGGAAAAGTTACATTGGTAATGTTGATAATATACTGCTTTTTAAAACAAAAATACTAAAAGCTTACGTGTACATATGTATGCACTACCAATATTTATATGAGAGAGGGGACTGGAGAGAGCCTAGCCTGACAGACAAACATATACATTTTTATCCAGTATATAAGTTAGTAAATTTATATACATGAGAAGAAATACAGAGTCTCTTGGAAATGTTAAATAAACAATGGTATTAAGAAGGTCAAATAAGGTTATAATATATTTATGGAAGTCACATTAGCAAACTGAAGAAAAAGAGCACTTGGGCTATTACACTTCTCAGATGCTCAGCAAAAGGTACTGTTCATTGTATAAACAGATATTTATTGATAGTCTTGTTTGTCCAAACTGACCCAGGAACTGAAGCATATAGTAATCTAGATAATCTGTATATTGTGTGATATAATTATTGTCCAAAGCGATGATAAACTGAGAGGAGAATAACTGTCTCCAGTTCCCAGGAACGAGGACAGAGTGAGTTAATAGATGAGCTGGGCTAGCACAGCCTGACATCAATGTCTTGCATCCTTGCATCTACTAACATTAACATACTAGCCAAGCTCCAGTAACAGCCCAAAGAAGAATAGAAGCATGTGACCCAAAGGTTTGGTATAATAAGAGTGGCAATCATTAACTGCAAGGTAGAAAAGAATGCACACAAATCAGGGGCACAGGGATTACCTGGGGTCAGGTCTGTTTAGGGAGCAGAGCCCTCTCCAAACCTCTATAGAGCCCAAGCTCTTTTTTTCCATCTCTGTACAATAGGAGCTGCAATATAAATGGAGATAAAACTACACTGCCAGATGACTGTTCCACAAGCAGATTTCAAACACAGACATATCCGAGACACCATGTTTTAAATGACTACAAATACCAAAACCAAATTCTTTTCTTTGTATCATGAGGTTTCTATTATCCAAAGAAGTAGAATTAAGTATTCCTAAGGAGTAGATCATATGGAGAGCTCTATATAGCTGTTCATTCATTCCTTCTCCCTCTCTCTCTCTCTCTCTCTCTCTCTCTCTCTCTCTCTCTCTCTCTCTCTCTCTCTCTCTCTCTCCCTCCCTCCCTCCTCTCTCATTTATTGTCATTTATTCATTGTGGTACTAGGAAATCAACCTAGGGCCTCACACATACTAGGCAGAAGTGAAATCACTGATAGGCATATACTCAACAGTGGCCTTTTAAAATAAAATAATAATTTTCCCATTTACCTATTCATGATGGTGTGTTCATGGTATAAATGTCACTGCACAAACATTCAGGCGAGAAACATATGCATTGGTGTTTGCTCTTCATCAATATGTGGAATCTAACACAAATCCAGGAAGTCAGCTACAGAGTGGCAAGTGTCTTTAGTAAATCCCAGTGATTCAGAGAAGGGCTTTTTTTCTTTTTATAAAAATGAAGCCATAAAGTCAAAGACATTTTTAATCCCGTTCTTTAAAAACATTCCAATTCAGAAAATATCTGATTATACAAAACAAGGTAAGTTAACACATGTCTAGACTATATCGCCATAGGCTAATATAACCCTCCAGTACTGTTCAGTTCAAAAAAGCCAATTCATGTCACAGAAATTAGCAAAAACAGTATACTGGACCAATGAGGTAGAATTTACCCTACTAAGTTCTGTGATGCCCTGTAAGTCTAAAACAAGCAACTGAGCCTTTGTAGGCAGCTTAATTATGACAGTGTTGGTGTCAGTATGTCCATTTTCTACTAACATAAATCAGAGTCTTCAAAATTAACTTACTTGTTCCATGTCAAACAGCAAATGTTAAAGTCTATAAGTTCTAGATTGGCTGTGCTTTTATTCGATTTCAACCTTATTGTGTTTTCTCTATGCCAACCGTTTCTCATGAAATAAACATGCATCATGAATAGTGATGGCCTCTTACTGAATGCCTGCACAATATGGAAAGCACAGAGGAAAACAGAATACTTGGGTATATTTTATGTTCTAAGCATAAAATATTAGACATTACCATCACATGGCATGTGACAGTAATGTTTTTTAGTTCTTATACTTCAAACATTCTTCTTTAGACATTATTAATTGGCTCCTTAAGAGTTACCAGTGGTTTTAGGTAGAGATTAAGTAAATATATATGAGAAATAGAAGAGCATGAGATACATGAGAGGCATCCAGTACATTGCCTAGGGAGCTCAAATGTGCCTGTATCTTGGAGCTTTGTTTGATTTCTGCTTAACTGTATAAAAAGGATAGTAGATGGTGTGATTTTTGTTGTGACTAGACACCAAAATGGCAGAGTTTCTTTGTAAACAGTTAACAGATCTGAAAACCATATGTGAGCAGATAAAACACATTAATGCTGTTACTTTAGGCCACACAGGTATCTCTACTTATGATTATCTGTGTCTGCCTGAGGAAACAGATCACACTATCGCAGGATAGAAGAAAGAGGCATATTTGCAATATTGCTAAACACCAATGTGCTTCAAGCCATTTTTTTCCAGAATAAGCCACAATATCAGTCTACAAACTGGAACTATTTCCTTCCCAGAATATAGTCTTAGAAGGGGAAGATGGATCATTCATTATTCTTTTTTTAAGAATATCTATGTAAACAAGTCTGTCCTTTTCAGCCTTCTACAAGGTATCAGGGAGTTGTATGTACTGCTTTGACATCATGACCATATTATCCAAAAATCAGCAATTCTGAAAGTAAACATAACAAAATAAAAGCCAAGTGTGTTTTCTTATAGAGCCAAAGTGCTGAGTCATTATCAAAATTATATGTAGCTAGAGTTTTCCTGCCTTGCCCACAGTCAGGACAAATCTTTGTCACCCGCCAGTCCCACAGTCACTCAGACCCAACCAAGTAAACACAGAGACTTATATTGCTTACAAACTGTATGGCCGTGGCAGGCTTCTTGCTAACTGTTCTTATAGCATAAATTAATCTATTTCCATAAATCTATACCTTGTCACGTGGCTCGTGGCTTACCAGTGTCTTCACATGCAGCTTGTCATGGCGGCGGCTGGCAGTGACTCCTTCCGCCTTCCTGTTCTCTCAATTCTCCTCTCTGTTAGTCCCGCCTATACTTCCTGCCTGACCACTGGCCAATCAGTGTTTTATTTATTGACCAATCAGAGCAATTTAACATACAGACCGACCCACAGCAATGATGCTTAATGAATGGAATTAAATAAATCATATAGGTAAAGTAGTTCCTAACTATAAGGCTAGTCTTCCTCAGGGGATATATATATATATATGAAACAGGAGAAAGCTGTCCCCTCATTAATGAGATTTTAGGTTGATTATTTAATAAATATATTAAATTTCTAGCCTTAAGACTAATTAAGAGTGAGATGCAATGAATAAATCTTAAGAAGTACTCTTTCTTTTAAGAATATTTACTGTATTGAGGAATTAGCAATGATTTTTGTTTTTTGTTTATGTTATTTTTTTCCTGTGATTAGGTCACATGTGAATAAAGAAGAATTTGAGCTGATGAGATGGCTCAACAGGTTAAATTGCTTGTCACCAAGACATATGGCCCATGTTCAAACATTAAGGACTACAAAGTAGAAAGAGAAAAGACTTCTGCAAACTTTCTTCCAGTCTCTACATGTATAATTG
The DNA here is from genome assembly GCF_049852395.1 of Peromyscus maniculatus bairdii. Lineage (NCBI taxonomy): Eukaryota > Metazoa > Chordata > Mammalia > Rodentia > Cricetidae > Peromyscus > Peromyscus maniculatus. The sequence continues at coordinate 97,437,197 of NC_134853.1, forward strand.
TATGTGTGCAAATGTAAACACACATACACACACACTGAATAAATATAAACAATAATATTAGATAAACTGATAGAAAGTTCAACTATAGTGGCTACTAAAATTTTGTGTAGAAACAACTGAGCACATTCCAGAGCAAAGTTTCATTTTATGAAATATTCTTCATATATTGAGGCTTTAACAAGTCAATTTTGTCACTGAATAAAGCAAACTTGTTTAGAAGCAACATATACAATTATCCTGTAAATCGCAAGTAATGTCTGCATAGCAGAACACCAACCCAGTTAGTCTGAATGTGGTGGGTGCAATTTTACATTGCTGTAAGTTAGTAACTCATACCAGTATTGGTGTTTGGTCTTAGCCAGTGATCATTCTTTTGTACTTTAAGATGAGAAAATTATGATGAAATAGGAAAATTAAGAGCTACTATTCACTTACTTTAAAACTTCTGCTTTAAAAAATCAATTTAGCCGGGCGGTGGTGGCACACACCTTTAATCCCAGCACTCGGGAGGCAGAGGCAGGCCGATCTCTGTGAGTTCGCGGCCAGCCTGGTCTCCAAAGAGAGTTCCAGGAAAGGCGCAAAGCTACACAGAGAAACCCTGTCTCGAAAAACCAAAAAAAAAAAAAAAAATCAATTTATATTTACTAACAAGCATGTTCCACAAAACAACGTCCACTCCCCATGTACAAGTTTTACTCTGAATGTTAAGATAAAATCCACACTAGGAAGATTCATATTAGATCATTAATTTGATTATTTTTTAGAAAGTAGAGCTGTAATTGAAAATGGTGATTGTTGGTTTTTTTTCTGTTTTGTTATAGGAAGAGAGCTAAAAGGACAGAAATGGTCACAGAGAGGCTGTGCTTTGGCCTTGAATCTCCATTATTCACTAGTTTACTCAACAATTTTAAAACAAAGCTGCGGAAGCCATTTGTTCTGACTGTTCACATTTTGACTATAGACAAATGAAGCACTTTTTTTTTTTTTTTTTTTTTTTTTTTGGTTTTTCGAGACAGGGTTTCTCTGTGTAGCTTTGCGCCTTTCCTGGAGCTCACTTGGTAGCCCAGGCTGGCCTCGAACTCACAGATATCCGTCTGGCTCTGCCTCCCGAGTGCTGGGATTAAAGGCGTGCGCCACCACCGCCCGGCTGAAGCACATTTTTTTAAGCCATCAAGAGTTTTATTTAAAAGAAAACCAGAGTGAAACATATAATTTGGGGTAGCAATGGAAGCACTGGGGTATACACAGTTTTCAACATATACAAATAGATGCAGAAATAAATGCAACTATTAATGAGTGTACCTATACATAGAAACCCTTTACATTAACTAACCAAACATATTTCTCAACTTTGTGAAGCAAGAGGTCAGGAAAAGCAATACTGAACAGCAATGGTCACACCTATTATCCACTAGTGAAGGCAACCAGAGCTTCTTTGGGGGAATGGCAGATTCAGCCATCACTGGAACAAGGAAAGCAAAAGCCATAGATGGAACTATCTTGTTGATCAAGAAAGTACACACACATACAAAAGAAATGATAAGGGCATGTCAAAACTACACAGATGCCAGCATAAAGGGGATAAATGTAGGTCAATCTGATTGCCAATAAAGCATTTGACCTGATTAACTTTAACATGCTGACTAAAATGACTGTATACCAGTATAAATGGAATATAAATTGAAATATTTGGGGTGGTGTTGGTATAGTCACATAGCTTCAAAATACTTTACAAACAAAAAGTATTAAATATAAAGGTAATGTTAGTAGTTTTACAATGGAGAAGACACATAGAAACAAATTTAATCAGGGAATCTAACTTAGCAATATCAGGAATGGGATAAATCAAGTTATGTGATAAGAAACACTAATATCACTTCCAATGTAACCCTGCAGAGACATTCCCAAATATAATCTTGAATAAATATCAGGAAAACTCTAAATGAAAAAATTCATATTTTCAGAACTATCCAGATCAGAAATATTAATGAAAGTCTGAACTGACAGTTCTGAAATGAAGACTTGGAGACAGTTGAAGTTGCTTGAGTTAAGACAACTAGGACTGTTTCAAATTTCTAAACATTATACAGGTAAATTAAGTGAAGTAATACTCTATGTTTTTCCTCTATCCTTTAAAAAAATTTTAATATGTTTTTAAGTAAATATATCACTCATCCCCTCCCTTTCTTCCCTTCAGCCCCTCCCAGCTATCCTACAGTGAACCCTTCTCATATCTGTTCACTCTCAAATTGATAGTCTTATTCTTCGATTATTATTGTTAGATATGTATGTATGTAAGTATGTGTATGAACAAATATATAAAAATATGACCTCCTTAGTCCATTTTTGCAGTTCATATGTGTATGTTGCGAGGCTGACCACTCTAATTATACAATCAGTGGGGGGATCATCCTTGGGAGAAGTGAATTATTCTTTCCAAGCAGTCATTCGTGGAACCCCGTAAAAATTTCCCAATAATATCTTAAGTTAAATTTGAAAACATTACTTACAAAAACCTCAGTTTTATGGCGTCTATTTCTAAATCTTACAGGTAGTGAGATGCACTCATACAACTCTGTTCTAAGTGAAAAGTAGATATTTCTTCTGTGGTCCTTTGGGCATCATATCTATTGAGGTGATAATTCAACTCCAAAATAGTCTACAATGATGATAATGACAGAAAAACCACATTAGGTCTGGAAATAGATAAATTCCTATTAAAAAAGTAAGATTTACAAATATTTTAACTTCCAACCTGATGTTGAAAAGGGAGAGAACTCAAAAGATAGTCTCAACATATGAAAAAAAGAATAGAAAGCAATACTTTTATAAAACAATTCTGTTTATGGTAAACCATTTATTAGAGAAAGAATTAGATAAACCCCTGTACTGATTTTTTTTTTTCTATCCAGGTATCTGCTAAAGTATAACATAATAATGAACTTTTGATGATCTTTCTTCCAACCAAAACAAGTATCAACCAAGTGGACAATAGGCCCATCTTCATCCTCGGGAGCTGGTGGTGAGCAGAGCGTATTAAGCCATGTGTGTCCTTAAGTATTTTGTCTTGGTGAAGGCAAAGATCTCCTGTCAATACCTGTGACTTCAGAACACCCACTATGGAGCTGCCAGAAGCTCCCTGGGTATCTGACCAAAATGCCTTGGAGGTAACCATGCACTTGCATATATAGCTTTATCCGTCTAAAGTGGTTCAATCCCTGTACTCTGAGGACTGCTGAACGTGCCAGCAAAGTTTCTCTCCAACTTGAGGGAAAAAAAAATCCATAAAGTATTAGAGCATGACAGTCAATGGCTTCTTGAATAAAAAGGAGAACAGTTTGAGTTGTACTCCTATAAAGACACAGCATTAAAAATCTCCTTATAAATAATTCATGACTGTCACATTTTAATATGACATGCCAATTAAAGAGATACAAGTTTCCAATGATAAGATGATAAAGCAACGCAATGAACCTCTTTCTTACATATTAAAAACAACCCGGAGTTGTTCATATTCATTTAGTTGTAATAGACTGACATATTGTTATAAATTTAGGAAACATGCAATCTCTAATTCTTAACAATGTGACAGGAACTTGACAAGAGAAGAAAGTTATTTCTGTCTTGAATTTACTAACAAAGAAAGCTAACATGTCCCGCTGCTCTCCCCACAGCATGGGAGGATTGTTCTTATGTTTACTGCAAGATTGATGTCCCTTCAATTGCTTAGTGATGATCACTATGAGGCTGCTGAGTAAATAATGTGTGAGCTTTCACTAAAGGAAGAGCATGTGTTTCAGCCAGAGTCGTAAAGTCACAGGGCTACTGAAGTGTATGTTGTTAAAATATAAAGATAAAGTAATATGCTCTATAGCTTTGTAGATAATTCATGATGGGCTTCATGGGAAATTATAATCAAGTGGGGAAATTTTACAGGGTTTCAAGAATAAACTCAGAAGCAAAACCTATTTACCCAAGAAAAAGAATCCATATCCTATTTGTTTTTTCTAATGGCAAGTGTATGCTACCAGAGCTACAAAATGAGGCTTCAAATATCCCACATGCCCACACAGAACACACAGGACACAATCAAGGACAGCCTGTTTAGTTCCAGACAGAATTGTTCCTTTGACTATGACAGCTGGATCTTTACTTCATTTTTCACTAAATCAGAGAATATTAATGTGTCTACTAATTTGTGTGTGACCAAATTAATGTATATGCGAGGTATATATGAATGTGTATCTACTGATACATCAGCTCTTCTTCAAAGCTAAATCAGCTTTCCCAGGACATGGTGAGTGGCAATCTAGAGAAATTTCCCTTAAATGAAGCTACCCTGGTACATCTTAATGTGAAAGAGATGAAAGAATTTTCTAGCACACAGAAACATAGCTTTTCCATATTTATTTCTTCTGTTCTCTGTGAAAATTCAGTGAGTCATAGATTAAAACAAGCAAAACTTCATCGTGTCTAATCCACCTTCTTTCATGCCACAGAAGTAACTTCTTCCTTTAAAAAATATCTATTTCCTGGAAGGATAGATAGGATTTATATTAATAGGTATATTCATTTCTCTCAATGAATCAGTTGACTTCTCACTATTCTACTCAACTTGTGATAAAGGGGCACCCAGACTACAGTGTTCCTTCTGAATGCATCAGAAGAGTATTCTGTTTTGATTTGGATAATTCAGTAAAAGGTAAATATTAACTGCAAAGTTTCTCCCCAGAAGCACTTAGGAACTCTGGACCATAAGAATAGTTCTGAATAAAACAATGACATTCTGATAAAACATATGATGGTATTCAGTAGGAAGATAACCTTCATAAACTTTATCATACCAATTTCCAGAAGGAAAAGGCTATGCAGATCAAGTGCTCTGAATCCAAGGTCATCCCTCAGCTAACTATTCTGAAATGATTAACTCTTTTCTTTATTGCCCCATATATACATGATCTCATTCAGTTCCTAAGGGGCCTCCGTTGTGACTGACTGATTACAGATACATGCTATGTACTAATTTTCACAGGCTTTTCAGGTTGATTGAAATGGACACCTTCCTATAAGTCATTAATTATTTTACAGGCTTGACTATTTTATCTGTGATTTATAGTACAGATTGGTAGTTCCTTAATTTCCCACTCTCTACTTTTTTAAAATGTAGAGTGTGTGTGTGTATGTGTGTCTGTGTGTGTGTGTGTGTGTGTGTGTGTGTGTGTGTGTGTGTGTGTGTCTGTCTATGTCCATGTCACACATACATACATGCAGTCGTGCCCATGTGGAGGTCAGAGGACAACTTGCGGGAGACTGTTCTCCCCTGCAATAGAGGACCAGAATCATACCTACAAGCTGAACACATCTACTTTTTGAAAAATGTGTGATAAGCACACAGTGAGCAAAAGCCTATTCAGTAAATAGTTATGCCAAAATTAGTTATCAGTCTGTAGAAGAAAGAAATTAGATCTCTATCACTCATATAAAAAAATCAAATCAAAATGGAAGAAACGCCTCAATTTATAATGCCAAATGTTGAGCTTGCTAGAAGAAAATATAGAGAGACAACTTTAGGATACAGGGCATAGGCACAGTTATTCTGAAAATAAACACAATGGCACAGAAGCTGCCCAGGGGATTAACACAGAAGAGTAGATGAAATTTATACATTTTTGCATAGCAAAAGAAACTATCATGAGAGAAGACAGACAGCCTGCAGAACAAAAGAAAGTTTTGGTCAGATATACTTCAGATAAGAGGTTAATACCAAGAATATATAAAGAACTTAAATACTAGCCTTCCATATATATATATATATATATATATATATATATATATATATATATATGCCAACCTAAAGTTCTCAAAAGAAATATAAATGACTACTGATTCTCACTTTAAAAGTGTGTTCAAAAACCTTAACAATGTGGAAACGCAAATTCAAACTACTTTGAGATTCCATCTCACCCCAGTTAGAATGGTAATTATTAAAAAGAAAAAATGGTAACATATACTCTTCAGGATGTAGAGAAAGCAGAAAGTTTCTTCATTTTTTTTTAGTTGCAAATAGAAGCTGGTACAGCCACTGTGGAAATGGTTCTGATGTATCTCAAAAATAGAACCACCATATGACAGAACTATATCATTCCACCACAGAGATACTTGCACATGCATGTCTACTGTTGCTCTATTAATGATAATAAGAAAATTAAATCAGCCAAGATGTCCATCAATAGATGAGCATATAGTGAAAACATGGTACACATACACTATGGAATTTTATTTAGCCCTAAATGCTACGGGCCGCAGGAATATATTATAAAAACTTAGCTGGTTATGGCAAAGTCACTACCTGGAGGAATCAGGGAATTCCTCCAGAGGAAGCCAAATCCCAAGGAGTTTTTGGTGTTACTTGGCTTGTTATATATCAGCTGTATTCTGTTATGAAAATCATGTGTGCCTTCATAGTTTTCCCAATTGACTTTTCCCCAAGAAGGGCTAACAGTGTGGACTGATCATTCTCTGGACATACACATTCCAGGTATTTGGAGAACAGCCTCAGGAAAGGCTTTCTCTGGAATCAGATTATCTCCCTTAGCCACTTTCAAGGACTACAGGAAACACCACCCAGGTGGGTGGCCCAACTTCTGAGGACTAACAATGATAACAGCCCACCTGCAAGTCTCCTGACTTAAATTCCACAAGGAGACACCGCCCAGGGGGGCGCCCAACTTCCGAGCACTAACAATGATAACAGCCCACATGCAAGTCTCCTGACTTATGGTAAATTCCACAAGGAGACACTGCCTAGGAGAGGTGGACATTAAGTAATAGCTTTACACAATTTAGCCAATTTAGCGCGGACTCTCCCTTTATATACCGGAACTTCCAGGGCATAGGTGAGAGAAGAAAAAAGAGAATGGAAGAACTAGATGGGTAAGAACTTGAGAGGAACAAACTGAGATGGGGAAGAACTAGATTGAAGGGCTAAAAGAGAGGACTAGAGGAACGAGATGGAAGATGAGGAAGAACCAGATGGGGAAGAACAAGATGAGGAAGAGCCAGATGAGAGAGAAGGAGATGAGAGAGGAGCTGATAGGGGAAAGAACTAGATAGATGAGAACCTAGAAGGGACAGAACTAGATGAAGGAATTAAGATAGAACCTAGAGGGGGCAGTAGACAAATATAGAGAAATCAGCAGAATAGAAGCTGTGTAGAGAGAGAACTATCACAGAATAATAAGTGTATGAACTAAGGAGTTTCGTGTACATAGATTCATTTCTCCTCATTAAAGATTAATTATCAGCTGGTTGTAGATTCTTCCTGGACCCTGGGAAGGGACTATCAAGGGGCTGGACCCCCATAGTCCCTGATACCTGAAGAAAATGTAGGTTATAAAATTTGCAGAAAAGTGGATGGAAGTGTTAAACATTACATTAAGTGAAGTAAGCCAGTGTTCGAAAAAAAAATACTGTACATTCTTTTATATATGGACCTAATTCTTGTTTCTAATTCTTGTATTTGTAGTAGTGTGTGTAGATATCAAGAAACTAGCAAGAGGGCTAAGAAGACTGAGGAGAGTCCTTAGAGGAGAGACTACGGAGGATAATGCAAGGCATGTGATTTGAAATTAGAGAGGAAAACACTAGGGAAAGAAGGGCACAGATGGTCAGTAGGGCACAGAGATCAGGGTGAAGCATATGAGGAGAGGCAATCACCCAAAACTAAGTATGTAGGAAAATTCTCTAAGGAAATCTGTTCTTCACTATGCTAATTTAAAGACTGGAGAGACTCATAGCTGTTCAAGCTGGTGTAAATAACAAAGTGTTGATTGTCCAGCACTAAAGGACATTTTCCTCTAAGACTCCCAAAACATCTTGAAGAGGGAACAGAAAGAATTTAGGAGCCAGACGATAAGAAGAAGAGCATCAAAGCATCATCTTTTGTTCATGACCCAACTATTGCAATCCTCAACTCACAGCAGAGGTTATTGCCTGCACTGGTCTTACAAGATGGGATTATCAATAGGCATGGATGGGGCAGGCTCACAGGGCTCTGCCCTTTAATGCTGAATCAATAGGCTACTGATATGTGGCTAAAAGAATTAGAGTTATTGTCTTCTGTTGTCCATAGACTGATGGGCCCAGACAACCCTGGTTAAGCTCACTGGGCCACCACCACCAAAAAAAAAAAAAAAAAAAAAACCCAAAAAAACGGACAAGTGTGTATAGGGAGCAGATGGGGCTGAAAAGTAGGAGGGAAATAAAGAGAGGGTAAAAGTAATCAGACTATACACACATGAAATTTTCAAACAACAAATTAATTCATAAAAACTTAAAGCTGAAGGAAATAACAAACAACAGAAACAAAAGTGATAAGCCAAGCAGTGTGATTTATACATATAATTTCTGAATTCAGAAGACAGAGCCAGAGGAGCTTGGGATCAGAGACTATGCCCAAAACACAGGAAGAACATATCACAAAAAAAAGAAAGGAAAGAGAAATAAATAAATACATAAAATGTATTTATGTATTTTGACTAAGATAATTTACTTCTACAAAGACAACACATTTACTTTTTTTCATAAAAAATAAAAGTCTTTAACAAATAAAAACAAAAGATAAAATCAAGCTATGTGTGAGCTATAGAATAATATTACTAATTGTCCTTATTAAATAATGAAAACCATGTTAAGATGACTTTTATTATTTAAGTTATATATTTGGATGGTAGACAAATACTTGTGTGAATGTTTACTTTGAAAGATGATGCACATGTAAAAAACAAAATAAACTTCAAGGGGAGATAGAATTAAACAATAAATATGAAAAACAAGTCCCATTTGAGACGGATTAAAGAGATGACATTAAAAATACTCAGGTTGTTAAGACAGCTAGACAAAAATTTTAAATATTAGGATATTGAGCCATTCTCTCATCTTTCAAACAGAAAGATGCTATTGTTAACTCTTGCTTCAAGCTGTGCACGAACACAGAGAAAGATCCTTTCTGAAAACTTTCATCTATCAGATTTACACTCAGGACATCGTTCACACTAACCTGAGGTGAGCCATCAAAAAGGAGATTAAAGTCAGGGGAGAGCATAATACTAACCCAAAGAGCACTGCCAGCTTGAGCTGGACCATGCTAAAAGCAAAACCCAACAGGAACTCATCAGAAGATAAAAGGAACAAACAAAAAGCCTGTCCAATTTTCATTATATTTCCAAGAATTTGATATTGAAGGTCCAATCATCTATGTCTGCTACAATTATCTGTCTGTCTGTCTGTCTGTCTGTCTGTCTATCTATCTATCTATCATCTATCTATCATCAATGTGTGTTTATATAGTCATATGCACATATAACACATTTCATTATTATTCTGTGGGCTTGCATGTGACTAAAATACTTGAAATTATAGACCTATATTCTGATATGTTTGTCAAGACTGGGATTATTATAGATATTTTACATGAATATTGGATTTCTAACATTTGAAGTGTGTTAAATGATTTAATACATGTACTACATTCAAAAGTGAACTAGTTATACAAACATATTTGATATTTTAATTAATGTTGTTTCTAGTATTTTAACTCTATTGAATTATGTGAGATATAACTAAAAATACATTCTGATTCATGCATGGTTGTGTATGCCTGTAAACTGCCTGATCCATGAGTTTGAGGTTAGCCTGGATTGTAAAATGAAACTTCATTATACCTTCATTATATCATATTTATATATAATGCACACATATACATCTTTTTTCTTTGTTATATCTAGTTGTTCTCAAATACTATAAGCCCAACAAATACTTGAGTTGATTTAATATCCTATTGAAAAATAAGGCATCCTCTCCACACACAGAGATACTTGTGATTAGAAATACACATATTCTTTAACATAATTTTTGTCAAGAATATTTCCTCATTTGGAAATAAATGAGTTTAACTTATTAACTTACTAGTATGGCACTCCTAAAAAACTAAAAGTGTGGGGCTAGACAGATGGCTCTGTGGTTAAGATCACTGGGGCTCCTCTTCCAAAGGACCTAGGTTCAGTTCTACACACAGCGCAGGTAAACAACCACCTGTAATTCCAGTTCCAGGGAATCCAATACCCTCTTCTAGCCTTTGTCTGTGAACACTGAACTCACATTGATGCTTGTACAGACATATAAGCAGGTAACACAATCATGCATGTTAAAAACATTCTATATACAAAGCGGGAAAGACAAATACCTTGAAAACACATAGCCTCTTCCCTGGGAAAAACTGGAGCATGATTTTGGTGTGTCTCTCAAAATATAAAAGTAAGAGCAGGTTTATTGCTTATTATGCTAGAGGTAACCAGGGTGAGAGAATTTTTGAGAGCATGACATATGTGTCTGGGTTTGGGGGTGCACTTTTTTCTCACAGAGCTATTGTCATAGTCAGGGTTTCTATTGCTGTAAAGAGACACCATGACCATAGCAACTTTTATAAAGGAAAACATTCAATTGAGGTGGCAGCTAACAGTTTCAGAAGGTCAGTACATTATCATCACAGTAGGGAGCATGGTAGCTGGGAGTATGGCGACATGTAGGCAGACATGGTGCTGTAGAATTCTACCTTTTTATCCAAAGGATACATGAAGTCAACTGTCTCACTGGGTGTGGCTTGAGCACATATGAGCTCTCAAAGCTCATCTCTGCATTGACACATTTCTTCCAATAAGGCCACAACTCCTAATAGTGCCACTCCCTTTTGGGGACATTTTCTTTCAAACCACCACAGCTATAAAATGAAGTCTCCATAAAATGTGGGTACTGAGACAAAGGTATTGCTATCAGTAGGTCTTTGTTGTAGGACAACTGGGTACAAGGGAATATCATTCAGCAAGTCCTTGGGTACTGGGGCTGTTCTTGTGACCATATGTAAGACAGCACCTAAGATAGGCTTCAAAGACATGTTGTAGCCCCCAATCACTTCTATTGTTAGAGCAAATAAACTCTTGAACCCTAGGCATGTAAATGAACACATTTCCCATCACCTAACCACCATCTGCCTTAATGCACAAGCACTTAATACTCTGGGAGTAACTATAGACCAGCAAACCTGTCCCACAGAATGACAATTTCCCAGCTAAAGAACAGAATTTAAAGGATCATCAGAAAGGCGGTCATGTTGAGCAAATGGCAATGACTTCAGTACTGTGGTGTATCAGATTACTCACAGAAAGCATTTACTGCAGATCCTGAATCAACTGTTAAAGGACTATGGACATGTTTTGTTGAGTGTTTCTTAATAGAAATATTAGTGCAAGACAAGAAAACACAAAACCAAAAATCCTTCTAGGCAGATGGAAAGCAAGCTATGTAGAATTGCTTTGACCTTGTAGAACAGTTCAAGAAGGGTCCCTTAGTCACCTGATAAGGCACAAAGATAAGCAACAATTTGCTTTGCTTATAAACAATTTACAAAAAAATAATATAAGGAACAATTTGCTTATTCTATTTCTTTATAAATCAACTAATTTAACTCATCTGTTAAACACCCACTTTATGTAATTCATTGTCTACAAGGAGATAATGACAAACTAGATATTAGGTAGTGACAGATTGGAATAGAAATGGGAGAGAAAATGAGTTCACCTGTATGACAGGTTGAGGGCAGGCAATAGTTTATTAAATTAGAGATACTTTTTGTGGGTTACTTGCAGGCAACACCCAGATCCAGGAAAAGCCATAAATTGACACCACCTAGGAAAGGCCAGCATCTAAGAGAAAGTACCTGACATTCCAAACATACCAATTGTTAGATATGATCAGATAAGATCACCAGATGTCCCTGAGCAAAGCACACACCTATTCCCTTTCCCCGAGACAAATGTTAGTCAACCAGTGTCCTGAACCTTGGAAATCCCTACACCCCAACTTCTACTCAATGTTCTCAGATCATACCACTGCATTGGGCACACAAAGGGTCCAAACTCATGCTTGAATAAAGGCTCTTTGCTTTTGCATATGGATTCAGTCTTCTTGGTGGTCTTTGAGGGTCTCTGCAATCTGGGCATAACAATCTTCAATATGACTGAGTTTATACATGCTTAGTCTTACTTGTAACATGAATCTGACGTCTTTACAAGTAAAAACCAAAAGGATCTAAACTGGAAAAATATGACATTATACCCACTGGATTGGTAAGCAGCTGTACAGGTAGCAAAACCAAACCCATTGTAATTCATGAGAAAAGGGTGAGTAGCTTATTGCATCACAAACACAGGCCACTGAAAGGTCCTTCATTGTCTGTATGCTCATTTACCTTCAAGTTCTCCCTTTAAATAACATTAATTTTTCAGTGGTTGTTTCACACCAGGAAAAACTACAGCAAAAGGGAAAGGTGGCCAAAAAAGGGCTATTAGCACAGGCAGAGAAGGGCAGTGTGGTGATAAACTGTATACCTTAATAACATTTGCCTAAAGATCAGAGAACAAAGTAAGCCACTAGGTTAAACACAGAGGCCAGGCAGTGATGACACACACCTTCAATCCTTACATTCCAGAGGCAGAGGTCCCTCTGGATCTCTGTGAGTTCAAAGCCACCGTGGACTACTTGAGACTGATTCAGACTAGGAGAGAAACAGAGCCAGGCACTGGTGACACACACCTTTAATCTCAGTACCTGGGAATCACATGCCTTTAATCCCAGAGCTTGAGATCTCATACCTTTGCTTAGGAAGCACACAGGCCTTTAATCCCAGCACTAAGAAGGAAGTGATGGCTGGGCAGAGAAAGGTATATAATGCCTGAGGGGACAGGAACTGAAGCCTTTCAGGCTGAGGAGATAAGACATGGCAGTGGCTTGTTCCTTTGTCTCTCTGATCTTTCAGCATTTACCCCAATATCTGACTCTGGTTTTTCTGTTTTTTTTTTTTTTTTTTTTTTTTTTTTTTTTTTTTTTTAATAAGACCATTTTAGAATTGGTGCTACAGAGCAGTGTAAGAAAGGGTCCATGGGTATGAGGCTAGAGTAGAAAGGAAGTGAAAGGGGAAGTTGGTCTGGAGGTTATTAGCCTAGATCAAAGGAAGCTTTGTGATGAGAGGCACTCCAATACCATTGTTATTTTGAGGCTTACACAGTGGTTTGGGAAGAAAGGACCATCACCAGAGAAACAGAACGTCAGTCAACAATGGGTCCAAGACTAGCACTCAAGATACAGCTATTACTCAATAGATATCACAGGTCACTATTAGAAATAAAACACTACCTAGTACAGTTTATTTGTTTTTTAACCTTATTCTGAAAGCCAAAATAATTTGTGTTTATAAAATCAAATTTGGTAATTTTGAAAGGTAAATTATATTTATAAATCAATTTGCATTTCTACATATAAGTAAGACAATTTTACTAGTAATATGTTTTGTTTATTTTATGATACCCTTATTAACTTAGAAGACACTTTATAGTTTATTAAATGCAGACTCTAGAAAAAGTTTTAAATAACTAATTATTCTTTTAGTATGCCTGCCTTTTTGCAGTAACTGAGCACTTATCTCATCAATTTAGAAATGGCAGTAACGCACTTAAGACAGAGAGAAAAGTCAGACATGGAGAAGAAGCAGGCTGCTCCTCTCCAGTAAAGCTTGGATTTTTGAAATTTAAATGCTATGTGATCAGTCTCCACTAGGATCCATAGTGGACTATTTTCTTATGCAAATGGGGACAAGCAAGGAGGCTTATTTTCTTTCCCATCTCCCTATTTAGGCTTTTCATTCATCTCTGCCAGGGAAAACAAATATGGAGTCACCTGTGATGTTAGTCATCCAGATTCAATTCAGAGCAACAGTAGAGGAGGCCCTACCTAAAGCCTTCTCCTTCCCTCCCTTAGGAAAGGTGGGCATTCAGCTTCTTTAGAGCCAACTGGCATTCTAACCTCAGCTTTCTACCTAGCATCTCTCAGAGGGCCTGGCTAGTGTGACATCTCTCAAGACAACTCTAACAGACAGCCCCAAAATAGCGTATTAAATTGTGTCACATTGGCATTGCTGTAGGGTGCACTTAAAGCATTTTGGTGGCAGGTGGGAGGAAGCCTTGAACCTACAGAACAGCTATGCCATCCTGTTGCCTGTACCTCTTGTCAGATCAGAAAGGGGTGTCATGATAGTCTTGCTGTCTTCACTGTCTGCTGTCATCAGAACGTGGAATAACCCCAAATAATTTTATTACTCAGATGTGGTGATGTTCACCAAGAACAACCTCTTGGCTTACCTGTAGTTGTCATTTTATTGACAATAGCAAATTAAAACCAAGTGGCAAATTTCCAGAACGGTGATGAGGTTTTTCAAAAGGATTAAAACTACTTAAAATTTCTTGAGAATAATATATATTCATCCAAAGTTATTAGCCATGAGTTGATTAAAGATTAAAATATCCAAGACATGTTATTCCAAGATCTAGTAAAAAAAAAAAAAGTCACAAGGCATTCAATGCTTTCTAAATCAAAGTGGCCAGCCCCACACAGCGGCATGCAGTTACGTATAATATAATAAATCTGAGTTGTTTCTTGTTTTATTAGTGTTAGGTCAGATTTTATGTTCACTAAGGTGATAAAGTACTTAACTGATTTCTCTAAGATAGAAAATAAGAAAGAAATGAGGAAAACATATAACAACTCTGATATTCAGACGATATGATGTAAATTCAAATTCTTTTCCATATAATGGCTTATTATTTTAAAACTTGCTTAGAGGGGTAGGTTGTTGATGCCTGAATTTAAGTAGAGAAAGCAGAAATTATCATCCTTCAGTGCCATCTTCTCCAGATGTTCTCATGGTAAGGATAAGGTAATAGATTTTAATTCTCGAGAACAGGATATCCAACCAATTCATTCCTCCATTCATACACACAGACCGTGTTGGGAACAGCTCCAGTGCCTGAATCTCTGTCACAGAAAACCCTCTGTAGCATTTCAACTTACAGCTGTGCTACGAGCTAAGAGCTGAGCATTTTAACTCTCACAGATTTCATTTACAAGTCTCAAGAGAAGTCAGTCTACAGTGTATCATTCCAACTGGAGATAACTCTTAATGTAAATGGATACCTCCAATAAAGTGTTTCTGTCTGCCTGGAGCAATTAATAATAATTTGCAGAAGTCTATTGAAAACATTTTCGTATTTCCAACAAAATGATAGTGTATTGATTTCATTCTGCTTCCCGAGCTGTATCACTAACAGGAATTTGCAAGGGAAAGTCCACAAGCCACAGGCAAGCAAGAGCTCAGAAAGACAAGGAAGACAGAAACCACAAACACAAACACATTCATTCCACTTCCCTCTTCAGTGATGGGAAGTGTTGGTTTTCACAAATGCTTCAATTTGTATAATCTAGAGACTACAAGATGTTCTTTTTGTGTGTGTGTGTGGATTTGTTACAGCAAAAAAAGCTTTAGCCTCTTTCAAAACAATAGATTCAACAAATTATAATGTACATGTAGACATATCAGATTGTAAAATGAGGTGAATTTTATAAGTCCATTGAGGAATAATATTAAATATTTGTTCATGACAAAAACTTCATTTATAAATGGCCAAATTTAAAAATTTCCAAATAGACAGTGGACGACTATAACCTAGATAAATAAAGGAGCATGTCAAATGGAGGCTAGTTAATACAGACAGATTGATAGAGGATAGATAGAAAGACAGGAAGATAGATGATAGGTAAGATGGTTAATAGATGAATGATGACATGTATTGATAGATAACAGATGGATGAAAGACAACACATGAAGTATATATAAGAGATGATAATCACTGACAGATACATGATATGTAGATGAGAATGGATATATTAGATAGATGATACATAAGAGATAGGTAGATAAATGATAAAGACAGAATATACATAATAAAGAAATGAAAAATGTCTTGGAAGTAGATGATAAATTAGATGAACGATGGATGACAAATGTATAATAGATGACAGATGGATAAATTGATATATATTCTCTTTTAGAATGCCTGAAGTTCTTTAATATTAAGAATAATCCACATGCAATTACATAATGTACTATATATATATTTGTGTGTGTGTGTGAGAGTGCTTATATATCCCTTTATTAATCAACTATAAATATAAATACAGGATGGAAAGAAAGAACATGAGTTTTTAGTCACCTGTAACAAGCTTCAAGCTCTCTCAAAGATAAGCACTGGTTCTCAGAGTGATATCTGTGCTGTTCTTCAAAATGGTTCTATAGTGCTCAGGATGAAATCCTGACCTATAAGTGGATCTTTTCTTTCATTTTACTGTTAATAGAAAAGATTCAGAAGGTGGATAAATTCTTCATGGTACTTTATTGCAAGTAAAAATAAAAATGCAAAGGTACTCCTCTTTACAACTTGCAGTCATTGTGATACATGGATCCAAATGTCAAGAATGTATTCCTTTTATGAAATGTTTATGAAGAAATCCATGATCTCTTCTCTACCCAGCCACAGTCTATAGTCTGTATATCACAGAGGAAATGAATGGGATGTCTAAAGTCTTGCTTTTAATAATCAACCCAGTGGATTCAACCTTTTGACAATGTTTTAAGTCTTTGTAATCTACAATGTGCATGCTCAAATACCAGGCATTTTAATTACCAAAATGGAATCTCAAAAAAACCAAAAAACAAAAAAAGGGGGAAAAAAAGAAATATACTGATTTAAGTTATTTAGAGTGTTGTACTCAACCACATTCATAGCTCTCAGGGCACAAGTCAGATATGTCCTAAGGCTTCCAGACCCAAACTAGATGCTTAGCAAAATAACTGTAGCCTAGTGGTTTAAATATATATTAAAAATGCAGTGTTTGCAAGTATGCAAACAAGTTGCAAAACAAAACAACAATAACAACAACAACAAAAACCAAGACACCAGAATGTTATTGCTACACCAAGTAGATTTTAACAATTCTCTAAACAACTGGTCAGTCACAAAAACATAAGCATATGCCAATATAATGCTGCATGAAAACAAAGGCAAATTCCATAAAAGGAGATTCAATAAAGAAGCATAGTCTCCAATAAGAGACTAAGGCAGGGAGACCCTGATTTTCTAAAAGATAGCAATAGAATTTTCTTTAGGCATCAGTCAACTACAAGGTTGAAAAAATTGTTCTATATAGAAAGAATGTTGTGGTACATCAATTTTCATTCCTTGTTTTTTCTTACTCTTAGAAAACATTAATGTAAACCTACCCTCTAAAAACACACATAATGGCACTGTTCTTTTTTTTTCTCAATAATATTTTCTTTAGGTTTTAAAAATTAAATATTTTTGGAAGGCTTTCCTCAGTCCAAGGTTTAATTTTTTTCATTCTTTTAACATGTTTTTTTTTTTTTAAAGAAAAGTGCTTACATTTATTAATATCCAAGTTATCAATATCTTCATTCAGGAATCATGTTTTGTGATTGTATTCAAGAAATTTATCCTAATCTTGGTGCTGGAGAGATGGCTCAGTGGTTAAGAACACTATCAGTTCTTCCAGATGACCTGAGTTCAATCCCACAGCACCCAAATGGTGGTTCACAATGTCCCCTTATCCTCAGTTCCAGGGGATCGTACACCCCTGTTAGATGGCAAAACAGCCACATACATAAAATAAATTAATAATGAAAAGAAACTGGGCTGAATCCAAATAAAATCCTTCTATAATGATATTTTGTAGTAAATGTATGGTGCTATGGTTTTAAATTCTGTGAATTTATTTCTTGTCTGGTATGAGCTAAAGATCAGATTAGATTTCAGTATATATGTACTCATTTTCTCTAGCACTAATGTTTGAAAATCTAGTGAATGGATTAAAAAAAAACCCTGATATATGCAATAAAATAACATTCAGCAACAAAGAGAAAACTACTGTTTATATAACAACACATATGAACACTACTGTTTATATAACGACACATATAGTCACAGAAATAAGTATTATAATTAAGCGGAGCATACTTCATATGAGCTCATTTACATAAAATTCTAAGGGTAAAAGTAGCCT
This sequence comes from Peromyscus maniculatus bairdii, assembly GCF_049852395.1. Classification (NCBI taxonomy): domain Eukaryota; kingdom Metazoa; phylum Chordata; class Mammalia; order Rodentia; family Cricetidae; genus Peromyscus; species Peromyscus maniculatus. Next base: position 97,455,218 of record NC_134853.1, read on the forward strand.
ACACTATAGAAAGAGGACCAATGATTGTCTGAAAAGTGTTTTGGGGTCCACACTATGACAGAGTCAGCATAGGAGGATCACAAGTATGATGAGGAGTAATCTAATTTATACAAACTTCAAACGTATTAAATGTCAGGTACCTCATCATTTATCAGTCCAACCTCGAAAAAGGTGCACATGTGTGTGTGTGTGTGTGTGTGTGTGTGTGTGTGTCTATCTGTCTGTCTGTCTGAAACAGTGTTCCAGTGCTGTGAAGCGACACCATGACCACAGCAACTCTTCTAAAAGAAAGCATTTGTAGTGGGGGTTTGCTTACAGTTTCAGAGATTTAGTCCATTATCATCATGGTGAAGAGCATGGCAACATACAGGAAAACATGGTGTTGGAGTAGTAGCTTAGAGTTCTACATCCAGATCTACAGGCATCAGGAAAAGAGAGCCACTGGGCCTGGCTTGTCTTTTGAAGCCCACTTCCAGTGACATACTTTCTCCAGCAAGACTGCATTTACTCCAACAAGGACACAGCTTCTAATCCATTTTAAGTAGTGCCAGTCCCTGATTACTAAGCATTTAAATATATGAGCCTATGGGGGCCATTCTTATTCAAACTACTTCAATATGCAATATAGATCATACATCTATGTTATACATACCATAATTATTTCAATAGATCATCTTTAATTAAAAGTTAACAGTCAACCAGACCTGACTGCTGAAGCCTGTTATTCTAGTTACTCTCTAAAGGCTGAGACAAGTGAGTACCCAGCACCAGCCTTACCTGGGAGATAGAGTATATTCAGGATCAATTGGGGTAACTTTGTTAGAATTCATGTCAAAATCAAAGATAAGACTTGGTCTAGGGGGATTAGCTAATTGGTAGAAAGCTTGACAAGCATGCATCAGACCTTATGTTCTATTCTCTGATCTTCAAAACTCAAACAAAAGTTTAACATTCCAGTTATATCACATTGTTCCTGATGAAGCAAGACTATCTAGAAAAATTCATTTATCCAAGTAAGTATGTAGATATGTTGGTTGTTATGTATTTGATTATTAGAGGAGGAGGGTGGCAATGTTTTATTTAAAAAATAATATAAATACCCATTAACCAACTAAACACACTTATTTTAATATTCTAGCAATACTCTTAAAAAAGTTGAAAGATGTCATGAGGTTAGCAAAATTCCTATCTAAAAGATCAGTGTCTTCACTGTACAAATATATTCCAATGAAAGTAATTATAAAGTTACTTAAAAACATTGAAATAAAACCACAGTAACATAGAAAGATAATACTATGACAATAAATCTGTCCCCTTCCAGTAGAACTGTGAGGTAGCCACAGTGGGCATGAGCACAAAAAACAAAAAAACAACAAAAAACAAAAATACAGTGAGGTGAATGTGGAAGAAGTTGGAGGGGTTATTCTGAGAGATTCCAGTTAGATGCTATCTGCACAATGAATATTCATGTTCATGTTCATCACTGGCTGTGTGAAAAGTGTCTTTTCCCTGAAAGGGTGATGCCTACCATTTTCCTGTGAGAATTACATGTGGTCATTTAGCAGGCTATGAATTCATTACCTGCTAAAAGGACATTCATCATCTTAAGCAACATTCATAGCTGCATGTTTTGTTAGATGTGGATGTGAGAGTTCCCAGCATAGACAATCTTCACAGAAACACATGTCCCTAGGATGTTTCCTCTCCCAGCACTGTATACATTAAATATAAATGGATACAAATGTGTTTGTTAATATTTTAAAAACTGTGACTATCTTGCTTGACATCACAATACTATAAAGGAAGATCTAGCCACAAAAAGGAGAATAAGCAAAGAAAAAGACCTAACATTTTATGTGTCAATAATTACAAATTTAAACTTGTAAATACATACGTTTGAAAATACTTCAGATTTCTGTGAAAATTTCATTGTACAGAATATAAAATGAATACCTTAAATAATAGGGAGATTTACTAATCAATGTTTAATTATAAATAATACTAAGGAAAAATATGAACCTCTGGAAACCAATGTATATTACAAAAATAGAAAGCCACAGGCAGCTGCTGTTTGCACAGAGAGGAAAAAACAAAACAAAACACAAAACAAACCTAATAAAAAGCAAAAACAAACTTTTTGAAACTTCAGGTGCCTTAGGACTGATTACTTGTGAAGGATGATAGATCAAGTGTGTTAAGATTATAAACTGAAGATTCCAGGCAAGCTGCCCTAGAATAAAATCAACAGTGCAAGAAGAATGGTAAATGCTTCCTCTGAAAAGAAATACATGGGATGCAAACTGAGTGTAACAGGCTTGATTCACAGGCCAGCACAGACTCACTGGCAGAGGCAGTTCTGTTTTGTTTCTTATTTTTCTCTTGTACCTGCTACTGAAGACATCTGAAGTGGGTGCAGGGCTGGGAAAACTCCTTACTCTGGTTTTGGTTCTGACCATACCAATTTTGAATTCTGTGCCAAATAAAAATATCTTTGGACTTTTGCATCTCTCAGAATGCCTGTTTGCAAAGTCTGGATGACTCCACCCAAATGCTATCTTCCTTAACTAATCTTTGCAGGTTTTGGGTTTTCCTAGTCATAAGTAATGTATCCCTTATCTAAACTACAATAGCACATCAGTGACATAACAAGAATATTTCACATTGGAGCAAGAAACATTAGCAGGGGAAAATGTGACAAAACAACGAAGGAGGGTTGAAGGAATGATTTAGATGTGACTCCCTCGTGCAGACTTCAAAGCTCTTCTTACTTTCTATTCCTTCTATAACAAAGATGATGGTACTAATCTATAGCCTGTTCCCTACATAAAGGTTACTTAGGACACAGTTAGGGAATCACCCACTTAAGTCGTCATCATCATCATTATCATCATCATCATCATCATCTTCCTATACATCTTGCCATTCCCAGTTTCACGGGAATGAGGCGCTAGCCCACATGCTTCCACAATGCCATAGGACATTTTATGCTTCATTTAGGAAATTGCAACTTTGTGGTCTAAGAAAGCCATTTGTTCCACTGCTGAGAGAGCACTGAGGAAAAGATGACAGCATTGAGTCCAGTATTCTTTTAGGCACTGGAATCATGGTGTTGCTTGGTGTTTTTTGAGTGAATATATTTGTATTCATGTGCAATTTCCAATGGAAATACGAGTTCTTTGATGTCAAGAAACTCCTAATATGTTTAGTACACAGAAAGTATTTAAAATGCCTTACCAGTGAACGGATGACTCACCCAACATTTAGGCTAGCAGTAATCACAGATATTTTCCATGTAACTTCCCCTCTTTCACAAATGAGGTCTGATGACCAAGCTAATTAAGTTCGCTTATTCATGAGCTTGCAGATTTTAGAGTTCATTTTAGGACACTGTGATAGTTTTTAATGTGTGATTCCATGAATTAATCCTTTCTGAAGACTAAGAAAGGATTGCCATGTCATTCTGAGTAGATATTTACACGTGGGACCTCTTCTCCATTGAAATTTGATAAAATATTGTATTAGATTCTCGCAGTATGTGTGAAGGGCTAATAGTCACAGGCAAAATATTAAAATTGAATCAGAAACATATTATGCTTGAAACATTATAATTGAATCAATGAATTTTTAATTCAACAGATTGTTTATTCAGCAAAATCTATCACATTCAAGTGTACTGTGTATTATGGAGGTGCTGCATTATGGTGGATGAATGGCATTTATTAGCACCTTAGGGAGGACTTGGATACTGCAATCTGAAAGATACTAAAGTAGAATTCCCTCAGGGATGCCATGAATACTGTAAAGTCTTTTTTCCCTCCTTCCTTCCTTCCTTCCTTCCTTCCTTCCTTCCTTCCTTCCTTCCTTCCTTCCTTCCTTCCTTCCTCCCTCCCTCCCTCCCTCCCTCCCTCCCTTCCTTCCTTCCTGTTAACTTACTTAGAGGTCTCATGGCAGCCACACACACAGCACCTATTAACATCAAAGAACCTCCATCTCCCTGCACCCCTGCATTCCTGCCACTCTGAAACTGCCTGAAAAGAAAATGGTGGTTATACTACTAGAGATACCTGCCACTAAGCAGGTTTTGAATTACATGGTTTTAAAAGGAAGATTCTTCACCTTTGGGAAACACAAATGAGAGAACATATCAGATAATTCTCTACCTGTATAAAGAAAGAATAAGGTCAAAGCAATATGTCTCTAAGAGGCATGACTTTTTGTTCCTCTATTAACCTAGATTAACTTCAGCTTGTTCACAATCACATCACTAATTCTAATGACTTTTGCACCAAAGGCAAACTTCTAGTATAAATCTGACTTCTCTTGTGTGTTTTCTTTCAAAAGCACAAGAGGCTCAATTTTCTATAGGATGAAAAGCCATTCAAAGCAAACCTTTATAACTGTTAATGTAAATTCTAGGAGCTGTTCAAATATGTTAACATTTAGCTACTGTCCCATATATTTTGTCATGTTATTACATGAGCATCATTCCATTAACATACTCAGATGTGTTCCCAAAATTTGCTTAAAACATGTCTCATCCTGTGTGTCAGCACTGTTTGACCCTCCCTATGAGAAAATCTTATTCATTTATTCAGAAGCGTCTCCTACCTAGATGCACTCAACTATAGAAACTTCACTTTAACTCACACAGGTAAAACTCTCTAGGTTTCCTCTTAAAAGAGGACTTGGGATCTGCTACCGGACCAAGCCTTCATTCTTCCAGAAGACTACGCTATAATTATGCAATAATAGCAATATATGCAGAAGGGGGTCCACAGTGTTCATCAAACTACATTAGGCAGGCAGACACACTCCCACCTACTTAACATTACAACATGTAGGAATAAAAATAAAAAGCCTGCAGCCTTCAGCAGTAGAAAGACAGAGGGGTGAGGTTATCAGAGTCTGCTTTAGAACACTTCTGTCTCTTTAAGTAAGAAAACCTAGAAACTAATCCCTCCAATTATCACAAATTTCACTTCCCCTCAGAAATTGGTCTGTCTACAGTTTTCTTCATCTGGTAATAATTTATTTTCAAAAGATGAAAATTAAAAAGAATCACACCTTACAATTTGGCTAGCTCCATCTTTTTTTTCATTTATTTAAAGTGAGCAGCCATAACATAGCCTTGAAAAACAGATTTTAAAACTTTCAATACTTAAAGAAGATTCCCTGAAAAGAAATCTCAAGCATGTCCTCTATCAAATGAAAATTTTTAAGAAAGATCTTAATTTTAAGTTGCTTACTAATTAAAAGTTCTGAAAATTATTTTTGGAACTTGATTTATAAAATCAGCATGAAACTACAAAACAGAATATTTAGATATTTTCTAATATTTAAAGAAAGTTACAGATTTGGGAAACAGCAAGAGACAGAACTTTGTACTTATTTTAACACAAGAAAGACTGCCTATACTGTGTTTTTTCAGGGTAAGTCTTTTCTTTCTTTCTTTCTTTCTTTCTTTCTTTCTTTCTTTCTTTCTTTCTTTCTTTCTTTCTTTCTTTCTTTCTTTCTTTCTTTCTTTCTTCCTTCCTTCCTTCCTTCCTTCCTTCCTTCCTTCCTTCCTTCCTTCTTTCGTTCTTTCGTTCTTTCTCTCTTTTCCTCCTCCTCTTTTTAAGACAGGGTTTCTCTGTGTAGCCCTGGCTGTCCTGGAACTCACTTTGTGGACTAAGATGGCCTTGAACTCAAAAACTCACCTACCTATGCCTCAAGTGCTGAGATTAAAGTTGTGCACCACTATGCCCCAGCGCTGGTTTCCTCTTATTAAGGGAACCTTCCATTTGCAAATTCTTTTCTATCTGGGATGGGTCTATTTCAGGAAAAAATAGGGCTACTCCTTGCAAATGGCCAAAGTTTAGTGCCACATTCCTCGTCCCTGCTGTAGGATGATGCTTTTGTACACTGGTTTAATATAATGCTGATTGGCAAGTGGCCAGGCAGGAAATACAGCCAGGCAAGCAGATGGGGAGAATTCTGGGAAGAGGAAGAACAGAGTCAGGAGTTGCCAGCCAGAAACAGAGGAAGCAAGATTTGAAGGCAGAACTGAGAAAAGGTACCAAGCCACGTGGCTAAACAAAAATAAGAATTATGGGTTAATTTAAGTGTAAGAGCTAGTCAGTAATGAGCTAATGGCCATGTAGTTTGTAATTAATATAAGCCTCTCTGTGTTTATTTGGTTTTGAGAGGCTGCGGGACCAGGCAAGACACAGGAAAACTCCAACTACATGTCCCTGCATGCAAACACCTGCATCAGCACAAAACCATAGTTTACTTTTTATTAATGCAAACTCACTGTACATAGGAATGTACACGCCATACCTTTCACACACACACCATGTCTTTTATCCATATCCTTTGACTTTTGTACATACCCCACGACTTTTACCTTAGTTTTAACAGATCAACAAATTTTTATGAGATCATATAAAAATCAATCTTTCCATTAACAGCTGTCCTTTAAAAGTTGTACCATTGATAACAAGCAATATATAATGATCCTGCAAAATGCCTGTAAAACAAAACAGACTAACTAACAAAACCAATTCAGACCGTACTTGCCTGATATTTAGGACTTCTAGGCACAATCACTAGTTCTTTACAAAAAACCAACCAAAAGCAAAAAATACTACTTAACTCCAAAATCAACTTTAAATGAGGATAAATTTGACAGAGGGCTGGAAAGCAAGACCCAAATATCACAAGTGATTAGGACAGCAGTGTGCATTTACTAAGGTGTATCAGGAAGTACAGCACAGACCTGGCAATATGTTATGGACTAAGCAATGGTCTTCAGCAAATGGCTCTGCTGAACCACAGAGAATCTTCCAGATGCCCTGGGAGCTGCCACTATGGGGCATGCTCCTCAGCAGAAGGCCTCTAGCCTCATGCCTTCTCTCTCCCTCATCATAGGCCCGATGGTTTGCTGTGGGATGGCCTGTATGCCAAATTACTCTGATTGGTCAATAAATAAAACACTGATTGGCCAGTGGCTAGGCAGGAAGTATAGGCAGGGCTAACAGAGAGGAGAAAAGAAAGAACAGGAAGGCAGAAGGAGACACTGCCAGCCGCCGCCGTGACAAGCAGCATGTGAAGATGCCAGTAAGCCATGAGCCACGTGGCAAGGTATAGATTTATGGAAATTGATTAATTTAAGCTATAAAAACAGTTAGCAAGAAGCCTGCCATGGCCATACCATTTGTAAACATAAGTCTCTGTGTTTACTTGGTTGGGTCTGAGCGGCTATGGGACTGGCGAGTGACAGAGATTTGTCCTGACTGTGGGCAAGGCAGGAAAATTCTAGCTACAAAAAAGTAGTTTTTGCCTACTTATCTACTGGGCTTCCATTTGTACTATAGGCAGTTTTTTAATTTAACAAAATCAAGCCATATACAACACATAACTTTGTTGCCCCACTCATAAGGAGCCATGCAAGTCCCACATGAAGCATACACATAGCCAATGATCTGCACAACACTTTGTGAGGAACTGTTTCCTTTACCTTTATGACTTTATGAAAATAAGCTAGAATTAAAATTCAGGCATTAATGACAGAGATGTACAGGTCAATACTGTTCACAAATGAAAGTGAAGGGTCAGAGAAATGGCTCATACATAAAAGTGCTTGCCAACAAGCCAGATGATCTGGGATTGATCCCAGAACCTACACAGTAGAGGAAGATAATTGATTCCTGCCATTTGTCAGCTGAGCTCCACATGCACACACTCATGTACACACACACTCAAAATGAATAGATGAATGAATAAATAAATGTAAATTTAAAAAAATTTAAGATGAAAATGGATAGTTAAGCACTAAGAATAAACAATATGTGGGAGAAATATAGCATACAAAAGGTTGTTTAAAAGATAAGTTTAGAGATTTTACAAGGATTTTGAAAAATCCCATGTAGTCAAACTGAATATCTGCTGACACTACATATTTACAGGGGTAAATGATGGAGATGATGGACAGCTCAACAAATACAATAAGAGAGGAACAGACAACATCTTTTTGTCCCCTCACTCTCTCTTTCTCATTGTTTTTTAGTTGTTTTTTTTTGTTTGTTTGTTTTTGTTTTGGTCACAATTTTTGCAAAAAAGCCATAACTTGAATACAGTGTGTCCACAAATTTCATCATGACACAGCAGCTGGGCCTGTGTGAAGCCCTTCTCAACAGCGTACTCCACCAGAGAAGCAACAATGAGAAGCTGATGTCCTAGAGTATAACTAAGGCCACTGCCACAGGGCTAAAGGGACACACCAGGGTATGACAGAGGCCTGAGTATCTCCAACCAAGGACTGTGTACTATGGAACCAGAGTAGAATGGGTGCCTGTGTACTATGGAATTGAAAATAAAACATGGACCACAAATTAAAACACAACTCAGGAAAAACAACAACAACAACTCATTTCCCAACTCCTTATTATCAAAAGGACATAGCCTTGAGAACACCTCAGGAGAAAATATTCATATATCAACAGATCCTGGATATATCATATCCCAGGATCAAGTGTACACGCTTCCATCTTCCTGAGCAATGTAATGCTGTTACAAGAATCTGTTTTTCTTGCTGAAAATTCAACGCAAAATTTTTATGATTTATTTTAAGTCATTATTTTTAAATTAAAAGACATATAAAAATAAATTTTGTTCTGGAAAGAAGGCTCAGAGGTTAAGAGCACTTACTTCTCTTGCAGAAGACTTAAGTTCAGTTCCCGGCATCCACATTGGAACTCAAAACTGCATGAGTTCCAGTTCCAGGGGAATCCAGTACCCTCTAGACACATCACACAGGCACACACACATACACCAAAATAAAAATAAATTGGCCTATCAAAATCGAATTATGTGAAGAATATTATTTTAAAACCTTTTTGGAATTATTTTTAAAATATGTTTCCACAGCTGGGCATGGTACCCATGCCTTTAATCTCAATACCAAGAGGCAGTGGCAGCCAGATCTCTGTGAGTTCAAGGTCAACCTAATGTATATAATGAGTTCCGAGACAACCAGGGCTATGTAGAGAGAATAAATAAATAAATAAATAAATAAATAAATAAATAAATGGATAAATAAATAAAGCTTGTTCCCAAAACAAACAAACATTCAAATAAACAAAACAAATAAAAACAAATGAATGTTTCATTTAAAAATACCTGAAAAATAAATAATTTTAAGAGCACTACCACTGAAACATCATTCCATTTCAACAAGTAATATTGACAACCTTAAATAGCTAATTTGAGAATGGATCTTACTTTTAAAATGAATGAGAGTAAAACAAAACAAATAAAAAACAGATTGTAGCCGGGCGTTGGTGGCACATGCCTTTAATCCCAGCACTCGGGAGGTAGAGGCAGGCTGATCTCTGTGACTTCAAGGCCAGCCTGGGCTACCAAGTGAGTTCCAGAAAAGGCGCAAAACTACACAGAAAAACCCTGTCTCGAAGAAAAAAAAAAAAAAAGCAGACTGTATCAATATTGAGTCCTAAGGACCAAACCTATATCAATGAAGAAAGGTAAATTTGACATGTGAACCAAAGCGTTTTAAGGATCTTAGGTCTTGTTTAATAATACAAGAAAAGTTACAGAGTTCATTTGTATATTACATGTAAAAGTCCTGTTTGGGATTTTCTTTTGTCTGAAGGTTGTCAACTGCTCATCTGGTAAGAAATATTTTAGACTTTTAATTTTTTTTTTTCAGATTTTAGAATATCTGCATGTACAGAATACAGAGTGCCTTCAGGACATGACTCAGACATAAATACAAAACATACTGTTATTTCAAGTACACCAGATACAATATCAAAGTATTTTGCAAAATATTTTAATAACCATGTGCATTCAACAAAATGTATGCATCTTAGCAGAAGAGTTAGGAGTGTCTTTCTCCCCCTGCGTGCTTGAGTCAACAGAATGCTGTGCACCTGGGTTTGACCTGACCTATCCCAAGAGAGGTCAGATTTGAAATTTTTTAGAAGTTTTGCATTGTGCGGACATTTTGGATACTGAATTTTCAAAGTGGAGATGTTTGACCTCTATTAGAATATGAACAACCCCAAGGCAGGCCTTATAAGGGACAGAGCTTCCTCTTCCTGGCATTCTCACCTGGGGGGTGGGGGGGTCAGTGCTGCATGTCTGCACAGGTGTTGGTGCTGCATTTGTGCAGAGACAGCAGGGCAGCTGTCTTTTCCTCAGAAGTCACTGTGTTTCAAAAGCTGAACTAGAATCCTTCCCACATTACTGCTTAACGCCCAAAAGAACTCAGGTGTCAGGTATTTTGTACCCTGAGGGGAAGTAAAGCACTGGAAGAGAGACAAGGAGGAGGGAGCCATTTCAAGTCGCAGGAAATTGTACTCATGAGGAAATTAAGAGAGAAAATGGCAGGTGCGTCCCTGACAGACCCAGCAGAGGCAGTCTGTGTTACATTACAGACCTTATAAATACATTAAAACAAGCCTAGAGCGGGGTGGTGGTGGTACATACCTTTAATCCCAGCACCCAGGAGGCAGAGCCAAGTGGATCTCTGTGAGTTCAAGGTCAGCCTGGTCTACAGAGCAAGATCCAGGACAGGCACGAAAGCTACACAGAGAAACCCTGCCTTGAAAAAAACAAACAAACAAACAAACAAACAAACCAAAAAAAAAAAACTAGCTTAGAAAGGTAAAGGACAAGTTACTAACTAGAAACCTGATGGACAATCCACATTGCACAGAGAAGTGTGAGACTGTGAATACATAGCCACCCAGGTAGGCAGTAATTATCAAGAATGAGACACTTTGAATAGTGCATTGAAACTAAATACTGGAAAAAGAGAGCCACATGTTAGAGTACATTCTGCATACAAAGGAAGCAAATTTAGGTATCCACATTCTTGTACCATAATCCCGATAAGGAGGTGTATCAAGTGAAATTATTAATTAATATTGTCTTATTTGTTTGTTTTTGGAGCAGGGTATAATTCCACATCCCAGGCTGACCTTGGACTCGTGGTGATTCTCCTGACTCAGCCTACTACGTCCTGAGATTACAGGTGGAAGCCAAACAAATGCTGTTAGTTTTTAAGTAATAACAATTTATTTGGCTTAGTTATAAAATATCCCATAGGGAAAAGAGAACCTTTATCTTTTCTCACTTCAAAATCATAACTAACATAATGCATGACCCATTTTCTTTTCAGCACTGGTACTCAAGAGTTCTGCTCATATCATACAGAACATTTCCCTGTGTTATACAGTGAATTGTTAGCAAGAAAAACAAACAAAAATCAACTTTGTGCTCAGTGAAGTTTTAGTGGAAATGCTCTCCCAGCTGCCTGGATGAATATCTCTTCAATTCAATGTAGCATTCTGTGAGCACGGCACCACTTTCTATCCTCAAAACCTGTCTATCCCCTTAGAGCTGCAGCAATATGTGAATGAGGATTGTTAATAGTAATGGTGATAATAAATACACTATCCTTATTTATTATGTTTCAATAACAACTTTGCCATGACACCAATGCTTTCAAAATCAGTTGTCTTCAAAATCAAATTGTAAGACAAATAAGCTATCATCTTCTATAAAGTTGTTTAAATATTTCTAAAGTAGCAACTTTAATAATGATTAATGAGTAAAATAAGCACCTCCATTCCTTTTAACCAACCAACTAACAAACAAAAAGATTTTCAGTAGTTATACACAGAGAGAAACACGGTCTTGCTAAAATGTGCTGTTATAAGTATGGGAATAAATACACTTAAGGAAAGTGGGTTTTATAATAATAAAAAATGTTGCTTTCTTACCAATGACTGCCCGTGAGGCATATTCTTAGGTCGACTTTTGTACTGTGACTATTTGTCAAAACTTGCTTCATCGTTTATAGTCTCAGAATCCTTTTCCTTTTAGCTCAATGTTTTGATGGAATCAATACAAATCTGCTCTTAAAATATCTGTCTCTGACCTGTGTTTGTTTTAAGCTGTGTCATTCATAATGGTGATGGATTGGTAATGCTATTCCTCTGTCTGCACAGAACACCGCAGTATAAAAAGCGCATATATTTTATGCCCAAGGTCAGGAGAAAATTAATGGATAAAGAGCCTGATAAAATGGAGTTGAAGCTGAATGAGCTGAGTGCGCTCTACAGGGTACAGCCCAGGCGGGCAGTATGAAGTCCATTACACTTAAACACTCTGGAAGCGTTCCAAAAGTGAAATCGTTTCCACAGGCTAACACATAAAAGCACTGAGCTGCATGCGGCTGCTGCAGAATGCCCAAGGGTAGGGACAGAGTGCTCCAGCACAAGTTTCTGTGGCATGTTCCATCTATCAACCTTTACCTTGAGCAATAACCCATTTGGTGTTTATCACTAGAGTTGAACAAGTTATGCTCTCTTGTCATTAGTAAACTTCACTTTTTGCTTTCCTACTAATCCACTGTTTGCTGCAACTCCATCTGGGAATGTGTAAGAATTCGCCATCTAGTCAGCAGTCATCAAGCTTGACAGCAAACACTACTTACTATCTCATTCCTCCAACCTCAGAAATCTTATCAGCAACAAGCAAAAAAGAGCAATATTTTTGTTTTTCTTTTTTCTTTCTTTCTTTTTTTTTAAGGAATAAAACCAAAACCCAACAGCTCCCAAAGGCACCTTCTCAGATCTGGCAGTCAGAATTCCCTCAACACCATCCCTGTAGACACAGCCTGTAACATCCGGCAAGAACAGGTGGAAATGCGCATTCTGCAGGGTCGAGCAACTCAACATCAATGAATTTCTTCCCACATTTTGCTGATAATCACAGTTTGGCAAATACTCATAATTTATTTGAAAACTTCAGTTTTAGGCTTAGAAAAACAATATTTACATACTCTGTAAGCCTTTGTTTTCTTTGTATTAAATGTAGTATTTGTCCACATAGTGCAGGTTTTACCTGTGTGAAGCTACATAAACTCCTTCTGGAGACTGTGGAAATTGTCTTTTTATCTCTGAGGGCATGCTCTGATAGCAGTCAATCAACAGGGAGCCGAATTCATCCAGAGGACAGAGAGAAGGAAGTTTCTGGGGACAGTTTTGGTCATGGTGTTTTTCAGGCTGATTACACGGCGAAAGAAAAAAAAAAAAACTATGAAATAACTGAGTAAATGGAACCAACACTAAGGCATAAAATGCTGACATAGAAATGAAAAAGCAGAATGAGTTAACTCCGAGCTTAAGGCCACAGTGTAAAGCACTTTTCTCCCTGTGGCTCGTGAAGGCTGTGGGTGGCATTCAGTGTGCCGCTGCATTCCCTGCAACAGGCAGCTTCTGAGTGCCTGTGAAAGTGGACTGCACAAAGGAGGTGGGGCTCTTACAAAAACCTTAATCTTTGTGCTTCTGCTTCTTTATTTGTAAAATTAAGGGTCAGAGTAAATGTCAAAGGGATCTTCCACAATAAAAATTTAAAAACAGAACTTCCAAAAAATTTGCTATGAAATTGTCCTAATACAAAATGTCCACGCTTTCTAATTTAAGATGGAGGTCTTTGCGTTTTTATAACACTACAGAGACAAGACTTTCTGCCTGAATCCATGTGGCACCTATACAGATTAAAGGACTCCAGGGAAACTGTGTTCACTTAGCAAAAAGCAATTAGGAAGAATTTGTAAGGAACTCAAACATATTTTCAAATGGTAATGGAAGGTTGAAACAAAAAAGTAATGATCTAAAGAATAAAGAAAAGAATTATTGCCAGACACCACAGAATGTTTTGCACATAGAATGAAGCCTTACAAGTATTCAGAGAGAAACTTGACTAATCTCATTAGCATTATTAATAGAAATGGATTAAAACCCAGCATGAAGACTGTGGAAGACTTTGTGAGTTACATGAGTCACTCTCTGGCTTGAAAATATAAGAGAATGTGTGTGTGTGTGTGTGTGTGTGTGTGTGTGTGTGTGTGTGTGTGTGTGTGTGTGTGTTATGTTTTCACTCTTTGAATAGTAATTTCCCATTATTTATAGAAATATTTTAAATGCCATAGTTATGAAACACCAACTTGCCAATATTGGCTTTCAGGTTTCTATTTTCATACTCAAGAGTTCCTCAAATATTTTCAAGGTCTCAACATTCTATTGCTATTATAAGCGCATGTCGTTATGTTACTATATATTTAACTCACTTTTTCAAAAATTAAAGTGATAAGAAAACAGCCAAGAAATAATTTAGAAACACCACACTACTTCAACAAGATGCATGGGAGCTATGAATCAGAAACACCCAGAGATGGATGCAACCATGCCCACAGCAGTCAGTACTCCCCAGTTCTCACCTCACTGTGCATGCAGGAAAAGCAGCTACATAAATACTATTCATATTAAAAGCAGCTTTCAAAAGAGACTTAATTTAATTTGGGGGGAATTGAAAACAGAACCGCCCTCAACCATGAACCATATTTCTAATCTTTTTTGCATTTGTCTTTTTCTCTTCCTCTGTTCACAGCGAGGAAATGACACCAGTTCTCCCTCCCTTAAAATGTTTTCTTTCCACCACCTTAGAAAAGCATGTGCAATGCTGCTATCATCTCTGCATTTTTTTAACTAAAGCAGAACGTTTTGTTACTTTCTGTTCAATTAATAACTAAAATATGAATAAAGGTTATACTTATGCTTTGTTTATATTACAATTCTAATAGAGCAATTTTGGAATTCATGTGAGTATAAACAGGGAAGGAAACCCATTTCTCTAATTAATATTTTAACTTCTGCTTAAGGCCAAGGTCAGTATTCTTCTCAGGTACTTGTCAGAAATGGCAGTTCCTGACACCACCACCCTTCTTCAAAGCAAACCCATCAAGTCATATTCTCGTTTTAAGAAGTGTGTGTGTGTGTGTGTGTGTGTGTGTGTGTGTGTGTGTGTGTGCGCGCGCGCGTGCGTGCGTCTGTCTGTTTGGAAATATTTGTTTCATACAATATATTCTGACCATTGTCTCCCCTCTCCCAACTACTCCCAGATCCTCCCCTCTTATCCAGCTCCACCCCTTTCCTTCTTTTTCCATTCAGAAAACAAACATCCAAACAAAACAGAATTTTTTAAAAAAGGTACAAGAAACATACAAACATACACTCCCCCCACACAAAATTCATAAAAACACAAAATTAGACACCATAGTATTCAAGCAAAAGATCAGTAAGGAAAAAAAATGTCCAAACAAAGCAATATAAAAGAAAAATTCTAAAAAATATACCACTGAGTTCATTTTGTGTTGGCCATCTACTGCTGAGCATGGGGCTTGCCCTTAAATGTGGTTTATATACCCACTGAGACTACATTAGAGAAAACTAATTTTTCCATTACAGAAAGCTGGCTTGAGCCTGTGCGGGCTCTGTGCATACTGCCACAGTCTCTGTGAGTTCAGATGAAGTCTAATTCTTTTCATGCATTAGATTCTACCTCAATTTCTGTAAAAGTCCAATATCTATGGTTATTTCAGAAGATTAATCTTTCAGGTTTTTTAAAAATTGAAATGGCTCCTAATGATCAACAGAATCATAGTAATTCAACTATTAAACACTGACAATAAGGTACACTGAATATTCCATGGGCATTTCCGACAAAGACACTATCACATTCCAAGAACAATCAACTTATTCAATTAAAGAATCATCTACTATCACAGATACTGCATGGCTTATTACCAACAGAATTATTTGAACACTTTAATTCATGGTGACAATAACTGGAAAATCCTTAAAAAAAGTTTCAATATTTTTAAATAAGAATGATGAGAAGCTGGGGAGATGGCTCAGTGGATAAGAATGCTTGTGCTAGCAAGAAAACCTGAGTTGTGATTCCTAGCATGCATATAAACCCCTGAGGATGTTAGCATGTGCCTCTAATGCCAGTACTTTATCTTGGGATGGGGATGAAGACAGGAGGATGGCTGGTTCTTGGTGGCTACATGCCTAACTAAAAATGACAAGTTCCACATTCCCTGAGAGATGACCCTATATCAAGGGAATAAGGTGCAAAATAATGGAGTAGGGACACCCTATACTATCCACACAAGTGCCTGTGTGCTGGAACACCTAAACATCCACGTACACACACACACATATGCATAACCCCCAACAAACACATGATAAGAATGAACAATGAATTAAATATAAGGACATCAAAAATGAGTGTGTATTATACATTATCTTCTCAGTTTGAAAACATCTGATCTCAAGCTGAGAGGATATAGTTTTAAAAACAGGCTAGTATGTCTCATTTACCAAGAGTAAGTTGGATTGTTCCCTGAAGGTAAATAAGACCTCAAGTATTCAGGAAAGAGCATAAAAAATTATATAGAGTCATTCTACAATACTCATGGAAAACTCATTCCAGAAATTGCTGCAGTAACCAAAAGCTAAGCATAGTACTTGCATGCTGCCTATTCACATCCTTCATATACTAGACGACCTCTCCAGATCACCCATAAGACTTGACACAACATTCATGCCAAGTACACAGTTGTTACACTGTACTGCTTAGGAACAACATAAGTCCATTCCTATTCAGTTCATACTGAAACTTTTTCCCTAAATCTTTTCCATGTGTGCTTCCCTGGATATATAAATGCGAAGGCCACAGAATAGGACGCAGACTGCATCTTCAGAGATCAGATGTCTTCAGGGTGGTATGGCACAGATGTAAATGTATACTTCAAATAGCACTGGTCTCAGCTCAGGTCTCAGAATCAAGACACAGGTTTTGTAATGTATTTTCTTCTGTTAAATCAATCTTCCAACATTTCCATTAAAGAACAGTGATGCAATCTCACAGACATAGAAAATTTCATAAATACCTCTTTGTAGAATTTACAGTGTACACACCTATATATACACCGACAAATTTCATATCTATAGAATATCTCTGTCTATACACATAAATATAGATGATACAAAGCAAGTGCAAAATTGTTGCAACAAAAATAAAGACCCTAACTGATAAATTTGTCCACTAAAGTGTATTAAATACCTTCCAATGTGTTGTGGACCAAGGGTCCAAAGACCAGTTGAGGAAAGCCTCCTCACAAAGCAAAGCTCTGAGCCTAGCTCTGTCACATGAGAAATGCACTTCCTTAATTTCTGCAAGAAAATTATTTGCATCAGTTTACATTTACAAATGAGGTATCTTTGACAGTCTTTCAATCCCTACATGTTGTAATTCATAGTATTTAGGATGCATGTAGCTCAGAAAAGGATCATGTTCGTAGAAACTCTTTATCTCTCTTTATAATACCAAACCTAGAAGTGCTGACAGAATACTGAAGGCCTTTTTCTTTTCTCTTTAATATTAATATGTGTACTTCTAAACCAATTGTCAGGACACAATACCTGCAGCAATTCCTGGTTCCATCATGTTTATAAAAAAGTCAATATCTATAATAACTATAAACACTAATATTGAGTTTTGCTACAGTACCATTTCCAGCTTTCTGATAATTCTGCATTTAAGGCTGACTACCAAGACAGAATCAAAGACTCTCACTGATATTTGAGGAAAAAATATGATAGCTGTTTTTTGGCAATGATTTGCATTTTCACAGATTTTCTATTCTAGTTTATGTCTTTTTCAATGTGCTAAAATTTTCTCAGATATTGGTTGTATTTTAAATTCAAAGTAAACACAATTCCTTTGAGTGGTGAGTGAAATAATCAGATTGGGGATCTGTGTTGTTTTATTCTGGAACACATATCTACACACATGCAACTCCATGTGAGACAATTATGCAAAGGCTAGAACAGCAACAAGACACTCTGCCCTTGCATGCCCATTTCTCTTTCCAGTGAATATGTAGCTCAACATTTCATAGACCAAACTCAACAAAGCCAGAACAAATGTCCCCCTCCATCAGACTGCAACTGTATTCTATTTTAAGCAAGCCCAGTAGGTCACCCCAGGAAGCAAAGTTGGGAACTTGTTTCTCAGTGGGAACCTTCTGTTGTTCTGATGGATCCTCTGGAGTCAACCCAAGTCTCCTTGTGATCTGCTGTCAGCCAGCAGTCTGGAGAGAAGTCTGGGGTTTATGATTTAGTATCTATGTAGCATCAGAACTTAGTAATTCCAGTTTGTATGTATTAACTGTTTAATAATTGGTGTTAGAGGCTAAGAGATGACTCTGGATAATGTGCTTGCCATGAAAGATTGAGGATAGGACTTGGGATTCACAACAATCATGTAAAAAGCTAAGTAAGCATAGTAACCACCTGTAACTCCAGCATGCACATGGTACAGATAATGACACTCAGGGCATTCTGGCTAGCCAAACGAGGCAGCTCTACACTCGGTGAGATACTCTGCCCCAATGAGTAAGCAGAGAGAGAGACAGGAGGACACTAACCACTGTCGACTTCTGACCTCTATACTTGTGCATACAAAAGTGCTCTACTACACACATACTCATGCAAAAAATAAAAATAAAAAACTAATTCAAACAAGAATTCTGCCCCAATTATGCTAAACACTCTAAGAAAAAATACGAGATAACCTTTCAAATTACAAGTCTCTCATCTGTTATTAACCTAAATTTATCAAAATATCAAAGCTCCATTTAAAAATATTTCATAAGTACATTAGGGAAAAGTCCCCCCCCCCCAAAAAAAAAAAAAACTAAACAGAGTTCTTTGAAATCGCACAATAAACTCTTGAAAGGAGGAAGAAAACCAGTGAGAACTTCTGATGACATGGAATCCATCACTTTACTCACTTTATTTTTCAGGAATTTTTAGAGAATGGACTTCAGTCTCTGGAATGGGTTTCCTTAGGGAGGCTATAATTTTAGGTCATGATAAGTTTTTGTCCTTTTTAATTTTATATATTCTTTAATATGATTCAGTTCACAGGTGAATTTACTCAATATACTGAGATTGAAATGGCTTTCAAGGGTTAATTCTCTATAAATTAAAAAAAAGTTTAGATTATAATAAGGAGCTTCAAAAATGGCCCTATTATTTTCAGTTTTAAATATAACTATAAAACCCTCATTTTCTTATGCTCTAATGAAGCATAAGAAGAAATATTCAATTTATGTTATTGGTACTAGGAGAAAACAAGACTAAACACACTGAGTCAAACAGTAGCAAAATTTAATGATTTTCAACTGTTTTATCCTTTGATTATCAAAGATGTACCAAGTCTAATGTGTGATACTAAGTCTTATGATACAGTGGGGATTTTTACAATTTCAACAAAGATATATGAACCAGAATCCACCCTGTAATGATATATTTTCTGTTGGCATAATGTTTAATATTAGAATAAAACTGACTCAAGGTCTCATTTGAAATGTGTTACTTTGCACAAGTACATTCTAAGGTTTCTTACTTCAAATCCCCGAATGAACTGATTCCAAAACTTAGTAATAAACTGGTTAACAAACAATGTCAAAGAAACAAGTAGACTAAACATGTGCCAACTACAGAGTACTCTATAAAATCGTACGCTGGAGATGGCAGAATATTTCCATTCAAAATGTGAGAGATTTGCCTAAATATTTTAATAAATTGCCAATCTCAGCTTTTCTACTTCCTATTTCTTATCATACAAAAAACACCACATTCTGAATCTACCTTTCCTATCTCATGCTTGACATAAATATATAGGAAAATTTTAAACAAAGGAGACAGTAAACAGCTGTGTACAAAGCTTTAAACTGGGAATTCTGATAAATAGAATTTCTCATTAAATACCTATAGATGTCATGCTATAGTAAAGCCTGGTAGTGCATTCATTCCATGTTCACTCATTCATAGTGACATTTATTGATCATCTGTTCACTCCTAGCATCTTAATAAGCCCTAGGCAATGAAGGGACCAGGAACTCAGCCTTTCACAAAAGACTGCACATTCTAGAGGAACAAAAGACATGACAGAGTCACAAAGTACTTTAATGGAATGTAAGGGATTTTTATAAAGCATTACAGATCAAAGTAGGTTATTCTCCAGATCTGCTTAAGGAATCGGGAAAGACTTCAAAGAGTTGGATTGCAGAACATGAGTAAGAATTACCAGGTAGTAAAAAAAGAAAGGACACCAGGAAATTATGCAGATGGAACATGAGGACGCACACAATGGGGAACATGCCGGCTGCTTAGTGAGATTATTAGTGAGACCGTATTCATAATGGACAGAAACAGCAGTGATGGTTTTCCCCTGTGCCACAGCTGCACCATTAGTAATGAGTAACAGGAGAGAGAGACACACAGGTGAAAAGGCAGGGTCTCATTCCTGGGTGACAGCCATGAACATCTACCACTGTCTCTGGGATTACAAAGTTGAGCTGTGCTTTGTTTAAGTTGCTTCACAAATGTGCATCAAAACTTTATTGTAAAGAGGAAATATGTTGCTGCTCATAACATGTGTTCTGTTCAAATATTAAGATGAAATATTAAACTTGAATAGATGTATATGGTAAAGGTGAGCGTAGTCCAGTGGAAAAAAAAATGACAAAAGAGACTACTGTGCCTTCATAAGTGTAAAGGAACAGGAACCATGCAAGGAAAGCAATAACCATTGCAGTTGAGATAAATGACAATCCAAGATGATTCAAAATGATGTATGGCTCTAAAAACACTGAAGCAGTAATAAGAAATCGGCCTTCAATATGACAACACAATCACTTGAAGCAACAGACCTAAAAAGTGGAGTGATTATAGCAATTAAATTTATCTTGTGCAATACTGACCCAAGATGTTCTCCTGCTTCAATTTTAAACACGTTATATGTGCCGAAGTTAGTACTGCAGATGCACTTCTTATTCTTTCAGGTGAAAATTGCACCTGAATGTAACAATAACACAGTGCATGATGGTTTGAACCATACAATCAGGATTCCTTTGACAAGTTAATAATAAATTGTCTTAAAATTAGATGCCCATTATGACTTTTCCACCTCTATTCTAAGCAGTAAGCTATGATTTGAAAAATTGTGTAATTATACAAAATAGCTAACTGGTTATGGAACTACTAGAAAATACAATAGAGTGGCTATTAGCCAGCTGACTGAAGGCAGATCTTATCCTTTTTCTGTCTCTCCTCTCATACATACACATATGTATATATGTGTAAAATGTGTATTTCTATCACTAATAAAATATTAATAGAACTACTAATAGGTTTGATTCAGCAAAGAAACAATAAAGTATACAGTTGTCTCCAAACAAGGTACATCCTCTTTATGTCTAGGATTTGACAATGCTCCTCTGGTTACCTTTTAAGAGACAGGAAGCAGAAAGTTAATCCAGCTGATTCATTCTCATAGCCCCATGGAAGAGCTGAATTCAATGATATTAGGGTTGGTTATTTGCAAATACTCAAATTTCAGGAACACAAGAATGTGTGTATCTACAGAAAGCAGAAAGCAGTGAGTGATAAAGTACAAATTAATGGAGTATAAAACAAAGAAGAAATAAAAAGGATTGACAAGACTGAGTTGTGAGTTTGAACACAGTAATTAAAAGTTTAAACTTCTGCTGAGTCCGATTAAGAAAAAAGGAATAGGCAGAAATACACATCATGAGTAATTTCAAAATGGACAGAATTACAATTTACAAGATGTTTTTAAATATTGGGAGAAAACAAAAAATATGTTTACAGAACTTCAAAAATGAAGTAAAGATGATGTTTTAAAAACATGTATTACTGAAAGTGACAAAGGAAGTTTTTAAATAGGATAATGAAATCAAGAAGAGGCTCACACCTAAGGATGTGAACAACCATGTAACGGTGTTTCAAACTGAGAGAGAAGGCATACAGCAGCTCATACAGCGCTGGGACAACTATGGACCAGTAAACAGACTGAGAGCACCAATGCTAAGGAGAAAGGTCCACTGGAGAGGAGTAAAAGACAAAGAATTATAAAGAAGAGAATGACTGAATAAATTTAGAGGTTTGAGTCATTCATAAAGTTTTCACACTACACAAAATGAAATAATTATGAATAATTATAAAGGAAGCAATTTGACTCTATGTGTTCTATATTACTCCTTTAAAAAGAGAAAAAGAAAGGAAAGCAAAGCCATGGTTGTTTTCAGTGCTTTCGATTGATACAGCAATCGTATACACACTTTTGCCCATCCACATCGAGGAGAATCTGGATCTACCACAAAAGGGAGTACAGGCCACTGATTGACATGCTATAGAAAACGAAACACACATAACAGAAAAGCATAAAATGCACCTCACTAGGAACCAGGGGAAAAAACAAACAGTAAGGCACACTGTTTCACAATGGTCAGAGCAGCAAATGTAGGTCTGCAATTACCCAATGCCAGCAGGTATAGATTGAAAACACAAATCTTGCTATTGCTGGTAGAGTCATAAGTGAAACAACTATTAGAGAAAAAATGATAAAGCCAGTAGGGTTTCTGATCATTTATTTCCTAGTCAATTAATATAACTTTAGGCAAATTCCTAGAATATCTCTGTGCTATGTAAGTAAATTCACAGGATTAGCATTTCTAGACTAGAATTTATCACAATTGAAAATTATCCTGAAGGTCAGGTATTAAAACTAGATAAATTGAACTTTATTGATGACATAAAGGAAAGAAAAACTATTAAAAGTGTAGATGCCATTTTCAAACACTAGTAAGATTTAAAAAAATAGTGTTTATAGATTTTGTTTATGGGTCTATTCATGTTTGTCTGTCAGTTAAGGTATCATGCATATGAAGGTGTCTGTGAGGTCCAGAGAGAGGTATTGGATCCTCTGAACTGGAGTTACAGGAATTTGTGAGCTGCTAGATACAAAGCCTGGGAAGCAAACCCATGTCCCCTTAAGCATAGGAAGTGCTCTTAATCCTGGAGACACCTCTTTAGCCCACAAATAATATCCGTTCTTAAAAGACATAATATTAATCAAAAGAAATCAAGTGGAAGTACATTAACATTGATGTAAATGATTGCCAATTTATGACAAGCTTGAAAATAAGCAAATTCAAGTTTTCGTGTCCTTAGTGTACTTATTAGCATATATATACAAATTAGGTGTTGAACAATTCATGATATTGTTACTACATGCCCTAAATAAGTTATACTACATGCCCTAAATAAGTTAAAGTCAAAGAGGACATATTCGCCAAACTTTTGCTAGACAGAAACACAGGAAATAAAGGCTGCAGGTCAAACTTGAACTTCAGAGTATTTGATTACAAAAGAAAACTAAAAAGTATAAAATTTAAATTATGTCATCCTTCTTATTATTCTTGAGAGCTTAGTTTTAGTTACTTAAGTTTCTGGTAATTTTGTTTATTTCTAAATGCTACAGAACCCCTGCTGGCTTTATAATGATGTCAATGATTCTCTAAATTCAATGACCTCAATACTTCAAAAGAAACTGTATGTATGTTGCATTTTGCCATCATTGTTGTTAAAAATAATTGTACAATTTGAAAGAATGTAATTAAAATGAACTTAAGCAGAACCAGTAACATGCATTCATTCTATATTCCTTAAAGCTTTCTAGACTAATAGACAAAAAGTTCTCTCATGTTGCACAATGAAAATAAAAGATATTCTTATATTAGCAGTACCTTGACCTCAGCCACCACAGATATCTACACACAGTGTTTACAGCTGAGTAAGAAACATAAGACGTGTTACATGAAAAGATCAAGCCACTTGGTAAGAAGGATAAAGCTTAAATAAAGATCTGTAAATATAAACCTCCACTGATACAAATAATATTTTATTCAAATGTAGATGAAAGCCATAAATTCCCAATGATGTTGACAGATACTTGAAACAATCAAGTCACTGAAATGAAGCAGTAAATACTTGCTCTTTGCATCCCAGGCAGGGTCAAGAACTGGCCTCCATAGAACACAGGACACTGCTTCACACTGACAGTTTTAGGGAAACCTGAGCTTTGACTGTGTTCAGTAATTGGCTTTAATTGAAGGATTTTCTTTTACTCTGTGACTTCTACCCATGAGAGTAGAAGCAAGCAAAGCTGGGCTAATTTGCATTCTGAAATTCCATTCTGTGTTTTTATTTTCCTTTGGAGGCTTCTTGCTACAGAAGAGCTTCATTAACTCAATTAGGCATGATGTAGTGGGCCCATACAAATTAGGCTAGCCACAGTATCTTTAGAATGGACAGAAATAAGAAGCCAGCTGTAGTATTCACATTTTGAAAAATATCTTACCAGCTGATATTTTTTGTTCCACAATCATAATAAGCTCACGACAACTGTAATAATGAAAGTGTATTTTTGAAGTCCTGTCTCCAAAGCTACAAGACATAAAAGACACACCAGTGCAGAGAGGAATGGATAGTTTGTTACCACAGGCTGCATACTGCGATTTTTTTTTTTGCTTTAATCAAAGAAATGATGATCTCTAGCACAAGTACATATATATGTCAATCTAAAGAGAATGCTATAACAAGTTAGATTGCACACATATTACATCTGAAAAGATAAAGTGCAGCAGTATATTTAGGAGGAAGTGTATTGTCAGTACACACACACACACACACACACACACACACACACACACACACACACACACTACAGATAATGGAAAGAATGCCATATTCTGCCTTTCCTGTCACCTTAGGCAAGTATTGATTTTTTTTTATTTATTTTTTACTCAATTTATAAACTAGTAGACAAAAAATAATTCTCATTCTTCCTAAGAGAAGTCTTTAGGGTACACATCAATCAAAATTCACGGATCATAATTCAGACCTTCTACATGAATATTTCCACTGAGGAACTTAGAAATTTATGTTATTATACAAGGTATTGTAATTGGGGTGCTATGAACTATAATATAATGACTAAGTAACTCCATTGATTTTTCAATGGGTTACTATTACCTAACATTTGGAGGACATGATTTTAAAAAATCTAAGAAATGTGTAAGTATATGAAAACAACATTATTTGGGGGGAGGGGGATATTTTACTATTATTTAGGTAAACAGAGATATTATTGTGCTAAATGAAACTGTGAACGGCCAGCCAAACTGCATCTTTTTAGAAGGCTACCCTCTATTCAGATGACCTAGGGATAGTTACAACCTCTACCTAACAACACTGAAAAGCCAAAGCTCAAACAACACTGTTCAAAGAGTAAAAGATCTTACATAGTCTTGAAATTTCACTATGGACAAGGAAAAGTTGAGCAGAATTGCTGTTACTTTCTGACTCGTGTCCTGATTGCAAATGTAGTTTAAAAACAAAAAACAAACAAATAAACAAAAAAACAAAAACAGTTGTTTAGCTTGAACTGTTTAGGGGGCCCTCAGGCAGTGGGACTGGGACCTGTCCCTAGTGCATTTTCTGGCTTTTTGGAGTCTAATGCCTATTGTGAGACACTTTGCACACCCTTGGTGCAGGAAGGAGGGGCTTGAACATGCTTCAACTGAATGTACCAGGCTCTGCTGACTCCCCATGGGACACCTTGCCTTGGAGGAGGTGGGAATGGGGGTTGGGTTGGTGGGGTAGCTGGGGGAAGGCTGGGGGGTGGGAGGAGGGAGGACAGGGGAATCTGTGGTTAGTATGTAAAATAAATAGAAAATCTCTTAATAATCATAATAATAACAAGAAAAAACACACAAAAAAGAAAAAAAAAACAAAACAAAACTACCACCACAATGCACCCACAACAAACAAAACACCCACCCCCCACACCAAATAAATAAATAAATAAATAAATGAAAAATAAATGCATACAGAGACACAAGAAAAAAATATGAAAACCCCCAACCTTGCCCAATCTATTTCTAGTTTTTGGGGAAACCTCCTCCAGAGTGACTGTCAAGTGGCCGCACTTGTTTACCATCCCACCAACAGTATGGAAGTTCCTTCTTGATGCATCCTTACCAGCATGTACTGTCATGTATTCTTTAGGATGTCATTTGGACTAGGGGGAGATGGAACCGTAAAGTGACTTAAGCACTATTTGAACAATCGCTACAACGCTAAGTGTTTTTCCTTCCTAACTATGTACATTTCTACTTTTCAGAATTTCCTGTTTAGTTCTATAGGCCAGTTTTCAATTGAGTTGTTCAGTTTTTCCAGTTCTTTTTTATATTCTAGACAGCAACCATTGGGCAGAAGAGTAGCTGGTTGTATTTGATACATTCCTGGAGGAGTCTTATTCAGCCTGTAAGTTGAAGGATCCTCCCTACATTTTCGTCTATCACTTTCAGGGTATCAGGTACTACAATGAGGTCCCTAATCTATTTAGAATTTGGCACAAGTTGAGAGATGAACCTAGTTACATTTTCATTCATGTTGAATACAGCTTTCCCAGCATGATTTATTGAAGGTGCTATGATTTTCCACAATGTGTATTTGTCAAAATTCAGGTAACTATAGTTGTGTGCACTTTGATTTTATTACATCAATTAATGTGATGTATTTGTTTTGTTTTTGTGCTAGAACCATGCTGATTTTTTTCCTGTGGCTCTGTAGTGTAATTTGAAATCAAATATGGCAATATTTTCTAGAGTACTCTTTAGATTGTTTTGGCTCCCCTTAGTATTCTCTGCTTCTATATAAATTTCTGGATTGCTTTACCTATGTCTATTAAAAATGAAGATGGAGCCGAGCGATGGTGGTGCACACCTTTAATCCCAGCACTTTGGGAGGCAGAGCCAGGCAGATCTCTGTGAGTTAGAGCCCAGCCTGGTCTACAGATCGAGATCTAGGACAGGCACAAAACTACACAGAGCAACCTTGTCTCGAATAGATAGATAGATAGATAGATAGATAGATAGATAGATAGATAGATAGATAGATAGATAGATAGATAGATAGATAGATTAGATAGATGAATGAAAAATAAAAATGAAGTTGAATTTTTTACTGGGTTTTCATTAAAGCTGCAGATTGCTTTTGGTAGGATGGCCATTTTCAAAAGATTAATTCTCTCTAATCATTATCATAGGATGTCTTTCCATATTCAAGTGTCTCAACACTTTCTGTGGTTTCAAAACTTTCATGGTAGATGCCTTTCAATTCCATGGTTAGATTTATTCCCAAGTATTTAATTTTTCTTGGTGCTATTATGAATGGGATTATTTCCCTGATTTCTTCTGGTTGGCTTGTCATTGATAATATAAGAAAGATGCTGAATTTAAATTGGTTAAACTTTTTAATTTTATGTGTCTAGGTGTTCTTTCTGCGTGTATGACTGTTCACCACATGTCTGCAGTGCCAGTGGAGGCCAGAAGAGGATACTGGGTGGGTAAACCCAAACTAAGGATGCCTTATGGCAACTCACTGGGTAGTAAGCTAATTTCAATATATAACTATAAACAAAACAAAATAGTTCAGATGGAATTATCTTATATAGGTCAACAATGATGCTCTTAGAAGACTTAGGATATTTAATGAAAATTACAGTGCAGGGCATGGGATACCTCTCTACAAGTTATTGGGTCTGTTTGGCACTAGAGTTCTCGAAACAACAGAAGTTATCTATTGTCATTGCCCTTAGTTACTCATCATAATTACATGGTAAGACCATATTAATACATACATCACCCACTTTGGCCATAGTATACAGAAACATCAGTCCTAAACATATCAGGACTCTGCTTGCCCATTGGCTAACTTTCAAAATGCTATCCAAGCTGCTTGGGAGAAAAAACATCAACGGTCCTACCCAGAGCCAGACCTTTTATGTTGTAATACTCAGCTACAAGGCAAGATGAGCCTACCAGTACAACAATGGAACAACTGTTATAGGGTAGTTAATAGTTTTCTGATCAGAGGTGAAGTCTGCTCCAGAGGAGAGAATTTCATGCCAAGTACTATAATTCTGGTCAAAAATCCATGGCTGAGAAACTCAGAGGCACTAGGGTAGAACCTGCAATTGTTATTTTTGCTAAATTGCCGTTTAATATTTATGTTTATACACATATACTTGGGCTGATCTCAGCCTTGGTCTCAGATGCTGTATATCTGGTGAGGACTAGTTAGTGCTGTGACCAAAAAACTTGTCCAAGTGTTAAAAGCAAGAGACTGAGTGCTCTGCACTAAATAGGACATCTCTCTCAGCCCAGCCCTATCATCAAGGTCCAGAGAACATCTCAGAAGAGAATAAAGAAAGAATATTTAAAAAAAAAACTGACGACACAGAAGAATGTTATGAAATGCTGTCCTCAGAGCATGACATGGCTCTTGCATTCATGAACTCATGGTAGCTGCAGTTAACTAGAAAAGATCAACTCAGCCAAAATTTCACCATAGATGAGGATGGTACCCTCCAGCCCCCATCCTGTACTGAGGAGCCACTGCAAGTTGCTAGGTACTGGGACAGAATAAGTCATCTTTTCTTGAGGGTGTAACCATGGTAGGCGTCAGTTGCTCTAGTGGACAACCCGACACCCATGTACAAATTGGACTTCATGCGCTATTAAAAAAAAAAAAAGAAGTAGGAAAGGGGCAATGTTTGGGGGAGCTTGGGATGAAATGTGTGTATTAGTAGGATTATTACACAATGTAGGAAATTTCAAGAATAAATTAAAAATCAGAAAAATAAAACTTTTCCACCTACTTCTCTTAATCCTATTAATGTGAATTAGCAATGCTGAAAGTCTTCCGACTTTCACTGGAGTCTGGATTTACTGTCACCATAAGCTATTTGTGACTCCAAAACTAGAACATGGAGTTCAGAATGTAATCCAATTTCTGTAGATGACAGTGAGTTCCCAGCAGGGTCTGTTCCTCTCCAGAAACTTGCCTTGGATAGCATCCTGGTACTTGGATGCCTTGATATGTTTGCCACCGCAGAAATCAACAGTCATGCTTCCGTTTGAATGAGAATTGATACATTCCTTTGATTCCTGAAATGAGCCCACACAACCTGTTACAATATTTTGTAGAATGGAATGATCATTATTGAAGTCCTGTGGTGGCTGGCTGTACTTTTCCAATGTACATTTGCAAATTTAGAAAATGTCAACCTAGCTTCCTGAATGGGAATCATACTGATGACAAGAGAAATAACTTCCTTCCAAATGGTCATTATGGTCATTGGTTGGACTTCATTAATCTTCACTGAAATTATGACCAGTGTTTTTTGTTTTTTTTTTCGTTTTTTTTTTCAAACCGAATATAGTCATACCACAGATTATTTGGATGATATATAAGTTTAATGAGGTTGAACTGGTTTTAGGAACACTGATGAAACCAGTTGGTCTGTTAAGACATAGCCTTCCTTAAGCTAGGTTGGGTTGAAAAATATTTCAAAAGATAGAGCTATTTTTGTTATTTTGTATTGAAATATGTTAGTACATATTAATTATACATAATGAATTTCTTTATGAAATTTACTGTTTTTAAATATTTATTGATTTTGAATATGTAGGTATGCATGTACCATCGTGTGGACATAGGGGTCAGAGGACAGCTTATAGGAGTAATTCTCTCATTCTACCCATTGGATTCTGGGGACCCAACTCTGGTCATCAGGATCAGCAGAAAGTGCTTTATTCATTGAGCACTCTCACTAGACTATTTAGACTTTTCCATACACATATAAAATTTAAGAAAAAATAAAATTTGGGAAGGAAATCAATTTCCTATTGTTGTTATAATTAGCAGTTACAAGCTCAGTAGTTTAAAAATACACATAAGAATGTCATCTTACAACACTGGATGTCAAAGTTCCATGCACTGTGAATTAGGTTTGTGAGCAGGATCAGGGTTGAAATTACCCTTACACGAAGGATCCAGCACTAACTTTCTTTGATGGCTCACCCTCCCTTTCACCCTCTAAGTCAGTACAGGCCAGTTCAACTTTTCTCCTTTCGCAGCACAGATACTGACTCTTCAGCTTCCCTTTATAAGGAGCCTCCTGGTTATACTCTACCCACCTGAAAACCCCCCCCCAAAAAAAATCCTCCTAGTGTTACCAACAGTTGATTAGCAACCTGATTCCACTTACAACTGGGATTTTGTAAATTACAGTTCGAAAGATCAGGGCCATATGTAATGAAAATCTTATTTTGTTCTCATTCATGGCTTAAATCTCCTTCAAAGGAAAAAAAAATCTGCTCACTCATTTAAGAGTGTTCACTGAGCTTCCTTTTGACTTTGGTCCTTCTATGGAATGATCCAAGGTAGCTCTCTATTGGCAAGTTTGATTTAATGTTCAAAAGATAACTGCTTGATTGCAATCAAAATGAAACAGAATAATTTATGGAAAACGGAAGCAAAGGGAGAAAGAATGTGGGAGAGGTGAATTTTTTCCAAGTGCTCTAATTAAAGATTATTTTAAGATTTCCAAAGATCAAATTCATAAGGATGTCTAGTAGACTAAAATATCAAGTCTGAAGGTAACAAGTTGTTATTCTGTGAGCGCCGAGAGCAAACCAGATTAGTAATCAAGGCCTGATCTATCAATCACAGAGTTTCCATTCAGGAAGAGGGTACAAGTTGAAATCATGCCTTAAATCTGAGCTGTCTTCACTGATTAAGCTCCCTGAGTCCTATAGTATAATTTAAAATGCCAGCTGTCCATTAATAAAATAAGTCTAATTCTCTCCTTTTAAGAAGAGAATCCTTAAACACAAATAGCTAGGCAGCACAGAAATCCGTTTTAGCTAGCTGTCTGATTTTATAGAATTCTTTTAAGTCCAACCTTGTAATGCACATAGTAATCAAAATAACTTTAAAATGAAACACATGGGGTCAAAAAGTATCAAAGTACAGTAATGTTAACATGGAAATTCTATTTTTAAAAGAACTCTGGAACAGTTAATAGCAAACAGACTATGTGGATTTTGAACCAGACAGAACACTATTGGTACTCTAGGCACCTACCTAGCAAAATGTGATGTCCTCCCCCAGGTTCTTGATGTTTATTTAACTCCTCAAATACTGACACAAAATCAGCATATTCTCCTAAATACAGAGCATTAACCCAGATGGAGGTGATGTGCACAGATGTTTATCTGTGGAACACATGTACCAAACATGGCTCAATCTTCGTTGTGATCAGAGTCAAAATCAATGTATGATGCCTGAAGTTTCACCATCATAACTGCACAGGTTTTTAGTGAGTGTCAGCTAAAAAAATGAACAGATGTCTGAACTTCTTACTAACTCAACAAACTATATCAATGTGAAAAATGACACCCAGTCATTTCTACAAGATTAACTGGCACATTTTAAATCATGTTTAGGACATATGAATAAATATATATATATAAATAAAAATAAATATATCTTAATATTCAAACACATTTTTACAACAGAAAACTTACAAAGAAATTTCCGTAAATCTTCACATGGCAAGCAAGGCTTACTTAAACCAAATATACTGTGGCTCACCATTCCCAAACTATTAAAAATGTTCAGCACAATGTGTCAGAGAGATAGACCCTGAGAAGCAACTCCACAGTTGGTTGACACTTTTGAGCAAGCATTTAAGACCTTGTTTCTTATACTACAAATTATATAGGTCAGACTTTCATTCAAATGTTGAGAAAAAATGCCAGGAGTTTTCCCATATAAGAGAAGGTGTAGTGTACTTACTTTTCTGAACTGAACAAAAAGGTAATAGAAAGGTCCAGCAAATGCTGTTTCTATAAACACACAACAAATCACTACAGATGAGAAGACCACACACCACCATCACTCAGAAGAAGAGCTAGAAGGCAGAGAGCCATGCAGCGCCTTCCCTGCTTAGAGGGAGCGGTAGGACCAATGTGGTCTTTAGGTAATTAAATGATGAGCTGGAGAGATGATTGAATGGTTAAAGTAAAAAATGAGGAAAAGTACTGCTGTAGAATAATCCTTTTGTACACTGTGAAGATTTGCCACTTGGATTGTTTTGATAAAAAGCTGATTGGCCTATAGCCAGGCTGAAAGTATATGCAGGACAACCAAACTAAGGATGCTTGCTGGGAGGAGGAAGGGAGGAGTCGGAGGAGTTGCCAGGTGGTAGGAGAGTAAGCAAGACATGCCATGGGAGGGAAATGCCATGAGCCTTGAGGCAGCACATAGATTAATATAAATGGGTTAATTTAAGCTGTTAGTAATAAGCCTGAGCTATCGGCTAAGCATTTAAAATGAATAATAAGATTATCTTGTGGTTATTTGGGAAATGGCTGCCAGGACGGGAAAACTCCACCTACAAACTACTGCTCTTCCAGAGGATCCCAGTTTCCTTCCCAGGACCCACCTCCAGTGGCCCATAATGCCAGGTCCTGAGAATACAGTACCTCTGTACTTCTTGGTTACTAGCATTCACATGCATGTATTCACAACACAGACTCAAATACATGCAACTAAAAATAAATTCTTTTCAAATACTTAAATGACAATTTTCATATATATGTAAGCAAGAACAAAAACACTGGAAAGAAAGTGATCATTCATATATATGTATATATAGCCATATACCTCAAGGGTGTATATTATCATATTACTTCATGTATATGAGATGCTATAGGCCATTATGTTGGAAAGCTATTGGAGCATTAACATAAATACTTTGCATTTTAAAAGTTTAATTGTATTCACTATTATATACATTTTATTTCAAAGTTAACTGGACTCCACAAGCGTCTTTTGAAAAACATCTCCTATATTCAGTGAACTGGAGACCATGGAGATCAACTTGGTTCACTACAACCATATAGCCTAATTCACACAGGGAAAAGTAAACTAATGCATTCAGGTGGATCTAAAGATGTGCTAGAAGTGTGAATCCCTCCTCCAAGACACAAGTTATGTATCTTCCCTAGCACCATGTGGGAAGGTCTCTTCACACAAGGGGCAGGAGGAAGTACCACCAAAATGGCTTGTGCTTGAGTGTGCTGTGCTGGCGCTCCATCTGACACGTGAGTGCTCAGCAAGATAGCCTCTGTATTAGTCACCCCCAGCAGATGAGATTTCCATGCTGTGCCTGTAGCAGTCTCTGTCATTAGCAATGTCTGCAAGATGCTTCTAGAAGGGAGATAAAGTAGGCTAATAGAGAATTTTCTTTAAAGTAGAAATATGCTAGAAAGACACATTTATCAGAAAAAGCAAACATATTTAATTCTTCTAAAAAATGTGATACTTTTTTAGAAGTTTGATAAAGCTAGGGGATTCACTGTAGTAATTTAGGATAATGAGAGACATTAATCAGTTTGGAAGAAATCAAAATTATTTTGTGTATCTTGAGTTACCTTTACCCTAATACATACAATGTATCTATAATAATTACTCACGATAATGGTTCAAAAAAGTTAACAAATAAAAAATGCAACACTTATATCTAATTCTCTCTGTGAAAGATCAGGGGAATAAAGATCCATAATACCATTATACTGTTCAACCAACAACATACTATTGTATAGTGTACATGGTGTAACTTACTTAGAGCAAGTGTCACAAGGATTAAAAAGTGACAATACACAAAAGGATCCTCTAGGGGAACAGAAACAATGTGAAAAGTGAGAGACTGAAACTTTCAGTTATTTTAAGGAATGAAATTAGTTCAAAAATGTCAGTTGGCCATCTTAAACAAAAAAATCAATTTAGACATAATGTGATAATTAAGAGGGAGTACTTAATAAATATAATGGTGCCAGAGTGTTTATAAACAGGAGTGACATTTAAAAAAATTCAGAGTAGCATCTAAATATTCCTTTAGTAGTTTCACTCCACTCAAGTTATTCAATGTAAATAAAGCAGTAACTATTATGGAAACATAACTTTTTCACATGAAGGATTTGAAAGATAAGTATGTGGGTTAGTTTCTGTTAACTTGACAGAAATACAGACATGCCTGAGATGGAATATCACGAGGTTGCCTCCATTAGATTGGCCTGTTAGCAAATTTGTGGAGCATCTACTTCTGTCCCTCTCTCTGTCTCTGTCTCTGTCTCTGTCTCTGTCTCTCTCTCTCTCTCTCTCTCTCTCTCTCTCTCTCTCTCTCTCTCTCTCTCTCTCTCTCTCTCTCTCTCTCTCAGCAGGGTCTCCATATATGGCCCTAAGGGTATTGGACCACATTATGTTTTGAAGATGCTGATCTGGAACTCACAGAGATCCTCCTGAATCTGCCTCCCTGAGTATTGGGATTAAAGACATGTGCCCTCATCCATGCTTGTCCTTGGCACACTTTCTTAATTGCAACTTGATGCAGAAGGGTCCAGCCCCCTGTGGGCCAAATAATCCTTGGGTATGTGGGATTGGTATATATAAGAAAAGCAGCTAAGCAAACCAGGAGAAGCAAGCCAATAAACAGCATTCCTCTGTGATTTTTACTCCAAGCTCCTGCTGTGAGTCCCAGCTTTGGCTTCTCTCCATGATGGACTGTGATCAAGACTTGTAAGCAAAGTAAACCCTTTCTTCCCCAAGTTGCTTTTAATCATGATGTTTATCATAGCAACAGAAAGCACACAAGAACAATAAGGAAATCTGTGACAGCTTTAGTTTTTAAAGTGCTGTGGCTAGACTCCATTTGACACATTTATTAAATGGTGTAAGCACATTTTAGCTAAATATCTAACAGGATGTCATCCTAAAACCTCATGTTCTTATATTACTGTGCTGTAACAGAAACAGCTTGCAAAGATTTATGACTTCTATTAATTACACCAAAAATATGGCAGATTTGCTCAAAGAAATCAATTGTAATAGAGAAAAGCAACTGTATTATTTAATTACAATCATACATTATAAATGACTGTCATTAGTTCTTTTTTTATTTATTCCCAAAGCCAAAAGTTAAAGGAAAACCTTCTTGTTTCCCTAGACTTAATACTAGAAAAATAGTCTTTGAGTTAATGTTTCACATGCTTATTAGAGTTCCTAATTTAGACTCAAAAATTAAAATGAATGGAGTTGGGTAGATGGCTGAGATGGTAATGAAATTTGTATTCCTAGCACCCATTTAAATGTTGTGCATGCACGGTGACTACCCCCAAATCAAGAGTTAGGAAGGAAATGACAAAGGATACCCAGAGCAAGCTGGCTAGCTCTTCTTGCCAAATCAGAGATTGTGTGTTCTAGGGAGGGACTCATCCTCAGTACAAAAGGTAGAATACATAAAAATACACCCAGCATCAATCTCTGGTTTCCACATGCATGACATATATGCACTCACAGCTAAATGCTAGCACATATGAGAACACACAGGTACACACATCATACACACATTCACATAAAAAAATACTTAAAAGAATGGAGACAAAGCAACCAGAGAACAGTAATATTTTAATATGTAATCTTCAACATGATCACTTGTAAATTTTCTCCTTTCAACTTTCACTCATATATATCTATAGTCTTGTTCCAGAAATAATTTAGCATTTTTGTGTTGATATATATAGTACAAGGAAAAATGAATAAAAAATATTAGGGAAGAAAAGCAGAACAAATAGAAAATAAAGGGAAAAAAGTAAGTAAAAAACTACATTTAAGTTTATATTTAGAATTACACTGCAGGTTTCTGAAAAGAACACTTTTCTGTTGGGCATTAAATCAATATGAATTTCATGCTCACTGATGTTCCCAAGCAACTGTGTTTCTTTATCCAATGTGGACTTGGACTGTGTGAACTCAAGCTGTAGCCTAGATTCCCAAAGAGCTGTGTGGCCACAAAATCCATCTGAGCTGGCAGCAATACTCAGGCTATTCTTTAAGCTCTTGTGACAAATACAATTCAATATCCTGAGTATTTCTTTTTGAAAAATTAAATTTTTGCAAAGACTTGTTTATTTTTATATTGTGTATATGAGTGTTTTGCCTGCATGTATGTATGAGAACTGCGTGTGTGTCTGGAGTCTGTGGAAGCCAGAGGACATTGAATCCCCTGGAACTGGAGTGGCACATGGTTGTGAGCCACCATGTAAATTTCAGGAGGCAAATTCTGGGTGGTCTGCAAGAACAGTTAGTTGGTTCTCTTAACCACTGAACAATCTTCCCATCCCCATCATCCCATATGATTCTCATTATTGAAAAGAAAAATGTACCCACTCTTCAGACACCACCTTGTTTACAGACAAATAAAACTCATGTTCTTGAACAAACAGAAAATGCATTAATTAATACACTTTACACATCTTTCAGCTTCTTTTTGGAACTGACGAGAGAGACACCACCTTATTCCCCTAGTACGGAAGAGTTACATCATATAAACATGCACTGAAAAATCATAGAAGCATTTATGGTATTTTTTTCATACTCAAATGAGCACATTTAATTTTCTTTTGTGGACCTTCCTAATTTTCTAGAATGAATTTATCATGAAAAGGAAAGCAAAAAAAAAGAAAGAAAGAAAGAAAGAAAGAAAGAAAGAAAGAAAGAAAGAAAGAAAGAAAGAAAGAAAGAAAGAAAAGAAAAAGCTATTATCTGAGAAATGTCAAGGGTGAGGAAAAAAATACCAGAAGAATCACATACATAGAGTCAACATGGATGGGATATTGGAGATAACATTTTAACACAAGTAGATCTGAAGGGAATAAAAATAAGATCTCCTCCACTGCTCAGAATGTGATTAAGTACCTTCCACAGTGGAAGGGGTGCAACTCCAATGAAGGATCCCCTGTGCAGGCAACTGAGAAATGGCAAGAGTTTCTTAGAAGTGCTGCTCAGAGGAGTTAGAAAGCTGTGCCTGCCTCTGTAGGAGCACAGTTGAATCCTCAAGGCTAACCACTCCTAGGCCCAGATGCAAGGGTAAGAAGGACACCCAAGAGCGGGGTTCTGTTTCTTTGTAAAAAAAAGTGGCAAAGATATGATGTGGAATATAAAAGCTAGGATCCTATAGGATCAAAACCCACACTTCAGCCTCCTGTGGCACACTTGGAATTTGAAAATCTGATCTAAATAAGACTGACAAGAAAATGTAATAATAATTTCTTTGATTATTTTATCAATAAAATACAAATAAAATGGCTTCTGATTTCTCATCTCTGGAGTTGTATAATGTTTAAATGTAAATTATGTGTAATTAGTCTATAGGTTCAGTCTATCATGGAAGTAAGTCAAGATGGAAACTTAAGGCAGAAGCTTGAAGCAGAGATCAGGGAGGAAAGCTGCTTACTAGCTTGCTTCCCCTGGCTAAATAAGCTGCCATAGTGTGTGTGTGTGTGTGTGTGTGTGTGTGTGTGTGTGTGTGTGTGTGTATGTATGTATGTATGTATCCAAGGCAAGGATGGGACAACCACAGTGGATCGGGCCCTCCTATATCAATTAGCAATTTAAAAACACCCATCCAGACATGCCTATCATAGGCTAACCTGAAGGAGGCAGTTGACATTTCCTCCTCCCAGGTATCTATGTCATCACACAAATTTCAGCATGAGCAGTACTAATTAACCATCCCAATGAAACATGAATGGGATAATTTTTGTCTATTGATGGATGTGGTATTAGTCTCTTTGATTGATGATCAGAATAAAATCTTTATGTACTAGCACAGGATTCACATAGTCAAATATGTCTATAACTAGGACTTAAATCGCAACTTAGAAAGTCCTGAATTTAGTACATCATTTGTGAGACAAGCACCAAGCACCTATTCTAAACATTGTGCTATATCTGAGAGTCCGGAGAGAAGTTCAGCATAACCAGGCTTAAACTGGGTCTAAGTTTACACAGGAAGTACTCAAACTGATGATACAATGTAGTCCACCCAAGGGCAGAGAATAGTTTGGCAGTCCTGGGCTATCTCATGCAAGCATTAACACTTAGCAGTGTACAAAAAAGCCAAGGAGTGAGTAGGCAAAATGTTATTTATGCATATGTACAGAGGCACAATATTACAGCACTAATAACAATAAAACCTGGAGAAAGACATCAAGAACACTGGCCATCTGCCCTGTCTACTAAGTCAACAATTCTGAATGTGAAACTAGTGGCATGCTTAGTCAAGTACGTTGTTTCCAGTTGTACTTATTTGTAAGGACTTGTAGACTTCACTAAGACACTGCTTCCTCACTACCCATGAGATCTGAGATCTCACTTGACCAAGAAAGTCCGAGTAAGCTCCAGCCACACCTAAGACTGAAAGAGCAGAGAGCATGAGTGGGCTGGAACAGCACAGACATAGTTAAACCCTATATATTTCATGAGTTCATTTTAACAGGTTGAAAATTGTTATGTGAAATAAACATGGCAACATAAATTATAAGCTTTTAGTTAAGCCAACAGAAAAGGTAGCAGGGAACTCCTTGAACTTGAACTATGAGTTAATATACAAACATCTAAATGTATCATTTTTAAAATATAGTAGGACTCAATAATTTTATCTGATACAAAACCTAAAATGCCACCCCTTGAGCTCTCCCTGTAATAGTAGCATGTATTCAGATACCACAGAAAACTCTATATAAAAGAGACTGCCAGCCTGAATGAACTCACTTCCATTAATATTATTTTGGAATTAGCACAGTATCCAAACTAAGAAAACTATGTAATTTCATGAGTGATCATCAATACATGTTCATATACATCTTCTATAAACAAAATGAGCATATGTATTTGTTTCTGTATAAATTCTAACTTATACCTTTAAATTCCTCTTGTCTATATGCATCATATATACTCCGTTAACACCACGCTCCCTTGGTCAAACCCACCAAAGAAAAGCTTAACCTTCCTCAGACTGCTGTTATTAGAAGATGAAGAAGGACTGCAGGAAATGGCAGTAACCAAAGCTGCCTTGATCAATATCAGCTCTCACAAAGAGATGTTTAATCATAAATAGTATTTTACAACCTAAAAGCTGATTTGTATTCACAAAAAGCATATTATAATCCCTATCAGAAACTAATGATGACTTTAATGAAATTTCATTGACTTCATAGGTTTCACCACTTACAAGTTGCTTAATTCAATCTTAGGAAAAACATTCATTACTCCTTACTAACATCGGCAGGGGAACTACACACACAATTATTAGATTAAACTTGATTTAAAGGTTGCTTTTACTGTAATTGAAACAGAAAAGTTTTTTTTTTTAATCTACCATTTCTTAAATATGGTAACATACTCAGACCACATTTTAAGTTGCTGTAGGAAGAAAGGCTGATCTATGTCCTTACAAACAGCTTTCTCCCCACTGAAGCTGCTCTGCCTGAATGCATTCGTTTACTCACTTGTTGGGAACATTTTTCCATGCTGTGAATAAAAGAAAGACCCTTAACATCCAAGTCCCATTTCCTAAATTAAATACTTCAATTATTTCAGAAGGAGAAGCTCTCAATTACAGTCACCAAAGTTCAGCATGCAATTAGATGATTAATCCACTTAGAATATAAATCCGAGAGTAGCTATTACTTATAAAGGAAACTGACATAAACTATGTGCCCTACTTCTTCCATCCAATAGTAGTATAAATCTAACAACAAACAAAGAGGAAGTGAAACACGAGGTGTCATGTTTAGTTTAGGGAAGTACCAAAGTGCACACAAAGCCGCTATCAGACCTTGGAAACAGCCAGGAGAGTCATGTATTAACTGTTCCTTTTATCAGAGGAAAAGTGTATTTCCTAAGAAACATTTTATCAAACAAACTACAGGTAAAGTAGTAAAGGAACAGCAGGTGCCAGGACCGAAATATAAAGACAAGACTGTCTGTAAAGAAAGGCTATGACTATCTTGTGACCAGAGGGTTACATACATTACACAAAGGCTGGAGACAGAGAACCTTGAAGGGCAATGGCGTGTATAAAGCTCTCACCCTTTCCCCTAGCACTGCAATAACAAGATAATATACGTGTATTATATACGTATGTATACATGTATTTGTACAGCTGAGGTTAGCACATGAAGAACTTATAAAACAAGAAATGTCACAAACAAACCATTCCATCAGCTTCTTCAGCAAGACACATTATAAACCTCCATAAAGTGTTTCAGCATTCTTTAAAGCAATGACGGTGAAAGAATATGGAAAGGGCAAATATGAATTTTATTAAAGCTGACAATTTAATGTTTATGTAAACTGAAAGTGCTAAGCATGATTGTACTTAATTATCAGCATAAATTGAATGGGATACAAATTTAGTGTGTGTGTGTGTATGTGTGTGCAATTTTTCACATCATTTGGCCAAGTTATAGCGGAGAAAAAATAAAAAAAAAAAACTCAACTGTGCATGTGTGTGAGTATGTGTGTATGTATTTATGTATACGTGTGTGTGTGTGTGTGTGTGTGTGTGTGTGTGTGTGTGTACTTATGAAGTTAACCTGAAACTACTAGGTTAAGAAATATGGCAATATCACTGGTGTGAAGTCAGAAAGCTTGAGTTGTAATCCCACATTGGCTGATTGTTGTGAGAGCATACCAGCTGGTGAAACAGTGGTACGAATGTTATGGGGCTGACCATACTCCAAAGGAAATCTCCTTCCTATGGATAGTTAGCCAACACAAACTGGAATCAGTGGGAAAAGAAGAAGAGGAGGAGGAGAAAAAAATTTTAGTATTTATTGTTTTCTTAAAAAAAAAGAAAGTTTGGTACAGGCCTGATTACAGTATATTACAGTGTGTAGATGCCTCAGTTTCCACAAAAAGGTGACACCAACCATCTAAGATTATTATGAGTTTGAAGTAGGAATATCTCTAAGTAACTCATCAGATGCCTCTACATACAAAACAATTATCCTTTTTTCTACTTTATTTTATGGCTTTCTAAATGGAAGAATCATGAATCAACATGTCTATACACACAAAGTCTCTATGGTGAGATATCTGCAGGAATCTCTATATGGGAAATAGCAGTAAGGGGAGAAAAAAATAAATGAAGAAGTGTGGATAGGGGCTTGTGTACATGTATGCTCCTGCACACACATGGTGGAAGGAATACTAATTGATCAATATAATTCAGTAATCAGAGAGCGCTAATGGCAGGAGGGAGCTAAGTGATCACACCAGTAGCTGTCTCTCATTTTGAGGAAAGGGTACAGAGGGTAAAGGAGGGAAATTATTCATCAACAAATAACATCTTTCATGTTGCCTTTCCATTTAACATGTACAGAAATGTGAAGCATATATAAGGATAAGCATTTCTTATGTCTGGGCACAAAGTCACATATGTGTGTGTGAGAAGTGAATTGAGTATTTATTTCTATAGAATGTGTAAGTACCTCTATGATGAAGGAACCCAATGCTAGGCGTTATCTAGTAGAATGAGTATCACTCAGCTGCAAGGTGCTTAACATTCTGAAGTATATTTGTCTTTCTCCCTCCCCTCCTAAACTACCCAACCTCTTCTGTATTTGAAGATCAAAATTAGTGTATTTTATATTAAAAGATAAAATATAAATATTTATGCATAAATAGTAACTATTTCTCACCTCTTCTGACAACTTCCAGGAACATCACTCAAAATATTTCTAAAGAAAATTGTTTATATTATGACAGGTTCCAGTTCAATGAAACTTCTGTTTTATACTGAAACACATTGACTGGCCAATCACGACTTCCCTTTGGTATGATTTGAGCATCCCTCACTATAAAAGGGAGGTCAAGATCCTCTGGGGGAAAAAATCCATATTTGAGTCCTTCAGTGTTTCAGGAAAGTGACTTATAAAAACAACCATAACATAACAAGAAGAAAAGTATTCAATGTTTATCATGGAGGAAAATCAAGCCTGATTACAGCATATTTATGTTGTTACTATCCATGAGCATGAACAGAATGGCTATACAAACAATATAAGCAAATGTTCATCTCAAGACAGGAAGATACAAATTTAGTATCTGTAATTTTAGGGCATCACTGACAACTTTAAGGAATGTACACATGTTATGGTGAACTTCATGAAAAGCAAATATGATTTTGATGTCATATATTCAAGCACAATTCTGTTAAGTAGACATGAGAACTCCTATTACTGTGGAGATGCAAATATCTATCATTGACTGAAGGATAGTAATCTTTACCATGAACTGTACTGTGCATGTATGTCCAAGGACAATGCAATTTCCCATGGGGCTTAGAAGAAGATAGAAGATTTCAAAAACAAACATCCAAATGAATCTATAAACCACAAAGCAAAGATCAGACCTAACACTCCCTCTACTAACCTAGACAATCAAAATACTTGAACTTAGTAAGTTATGTCCTGAAATGAAAATAAGTGGTTTAAATGATCTACTCTGCTGTAATGTATGATTTAAGAATAAAATATAAAATATTAGCAAAGTGAATTGCTTGTAGTAGACTAGGAATACCAAAAAGCATCCCCAATAAGGAAACTGAAGGAGGCAAATTCTAAGCACTAGAATTCCAAGCAGCAAGGAATAATGTTCATGCAGGTTCACAATCCACCAGGTATAGAATATACATCCAGCACAGGCAGGATGTCCTCAGAGAGTCATTGAGAAATATTCAGATTCTAGAGCTTCTCCAAAATCCTCTAGCTTGCCTCTTACCTCGCTGCATGGCTTCTGGAAATATGTATTAGTCACACTACTACAGAACCAGCACTATGCTTAGTAATGATAAATAACCTCACTGGTGATGAAAAATGAATGATGTATGTAGAATTTGGAATTGAACCCACCTAATGAATAAAAGGAGGAAAGAAAGAGAAACATTGCTTTGACTTTATACATTCTGGAGGCTTCTGGAGGTATGTTTCTCTAGAGTCTTGATGAGTTGGAGCACACATATTTTAAGTAGCTGGGAGAGAGAGACAGAATGGGGAAGAAAGAGAGGGAGAAAAAGATTGAAATCCTCACACATAAACAAGTCCATGTGTCTGGGAACTTTTATCC
The DNA here is from genome assembly GCF_049852395.1 of Peromyscus maniculatus bairdii. Classification (NCBI taxonomy): domain Eukaryota; kingdom Metazoa; phylum Chordata; class Mammalia; order Rodentia; family Cricetidae; genus Peromyscus; species Peromyscus maniculatus. The sequence continues at coordinate 97,497,895 of NC_134853.1, forward strand.
ATGGGTGCAAGTCTGTGAGTATTCATAATGAGTGAACCAAATAAACAACAGGCTTCTCTGTGATTTCCACATTAGCCACAATGTCTGTGGAATAGATTCCTTGTGTGCAAATACAAAGTTAAAGGAAGCCACCCATAACATCAAAACTTTTCAGACTGTATCCTGAAAATCTATAATATGGAACTGTAAAGATGGTTCAGCATTAAGAGCACATACTGATAATACAAAGAGCTTGAGTTTCAGTTCCTAGCACTCTCATTGAACAGCACACAACTTCCTTTAATTATAGTTCCAAGAAACGAGACACCCTGGAGACAGAAGAGAAGAGCAGGTGTTAGGGATATGAGAGGAGAGGAGGGAGGGGAAACTTCAGTCGGTATGTAAAATAAATGAAAAAAAAATGTTAGAAAAAAAAGAAATGAGACATCCTCTTGTGGACTCTACAGGCACCTGTACTCATGTGTATATACCCACACACAGGCAAACACACATATGCATATTTTTTTTCAAAAATAAAAGAAGTATTTTAAGGTCTATACAAATCTTATATTCACTTTATGAATATCACTTAAATGTTAAATATTAAAAATAATTCTCATCTTTAAATCTCTGAAAAAAGTTAATGGTTCTGGAAAATGAGCAGTATTGGTTTTGCTTCTTGATGTAGTTTGGTTAGCTACATCATGGCAAGATGTAATCATGACTCAGCGGCCACCTCAGAAAGGCTCTGGACTTTGAGGTGAGGCTTTGTTCCTCACTTTGTAGTTTTGGTAGGTTATCTCAGCTTAATTTTTGCATTCACAGATTTTGGAAACCATTGGCCATCTGGTAGGATTACCATAGAAATCAGCTGCATTAATAGGTGAAGTTCTTATGGCAGGATGCTTGAAACACACAGGATGCTAGAACCTAGACCTAGGATGTTAGGTCCATCAACATGTGAAGTTGTCTCTATCAATATGCAAAACCATACTGAACAGAGCAGTATGCTAAAAGAAGCGACTTAGTGTAACAATAAACATAAACACAAAACACAAATTTGATTACAATATTTAACTTTTGTTTAACAATACATGTTTAAGGTTGTAATTACTCAGAGTAATTATTTGGGTATTAATTCATAGATATGTAAAGGAATTTTGAATGTTATAGATTCTTCTAATCATTTGACATTTTTGTTCTTTTAACCTAACTTCGTCTTTCTTTAAAAAGAGGAAACCAAAAATGACCACAAACATGTTCAATAAGATCACCTTATATTTGTATTCAGTTTTGGTTATTATATGAGTTACTAAGACTAAATCAATCTCAGGCTCCCTATTAGTAAACACAGAGAAATAATTACCAGTACAGATACAGAGACTAAGTGTGTTCATAGGCAGAAGTGGGTGTCATAAAAAGGGCATGAATTGAGCCGATTTCAATTGATCATAATTGCAGGTGTGTGGGCTAATAGCACCTTATTGCATACATCTATTATTATGTTCAATGTATCATGGACTAATATAAGGACTTAACATGTTAGGTCCATAGTAAATACCTAATACATGGTGGCTATTATCAGTTAGGGTCATCAGCAGAAAATGTCCACAGCATCAAAAGGTCAAGGATTTTGGTCAACACAGTGTGCCTTTTAGTGTTGATTCTACCAAGAGACCCTAGATTTCCACTAGTCCAGTTCCTTGTCTATAACCTTCTATCTATATTTGGGGCTAAACTAAACCAAGGGCAGTTAGTTATTTCTCATTTTCTCCGATGTTGGGAAATATAAAATGTAATCATTCCCTATTTATAGGAAAATGACATTGTGTGTTTTCAGCTGTTAGTAAAGATGTAGGATTGCCACACTTCACACTTAAGCTATTGACTCAAACACTCCTCCCATGGACTACATGTCAAGTTACTACCTTCACTTTTGTGGCTTCATCATGACTTTAAATAGCAAGGGAATTATTTCATTCAATATATTTATTCTATGTCCTTCTACTTAGTTTGGAGAAGACCTTTAATTTTCATTTTTTAATTTTCCATATAAATTCCATTAAACTCTATATAGTAAGTGCTGTGTTTTAATAAAAAAGGAAATATAAAAACAACCCTCAGAGAAATCGTTTTTATTAGTAAGCCACTAACATCCTAAAACATTTTTTTCTAAGATAAGGTAAGGACATTATATTTTCCCAACAATAAGCATAATGGTTTTATATTTTAAGAGCAAAATCTTATGAGCCTTTTGATCTAAGATCATGATTTATTCTTTTTAAAACATTAGGGCACTCAAATGTCTTATTATTTAATAGTATACTGGAAATGTAACATTTCTTAATATTAAAAAGATGTAATTTTTAAATCATTCACGAGGGGAAATTTTCTTCCTTTCCAGCAGCACAACCCCATAGATGACAAAAAGCTGACTGTCTAGTTGAAGCAGAAAATACTCAAGAAAGTAATTGTGGTTCTGTCCACATAATTAAGAATGTTGTCTATAATCATCAAGAAAGAAAAAGCGGGTCTGGAGACTCAGGCATGCCATCCTTATGATACTGTCACCTAAGGATGAAGGTAACAGGGAATCCAAACCAGCCAAGACATGAAGAGAGCAGAACACTGTTTCATACTACTTTCAAAGGATGATGTTTTGATACCAGTAAGGATTGTTCCTTTGCTCTGCACATTTTACAAAACAGACTTTAACACTTCATCTAGCAAGTGCACTCATAGTTTACAATATTATATCTATAAATATTTCCATGACAATTACAAAGAATGTTGAAAATGTGTGTTTACTTTTTTTTAGAATCAAAGAGCCAATGTATGTAATTGACTCCACAAGCTAATGATGCATCAGGCAACATCAGGGTTAACTAGAGGGAAGTGAAAGAGACAGTGGATAGATACTTTTTATGAGGCTAATCAATGAAGAAAGGAAACTGCTCAGTTAAGGTATTGGTGGTAAATGGAAAGAGAAATGTGGACGTTGTGTCAACTGTGACAAGGGAGCACACTACTCAGAAAAGGCCAGAACAAACAAATGAGTCAATGGAAACCCAGGGGATTCAAACAAGGACAAGTGTAGAAGCATGGCAGCACTGTCAGCCAGGGCAGGAATGCAGTGTCTAATGGGGCCCCCAGGGACAGAAAGAGAATAGAGATTCACTGGTGCATATTAATCCTAAGGGGACCAACTTAGTACAGGGGACACTTTTTTGCATCCTGGAGATCACAAGACAATACAGCAGAGGTCCACAATTTCAGCCCACCAGTCTGGCCATTCAGCTTCTGAGTGAAGAGAACAGGTCACATTCTGTGTCTGCAGGCAACAGTCAACCAAGGAAGCCTACCCCAGCAAGAAACATGGACATGTAAAGCACCAGAAGGACTGGTGATCCAGTTTTCTGAAAGCTTTCCAATAGGTTTTACAACTGACAGTGACTGGAGGTAACAGAGAAATTACTTGGAGATACTGAGCTATCCTTTACCAAATACATGTTCTCAAAGACAGTGAATGCTTCTCACATGAGTTTGTAAAGAACATTCCTGTTAATAAACTAAACTCTGATGTATTTATTTGAGAGTCAATCTGGCAGTCTTTTCTGAGCGTCATTTTCTGTGATTAATTTCTGACGTATAAATGAGTGTGACAGCAGGCCACAGGATTCAGGGTGTACTTCTAAATGAAATACAGCAACCTAATTCATGAGCAGAAACAATGACACTTCAGATCTGCACCATGTTACTTGTTTTGAAAACTCAGCAATGCCTGATTCTTTCATCCTAGTTTCTTGAGCACCTGTGTAACTTTCTCTGGCCATGTTTGTAGGAGTGGTTAGGAGGAGGGTGAAGAAACAGCTCTTCGAAGTGGACATTAGTGTTTTAAAAATTATTTAATGAGTTTCTAAATGTTTTCTGAAACCAACATATCTCTGTTGTATTAGGATTCCTCATAGAAGTCAATTTCATGTGTTTTCTCTCCCTCGCTGGAGCTGTCCTAAGTAAGGTCCAGATTATTGTTTACATAATGCTTATAAAAGTAAGTCTTCCAAGATTTACTTTTAAAAGTTCAAACACCAAGGAAAAGGAAGTTTTGCCCAAACATTACATGACTGAGTTTTTTGTATGTAAAAAATTATTTAAAGTTTTAAGTACTTGTATTATATTGTTAAGCAATACTGCTGATAGTGTTTTCAAAACCCTTCAGATTACTCCGAACTCAATCTTTAGTGGTAGTCTTCAAGTGATAAACCTAAAACACTGCAGATTGCTGAGACCTTAACCTTTAGTGTTAGCCTTCAAGTGATAAATCTAGTGGTGTAAGTTACTGTAGTTTCACATTGGTACCAGCTAAGAAGGAACTAGATCCACCTCTAGGTGACTATCCTACAACAGCGGTAGCATCTGCATTGAAATGGCATTTGCCAAGTCTATTATCAAAGCATTTTAAGGGCACTCACATACTCTTCCTATTAGTCTTGCATGAAGGTCATTGATAACACATCTCAGTGCACCTCTGTGGTAGTAGATCTGTGGGTTCTGACATGGCAACACAGAGAAGATGTTGTGATCTACAAACACCAAACAGCAGCATCTTCCATATGGTTCCATGTGCTTCATCAGTCAAGGTAAACCTATGTTTAAACTTCAACTCTATATATTCATGTTCCTTGTCTATGAAGATTGGACATATTAAAAGGGACCTTCAGATGTATAGCAGACTGCCACAAGGGCCACCTACAGGGAATGCGTAAATTGTGCATTTTCATATCTTTAAGACTGGGGTATTTTCAGAAAGATTGTACTACTGTGTATTTGTGTGTATTTAATGTTAAGAAGGAATATAATTTAAATGAAAAACTCCACATTATTTTTATGAAAGACTATTTAGCACTGCTTAACAATTTTTCAAGTGTGAGTACTTAAAATTACAATAAGTGGTTTTTAAAATTTAGATGTGTCCTGTGATGTGAATGTTGTATTGCTCTGAACAACCACAGGCACTCATTTATTACACAATAATATTTACAAAAGGAAAAGAAGTGTTACCATCACAGTAATAAATTGACGTGTTTGTATTTACATTTTACTTTTATTCAGGGGATAATTAATTAATTAATCAATTAATAAATTAAAAATCCTTTAGTTTTACTACATTTACTTGTATTCTGTGATAAAGTTTTAGCATGGTATCACATCCAGCCTAATATTTAGTAAAAATACAGATTTGAGGTAATCAGCTAAATAACAAATACAAAGCTCATATATGCATGAAGAAAATGTTACACTTCAGTCATTTAAATAAAATAAGCTACACTCTTTCAGACTAGGGTACTCTTCCATTGCTGGAAAAAGAATGCAGAACAGAAAAAGAGAGAAACAAAGAGCATCCTTAAGGCTGGAAATGTTACAGTGTATTAATGTGCTTCGCTCCCCAGGAACAGCACTGTAAACACATCAAGCACTAGGTGAGAAACTCTACACTTTCTGTTTTAGTAAAATATACAAGTTAAATAAAAGACAGATTAAATGTTCATGGCACAGTCTTAGAGATTTTGGTCACGACTGCCATATTTTTCTACCTAGATTGAATTCTTTATGTCCTCAGCATCCTAGAAAACAACCATTTACTGCTATTTCCAAAAATTAACCTAGGAATTTATAGGAAGATGAGACCATCAGGCTTATTCTGGGACCAATGCAAAAATCTGCCATCTTCTAATTCATATTCTCACTCTATGAATGAACACCTTGCTTTTGGACAAGATAGTCTACAGAGACACAAACAACTTTATAACTACTTTAGTTGTTTGTTTTTCTACCTTAAGGAAAATAGAAGAATTGCATTCTGCATTCTTAGCTCAACTACTTTTGAGCAAGAGAGCAAGAGTGTTCTGAAATGAGTGCAGCCTGTCTCTTTGAAGCAACTCCCAGTCAGTTATTTCTTCACTTTCCTCTAAAATTTAGTGGGATGCTTCATAGCTTTATACATCTAGACAGCAATTATAATATGATCTCTTGAATTTCTTCATATGTGACACTGTATTACCCCCAATATCCTATCTTACACATATAAATAGGGTATACTTAATGTTTTACCGTAGAAATGATTTAAGTTGTATTTCCAGATGCAATAATGGGTCCATTTTGCTTCACATAAATTCTGTTCTGCATTTCCTTATAGAATCTGCTCTTAGTCTATGTGTTATCTCATCAGACTAAACTCAAAACAGGGAATCTTAGTAGGAACAAAATTGTACCTGGCCATGAGAAGATAAAGCCTTGAAATTATTGGCATTATCTGAAAGAAAATGTATTAAAAGCTTGTTATGTTTGACCTCAACTAGAAACATGTGCCCCGAGAAACTATAATTTTAGCACTCTATAAAATGAATAAAACAAGCATGAGCACTAACTTAATGGTTAAAAATGAATTTTAGCAAGAAGATGGTTTCACAAACCTGTAATCCATATACAATGTAGGTTGACTTTAATGGAGAAGATAGTCACATTTCAGGAGTTATTCAACTTAATTTCTCCTGTATAAAAACTACAATGTACAATTCTACAAGATCCTTAGTTTCTTACAAAGACTACTTCTATAATGAGATTAACTGAAGAAAAAGTAAGACACTGGTGGATTGAGATAGTAAGAACGGTGTGTTATTTTGAATGCTGCTATATGCACTGTCTTATGAAAACAAGTATTTCCTGCAACTTCTAGCCTAAGTTAAAGTTGTATATTAATCACCAAAAAGTCACCCAGGGTAGGCCACCTCTCCAAAGAAAAGGAGGGAGGGTTTCATTTTCCCATTTTCTGAAGTAAACCAGCTCAAGTCACTCTGGAGGAAGGGATCCATTCTTGAGCCTTCCTTGCCTCTTCTTTTATTTGAGCTTATACTGCACTGGCAGCTTGCTTTGATAATGTTCTGGGGCTTTACTAAGAATGACACTTCAGACCACTCTAACTCAGTTTAGCCATTGAAGCTGAGCACAGCTGAAGAAAGCCCTCAATTAGGAACTCCAACTTCAAAGCCTGTATTGTGCTCTCCTCAGTACATATGTGTAGCTACCATTAGCATTAATGGGAGCTGTGGGAGTCCACAGCTCAGCAAATACCTCTAAGTCTGTTTGCTTGATGAGCACGCAATTAAACCTTATGGACCAAATATTTTGAGGAGAGCACAGAAAGGACATGAAGTACTCATGTAAAATCAAGGTTGTTCATGTCAGGAAAAGTAAGATATCGCCTCTGCTTAAACACGAAGTCAAAATTACTGAAATTATGACCATTATAGTTTCACTTATCATCTTATATATAGCCAATATCTTTCACAGTGCCTTGAAAGAGCCATTCCTCTCTTTTGAAGGTGAGTTACATTTTTCTTTAAGTGCCAGTCTCCACTGCATCCCAGAATAGCCTCAGAGGTGAAAACATCTATTAAGATCAAGACTCTTCTAACCCAAATTTTCTATATGCAAATATCCAGCATAACATCCATACACTATTGGAGGCTTTTCCTTTCCTTTTTTGCATTATAATTTTAGTCTAACGTAAAATTTAAAAATGAAAAAAAATCACCCACTGAGCATTAAAAAAACAGAATGAAGAGAAAAATATTTGCCTTAGTTAGATTTGTTTTCACTGGGAAGAATTAATTCCAATACTTTCTTTTCTAAGGAGACCCCTCCAGACTTTTCAACACATTAAATGAGAAAGGATTAACGTTTGCTAATCTGTACCCGTCCATGGTCTTTATCAAGCCTCTATGGAGTTATTATGACTCAAAATAAATCATGTTCATTTTTCAAACCTTTTCCCCAAATTTTAAAATATGTTAGCAAAGATAACAATTGTATTTAATTAGGATGAGTCAATCAAGCAGATTTCAAGGTTTACAAAATAACTTGTCTGTCTAGTACTGACATTAAATTTTATATGCAATATCAAATCCTGACGTTCTAATTACAAAAGAATCAACGATCCTCTCAGGTACTGATCACAAATACAAATCTATCAACACACAAGGAGTCAACTAACTTTTCACACAGATCACAGAAACCGGCATGCTGACTGACACCAGTACTGATGTCAAGATCCTTCACATTCCTTTTGGTTTTATTTCCCAATTTTTTAAATTAAAATATAAATACATCATTTCCTTCCATTCCTCTTTCCTTCCTCCTACTTGCGCCATGCCCCACCCTCACCCCCTCTCAAATTCCTGATCTCATATTCTTTGTTACTCAATACAGAATGACCACAGATGAGAGTTATGTGGGGCTACTGTGGGCTATGGTTAAACAAATCTGTAACGATGAAAAATAACTTTTAAAATTACTTTATTATGAAGAAAGTTTTTTCCTATCAAATCCAAAGCCCTATTCACAAGGTTGGAAGATATTCAGGTCGAAGGCTATTTTTACAGCATATTTATGTATAAAGCCACCTTCACATGAAAACTAAACCACCAGTGTCATTATGGGGACCTAGCAAATACTTTTCTTAAACATTTGGCTTTTGAATTACTCTGGATAAAAATCTTAACAGTTCACCTGTGATAAAGTCTTCAGAGAATGACTGTCTTCTGTGTTGCTGAGACAAGTTTTTCTTGTGCATGGGAAGCCCATTCAGGACTTCATGCAGAACATAGACAGTTCCTCAATAGGAGTTTCCTTTGTACTGGTCTAATTGGAGTTAATCATTGCAAATAATTGCCACTTCTTCAAACATTCACATGATCTATCCTTACTCAGTTTTACATTACTTTCACACAAAGTACTTGTCTAATTAGTGTTTATTTTCACCTGGTCCCTCTGTACATAGGGCAGACACATATTTCCATCAATTATAAACCTAAATAAACTACCAGTTAGTTCATAAATTGTAGATTTGTCATGGAATGCACAATTAATTGATGGCTATCAATGGCAAATTACTTAAGACATTCTGTGAAAGAATTCAAAGAAAGGAATGAAAATGTCTACCAGGTACCTCTACTAAGGGCAGTTCTGGGGAGCACCTGTCTTATGATCACATGATGATGAAGAATCAGAAGATGAGCTTCATGCTGTTTTGGAGAAAGATCTTCTGTATCATCTCAGAGAACTATCTGATAGCCACTAATCGAGTGTGTGCACAGAACTCAACCTATGAGGCTACGTTTTTCTAGTTCCTAAAAATCAGGCTACAAAAGAGTACAAATATATCACTTAGACCATTCCAAATTATAACATGTGTAGAAATGGATAGTTCTAACCAATATTATAGTGCCTGCACTGTAGCCATGCCTGGCTACAGGTAAAGATGACATCGGGATGGATTATCCAGATACAACTTCTTCACTCCAAGGTAAGCTATACTGATTTCACTTCCAATTAAGAGAAAACAAAACTACTTTGGTTTTTTATTCTACTTTCACAAATGGCTTGAATTGAAACAATAGGTTCTTTGGATCAGTGAAATAATTAATTGCTGAGTAGCTAGCCTTTCATAAGAAAAGACATTTCTGCACTTGTACTTCTGTGTATACATAAAACCATAAATTCTATTTATTATCTTTATTTTCAGACTCTTGCAAAAGTTGCCACCAAAAGGCACATATTTTGACCCAGAAAGGGCAATTCTGACCCATGAAAAATTAAATAGAAAATAACTAACTGGAGAACCAAAGAAATACCTTCTGTTTTTTCCAAAAAAACAAAACCAACAAAACAAAGAAAACCTAACTTTGAAATAAAGAGGTTGTCCCACTTAAAGGCCTTGCTTTTAAATTGCCATTTCTTTTCACACCCAATTAAATTGTCAGTATGATGAATAATTGTCCAACTGAGTGAAACTGTGAGGATCTTCTCATTGTCACTCTCCATGGTCTTAATTTCCAGATGCTTCTGCCTAAAATAAGAATTTAACGCCATCTCCTGAACAGTAAGACCTGCAAGGCTTGCACCATGGCTGTTCCTGGCAGACACAGGAAGAAAAGTAAACTCCAAAGTTGTAGAGTACCAACCAAATAAAACCAAACCAAACCAAACCAAATAAAACAGTAAAATATTTGGCTATTGAGGAACATAATAGCATGCCCTTGAGTCTCTAATAAATATTAAATAACCTCTCAATGAGCTCAGCAAGTCTAGCAATTGACAGCATTTAAAAGAACACACAAACTCACACTACACTGCCCATTTGCATGAAAATATTATCCAATAAAGCCATAAATATTATCAGAAAATTTTTTACAACACAAGAGTTCCAGTTTCATATATTTTTCAAACTTATAGTGAGGGATATGAGCAGTCTCCATTAAACAGAGGTTCCAAATGAGAAAGTCAGAGGGTCACCAAACAGTATCACAGCGAAGTCTCCAACTTTAAAATGCCCCTGACTGATCTTTTCCCTTTCTGTGGCTCTCTGAAACTTCTAAGTACTCTCCTTTTAAAATTTTATTTAAAATTTAAGTGTATGTGTTTAGGCACTAGAGCATAATGTTTTAAAGTCTATATAAATTGTGGCATGATAAAATCAGACTATTAAATACATTACCATGCAGAGTTAGCATTTTTTGTGGAAAGAATGGTATATTTTTATAGACTTTTCAAGAAAAAGTACAAAATAAAAAAGAATGAGATATACTATTAACTATACTTATAACAGATCTCTTGAAATTATTTTTCCTAATTAAAATTGTGTATACTTTGACCAATATCTTCCTAACTCTCCCATCCCAGCCACTGGTAATTCCCAGTCTACTCTATAGTAGTATGAGGTAAGACCTTTCTAGATTCTACATGAGTGGCATACTACATTGTCTTTCTGTTCCTTATTTAGTCAACTTGCTATAATAATAAAAAAGAATTTGCTGAAACAGAATAGCAGTCAAATGTGTTTTTGTAAAGGTATATTTTGTGTGTGTGTGTGTGTGTGTGTGTGTGTGTGTGTGTGTGTGTGTGTGTCCCCTTGTGTGAGCTTATGTCCTCAACATGAATGCAGTAGTTCATGAAGGCCAGAAGACAGCATCAAATTCTCTGAAACTAGAGTTACAGTCATAGGAAGCCATGTGGGTGCTGGGACCAATCACAAGAGGAGTAAGTGTTTTTGACCACCGAGACCTCTCCACATCACAATCAAATATATCTTCCAAATATGCTTTTAATCAGTGCTTACACAGACATTTATTATTCTTTAAATGGTAACTTAACAATGCATTTCCTTCTTTATAACTATCCATCTCTTTCACCCCTTAACATCACAATCTTTCTTATCTTATTTCAAGGCTCTCTTTCTTCTCTCACAGAAGGAAAAATTAAAGATGAGACAAAAATATCCCCTTTAGCAATTCAAGGGGGCTCTTTTATTTTAGTTGAAACACTTTATATTCACATGCCTCCATTTTGTTTTCCTTTTCTTTCTTTCTTTCTTTCTTTTTTTTTTCTTTGGTTTTTCTAGGCAAGGTTTCTCTGTGTAGGATTAGCTATCCTGGCAATCAACGCGTATCTTCCCCTGTATCTTTTGTCTGATATAACGTTAAAACAATTACAACACAAGATCAGAGGACAGCAGGAAGCAGAAAAGAGAAGGATCTAGAGTCAAGCAACCTGGATGCCCCAAACAGTGATTGTGGTTCAGATCTGTGAATGTCAGGGTTCTCCTGTAACTCCTCCATAATGCACACAGATTCTCCTTTATGAAGGGAGAAATCCTTTCCCTAGACCCCTTTAGGATGTCAGTGTCACCGAAAAAGCATATAGGTACAAACGCATTTGCTCATTAGGATCTGAAGAAATTTTAAATATTCATTTTATAGTGAACCATATAAGGTCCTGCCTCTTCCACTGATAAGACAATAGTAACTCCTAGAGAAACAGCTCAGCAATTAATTTGGTTAATTATAGCAATGTCACCAAATTTTATGAGTATATTACATGAAGATATTGTGTGAACCCATAGCATCTTGCTGAGAAATATTTCACATCAGAGATAATAGTAGGGTGATGGAATATAAAGATTAAAAACACTTGGCCTTTTATAATGGAGAAATTTCAAATTACCAGATAAAGGCTGTTTAGAGAAACACATATTGTGCTGTTAGAGAGAAGTCAATATTTACTGCCTGTGCAGAATTAGCAGATAAACAAAGGCGGGGAAGGAGAACACAAGGCTAAGGGATTTGCTGGAAATTCAAGCATCCCAAATAATCAACATGTGCAGAATCCTGATTCTGTGCTGCCTTGGGAAAGTTGAAAAGAGTCTTTCTGGGAGACTCTTATGGAGATGTTCCATGGCCAATCACAGCAAACACAGTGTGGACCTTCTGTCACGTGATCTAATTACAGTCGCAGAACCAGATTCTGTAAAGCCTAAGAAAACTTTGGAAGACGACTTCATCTAAACAAATGGGAAATTCTTACTTTTACAAAACTTACAAAAACATATGACTGTATATGTGGAATGTTAGGTGCTGCAGGGTCTTTGGAAGGGACCTAGATCGCAAACATGCTTGGGAACTTGCTCTGCTTCAGCTCCCATCAGACCATGTCCCTTCCTTCTATGCTTTCCACAGAGGTTGTTGGGACTCTGACAATGGGTGAAATAGTGGAAGACAGGAGAGTTGCACATGGAACTTAGTCAATGAACTTGCATGCAGACAGCCAGGCATGATCACATCACATTTACATCATAAAGCTGTGTGTGTATATACTTAAAACAAAACAAACAACACTTCATTTTTAGGTTATCATAACCAGATTTTTAATGTTGCCTGGGAATTAAGAAAACATTATCCCAAACCTGGGTCCTAATGAGGCAAATTGCCAGTCCAGTGAGATAATATTTAATGTCATTCAAAGATCTTTGCAGGAACTTTACAGTAAATCATTAAGAATAACCATTTGAGTTCTCCTAACCAGTGAATTCTTCTAGCCAGATGACTGTGGAAGAATTCTCTTCGGAAGTTGAAAGAATTTCAATTTCCACCAAGCTAGTAAAACTTAACTTTATTAATGTATCTTTGCAACAAAGAAAAATGGGGCCCAAAGAAGTCAGCTGTAGCACACGTGGCTGTTTACAATGGGCTCGATGGTAGCTGGCAATGCAGATCTGTCATGCTAACACATAATGACATGCTTGGAACCCTTAGGACTGGGGGTTCTAACTCAAGTGATTAGGCCTTAAAATTAGCATATGCAAGTGCTTGTTGCTCTGGAGTACATGTTAATGGATTTTTCTTAAGGGTGAAAACATCTATCTCAATTTTAATAAATAAACGTTTTATTACAAAAATCAATTTTGCTTAATGAAGTCTTCTGAGAGAGAAGACACTTTAATATGTTTTACTAGTACATATTAAGACCACTTCACACCTCATCGTGTACTTTGTCATCTCTAACTGGAGCAAGAGAATGAGACAGAACACACTAAGTGAAGCAATAAAAGCTTTTACTGTGAGTTGGGAGAGAAACAAATGGAAATATTTCTTTTTGAGACAAGGTCTTGCTGTGTAGCCTTACCTGGTCTGGAACTCACTATGCAGACCAGGCTGGCTATGAACTCACAGAGATCTGCCTGCCTCTGCCTCCCAAGTCCTGGGCTCTCTCTACCACACTGGGCTGAAAAATTTCATTAAATGAAATTACTTAATTTTTACTACATCATATTTTCTCACAATCCAAGCAAAGTAGATCCCAAATCTTCCTATTTTTTTTTTCTCCTAGACCATTTTTGCTCAGCAGGATATGAATGAGCTTAATTTTCCTGCCGCTTTAGGCTTCATATATCAAACATGTCTTCTATTTCAGCAAACCTTCCTTTAACACTGACAGAATGCTTGGGAGCCGTTCAGAAGGTCAGAAGGCAAATGCCCCGTTGAAAGGTGTGAGCCCGATTGTGGGGAGAGCACTGTTTGAGAAGCACACCACAGCGTGTAACAGCCTTCTCGCTTTAAACAAAACCACAAGCTGCATCTCAGGGAAAAGACTTGCCTCGAAAGCAGGCAGATTTATGTCTTTTCTTGACTATTTAAAGCATTTAGAACAGTCCAGGACACAAGGAGACAACATTGCCAAGTGAGCGAGTTTATTAGAGACTATAAATGCCACCTCATACACTGCACGGGTATCATTGCAATAGGCAGCAAGCCCTCTCATTTTCTTCATTTAATAGATAAAATAGGTGACGCTCTGGGAAGGTTAAGAATGGTGCACTCAGCCAAAGAGCCAAGAATAAAGGCAACTCTGTGACCTAGGTCTATGTGTTTACAAAATCTGAATTTATAACTTCACCTCCAATAACTTTCTGTACCACAATTGGTAAGAGAGGTAAATTTAAAAACTAAACAACTTTTTTATGTGTTTGTATGTGTGTAGGAGTGAGGGTGAGCATATGTGTGTGTTGGGGGCAGGGTGACTATGTGAATATGGATGCACACATGCCATAGCACATCCATGGAGATCAGAAGACAAACTCAAGTGTCAGTCCTTACCCTCTGGCTTGTTTGAGGCAGGGTCTCTTTATTGTTTTATTACTTCTTACAAATGCCCAGCAATCTAGCCCAAGACTTTCTGGAAATTCACTTGCCTCTCCCTCACATCTCCCCATAGGAGAATTCTCACTTGAGGAAGTATGATGTAGTAAGTGAAATTACAGATGCTAGGACTTCATTCTGGATTTTGCATGGGCTCTGGGTATTTGAACTCATCTCCTCACACTTGCATGGTAAGCACTTTTACCTACTTAGCCATCAACTCAGGCAACAAATATCCTTTTCTACCAGCTCACTAAATGTTGAAATGATGCCTTACCATTTTCCTGCTCTTCTTCAGTATATCATTATGGATACTATATTTCCAAGACAAATATAAAATTTACAGGTAAATGGATGGAAACATCAAGCATTGTACTGAGTGATATAATGAAGACCTAGAAAGACAGAACTTGCATGTACTCATTTGTATGTGAATCGTAGCATTGAGTCTTTACATTGTGTGTTTAACTTGTCATCACAAGTAGAAGCCAGGAAACTGATAAAGGGCCATTGGTGGTGGTGGTAGGAATTCTTAAATGAGAGAGGATAGCAGAATGAAGGATAGCAGGTAAAATGAAGGTTTATAATGGGAGGAGAGGTAACATCAAGGGGTAAAAAATGGAAGGGCAAGGCAGAGGAAGGGGTGAAAAGGGGGACAACTAATACTAAGGATATTTGAAAAGGCACTATGGAAACTTATTAAATACATGTATTTTTTCATATAAAAGTGTTTAATTGGAATTACCCTACACAGGAGATATTGCTTTTCCAAGAAGCCATAGGTTTAAAATAAAGCCCAGTGCCAGGCAAGGAGAACTTCCCCTGGAATGTTTGTCAGTGTGCCTCTGAGACCCCCAAAACAACATAGAATATTGCTGTTCTCCCAGGTGACCACCAGAACCTGATGGCAAGAACCAGTGATGAAGACATTATACACTTTGGTCAGAGAACCTGGAGAAATCAACTTAGTTCTGATTAGGGAGCTTCCTCCCTGCTCACCAGCTTTTAGAGTACCAGAAGGTATTAGGCAGGCTTCTGCGGAGAAAAGCCATCAAAAGTCTTCCCCACCTGTGTATCTTGCTAACTACTCTAAGGGCCAGTGTATGATATGTTCATGAGTGTTAACTGAAGCTGGAATGTTGGGAGAATAATTAACTGCTTTCTGGTTGTATTTAAGGCTCACTCCACAAGAGGAAAAACATGTTTGCTACCGTAAATATGGCCAAGAACCTATGGCATCAGAGTTTATGGACAATAGAGTTGAGTCCACTACTATTATCCTGCTAAATATGTGTAAAAATTGCACTCTAAATTCTTTCCTCTACACCCATACATTAGTCCATCTCTCAAATCCAATTGGGGAAGGTACTTTTTGCAGTGGAAGGTAGTTAATGCCAAAACTCACAACTGGTCAAAGCACAGAAAACATCTTTGAAGTGCTTATCTAAAAATGGGACATCTATAACACATTCCTTCCCAGTAATTACCTCAGGGACCATTGTAAATGAGGAATGGAAAGATTGTGTAAGACAGAGGTGGGAAAGAACCAGACTAAAACAATGTTTTCTGGACATGACAGGACCACTGCACATAAGAACTCGTAACTGCACAAGACCTGCACAGATCAAGCCCATCAACATTACAATATGGAGCAGGCAGAAGCCACCACATCTGGGAGCTGTGTACAGTTGATGGCTACTGGGGAAAGGGAGTCCGTTTTCTTTAAGGATGTGGCTGAAGGTAGGTCAACTACACGACAGTGGTGGCTTATTTACAAAGAGACTGGAAGATGTTTCGAAGTGATATAGGCCTTGGAGGAGTGATGAGGAGGAGTGAAGGGTTAAATGTAGAAACGACAACATTTTTAAAAAGCAAAATAAGCAGATTGCTTCTCGGCCTTTTGACTAAGATCAAGTGTAAAAAGCAAAATAAGAAAATTAAAATGAGATTTTTATTATCTGTGTCCAAATTCAGTAACAATATAAATATATTTTAAATGTAACACAAATTTGGTGTAGGTAGTCAAGGCAACTGACTGCATAATCCTAATGTGTAAGCATTCTGCGGAACTCTTTAAATGGCCTTCACCACAAGTGTGTATGTGGTGAGGCTAACATTCTAGATACTATATATTCGTGATGAATAACTGGTCATCAGACTTCCAAAGTAACAGGAAAAAAAATATGAGTATGTTTGAGTCTTCTTCCATCTTATTTGCATGTGAAGGCTGATTTCTCAATCCACTGGACAAAGACATGTGTTAAGAGACAGGGAAATGTCTTTTCCTGGATTCTTGACCTATATTCCTTCACGACATGTTGGGAGTCCCATCCTGCTCTAGGGATAATGCTACATTGATAGAGCGGGGCTCAGATTTGAAGATATGCTGAAAGGAAGCAAGGGGATTAACATTTTTTCAGGAACTTTTACATCCAAGTCAATATGCCACATGTTTCACAGGTACACCATTAGTTTCTCACAATAACTCAAAAAGTGTAATATGTCCCATTTAGGCATGATGAGTATGTCTGAACCTATGTAGTTAGGGAGCAGGGGAATGCACATATGAACTCCCACCTGATAAAGCTACAAAGAACAAGAGTGCTCTTGTGTCTCCCTGTTTCAATCTCTGTTACTTTCTCCCAACCTTGATTTTGTGATTCCTTTTCATATTCTCCAAGCCACATTACCCAAGAAAATAATACACATTTAGTTCAGAATAGGTCAGGTGCACTAATACATGCCCAAGCCATCTCTGATGTATGTGTGATGATCTACCTATCTCACCATGTGTGGATTCAGTCTACAAGCACATTCTGGGTACCCTTTAAATTCTAAAAATGTGACTTGGCCATAAATAAAAGTAATAGTGCTTAGACACATGGAAAGACTATATAAAATGAAATTTAAAAATTTGAGAATTTCAAAAGTAGAAATAATTAGGAAGTAAAATATCTCAACAACAAAATGTGTGTATGTGTGTACATACAAATACACACAAGCACATATATATACCTCATAAAAATACTTATACATGTGTATATGTACATATATGTGTACAAATATCTCCATTCACACAGTTTGGGGCATAACTATATAATGTATTAATATGAAAGTCAACAAGTAGATTTATTAACACCATATTTTATATAATCCTATACTCCTCTATTTATTTCTAGTTCATGTCACATCTCTGGTTAGCCATGCAAGTGTACAAATGCACAAGCATCAAAGCCAAGTTGTGTGCAAGTGCTGAACATACACCTTCAAACGAATAATATTAAATTTCCAGTCTCATTTGCAGCACACTTCATTCTTTTATTTTATATCCGGTTCCTAAGACAGACTTTGAATCACTCTCCCCAGTACAATTCTTATCCCTCAGTTTCCCTGTGCAATCTTCATCTCTCAGTGTGCCCAGTGAAATCCTCCTCCCTCAGTCTCACAGTAGTCTTCCTCCTTCAGTCTCTCCAGTGCAGTCTTCCTCCTTCAGTCTCCCCAGTGCAGTGCCTCTCCCTCAGTCTCACAGTGCAGTGCTCCTCCCCAGTCTCCCCAGTGCAGTGCTCCTCCCTCAGTTTCCCCAGTGCAGTGCTCCTTCCTCAGTCTCCCCAGTGCAGTGCTCCTCCCTCAGTTTCCCCAGTGCAGTGCTCCTCCCTCAGTTTCCCCAGTGCAGTGCCCCTCCCCAGTCTCCCCAGTGCAGTGCCCCTCCCCAGTCTCCCCAGTGCAGTACCCCTCCCCAGTCTCCCCAGTGCAGTGCCCCTCCCTAGTCTCCCCAGTGCAGTGCCCCTCCTTCAGTCTCTCCAGTGCAGTGCCTCTCCCTCAGTTTCCCCAGTGCAGTGCCCCTCCCCCAGTCTCACAGTGTAGTGCTCCTCCCTCAGTCTCCCCAGTGCAGGGCTCCTCCCTCAGTCAAGCTAATGCTGGATCACAGGTGTGTTCCACCATGCTTGGCTCATTCTTTCCAAAGCCTCTTTTACATTATAATTGAAAAGGGAAGGATTCCTTCTGTGAAGACACAAAGCATGGTCTCATTTACAACCGGAACATAGACACCATTATGTACATTATATGCATGACCAAAATATGTTAACTATTGAAAAGTCCAGTATGCTAAATGTTGGCAAATAGTACATATTTAATGCAAAAATAAAGTTGAGCCAACAAAGGTAGCAGTCAAATATATTGAAAGGAAGGACCTGAAGATTTGAGATATAAATTAAAATGTAAACTATTTTTTAAAGATCGTAGTTAAGAGCATTTTATCTTACTTTTTTAACCATAGTTCATAAAATATTTTAAATACACAGACCTACAACTGGACAAATGTGCAGAGCGAGAGACTATGGAACACCTAGTCCTATATCGAATGTCCTCATCACACCCCTCCCCTCAAGTCTCAGGGGCCTCTGCAGAAGAGGAGACAGAACGATTTTAAGAGCCACAGGTCACTCCAAGGAAACAGCATCCTCCAGGCACAACAGGACTGATGGCCATATGAACTCACAGAGACTATGACAGCATTCCCAAGACCTGCACAGGCTCAAACCAGATGGGGTCACAGCACGGAAAGGGGGAAATGGACACAAGGGTTAATACCCCTAACCCAAGTTGATACCACTTGATACCCAGCTGGCAATGGGACATGAGTCTTATTAAGTGGAGTGTTGCTGAGTCTGTCAATCATACTCCAGGAGTCACTGGGCAATACAAAATGAGCTCCTGTCTGTGGAATTTGTGTTTCAGGTTTGTTGTTGCCATTTTAGCTTTTTCTTTATGTTTAATGGTCTTTTACTTGTTTGTTTTTCTGTCGTATGGGTTTTTGTTTGTTTTTTTT
Source organism: Peromyscus maniculatus bairdii (assembly GCF_049852395.1). Classification (NCBI taxonomy): domain Eukaryota; kingdom Metazoa; phylum Chordata; class Mammalia; order Rodentia; family Cricetidae; genus Peromyscus; species Peromyscus maniculatus. The sequence goes on from NC_134853.1 coordinate 97,517,236, forward strand.
GGGGGGGGTGGAGGTTGTTTGTTTGTTTGTTTTGTTTTGTTTCTTTTTTTAGGGAAAGAGAGAAAATCAACTAAGTTGGGTGAGCAGGAAGTTGGGGAGGATCCGGGAGGAACTGGGGGAGGGGAAACATGATTAAAAGATACTATGTGGCAAAAAATTATTTTTCAAGTAAAAAATAAAATAAGTTAAGAGTATTGAGGTATGTTGCATCACTTAGTTTAGTGTGTCAATGTGGGTATTAATTCATAAGTTATGTACGTGCTTGTGTACAGGAGTATGTATGGTATATGCACACATCTAGACAGAGGTCCATGACTCTATGCCCACTCACACAGAAGCCCTGTTGTGTTACTCTCTGCCTTATTCCCTAAAAGCAGGGTCTCTCACTGAACCCAGATGTAGGCTGCTGGCCAGCAAACAGCGGGCCTCCTGTCTCCACCCCCCATTGCACCTGGCTTTTTACATGAGTGCTGGTGTCTAAACTCAAGAGCTCATGTTTATCTAGGAAGTGCTGTTACCCACTGAGCCATCTCTCCAGCCTCTCATTGTTTTTTAATAGGATAAAATAAGTTGCTTGCTCTTCTAAGGAAATATGTAATTAGGACTCTGATAATTAAGCCCTAGATAAGGTATTTGGTATATCTGTGCCCCAAAATCCAATAAATTATGCATGCACAACTTTTAAAGCTGCATCTTAATTAGTATCTTAAAATAAAACTAATTTTGAAAGCTGTGATATTGAAGTTTAAAAAATCATCCCAATTTTATTAGCAAAAGCCAGCTAAATATCCAGCTTTAAAGTATAAACATTATATAAAACTGACCATGAATTACTGAGTTCTGCGGTAAATTCCTGTACAAATTTCAACTCACAGACTGCGTCTGTTAACTTCATCCTCTTGTTCCTCATTTCATAAGTCACGCACCCATGTTCTACTCCACTGTGAACTACTGTGTCCCTCTCTGATGGCTTACTTCATGTATTACTTGCATAGGCCACTGACTGCCCAGTTATCCCAGTTATTTCTTCAAATATTTTTGCTATGGGTGCTTTGGATGAGGTTAATTTTTAATTCAGGACACCACATAAAATAGATCGCTCTCCCTTATGGAAGAGTAGCTCTAAACAAAAATGGGTAGCCATTCCCACAAATGAGGATGAATTCTTTCTGTCGATAGCCTACAAAACAGAACACTAGCTTTTCCTACTCACACATACATCCTGGAGCATCTGTTCTTTCTGGGCCTTGAGCCTGCTGGCTGTGGGACTAGAAATGTACTACTCATCCTCTTGGGTGCCCAGCTTGCCAATACACCTAGCATATCTTTGGACTTGTCAGTCTCATTAATCATGTAACCCAATCCCTTAAAAAAAAAAAAGTCCATTCTATTGACAATGCTACTGGTCATCTTTCTCTGAAAAATTCTCACTGATGTTCCCCCCCTATCCTGGGCCAGTAGGTTGTCATTTCTTACACATGAAAGCTCTCTGTGTTCAACATTCTCTCACACTAGCTCTGTCTGACAGACTTCTATTCTCCAAGCTTTCACTTACAGGTTTCCTCCTTCCTATAATACATCATGTAGGTAGTGTTTTATCACACTTGGCATTATCATCAGACTCACGATCATTTGTAGATTTGTCTGTTGGAAAAATGCTACTGTTCCATGATAATAAACACCACACTAACCCTCAAAGATTTTTGCTGTATGATCCAGAACAAACAATCTCAAATTCTCTAGATGTTAATTTCTCAAATCAGGAACAAAATAACAGACACTACAGCACCAAGTTCCTTTCTGGCTCAACCTGCCACAGTCCCTTTAAGTCAATAATTAGCGAACGCTCCTATGGTTTTTATATTCATTTTATAATGATTAAATATATTATTTTATTAGGAGGTCAAGAGGAGAAAACTGCTCTTACTTGAAAGCAATGCTTTATCATGGCATTTTTTTCTCTCTTTAAAGACATGGTCTTGGCATGGAGAAGAAACAATAATGGTTGCAAGGAAGAGACATGCACCATCCATACAGTAGTCTCGAGACATGACAAGCAGACAAGGGCAGCCTTGAAGTTGCACACACATCACCAGCGGGGGTTCTTCTAATCCCCCTCTTACCAGGGTCTCCCAACACTATTTAAAGGGGATCCTTTCTGTCTTTATGACACCGATACTGATTAGGAGATTATTCTTTTTAAGCCCTAAAGACCAAACTGCTAGAAGTCAGCAGTGCCTTTCCATAACCTGCCTCTGCCCACAGCCACCTCTTTGTAGCAGGAAGGCAGGACTACACAGGAACATGCTATCATTTTGTTATCCCTTTATCCCAAGCACTCCCCTACTTCACAAGCTTTTTCAAGTAGCCTTTCCTCAGCACCACAATTGTCAGCAAGTTAGTTCTGTGCTGGCCACCCTTCCTTTTGTTTCAGTCTTTCATAAAAATCCTTTTGTGTGACAGTCAAGCAGCTGTGCTTTGTTCTTTAATGTTTCTAGCCTGGATCCCCAGCCGAGATCACTTTATAACATAAACGGCAAAGTACCATTTTCACAGCAGGGACAACTGTGTTCATCTTCAGAAAGAGGCATTAATAAAATGAGCCTGTAATGAACATGCTAATTCTGATCGCAGGATAGTGCACAAAGGCAGAGGCTTCCCTGCCACCTCCCTGAATGATGGTAAAAGTTGCTCACGTTCCTTTTTTCTTTACAACAGCTATAATGGCTTATGTTTTATTTTTTGAACAGACATATTATGCAAACATTTCGCTCTGTTTTACAATGCGATGCTGCCTCGTCTCATCCAAACTGTTCACTGTGTTTTACTATCTCAGTAAGAGTCACCTCCAGGGAAGACGCTTTTTCCATCTTGCAAGAACTGACTTCCTGAGCGAGGCATGTCACTGAATCACACACAACAGTAGCTAAGAAGAGCTCTGACTGATCAGATCATCAAGCTAAGGCTTCTCTGTACAGATGAGGTCAAGAAGACAGAGAAGACACATAACTAAGAGAACAGGGGCATGGGAAGACTGGCTAAGAACATCATAGACTTTTATCACAGAGCCAGCATGGAGCTCAAATGACAGGAGCCTGGGCATAAGTACTCTGCATTGTCTAACACTTAAAGGTGACCACTTCCAATGTTATATCACTTATTGAACTGTATTTTTCAAACTGAATAAATGGAATGCCTCATATTTGGCCTGCTAATATATTAGACAGCAGCTGCACTCTGCTTGTCTCCTATAAAAGAGCTAGTTTCCCATAAGCAGATGTGGAAAGCAATGAGATGTTTACCATGTTTACTTGTTGTGATGCTGGTAGTAGTTTGATGGGCAGCTATTTGTATATGGGCAAATATCTGGACATAATGCACTAAATTTAGAAAATGTCTATTTTGTATTACTAGTTTGAATGAAATGTGAGTATTTCCAGTATTTCCAGACTGCTTGCCCCCACAAAAAATGAGTTCAGGAAACATGCATGATATTTAGTCATGTTTGAAGGAAAAGAATGACTCAATTATTCTAGAACTTCATTTTAGAGAAATGGAATTTTGTGAGCAAGAAGGAAGGATTCTTGACCCCTTTCTTTTAGCATCCAAAGCAGCAGACATTCTTAGATTTTTCAGCAGTGAGAAGAGACTTTGCACAGTGCCATCTCATTTGCCCAGCGGCTGATAACACACATCAGTAGAATGTGCTCACTCCCAGTTTCATTATATATATTTCTATGTTTCCCTGCAGATATCAGGAAAACCTCACAGGCAATCAAGTCAGATCCAGAGAACCAATTTCATCTAGATGGCAATTCCTACACCTAAGATATACCTTCTGGTCCCTTGCATGCACCAACCTACAAGTCTAATATTTAATCTATTGTGCTCAGCAGTATTCCACAGTGGATAAGCCCCAGTGCTCACTAAGCTCTTAGTGATCCCTGCAGCCTTCACTTACAGTCTGCTCTGGAGGAATTATATCTGGCAATCATGCAAAGCCTCCTAAAGAGTCAGGTAACTAGTGCCAGGATGTGCTTGTCCACAACCACAGAAAATGAAGGCAGTAATAATAATAAAACAAGCTGAATGGCTACTTTCAACCTGCATGTCCTGCTCAGGGAACTACATATTACAGGATGTATGCTTAACTGCTCAAGATCTCATCCCAGGGCATGGTCAGCCTTGAGCTTTGAGGTGTCTGTCCTTTGAAAATTGTTTTTTGAGAGTCCAGACAATTTGAAAAAAAAAGAAAAAAACTACTGAGGGAAAGTGTCCCTGAAATGCTCTTTCAGTGCACATGGGTGGTCAGAGTATTATTATTATAATGTCTTCTGCATTTAGCCACCCAGGTCAGACATTTGAATATCCAATTACTTAGGTTCTCCCAAAGCCTATTTGAAATAAATGAGTGCTCTCCATCCATCCTACTTAGACAAAAGCCATCATGACAGTTGGCACATTTTTGGCATTTGTCAGCAAAGTGGGAAGAAAATAAATGACCCATGTAGCTGAAACAGGCCTGTGATGAGGGCCACTGGACAGCAAGTGTAAAGTGGTCTCCATCTCTTACAGAGTGGGAACTCTTGAATGTCTGCCAACATGATCCGCAAGAGAAAGTAAACTCAAGATAGTCAGACAACTCATTAGCTATAATACAAACACATTCACCTCCCTAACATTTCACAACGTTTTAAGCCCATAAATGCTAGTTTATTGCTGGCCTATTATTAAACTATTGTTATTAATAGAATTATCAACACCTGGAAAAGTTAAAGATGTGACTCTGGGAAACAAAGATGATACTATCCTCAATTATTTTATGAAATGGAAATGGAAGGAAGAACTCTAAGGTCGCTGCTATTCTACTTTTCCGTTATTCAATCCCACTTTGTAATTTTCTCATGAAACATTTTCTGAACAACTAAATGCAGTTATATAAGAAAGGAAGGTTAAATGTCTTACTATAATCACATATTTTCATTTAAAAGAATAACATATGACAAATAGTCATGTAAAGAGTCAAGATCATATTGAAGTTATCAAATGCATTTGTTTACACAGTGATGAACTATTTAAGCAGAGAAGACAGGGGTCTAGCCAGCCAGGAAACAGGAAAATATAAATCACAGTGAATTTCTAAATAAAATGATACTTTCTGCCAACATTTTGTTAATATATTCATGGATAAATGCAGATGAAATCAAGAAAGTAACATATATTATTTCCTTTTCAGAAATTCAAAAAAGTTTAGATGGTGGAAAAAAAAACCAAAAAGTTCCTAATTAACTTCAATTTATTTTACCTTTCTAGTAGACTTTCTACCTACTAGAAGAATCAATGGTCATTGGAAGTAGAAAAGAAAATTCCGGGTGAGTCTGAGTTTTGCTCAGGTATGGGTGTGTCAAGACTGGTTACATTCTGAACACACATATAGATTTGCATTCATCCAGATGTTCCATAGCATGAATATACCACCTATACACATAGATGAATACTCCATTAAAATTTAACATCTGAATTTTAATAACTATCTACATTTTATTTTATAAGATCTTCTAGCTGCCTGGTAGATTTTATTCCTCATTTTATCTTTGCAAATATTTTAAATACTTTTTAAAGTTTAAAATCCATTTATGTGGTTTATTATTAGCACAAAGACTTAGGACTTCTACCATCATTGTTTAAACTTAACTGTGGCTTGAAATGGGCTGTATTTCTTTAGAATTTGAGGCTTGGAGTATATATGGCTATAAAAGACTGTCTTTATGGCTTAACCCGCAATGGACATGCTCTCTGAAGTGGATGCTTTCAGGGTCTCTTGTTCCTTAGTTTGGGACTCGGTTTTCAAAGCAGCTTTTGAGCTAAACTTTTAGGCTCTAAGAAGAGCAGCACAGGAATATGGCAAGAAGCCTCACTCTAGAGAGCTGACACACCTTCTTACTAGACCTTACTTCTCCCACGCATGTGCCCTTCCAGAGAGCTGAAACTCCAGTGCTGAGCTCTGTGATTCTTGCAGCCCTCATCTTTGCCTCTATGTTTATAAAGGCCTCTTCTCTGGGGATCTCCCCATTTACAGCACCTGGAAAGTTCTCTTTCTCATTAATTTGTTTTCAAATATTGTCAAAATTGTATTAAGAAAAGTCTACTCTAAGTTTTGCAAACAATCAATTCTGAAGCATAAAACAAGAAAACGGTATAACAGAGAAAGAGATAAAATCATGGAAAAACATTAACCTAATATACCAACTAGCTGTCCAGTTAAGCAATGCTCATATCTCTACTCAATAATCAGTACTAGAAATATAGCAATCGGCGACATTTACCACTGCAGTACTGTCATAGTAAAGGAACTCTACAAAATAGGCACACTGCGGACCATGTCATGCTTCACCAGGCTGCATAAGCAGCATAGAGGAAGAGGTGACCCGCCATCTTATTTTATTCTTCAATCAATATTAATTTAAAAATGACTGAAATTAAAGAACTATTTTTGACATAAAAATGTGTATATCTTATCCTTGGCTTTGACCAATTATTTTAGGGAAGGAAGCTTATCTTTACATAGTGTTGCTTCTTTAATTTTGTAGCCATCAATGTCAGCTTGGGTAGGTAGTGTGTACAAGAAACAGTATAAGCAGGTTTTAAAAACAAAACCAGGCACAAGTGATGCTAATAAAGGAGCAAGCCATGCATTTCCCCATCTAAATTTGCTTGCCCAAATCAACATGACATCTGGCATTTAAAACAAACACTTTTCACTTTCATTTTCTCTTTCTGATTAGCATTCCTTCAAGAACCAACAAGACATCCTCTGTCCATATAACATTTGGCACATCTCACCATTTTACTTAAAAACTTTTCTCATATGATCGTACCACAACACTGGTCTCTGAGCAGTGCTCTACAAGAACACTTGACACAGAGAATTGAGGCCATGACACAACCATAACCGTGAACTTGAGCACTTACCACGTAAAACTGTGAGTCTGGTGGACACACTTATTTCTCCCACATTGTTCGAGGCCACACATTCATAAATGGCCTCGTCCCGTGGAGTCCTTAAGGGCTGTATTCTGAGAACTGATCCAGATCCATCATCAAATTCTATTACCTATTAAAGGAAACAATAGCTGTCACAGGTGTTGTTACAATCATCTACCTCTCAGCTAAACTTCTCAGTAAGGTAGCGAGCCAGCCATTAGGCTCTGAATAGACCGAGCATCATTCTGATAGAGCAGTGAATTCTAATAGATTGAGAGAACAGAACATTTGATGGTATTTATATGCCTTGTGCCAAACAAAAGAAAAACATAAAATTACAAATACACAAGTACAGATTTCTAATCTCCAACAAAAACCATGATAATTTTCTCATTAACATATCTAAAGCTTAGTAATTACACAAGTACACCATGGCTGAGTAGACAAACTTCAGTTACTCACTTTGGCAACACATGTGCTTATGTGGACCCATTTAGTACTTATGATGTAAAGTGAAAACTTAGTGCTTTTCACCACAAATATTTCTGCCCATTTGAAGGGTCTTGTTCCTAACAATATATATGGTTGAATCATGAGGAAAACCGCATAAATCTAGCACTTAGGGAGACAAGAGGACAGTCACAACCCAAAGCCTAGCAGCATGCATTAATTTTGTCATAAATCATTCCAGTATTTGTTCCAGCTTAGCATTTTCTGCATTTTTAGGGCCTTCTTGCCATGAAAAGGAGGCTTGTCTCACCAAGTCAAAGATCAATGTCTACATATCAGCCCAGAATATACTGTCATTGTGAGTTTTCTATAGTTTAATATAGGAAAATGTATAAAACCGTTAATATAAACTTCAATTAATTATATATTAAATGTCATTGTATAGTCCTATTCCTTAACCATTTTGTATACTGACACCTTCCCATGCTGTCATGTATTAAAAGCCAGTGTTCCAATTCCCACTTTGAAAACTTTTTAATATGTAGCAGCCAATGCATGCTGACCATGCACCAGTCACCATTCCTGGCATCGACAGAAACAGCAGCAAAATCAGTTTCATCTACTCATCTACTACTCATGCAGGCATACAAAGTGTATGAGTGATGTGTGTGTGTGTGTGTGTGTGTGTGTGTGTGTGTGTGTGTGTCTCATTAACAAGTATGAACAAAGAAGGTCTCATGCTTTGAAATATGTGATTATATCATTTATCTTTATAATATTTATTTAGGAGATCAATGCTAACAGCAAGCATATCAAATAGCACTCTTCTTGACAACACAAACATTTTAACTATAAAAGGAAAAAAGTTTATATGCCCCAAATTCACAAACACACACACATCATTTTTTATATGGTGTAGAAAGTTTCTTGAAGATATTTTAAGGTAAGTTTAAGCCATTGTATCTTAAATTCAAATATATAAAAATTAAATTTTATGTCTAAATTTGTAAAATTATAGGTTATGATCCGAAGTCAAAATTTTAGATTCCACTGCTATCTCTACTCAGAACTTTTATGAATGTGAACTCGTCATCCTGCTACACTCTGAACAATGATGACACACTGGGTTTTTAATTATGATATTTATTTCCACTACAGATTGCGATCAATTTTCCCAAACTGTGCATTAGGCCACAAAATCTAATAGAAAATCAGACAAAATGGAATAGTTTTTTGTAATTCATGACAGTCCAGGAGTCTTGATGTCCCCTAAAAAAAAAAAAATCAACAGTACACTCTGTGTGCCTTCAATTATAAGTGTGATCAGTTCCTGAATGAACAGATTCTAAGCCACACACTTCCTCCCGAGCACTCCAGAGAAAAAGTCTGAAATGATTTAGGAAGGAAGAAAAAGTCTCCAATAGATTCCCTGCATAATTAGGCTGTCTGGCTTGTTCCTTTCACTAAAACACGGAAGTGGATTTCTTATTCTAATCTACAGGACTAGTGAAGATCACGCTTGCTATTCTTAATCCACTCTCTTGCCCTTTGGTAACAGAGCTTGAAATCCTACCCCTGAAAATAATCCTGCAATTAAGCTACAGGATTGAATACAACTGACCCCCATCCCCAATATCAGAGGTAGATTCTGCTTAGCATAAACTAATTGACAAAATTTACCAGTCCACATAGAGTGCTGAGATGTAACCATACCCCTCAGTATGACTGAGAGAGATAGGAACTTCTAAAAAGATACACATTTGCATGCATCCTCTGGACTTGGGAAAGGGAGAACATGGGATTCTACCTTGCAATCTTAAAAGGAAGCAGTCTAAAGATGAGATTAGCAGACGGAGCATAGACTGCTGTAGGCTTTTTACTTCCAATATAAACCAGAATCTCAGGCATGCACTCTACAAAGCCAACTCCCCAGACTCTAGTTAAGTCCTTACACACATGGCCACAAAACTCAGCCACTACAATGACCACGTTCTCTTTTCTAAGTGGACACCGAGTTACAGTGCTCACTGCAGGTGACACAACTGTCACACCTCAGTGCTTACGACACCTCATAGCAGAGCAGAGAGTGAAGAGATGTGTTCTTCCCCAGAGAAACAGAACAATGGACCTAATACCTCAAATCTCTGGTTGCTGACTTTCTTTCCTTTTTTGTTCCAGACAATTTTAGGTCTTGGGTCCCCTGTAGCTTGACAAATGAAAGATGCAACTCCGCCAGAGACCCCTGTCTGATCAACCGGAGTTCGTGTAAACCTGGGAGGTGCTGAAATAAGAAGAAATAAACACCACAATTAGCAGGAGCATGAAAATACAGATTATTACCCAACTACACTGTTCTGCTCACAGTACACAGCAGCCTCATGCACAGAATCAGTGTGGGAAGGTTAAAAAAATGAGGCAAACACCTTGTGCCTTTGAGGGTAACTTTGTGGTCAAGTTCTATTATCTGTTAGTGCTTTCATCGCTGAAACCTATATTAAGGCTGAGATCCAATAACATCCAAAAAGCAACATCACACATTAATTTTTATTACCAGTATTTAAAAATCCAATTTGTCCTCTGTAACAAAAAGCTCATCAATCAAAGTGAGTTAAATTGCAGCGCATTGCTTTGATGTCACTATCAGGACGCTGCCAGAAAGCAGCATTGCCACTGACGGGCTGTTAAAATTAGTGACATTTAAGAGAAGTTCGAGGAAATTTTAAAGAGACAAGAAATACAGCCTGGAATTAGAAGGTACATCAGGAAAGAGGAAGGGAAAATGGCATGGGGACTCTCACACATTGTCTTGTACCTTAGCTCCTCATTTTATGAAAATGAATGAAGGAGAAGCTTCCCAAAGCACAGGGAAAGGGGACATTTTAGGAAGGAGCCATTGATGATGAATAAAGATAAAAGAATAGAAAATTCAGTTTCAGGGTCTCTGTTTCAATTAAATCCTTCAGCATTCCCTCTTCTTCCTCCTTGAACACACTTTTTTTTCCTAGCCTGTATTTCAAAATCTAATAATCAATCCCAGAGTAATGAAATAAGATGGAGACGATTATTTATACACAAAAATATTCATTGTGTAATCTGACTAGCAGAGGAATATAAGTAGTACAAATATAAATAATGTAGATGTTTATTTTGAAATAAATTACAACATAAAGATAGAGTATTATATAAGTGGGAACTATTTTATCATATGGTATCATATAATATCTTAAGAGTCAATGAAAAGCTACAAAAACATAATGCAAAATTCTTTCTGAGGGACATCTGATAAGAAATTATGCAATATATATGAAAGCAATAATGATGGTGTTTTGTGAAGTATTACTTTAATTGCTTTTTTTCTATGTCTTCCTATCTTTGCTACATACCTGTCCAATATTTAAAAGATTCTGTTTTGATCTGTGGATATTTAATGTCTGTTTGCACATGTGCACATCTGTATGCAGGATATGATGAGGTCAGAACAGGGCATCAAATCCTCTGGAGTGGGACTTCTAGGTTGTGGGTCACTAGACATGGATGCTAGGAACTGGTTCAGCAGTAAGAGCTTTTGACTACTGAGCCACCTCACCTTTCTCCACATTTGAGATTTGTAACTGATATATTTGGAAAATGTTTTCAAGTCAAGAACATTTAATTTTCCATTTTCCTTTCTTTTCTTTTAATCTGTTACAGATTTTATCAGATACTGTTCTTTACTAATATCATTGATAATGGCTATGAACAGTTCTAGTTAATATGTAATTTGAATATAATCTTCAAATTCTAAGACAGAAGAAAATAATATTAACATTGTATCCTCTTTTCTCACTGCTCCCATGAACTCCTGCCCTTAGTCATGTTTCCACCCTATGTCTTGCAATCCCATAACATGCTCTGACTCAGTTTGATTTCTCTACAGACAGGAAAAGTGGAAACTAATCTGAGGTCCACTTTATTTGACAAACAGTGATGATGATAGGTAGATAGGGAGGGAGGGACAGAGGGATGGGGAGAGGGAGGGAGGGAGGGAGGGAGAAAGATGGATGGATGGATAGATAGATAGATAGATAGATAGATAGATAGATAGATAGATAGATAGATAGATAGATAGATAGGACAAGACAGACAGACAGATAGAGGCACTTGAGAGGGAAAAATCATAGCTTTACTGTTTCTTCACTTTCAAGATATAAGACAGAAATAAATTATTTTGCAGATATTACCCCAGTTTTGAGGTTTCCTATCTAATTATATGATTACATAAATGCAGAAGTTCAGAAAAAGGGAAAGAGAAAAGCATCTTCACAAGCTACTCATAGGAAGTGACTCTTCTCATGAGCAAATTCAGCCTTGTGATGAAATTCAGCCTGGAGCATGTTTGTGTTCAGAAAAGCTAGGAATGAAATGGCTCTCCCAGCCCTGTTCACCATCACATGCTGTAGCATCATGAGTAGAAATAAAAATGAGATAATTACAATAAATGGTGGGAAATACTTAAACTGATTTGAAATTGACTAACAGTAAGAAGGATTAGAAACAAATCAAATCAAAACAAAACAAAAAAAACTAATGATGATACTTTTCTGAAAACAAACATGGTATTACAAGTTTTCTTATTTTTTTCTTCTATTTCAAGCAAAGTAAAGTGTACCTAATAAAAAATAAATTCATAAAAATAAAAAGGTCATCTCTAAAATGTTATTAATAAAGAAAAGAAAATTCCTAGTAGCTGTCTTTGACAAACAAAGTCCATATACTATAAATTTTGAGTCCCTTTAATCTCCTCTCTATATTCCAAAATTGACCAGCCTGAATTAAAACCCATTGACATTGTTTTGAAGTTTCATTGTAAGAGTATAGAAAAGAAATGATGGGCCAATGGATAAGATGACAACACACATACTGTGTACTTTTTTAAAATTTTATAATTTGATTTAATTTTACATATCAGTCATGGATTCCCCTGCCCTCTCTCCTCCCGCTCCCCTCCCCCCGCCCTCCGCCCAGCCTACCCCCCATTCCCATCTCCTCAGGGACCTGTCCTTAGTGCATGAGCTGGCTGTTTGGAACCTGGGGCCAACTGTGTATTTAATAACCCTGAGGAAGTTGTGGTTTCCCCTGCACTGGGACCTTTGTAAAGGATGTTGTTCTGTTTCTCTTTCCAAAGAATGAAGGAGAGTTTCAGATTCTTACAATCTGCAAGGAATATTTGCCACTTAGAGAAAGGCTACACTAATCCACTGTTTCCAAACAATAAAAGGAATAAATGTCATTGTTAAATGATAGGAAGTAATAGATGCTATTGATAATCCTTTCAGTAGGCATATTGTATAAATAATCGTTATAAGACTGATGCTGGCTATTCCTGGCCGAGAGCCTCTAGAAGACGTGTAACAGAGGGCTAAACTCCACAATTCCAATAATGTTAGAGGAAAGTGAAAATTTTTGTCCTCAGAGGGCATAACATATATAGATACATATGGAGTGAACTAACCAAGACTAGCAAACTGTCTTGGCCATCCTTAATCACATACACTACTGAGGACAAAGCTGCCTCTTTAGTACAATTTGTTAGGTAGAGCCAGACATTAGCAGGACAAATCCACTGATGGATGTTCAGTATCTAAGGAAGAAGAGTACAGGAGAAATTCTTAAAATTTAAGTTGACTCAGTTTGATATAATTTGGTTGGTCAACCGCTACTAACCTAAAATAGGATCCTAAAGAGGAACATGCTATAAAGTGAAGGAAGAAATGTGGTGCCATTTGTCTAATTTAACTCTAATTAATATGATGTTTCTGTGGACATCAAGGAAATATGTCTCACAGGGAAAAACACTAAGCAGCATGTAACTAATTGGCTTCATTTCTTTTCACTGATTTCATTTCCTTAAATAGAGAGCTTTGATTTTAAAGGGATATTAGTCATAACATTGTACTGAAGATCTTGAAATGAGAAGGTTAATAATGCTGTTATATGATACAAAAGGAGAGAGATAGAGAGATTTTCAGTAGGAAGATGCAGGCAGCCTGTGTTTAGCAGCCTGCTTCCTCCTTTATGGAGAACCTTCAAGTTGAGCTATCTCAAATTTGTTCTTGCAAATGTCAAGGTAAGGACTCTGAAGAACAGATCAGCAACAGGGTACCTACAACAACTGGGTGGGGAAGGAAAAAGCATAAGAAGGTAATTCAGGAAGTTCAAAGGCCAGTCCAAGCTTTACCTTCTCTTCCAGCCACAGGACATCCTATTGCTACTGAGGGGAATCTGGAGAGTGGCTAGAGCTTGTGTGCATGGTATTATGGTATGTTTGATTTCTACTGGGCAGAAGTGTAGCAGGGAGACAGTGACAAGACCTCCTAGGCACATGAAGAAAGACAGAGGTTCCCAAGGTCATATGTATCTGAGGAGGATAGAGCCCACAGCACAGCTGTGATCTGTATGGTTCTCCCAATATGTGTTCTATAAGCTGGTTAATGTAGGGGTGCCTCGCTTTTCACATGGTCACAGTGGAACTGAATAGTCTCTCTAGAATATCCATGGCCAATCCATTCTTCAAAGTCAAACAGATTGTTTATGAATTGTTTACCCTATTTCCATTTTAATACAACTCCCTAACCAACATCTTAGCTTTAAATTTTTATTTAAAGAACAGAACACTTTAGAATGAATTAAATACTTATTCTTAATTATTTGCATGCACTAGACAAAATGCTTTCATGATCTTATAGTCAAGGTTTTACAATGGTCCCACAAAATGTACTTCTGACTCTTATAACCTGATAGAAAGTTTTAGAGTAATATACAAATTTGGAGTAAAACAAAGAGTGTAGTGGGAGGTTTCTCAGTCCCACGTGGGCCCATGATCCAGACACCCCATGGTCTGTCCAGAAACCCGCTTATAAAATTATTACTCGGAGGCTTATATATTAATTACAAATTCTTTGGTCTATGGCTCAGGCATCTTACTAGCTAGCTCTTACATCTTAACCCATTTCTATTAATCTGTGTAATGCCATGTGTCTCATGGCTTTACCTGGGTTGCATTACATCATGCATGCCCACGCAGCTCTCAGCATCTCTCCCCACCCTGCCATTCTCCTCCCTGTAGCTCTGCTTGGTTTTCCCACCTGCCTATAAGCTGCCTTTCCATAGCCCAAAGCTGCTTATTTATTAACCAAGTAACCATTTTCACAGTATACAGAAAGACCATTCCACAGCAGAAGAGAAGAGAGATCAAAAGAAAGCCAGGGAGACTCACTGACCTGAAAAGACTTATGAACTTCTAGTTTAATTGTGAGGCCCTGTTTTACTATTCCAAACCAGAAGGTAGAAAGAAACAGATGCTGCTGCACAGACAATGTACAATATCTCAATTTGATGTAACTTTTGAAATGTATTTAACTATAAAGTAATGATATTCCACAGCATTAAGTAATTTGTGCTAATTAGAGTAATTATAGTTCACTAAGAAAATCCATCTGGAATATGCTACCTAGAAAAGTGTTCCAAAGTGGAACACAATTCCAGGAAGCAAATGGGTAGGGAGTAGGGGGGTGGGTAACCAATCATGAACAAGCAGAGAAAATCAACACCATTGCCACAAAGTTCATTCACAAGTTACCTAGGTTCCAAGTTCAGCAGAGCTGACTACATTAACATTGCTCTATATGTGTGATCAATATTTGCTCATGAAGAAAAACAAACCACACGTTAAAGTTTTAGCTATTGATTCATGTCCTCCTTAAGATTCCTCGGTGATGCACTGCTTCACCTCCATAAACCACTGATTTTATTAAGGTCTCAACTACAAATTCTTTGTGAGTGACTACTGGGGGTGCTCCGATATCAGTGACAGAAGCCTCTGTACAGCTACCATGATTTAAGCTGGCAAGGGTTCGTATGGGCAACAATGGACAGGGAAAACAATAGAGAGAAAAAAATAAAGGAAGGGAAAGAAATTGGAACACTAGATCTGACTTAATGAAGCATATACCCCACTCGAAGTGTGTTCTCAATGTTTAGTCTCTATTTCCAATACTTGGGAAATTGCTTCCTAACATTTCAAAACTGGCACATGAAAGCACACTATGTCATACATCTCCGTAGGACTCCTCTTACCACAAGGCCACTTCTGTTTGTGGCACTTCATGTCACAGAGGTTCAAACCTTTCAGACTTCACAGCATTTTCTGACACATTTGCCCCATTACCAGTCACTCGGGCCACTTAATACACCAATATTTTCGAGATCTCTACTTTCATACCCAATAAGAATGGCCTTGCTTTTCTTTCTAAAATGGACATTAGACTTAGCTGGGAGTCTCAGAGAAAAAAAATGTACAGGTGGGTGGTGCCCCCATTCCCAGGCTCATAAAAAAGAAAATCTGTCTGGGAGAGGACTAGGTAAATAATTTCTAAATAACTGCAATGTTTGCTCAGTACTGAGAGTTGCTAAATGATATCTCCCATCCAGCCATCCTCATGCCAGGGTTTCGTATCATTTATCAATATTATGTATGACTGTGGATCCTTTTCTTTTCTCTTCCACTCTTTTTGGGTTTTGTTCTAGTGCTTCTATAAATATGTAATAATATCTATGTATTTTCGACTCACACAATAAAGCAACCTAAAAGACCACAGCTGTCAAGTCAATTAGAATACTTGGTTTAGTGTTCTAGATCTTTGTGAACTGCTGCTAGCTCATTTTTTCCAAATATGTTTCCACTTCTGTCCACCATGTACTTTATTTCCTGGTCTCCATAAACTAGAATATGTTCCTCTCTTGAACAGAATGGCTTCTCCCTGTTTCCTAATTTAGAGATTTTACACATCTTCAATCAGAATAAAATCTTCCCAAAGCCTATCTGAACACTCATTTACATGAAATCTCTCAGACTTTAACCCTTTAACTCCTTTGCCACACGTTGTGTACCTCAAATGAGTCTTGATGTCACATATTCCACTATAATTATTCTAGATCCCGTGATTCCTCCTGCACCATATGAGCAGAAGTGACTTATAAAATAAGTGATAGGCTTTCCTTTGAAAAAAGTTTAAGAACTAATTTTTCTGTGTAATAGTATTACAAACAAGAATAGTTAACATAGTAATATGACATAAAATTGTACAAAATAGTCTTTGATCTAGAATGAGTTCAAAACACAGAGTCCTTATGCTTTTTACAGTGTAAGCAATAAATATTTCCTGGCCATTAATTTCAAAGTGTTAAAACCAAGCAAATCACAGTACCAACCTATAAGCTTGCTACAAACACTAGAGAGGATCATGGGTAGCAAACATCCACCAGAGTGTCAGGCATATTCTTGGTAACAATTAAACACTGATAGATCATCAACACACTGACCAACCTCACATTGCAGCACCATCATTTCACTTCATTGAAAGTGTTCACATGTACACACACGTCTTCCACATTACATCTGATAGAAAATTTCTGAACTACCTTTATTCTCAGACTACTTTGCCAACTAAACAAGAGGGAAATTATTATCAGTCAAAATGTGGTTGATTCGTTTCTGGAGTCAATCATTTCACACTGTCCCTACCCTTCCATTCCAATAGACACTGTAGGACTTCTCTACCAGTTCCCTTCAATCCTAGATATCATCTACAGTCGCCTCATATTCCAGAACAACAACAACAACAAAAATGAACAGCCAGTTCTGCTGTTCAAAATGCCATGCATATTTGCAACAGGCCTGTTCACATGTGTGGATACAAGAGGATCACCTCATGGGTTAGAGCAGCAAGTAGCAACAACATGTTCTAACACATTACAGCTTAGTTATGATCCAAGCTTCTGTCACTTCTGCTAATGCCTCCCTATGGCTGGAATGAAGAACAGCAACAGTTTCAAAGCCTTCCAAGTTGTAGTCACATCCCTGGATCTTGTCTTGTACAATTCATTTGCTAGTAGTGTTCAAAATGAAACCAGAATGGCACACAACTCAAGATGTTCTTAAAAATAATGAAACAAAGTGGGCATAGAGAAATGCCTTTAATCCCAGCACTTGGGAGATAGAGGCAGGTAGAACTTTTGAGTTCTAGCCTTGTCTACATGGCGAATACCAGACTAGCCAGGAATGCATTGTAATACACCGTCTTAAGAAGAAGAAAATTATAATTCAATATTCAAAAAAATGGAAGAAAGTGCACTGGAATATTTTTAGAGAAAAACTGACAGGATGATGGCTCAGACTCTAGAAACATAAAACTGAGAATAACTGTGTTGCTTCTCTCTACACTGTGCCTGTTTCGATTCACTTGTATCTGGTGTCTCACTCCTTTCAAATAAACATATTACCTGTCCCATGTGATCCAATTTGCAGGTATACAATGTGTATCAGTTAGGATGAAAAACAAATGATTCCTTTTTATGATGATCAGCACCTCTGATTTGATAAATTATGATTAACTGTTAAGTAAATTATCAGTGAATGATGTAACTAATCTGCTTATATACCAAAGATGCAAAAGGGTAAGAAGTTTCTTAGCTACTTTTCTTCCCAGACTCCCTTGCTAGGTTAACCGGAATGAAACTGGTGTCTATGAAAATGTGGATGATTGGTTCCTCTTGAGTAAATCTGTGATACAAGATTGTGTCATAAACTAGCAATTACTCTGAGTGTCTTACACCAAAATAAATGGCCAGTCTTTAAAATGGCAATAGTTAAGAGAAGCTTTATAGTTTAGGCATTCCAGAAGTAGAGAAGCTTCTTTGTCACAGTATCTGTGTTAAGTAGCCATGGAAGAATATTAGCATTAAGAGGAAATGAAGAAAAAGCCAGTAAATACTTTTGACCTGTTTCCATTACATCATTCTGATGAATGAAGAAGGAGGCTGAGTCTGTGTATTTTGAACACATTGGATACAGAACACAAACTTAAGGCCTTAAAGCAGGACTGTTAAGTGGCTATTTGAACAATGATGCTGAGTGGGTGTTTTCATTAGAATGCGTGACTCTGGTACAAGACATGATGAGAATGGCTGCACAGACAATGACTGTGATTCAAGATTATGTCATAAACTAGTGGTTACTCTGTCTTACACCAAAACAAATGGCCAGTCTTACTGAGAATGTCAATAGTTCAGAGAAGTTTTATTGCTCTGGCGTAGCAAAAGCAGAGGACTGTTTATTTTGGTCATAATATCCCATAGTTCCATGTTAAATAAAAAGTTATGATGTTGAGACCATAACTTTCACAGCTGTAAAGTAAGTGTTTATGACTCGGGTATTGATATATCTTGAAATAAGATAAATAGCTACAATATATTGAACACATCATTGCTACTTTGCTACTCCAACCCTTGGCCTATGCTCTTGTATCCATGCATGGGAACAGGCCTGTTGCAATATGTGCAGCATACTGAACAGTGGAACTGGCATTTTTTGTTGTCTGCAATGTGAGGTGATATCTAAGATTAAAGGGTACTGGTAGAGAAGTCCCAAGGTATCTGCTGGACTGGAAGGGTACGGACAGTGCTAGCGATGATTTACTCCAGGAATCAATCAACCACATTTTGACTGACACCAGTTTCCCTCTGGTTAAGCTGGCAGTTAAGCTGGCAAGGTAGTCTGGGAACAAGAGTAGCTTAGAAACTTCCCGAAAACTGCAATGTGGAAGAGGTTTGTGAAGATGTGTATGTCTTCATAAGACTGATTTGAAATAAATTTCAAATATATTTGCTTCAGAAGCTGAAAAGCATTGTTAAGAACCTTTACAGGAAAATATAGCTTCTTTGTATACACATTATTTTTGTGTATTATTAGAAAGCTGTATTTTGTATAGAATAGGATAATATACAAAATGAATGGTCTTGGTTTTGTTTCTGTTCTTTGAGACAGTCTCACTTGTAGTTCTAGTTGGCCTAGAAATGTTTATGTAGAACAGTCTCACATTAAACTCACCAAGATGTGCCTGCCTCTGTCTGCTGCATACTAGGATTAAAGGTGTGGGCTCCATTAAAAGTCTATATTAAGAATACAGCAAAATCTGCAATTAATATTATCTTCTAAATAAATATTATGACTTTGAAATGAGTAAGCACTTAAAATCTGACTCTTTTGAAAACATTTCCCTGGTATTCAATATTTTGTTTTAAAGGCTCTTACCATTTGTTACTCTTTATATGAGTATATAATGCACAATGGGAAAGATAAAGTGTAAACTAAAGAGAAAATTACTTCCCTCTAAGACAGTTTTGCTTTAAAAAGAAGTGGTGATTTAAAAGCTATGTTTGAAAACTGTCCAGCATTTTCCTCAGTTAGATGAGCACTCTGCTATGAGCATTAGTATTTCAAGTTTATCAGATTTATGTCATAGTTTTATTCTGTGTAGTATCTGCACATTATAGACATTCAAGACACTTTAAAGCAAATACAATTATTTAAGTCATAAGGAAGTTTTAGGTATGAATATCTGTTCCTTCTGGATATTTGCCACTAAATTGAGATTCCCTTTTACTTCCATTTAAATATATTTCTCTATACAGCCAAAGTTGTAAACCAAAGAATGTATGACAATGATCTGCAGCCTTCCAAATCTTCTCATTCAATGTTAGGTAACCATTAAAAATAGCAACACTTTGTGGGATATTAAAAGTTCTTGGCTACTGGAATCTTTCCAGCTGAATATATGTAGTAGGTATTCAAGGGGACTTATTTTTACATATTAACTTCACTTAAAAATAAAATCTTTATTCTTCTCAGAGTCCAGGAAAGCATCTACATACATACCTACTAGCTGGACATGAGGGACTCATTCTAACCCTGTCTGAGTTCAACCTTGACCAAAACTGATCTCTACATTCTCAGGCTGTGGCCCCACCCACTAGAAAACACTCCTCAGTCAGCTATTTGAAAGTACAAAAGATGGAAAGCCTGACAACTGGTTCTATGCTAGGGCTGTGAAGTCATGTCCAAGCAGGCAATGATAATAACAGATGAGCACCCAGCCGTGGCCTGGCCCTGTCCACATAGCAAACCTGAGCTTGACAGTAATTGGACCCTGGCACTGAAACAGCTAAGGATTCAACTCCTTGCCTTGTAGATAAAAATAAACCTTTAAAGAACTTAAATAAAATGGGCTCTAGGTGGAGCAGAAGATAATGTAATATCATTACTATTGTGTGCTTAAAGTTATACATGAATAAAATAACTCTAGGAACATTACCATGCAAACATTGCATGCTTGTCTTCTGTGAACTGCAATACACTCAAAACAGACACTAAGGGAGTCATCAAGAGGATGAGGCCTTTCCTGCTCCCTTAGTTCCAGTTATCCTAGCAGGTCATATGCATGTTTATAAATACTATCTCACCTCTGATGGTGAGAGGAGCTGGGTACCCTCTGAACCCACAGAAACAGAGGAATTACTCAGATGCTCTGTAAACACCTATCAGATGGCTTGACATTCAAATATCAAGTCCCTAATTGTCTTCTTGGGCCAATGTGGACTCTGGAACCAGTTCATTTCCGTTCAGATTATGTATGCTTTTCTAGAGAAACACAGTATCCAAGCTCCAGGAATATGGGAGGCTTTCCAAAGAAGCAGAGACAGTGAGGGCCTTATTTACCAACAATTCCCCCCTCTCTAATTTACAGCTCAGGGTACTAAGTCAGAAAACAAAGGGTTTTCCCATGCAGAAATAACCTTTGTGAAAAACCTGCAAACGAGAATTTAATTACACTATTTACCAATAGAGAATGCATGGAGAAATAAACTGAAACATTTCTTGCTGTAGCTTTTCCCCTTTTCCCCCAATTTAACTGCTGCAGGCAACATCATAGCAATTTAAGTTGGTTTTGTGACAAATTATTAAGATACTTATTATAGAAAGAAAATCAACCAATAATTACTGCCCTAGCGCATGTCTATTGTTCTCAGTATAAACAGAAGCTGGGGCTGACAGCCGATGTGCCAGCCCCCTGCTAACTTAGAAAACATTTGCAGAGCCCCAAGGCCTCTTGCCAGACTCAGGCATGCCATAGCCACCAAGCTCAGCCAACAGGGCTGCACTGACCATGTTCAGGGCCCCATACTGTGTTGGCCCTACTTTCCAGTGCTAAAAATACAGTCTGAATTATTAAGGACTCCAATTTTACAATAACACTGGCCTTTGAACATCACTCTGAAACATCACTGTAGAATCCCAAGCACTTGGAATTTTAGATAAGACCCCGAAAGTTTCTATTAGTATCCAAAGGGAATTATGACAGGAAGAAAATATTTTTTTTTGTATTTGAGAAACAGAACATTTATGAATCTACAGCAGGATGTATAGGTCATATTCTAGATGAACATAATGAGAATTAGTAAAGGAACCTGAGGTTATCCTGCATGAAAATTCCTTCTGCCAAGTAGAGGTGAAACCTTGAGATCGCAAAAGAGATGAACACCTGGAGTCATTTTATAAACACGTCATAGTTCCTAATTCCGTGAAAGGAGATGTTGCTTTAAAGCCTGCTGCAGAGTCTGTGTTAGCTTTTAGTCTCTGAAGTTTTGGGAACCATAGACAGTAAAGGCTGCTCTTTGAGGTAGATCTAAAAATATTACAAAGGATCTCTTTTCAGAGGCATTGCTTGCAAGACAAAACGACAGAAGGGGAGAATCTAAAAGGATGTGTAGACACTGATTCTTGTGATTCCAACTCCCCAGACAAATAGTACCAAGGATTTCCTAAACGTCTCAGTGAGATGAACTGTGATGAAGACACCAAGGCAGTCACAACACAGGCTAAAGGCATCAGACTCACCTAGGGGCATGTGGGAAAATGGTCCTTTCTTAGAGGTTCTGTCATCCTTCACTCAACATTCCAGGGCCCCAGTAGTGAAAATGCTCTGACAACTGTCCTCAATGTTTCTGAACATTCCCTGCACTCCATTAGCCTACAGGATCCCCAACTTGGTTTAAATCAGATCTTTTTCCTTTCCTGTTTTGAGGGGCTGACCCTACCTAAGAAAAATTACAGCATAGTAAGAGCTAGTACAACAGAAAACTCATGATTTACAACCTCAAATGAACCCTTTTTGCCATCTATCAATCAGCTTCCTACCTGTACCTGTCTCCTGAAGGCTGCTCTGCTCTAACTTCTCACCTCAAAGAGACTGATGCTCAGGCCTCTTGGTTCACAAACAAAATGTTATCCAACATGTGTAAGACCTTCTAACTAAGCTGGGAGGTGGTGGTGCACACCTTTAATCCCAGCACTCTGGGAGGCAAAGCGAGGGGGATCTCTGTGAGTTCGCGGCCAGCCTGGGCTACAGACTGAGTCCCAGGAAAGATGTAAAGCTACACAGAGAAACCTTGTCTCAAAAAACAAAACAAAATAAAAGACCTTCTAACTAGAAATGACTCTCCTTTTCATTTTACGCTGTGGAAGACCAACTGTGTCGCATGTGCTCTTTATTTGTCCCATCACCACCCTGGGACATTGCTATACTACATATCTGTCTATACACATATCAGCATCTCCACTGTTTCCCTGGGTAACAAACAGGTCCTGTTAGGGTAGGGTCTCACTACTCACATTTTTGAACAGAGGGCCTTTTGTGTAATTTTTAAGTACAGGGCTGTGCATAGCAGGAGATATATAGGACTCCTGGTCTCTCTCCAATATTGTGTCAGTAACACCCTCCGTCATCTATGACAAGTAAGCATTGTGAATAAGTGCCAAAGAATATTCAAATTTGTCACATCAAAGGCAATGGCTTTATCTTGAGAAATTGCAGAATAGATGGACACTCTAGCTCAGATTCCTCCAAATAAACTGCTCACTACTTTACCCTGTTTCTTTGCTGTTCACATTGCTTCACACTTGATCCTGCACATAGATGTTGCTTATCTGGCTTCTTTCTTTTGCTGAACTGAGACAATGCTCCAATATCACAAAGATGTATTTGTGAATGAGGCACCTACTTATGCATTTATTACAAATTACTTATGTTATAGTCTATGCATTTAAGATAATTTTTTTTAAAAAAAAATATAAAGATTGCATTTGTGGCCAACTCTCAAGCACTGTAAATTTAATTGTATTTTCAATTCTTCATAAATTAGCACTAGGGGATACAAGACCTAGAAAATGAATAACATTTTGGTTAAGAAGAAATAAAATTAAACTTAGCATGTTGTTATAATAACTAGTTTGCTGCCACACATCACACCACAATTCACCCTTGGGTGACGCCTTTAGGAAGTTGAAACTACTCAAGCCAATTAATCTGCCAAGACTCTTCCACATTTTCAAGGTGATCCCGCCATGTGCTATCATTAGTTCCTTCTATTTTCAGTAAGGTTGTTTTTCCCTGCAGTGTTTTAACTAATCATCCTCATATTTTAATAAAAAATAGCTTCACTTCACCTGTTAAAATGTAAGACAGACAGTATGAACTTATTCAAGGTTCCTAAACATGGCTTAGAAATGGAGCTGGCATCAGTTAAACAGCAAGTAAATAGTGAGAATATGAAGCAAACAAGATAAAAGCAGGTAAGGTGGAAAGTCATTCCTCCCCAAGAGGCACCCTGGCCTAGTACACAACACATCTATGTCAGCCAAGGCTATGGGGAATGTTTGGTGTAGAAGCTTGCATCAGGAAGGTCTTACCTAGGTAAGCACCCAAGCATTTAGATGTAAGCTGTGCTCTCCTGGCCAGCTGCTTCAGGGTGATTTATTACACACCTAGGAATACAGTGTGAACTTGAAAAAAAGAAAAGAATGATGTTCCCTGTTCCAACCAGAACCCATCGAAACTCTGAGGTTAAATGGCAGAGTTTCTTGATTCCCTCTGAGTTCAGAGTGACTATTCACCCTGATTGGAAGAAAGAAGTTTCCAGTCATATGCCTTGTCTGAGGGACATAAACTAAGTTTTATGGGGCAATCATAACTGTGACAAAGGAGGTGCTGAAGAGATGGCCCTGCAGTTGAAGGCTTTGGCTGCTCTTACGACCCCTCCTGGGCTATTAACATCCTTCACACACTGAACATTAGAGGGGCAAGAGGCAATTTTGCAATTTTGTGTGATCCATCATGGGTAGTTGAATTGGGACAGACTTTGTTTGTATTTGAAGACTCTATTAAGGTTGCTCATACTTCACTACAGCTGTTCTTAAGGGAAAAGGTGGTTTCTACACACATGACTATTAGTATCAGTAGCTGAGAGAATTCTATTTCCAGTTCCTAAGGTAAAGATACAAATGACTGCTGACTCAGTGTATGTCATATATTTGAAGGGTGTTATGCTGTCGCTACACAAGAGAAGTGGAATCCTGATGACACATAGCCAGCTATTCATCACAGAAATTACATATAGCCAATAATACCCATGACTAGAATTTTCTGAACTATCAACTTTTAAAATATACATACCTTAATTCACCTAGCTGCAAGGAAACAGGGCTTTTCTATTTTTCAAGATCAAAAATGACACTACCAAATTGCCATGTAACACAGAGTTAGAATATTATAGCCAAAAAAATGTAAAGTAACCAGCTGCCAAACAAGGATGCCAAGCAGTTACCAAGTCACTATGTGTGAAACATCAACTCAGAAGTTCCTAAAACAGCCCTTTTTTCAATGTAATACTGCAGCAGGGCACAACTGCTACCAAGCATCAGATTCCAGAAGCACGACCATGTGAAACAAATTTGAGGAGCACAGTAGCCTTGCACCAAAGGTTCAGAAAGTGAAATCACTTACTCCCGGTATTCTATTGCACGTGCTATTCTTTTTTTTTTTTTTTTTTTTTTTTTTTTTTTTTTTAATTATTATTATTATTATTATTATTATTTTATAACACCATTCAGTTCAACATAATAGCCACAGAATCCCCTGTTCTCCCCCTCTCGCCCACCCCTCCCCCCAGCCCACCCCCCATTCCCACCTCCTCCAGATCAAGGTCTCCCCCGAGGACCGGGGTTGACCTGGTAGACTCAGTCCAGGCAGGTCCATTCCCCCCTCCCAGA
Source organism: Peromyscus maniculatus bairdii (assembly GCF_049852395.1). Taxonomy (NCBI): domain Eukaryota; kingdom Metazoa; phylum Chordata; class Mammalia; order Rodentia; family Cricetidae; genus Peromyscus; species Peromyscus maniculatus. The sequence goes on from NC_134853.1 coordinate 97,542,653, forward strand.
CCGAGCCAAGTGTCCCTGCATAAGTCCCAGGATTCAAACAGCCAACTCATGCAACGCGCCCAGGACCTGGCACCAATGCACAGCTGCCTCCCAAACAGATCAAGCCAAATGACTGTCTCACCCGTTCAGGTGGCCTGATCCAGTTGGGGGCCCCTCAGCCTTTGGTTCATAGATCCTGTGCTTCCATTCATTTGGTTATTTGTCCCGGTGCTTTATCCAACCTTGGCTTCAACAATTCTCGCTCATATAAATCCTCTTCTTACTCACTAATTAGACTCCCAGTGCTCCACCAGGGGCCCAGCCGTGGATGTCTGCCTTCAGATTCCTCAGTCCTTGGATGGGGTTTATGGCACCACTATTTGGGTGTCTGGCCATCCCATCACCAGAGTAGGTCAGTTCCTGCCGTCTCGCGACCATTGCCAGCAGTCTTTTGAGGGGGTATCTTTGTGAATCTCCGTGGGCCTCCCTAGCTCTCTGCTTCCTCCCCTTCTCACCTTCTCATGTGGTCTTCATTTACCATGGTCTCCTATTCCTTGTTCTCCCTCTCTTTTCTTGATCCAGCTAGGATCTCCCACTCTTTCCCTCGACTGTCGCCCTTCATTGTTCCCACTCATGACCAGGCTATTCATGTAGATCTTGTCCATTTCTCCGTGTCTTTTTTTTGGGGTCCCGTTTTCCAGGTAGCCTCACTGGTGATGTGAGTAGCAGTCTAGTCATCCTTGTTCCACATCTAGCATCTTCCTATGAGTGAGTACATACCATATTTGTCTTTCTGAGTCTGGGTTACCTCACTCAGGATGATTTTTTCTAGATCCATCCATTTGCCTGCAAACCGTGTGATGTCGTTGTTTTTCTCTGCTGAGTAGTATTCCATTGTGTATATGTGCCACAATTTATTTATCCATTCTTCAGTTGAAGGGCATCTAGGTTGTTTCCAGGTTTTGGCTATTACAAACAATGCTGATATGAACATAGCTGAGCAAGTGCTCTTGTGGTATGATTGAGCATTTCTTGGGTATATGCCCAGGAGTGGTATAGCTGGATCTTGGGGGAGATTGATTCCCAATTTTCTAAGAAAGCGCCATATTGATTTCCAAAGTGGTTGTACAAGCTTGCATTCCCACCAGCAGTGGAGGAGAGTTCCCCTAGTTCCACATCCTCTCCAGCATAAAGTGTCTTCAGTGTTTTTGATCTTAGCCACTCTGACAGGCGTAAGGTGGTATCTCAGAGTTGTCTTGATTTGCATTTCCCTGATGATTAGGGAAGTTGAGCAATTCCTTAAATGTCTTTCAGCCATTTGGGATTCCTCTGTTGAGAATTCTCTGTTTAGTTCTAAAGCCCACTTCTCAATTGGACTGTTGGTCCTTTTGATGTCTAATTTCTTGAGTTCCTTATATATTCTGGATATCAGTCCTCTGTCAGATGTGGGGTTGGTGAAGATCTTTTCCCATTCTGTAAGCTGTCGCTTTGCCTTGTTGACCGTATCCTTTGCTCTACAAAAGCTTCTCAGTTTCAAGAGGTCCCATTGATTGATTGTTTGTCTCAGTGTCTGCGCTACTGGTGTTATATTTAGGAAGTGATCTCCTATGCCAAGGCGTTCAAGACTATTTCCTACTTTTTCTTCTAGCAGGTTCAGAGTAGCTGGATTTATGTTGAGGTCTTTGATCCACTTGGACTTAAGTTTTGTGCACGGTGACAGATATGGATCTATTTGCAGCCTTCTACACGCTGATATCCAGTTATGCCAGCACCATTTGTTGAAGATGCTTTCTTTTTTCCATTGTACACTTTTGGCTTCTTTGTCAAAAATTATATGTCCATAGGTGTGTGGGTTAATGTCAGGGTCTTCAATTCGATTCCATTGGTCCACATGTCGGTTTTTATGCCAATACCAGGCTGTTTTTATTACTGTAGCTCTATAGTAGAGCTTGAAGTCGGGGATTGTGATGCCTCCAGAAGTTGTTTCATTGTACAGGTTTCTTTTAGCTATCCTGGGTTTTTTGTTTTTCCATATGAAGTTGAGTATTGTTCTTTCCAGATCTGTGAAGAATTGTGTTGGTATTTTGATGGGGATTGCATTGAATCTGTAAATTGCTTTTGGTAAGATTGCCATTTTTACTATGTTAACCCTGCCTATCCATGAGCATGGAAGATCTTTCCATTTTCTGAGATCTTCTTCAATTTCTTTTTTCAGGGACTTAAAGTTCTTGTCATATAGGTCCTTCACTTGCTTGGTTAGTGTTACCCCAAGGTATTTTATGTCATTTTTGGCTATTGTAAAGGGTGATGTATCTCTAATTGCCTTCTCAGCTTCTTTGTCCATTGTATATAGGAGGGCTACTGATTTTTTTGAGTTGATTTTGTATCCTGCTATGTTGCTGAAGGTGTTTATAAGCTTTATCAATTCCTGGGTGGAATCTTTGGGGTCACTCAAGTATACTATCATGTCGTCTGCAAATAGGGAAAGCTTGACTTCTTCCTTTCCAATTTGAATCCCCTTAATCTCCTTATGTTGTCTTATTGCTCTGGCTAGAACTTCAAGTACTATATTGAATAAGTATGGGGAGAGTGGACAGCCTTGTCTCGTTCCTGATTTTAGTGGAATTGCTTTGAGTTTCTCTCCATTTAATTTGATGTTGGCTGTTGGTTTGCTATATATTGCCTTTATTATGTTTAGGTATGTTCCCTGTATTCCTGATCGCTCCAAGACTTTTATCATGAAGGGGTGTTGGATTTTGTCAAATGCCTTTTCTGCATCTAGTGAGATGATCATGTGGTTTTTTTCTTTGAGTTTGTTTATATGGTGTATTACATTAATGGACTTTCGTATGTTGAACCACCCTTGCATCCCTGGGATGAAGCCTACTTGATCATGGTGGATAATTGTTCTGATGTGTTCTTGGAGTCTGTTTGCCAGTATTTTATTGAGTATTTTTGCATCAATGTTCATGAGGGAGATCGGTCTGTAGTTCTCTTTCTTTGTTGCATCCTTGTTTGGTTTAGGAATCAGGGTAATTGTAGCCTCATAGAAGGAGTTTGGTAATGTTCCTTCTGTTTCTATTATGTGGAACAATTTAGAGAGTATTGGTATTAACTCTTCTTTGAAGATCTGGTAGAATTCTGCGCTGAAACCATCTGGTCCTGGGCTTTTTTTGGTTGGGAGACCTTTAATGACTGTTTCTATTTCCTTAGGGGTTATTGGACTATTTAAATAGTTTATCTGGTCTTGATTAAACTTAGGTATGTGGTATCTATCCAGAAAAATGTCCATTTCTTTTAGGTTTTCCAATTTTGTGGAGTAGAGGTTTTTGAAATATGACCTTATAATTCTCTGGATTTCCTCAATGTCTGTTGTTATGTCCCCCTTTTCATTTCTGATTTTGTTGATTTGGATTCTTTCTCTCTGTCTTTTGGTTAGTTTGGATAAGGGCTTGTCTATCTTGTTGATTTTCTCAAAGAACCAACTCTTTGTTTCATTAATTTTTTGTATTATTCTCTTAGTTTCTAATTTATTAATTTCACCTCTCACTTTGATAATTTCCTGGCGTCTATTCTTCCTGGGAGACTTTGCTTCTTCTTGTTCTAGAGCTTTCAGATGTGCTGTTAATTCACTAGTGTGCGATTTCTCCAACTTCTTTATGTGGGCATTTAGTGCTATGAATTTCCCTCTTAGCACTGCTTTCATAGTGTCCCATAAGTTTGGGTATGTGGTGTCTTCATTTTCATTGATCTCTAGGAAGTCTTTAATTTCTTTCTTTATTTCTTCCTTAACCCATTGGTGATTCAGTTGAGCATTATTCAGTTTCCATGAGGTTGTAGGTTTTCTGTAGTTTTTGTTGTTGTTGAAATCTAGCTTTAAACCATGGTGATCTGATAGAACACAGGAGGTTATTCTGATTGTTTTGTATCTGTTGAGATTTGCTTTGTGGCCAAGTATGTGGTCGATTTTAGAGAAAGTTCCATGGGGTGCTGAGAAGAAAGTATATTCTTTCTTGTTAGGATGGAATGTTCTGTAGATATCTATTAGGTCCAATTGGGTCATGACATCGGTTAAGTCCTTTATTTCTCTGTTAAGTTTCGATTTGGGAGATCTGTCCAGTGGTGAAAGTGGGGTGTTGAGATCTCCCACTATTAATGTGTGGGGTTTTATATGTGGTTTAAGCTTTAGTAATGTTTCTTTTACATATGTGGGTGCCCTTATGTTTGGGGCATATATGTTCAGAATTGAAACTTCATCTTGGTCGATCTTTCCTGTGACGAGGATGTAATGTCCTTCTTGATCTCTTTTGATTGATTTTAGTTTGAAGTCTATTTTGTTGGATATCAGGATGGCTACCCCTGCTTGTTTCTTAAGACCATTTGATTGAAAAGTCTTTTCCCAGCCTTTTATTCTTAGGTAGTGTCTATCTTTGAATTTGAGATGTGTTTCTTGTACGCAGCAGAAGGATGGGTCCTGCTTTCGTATCCATTCTGTAAGTCTATGTCTTTTTATAGGTGAATTAAGTCCGTTGATATTAAGGGATATTAATGACCAGTGATTCTTCATCTCTGTTATTTTTGGTGGTAGTGTGTGTGTACTTCTCTTCTTTGGGGTTTACTGTTGTGGCTTTATCTATTGCCTGTGTTTTCAAGTGTGTATCTGACTTCCCTCGGTTGGAATTTTCCTTCTAGTGCTTTCTGTAGGGCTGGGTTTGTGGATAGGTATTGTTTAAATCTGGCTTTGTCTTCGAATGTCTTGTTCCTTCCGTCTATGATGATTGAAAGTTTTGCTGGGTATATTAGTCTGGGCTGACATCCATGGTCTCTTAGTGTCTGCATTACATCTGTCCAGGTCCTTCTGGCTTTCAAAGTCTCCATTGAGAAATCAGGTGTTATTCTGATGGGTTTACCTTTATAGGTCACTTGGCCTTTTTCCTTGGCTGCTCTTAATATTCTTTCTTTATTCTGTACATTTAGTTGTTTAATTATTATGTGTCGAGGGGACTTTTTTTGGGGGTCTAGTCTGTTTGGTGTTCTATAGGCTTCTTGTATCTTCATAGGCATTTCCTTCTTTAAGTTGGGAAAGTTTTCTTCTATAATTTTGTTGAATATATTTTCTGTGCCTTTGAGTTGGTATTCTTCACCTTCTTCTATCCCTATAATTCGTAAGTTTGGTCTTTTTATGGTGTCCCAGATTTCTTGGACATTTTGGTTCATGACTTTGTTGGCTTTAGTGTTTCCTTCGACTGATGGAACTATTTCTTCTACTGTATCTTCAATGCCAGAAATCCTCTCTTCCATCTCTTGCATTCTGTTGGTTATACTTGCATCCGAAGTTCCTGATCTTTTACTCAGGTTTTCTATTTCCAGCATTCCCTCTGTTTGTGTCTTTTTCATTTTTTCAATTTCCCTTTTCAGATCTTGGACTGTTTCCTTTGTTTGTTTCATTGCTTTTTCATGATTTTCTTTCAGTGCTTTATTGTTTTCTTCGAGGATTTTAATGTTTTCTTCCAGGACTTTATTGTTTTCTTCTAATTTGTTTGCCCTTTCCTCTAGTTGTTTACAGCGTTCTTCCAATTTTCTTGTCTTTTCCTCTACACAAGCCTCTACCTTCTTCATGAAGTTACTCATAAGGCTACTTTCTTCTGCTTCTTCCAATTTTTGGTGTTCAGGTCTAGATGTTGGAGGCGAGCTAGGTTCTGGTGATGCTGTATTGCTCTTCATTTTGCTGTATGTACTTCTGCTTTGACGTCTGCCCATCTCCTTGTGATTCCTTCTTGGTCTTATCAGTGGACTTGTTTCACAAAGAGCTGACAGACTCAGGAAGACTCTCTCTCTTGTCCAAAAGGGAGTTCTCTTGTCCAACTCTTTGGTCCAGAAGGGAAGTCAGGGGCAAGCTCTGGTCCAGAATGGCAGTCGGGGACAGGCTGGGAGCTGGGGGCCGGTCTCTAAGTCTCAGGATGTGGGTGGGGTCTTGGGCAGATGGGCGTGGGGGCAGTGCGCGGAGACTGCAGGGGCTGCCGGGGGCTTGGAAATGGGGATCCCTCCCGGTGGGGCTAGAAGGGGAGCTGCCCGGTGGCCCGAACCTGGTGCCAAGTTGGGCAGGCCTCTCAGGAGTGGCTGGTGGCCAGGGATGGGGTCCTGGCTGGACCCAGGCACTCACCTCTGGTCCAGAAGGGAAGTCGTCAGGGGCAGGCTGGGAGCTGGGGGCCGGTCTCTAAGTCTCAGGAAGTGGGTGGGGTCTTGGGCAGATGGACGTGGGGGCAGGGCGCGGAGACTGCAGGGGCTGCCGGGGGCTTGGAAATGGGGATCGCTCCCGGTGGGGCTAGAAGGGGAGCTGCCCGGTGGCCAGAACCCGGCGCCAGCTGGGCAGGTCCTCCCAGGGTGGCTGGTGGCCAGGGATGGGGTCCGGGCTAGACCCAGGCACTCACCTCTGGTCCAGAAGGGAAGTTGTCGGGGGTAGGCTGGGAGCTGGGGGCCGGTCTCTAAGTCTCAGGAAGTGGGTGGGGTCTTGGGCAGATGGACGTGGGGGCAGGGCGCGGAGACTGCAGGGGCTGCCGGGGGCTTGGAAATGGGGATCGCTCCCGGTGGGGCTAGAAGGGGAGCTGCCCGGTGGCCAGAACCCGGCGCCAAGCTGGGCAGGCCTCTCAGGAGTGGCTGGTGGCCAGGAATGGGATCCGGGTTGGACCCGGGTACTCACCTCTGGTCAAGAAGGGAAGTCGTCGGGGGCAGGCTGGGAGCTGGGGGCCGGTCTCTAAGTCTCAGGAAGTGGGTGGGGTCTTGGCAGATGGGCGTGGGGGCAGGGCGCGGAGACTGCAGGGGCTGCCGGGGGCTTGGAAATGGGGATCCCTCCCGGTGGGGCTAGAAGGGGAGCTGCCCAGAGGCCAGAACCCGGCGCCAAGCTGGGCAGGTCCTCCCGGGGTGGCTGGTGGCCAGGGATGGGGTCCTGGCTGGACCCAGGCACTCACCTCTGGTCCAGAAGGGAAGTCGTCCGGGGCAGGCTGGGAGCTGGGGGCCGGTCTCTAAGTCTCAGGAAGTGGGTGGGGTCTTGGGCAGATGGGCGTGGGGGCAGGGCGCGGAGACTGCAGGGGCTGCCGGGGGCTTGGAAATGGGGATCGCTCCCGGTGGGGCTAGAAGGGGAGCTGCCCGGTGGCCAGAACCCGGCGCCAAGCTGGGCAGGTCCTCCCGGGATGGCTGGTGGCCAGGGATGGGGTCCTGGCTGGACCCAGGCACTCACCTCTGGTCCAGAAGGGAAGTCGCACGTGCTATTCTTAATTGATTTATTTGTGGGCAATGCCATCATATAGTCATTCTCAGTTTTTTCCTAAGTTTAAAAGGTTTATCTCTCCTTAGCTAAAAAAAAAAATCTTAGCAGTAAAATATTATCTTAATTTTAAAAGAGGTCTGATTCCCTTTGTTTAATCTGTGAGCATCTGAATTCAGAATATCAATAAGAAAATGTAGATGATGACCTTATTTTATTCAGCTTCTTTCAGACCCTAACATGTTGTCTAATTACAATGTAACTGAGGACACCCAACAAGACACCCAGGATGATACAGACTATGTAAATCAAACAAATATCTAAATGAACAGAGTTTTTTTAACACCTGTTATCAGAAAAGATTATATAGCTATAAGAAACTAATTTATTCCAACATTTGGTAATGTATAGGTTCTTTATAAAAACCACTGCAAGTTCCTTCACAAGAACTCCCACTGAGTTTTCCCAACCTTCCTAATGTGACAATTTTTCTTTAAAAAAAGTTGTCCCAGAGCTTGAGTTTGTTCTTAATAAGTTAGCTATAAGGAAAAAATTCAATCAGTATCAGTAGCAGGCAGAATTCTATTTTCAAAGTACAACCACAGCATTTTCTCCAGACAGACTAGAATCTGTTACTGGTAGCTCCAGAGTTCCAGAAAACGAAGTGATTTTGGCTCCTTGATTATTTTTGCAATTTTCTTTAGTATTTGGGGGGAAAAGTCAATTTGAAGAGTGGAGTGTTTCTGAATGCAAGTTTTGCCCTACTGCCCACTGGAAAACATCCCCACGGGTTTTGAATGTCCAAGTTCTTCCTTGAAGTAGGCATCCTAACTTAAAAAAAAAAAAAATCAAGAACAAACACTGGATTGAATCTCCAGACAGTTCACTCAAGGGCCCATTATACTGAAAGCTAATCATCATTGCCAGTTTCATATAGCATCCATTGCATTAAACTGTGAAGTAATTGTTTTCACTGGAGGCTTTTTGCTTCCTTCATCCTTGGGAAACTGCACTTGCTCTCATTTTTAATCATTTTCAAAGAAAACATTAAAAAGGAAGAAATGATGTCAAAAACCAGGACTAAATAATTTTAGCTTTAATTGGTATATTCATACAAAGGACAGTTGGAATTGTACTTCAAAGGAAATCAAAGATGTAATGTATGTGGGGTCTCATTGCAGGTGCCAAGTAACACCAATTTTGTCAGAGGCCAGGACGAGCCACAGTGTACTAGATATGGCAGCACTCTACCTAAAATCACACACTCTCTGGACTTTCAGCTTTTCCTGACTCAGATTGTCTGTGGTAATGTTTGCAGCATGGCCTTAGTCTGGCCTGGCCGTTAAAAACAGTTAGTCCTTATTTGGCTAGCTTCAGGTCCCACCCTCACTAGGAGGTCTACATTCTGCACTCACTCCCCAATTCACAAACATGGAATATAGCAGTGCAACTTTCTCCCTACTATCTTGCCTTCAGGTTAGTACCATTCTTTTGGGATTAAAGAGACTTGAGCTCCAGGATGCTAAGTAGTTCAAGCAGCCCTTCAACTCATTATGTTGCTAACAATGACCTTGAAATTTTGATTCTCTTGACTCCACCTTCTGAGTTCTGGGATTTCAGGACTACACCTTTACATGAGACTCTTCTGATTGTAACCTAGAAGCATGTGAGTTGATGAATTTCAAGTGTAAAGACGTGTTTTAACTATTGAAATGAGGATTTCTTTTACATTTTGGAAGCAATTATTTAAACGTTAGTCCCACAGTACTAACTTTTTCTAACCACTAGCTTTCTACAGCCAGTGCACATGTCTCACACATGAAGAACATTTATTAAAGTTAGTGAAGACATCCTGGGAAAGGAACATCTGGTGTCTGGAATCTAAGAAAATAAAAGGCTAGGCTCTCATACACTGTGGTAGAACACTAGACGTCTCAGAAGAATTAGACATTTGCATTGGAAAAAACATACCTGGGTGAGAAATGAACTTTATGAAATGAAATTGTGTAGCATTGAACTTTTGAAATCGCTTCACTCTCCTAACTTATTTTTACCTGAAAAGGAACTTTTCAATTGATATACATTTGTAATAAGGAGAGTGTTTTTCAAATACAATCAAGTAGGAGCACAACTGAAATTCTTGATTTTCTTCTCAGTACAAATTAATGCATGGGTTTTGTTGGTTATAATTCAAAGGTTAAAAAGCCAATCACAGATAGAATATTAATGTTAAGAAAATCTAGAAGATGAGGGAACTCTGTTCTCCTACTTGGACAAAGACATGATAGCTTCTTGCCATGCCAGCAAACTGTGTCCCGTTTGCACGTGTGGAAGTAAAGCTGTGATAAGATTTTAACCTGAAACTTGCCATAACACATTTCCTTAAACCAAGTCACAAAAGAAATAGTAGGCCTGTTACTAATCAATCCTTCACAAATGAAAAGGGAAACTTAAATGCATAAACTTCTTTTTAATGACTACATTTCCCCAAATTGATGGACCTTCCTCTACCTTCCTGGGCATCAGTCTTGTACTTGAACTTGACATTTCATACTACTTGTAAATTTTCCCAGATGATGGCAAAGAGAAATTTCAAGCTGGGCACTATAGTGCATATCTATAACCCCAGTACTAAGGAGACAAAGGCATGAAGACTGTATCTGTTATTTTTGTTCTTTTTTTTTTTTTTGTATTTTTTAACAAAACTTCCTGGAATGTGAACACTAGAATATTGTACAAAATTGGTATGTACTCCAAAATTTTTTCAGAAAAAAAAAGTGGAAAGATGAGAATGTTGCAATCTTCAACAAACAGATCATTTCATGGTTGTAGTTCAGAAGTTTCTGTTAATACTTATTAGAAAATGACAAAAGGTTGTAACCTTCTCATTATCAGTCGAACAGTGTGAAACAGTGCTTCTGAAGCACATTTACTTGCATGTCAATAGCACACACTCTGCAAGATTTTCTTGGGGAATGGAGACATTTTCCCATTGTAAAAAGAGTGTGCTGAAGACATTGATCTTTCCATCAATGAAATCATATCATAGAACTAAATATTACAGATACAAATACAAACCAAGTATCACTCTACCCAACTGTTCACAGAAAAACATCAGAAAATAGACTTCTGTGTGTCATCTAAACCTTGGACATGCAACATTGGATGAAGAGCATGCAGCTACATTTGTGACCCATTTGCCAAGCTTAAATCAAGTCATATAATCTGGTGTCCATGAATCTGGAGCTCCAGTGTCTATCTACCACACAGTACTGTCCTCAGACAGCTAGAAGCTGCTTTGGAACAGTCATCCAGGCATATTTCCAAGCTAGTGAATCTGCTTTCCACGTAATTTTAAACAAATCTCTCATGCACCATGATCATCAAGGTGCATTTCAGTTTAATTAGATGCGGATATACCACACAACTCCTAACAATAAAGCAGCACTGAGCATTCCAACCAACTACACACAATTGAATCATTGGGTAGAATCAAGTGTTCCATGATTTCTTTTATGAACACTAAAATCTACCAGGGAGTTCACTTCAATTTTGCAAAATACAAAAAGAAGAGAGAAAATCAATAAAGACAAAAACGTACATAATCATATTTGATTATTCATAAAAACCAAGTGCATTTCAGTTTTATTTTACAAAGGTCTGTTATTTCCCAGGCATTTTTAACTGAAGTAATATTTTTTTATTTACATTCATTTGAAATATGCAGCATTATACTCAGGAACAAAATCACATTTTACACTAGTCCTCTCTCAGAGGCAGCAGTTTCAATATGAAGGACTGAGGCTGTCCTCCACCATGGAGTTGCTACATTTCACTAGTGGGGTGTACAATGACCAGATAAGACCATATCAATTGCACAATCTGGAATTTGCTCATAATGAAATTACTTCAAAAGCAGGAAAGAAATAATAATAAAAAAAAAGCAGGCTGATTCTTTTCCATGTGTTCATCCTGCAAAGAGAAACCAGGAGGGAGTTTACCTGAACTGAAAAACACAGCTGAGTTCTTCAGCCACTTATCCTAATTAAGGCTCAACACAGACATTACTAGGCCTTGACGGTATCCAGCTAAGAGCTGGGCCGGCACTGCTCATGGTAGCTGTACACACCCCCGTCTAAATCTGTTTGCAGGCATTCCCTATTGCTTGTTGCTGTCTTCTTCCATCCCCACTTTGGTTTCTCTCCACAGAAATGTCTGCCTGCATTACTATAGTAACAGAGTGGCAACCCCTTTGCAAGAAGAAGTGACATGAACTTCAGCCGCTCTTCTGTTAAGACTTTAGGATTCAGAGGAGTATTTCGTTATAACAGTGTCACTGCTACTCTGTTGGCTACTTATTATGTTTGTGAAAGTTAATTATCTGATAAGATACACTTTGGCTATTACAGTCAGGAAAAACATATGGGTATGTTTATTAATTCAAAAGTTCCATTAAAATAAAGCGCTTTAACTGAAAAACTAAGCAATTATTTCCTCACTAATTATTAATGTACAATCATCTAGACATCTTATCACTTGTTTTTCTGAATGAATTCCATCCAATATTTAAAGCTAAGGGAATTTTGCTTTTTAATGTCATAGACTATATGATAGTCTGTCTTCACTTTTACACTGAAAGCCTTAGTGGAAAATTCAGTGTCTTCCATTTCAAGTGTCAACACCTGAGCAAACCACTGAACATGAAGGAACAAGTACCTACCACTCTGCTTCTGACTCACTGTAAATATTTTAAGTGTTAGGTCAACCCAACACTCCATGGAACTAATGGTTTGCACAAAAGAAGGAGCAAGAGCTTTTCTTCTCTTTCAATTTCAGGTTCTTTCCTGGGATAAACTACACAACTCAGTGACAGAAAAAAGAGAAAAGACATGCAAGAGACGGATATCATAACAATCGGAATATGACTTGCTATCACCACACTTTACAGTTAGTTGTTCTGTTACCATAAAACCCCAGCAATAAGGTTGAAGCCAAAAATTTTTCTTTCACAGAAGCTGAATACTTCAAAATAGCTATATGTGTGTGTCCTAAGACAAGCGGAAGTGAAAATGTATAGTCCCTTAAGCCAATAGATCTACAATTTTCTAGGCAATTCATTTAGACAATAGACAAAATTATACAACACAATAAATTGCATTATTTCTAAACTTTAGTAGCATCCAGCACTGTGAGTCCCTTGCAGATATTCAGCAGGATGTTCCTTAGATTCCCTCTTGATTGATAATGAACCCCCTCAACCCACCCCTACCATCCACCAACTCCACCTTCCCAAACAGCTGTGTTATAGAAAATTGACTTTTGTTGCCCACCTAAAGCACAGTGTGCCTTGTATATACATACTAAATATCTGTGTGGTTTAATAGCTTAATACCATCTGCACAAACATAAAGGGAATTTGGAAGACTTCTTAAAACTGAAACACCTTTTTCTTTTTCTATATTGTTTCTTCTTTTCAATTCATTAGGGCAACACTATCACAAGTCATGACAAGGGAGACCTTGTCGTGGAGGAGCTGGGAATGCAGAGGGGGGGTTAGGTTGAGGGTGAAGGCTTGGGGACGGGAGGAGGGAGGAGATGGGGATCTGTGGTTGGTATGTAAAATGAATAGAAAATTTCTTAATAATAAAAATAATAAATAAATAAATAAAAATAAAATAAAATGTTGACTATAGTCTTTATTTGATAGAAAATCCAATTATATACATAAAGACACAGTGATGGTATTACTAAGGGAGAAAATGCAAAGCCTAAACAACAAATCACAATAATGAAAAGTACCCAGTAATATCCAGTATGTCTTTGTTGCATTAAGTGAGTCATAAAGCTCATCTTTCAACTATGACTCACAACATGACCACACTAGAACCCTACATGGGATTTTCTTAACTCAATATTGTTCTTGTGATGTGAAATGGAAACTAAAAGGTTCACTGAATCCTAGATATTAGAAGTGCCCTGTAGTGACAACATTAACAATATGTATGGTGACCACATACATGTAGCACACAACAAATATGCCCAAGAAGATCCTACCAGCAAGGACATCCTCCTGCTAAACCCTTCCCCATCAATATAAGAAGAAGCTCAGAGAGGTACACTATAGGGCACTGAGGATTATTCACATAGAGTCTTTCTCCTCTATGTGTAGGGGAGGGGGGCTTTTCTCTTCCCTCAAACCTGGTTATATTTTTAAGCATTGAAAAGATTTGGAGCACTTGCAGACAAGGAGGCTAGCCTCTCATCCTGATAAAGTACCCAAAGCTTCACAATTCAGGAAAAGTCATCTGGAGTCAGAATATAGTTCACCTAGGCAATAGATGAAACAAAGTCAATATGACATGCCACTGTTGATACTCATAAGGACTCAGAGGACAGTGAGGATAGTCATCATCCAAAACAGAGCTTGGCAAGGCCTTGAGGGGACAGCCTTCTTCCCCTTACATTCTAACATGTGCTCAAAACACACACACACACACACACACACACACACACACACACACACACACACACACACACACACAGAGAGAGAGAGAGAGAGAGAGAGAGAGAGAGAGAGAGAGAGAGAGAGAAAACACTGAAAAAGATGAAAAGATTATGTTTTGACTTCCCCCCCTGCCCCAGTTATCAAGGAATGGGAATGGTTTAGTTAGCCAAATCATTAAATTTCTGTCAAAAAGACAGTTTACTCTTCAACTCCATTAACTTCTCTGACAGCCCCACCCCAATTTTGATAAGATAAGGAAACTTTAGAAAAGATGAAGAACCTGTGTGGCCCCAATGGGTTATCTGCTGAGGCCCCAGCAGCTAAGGTGAGACTGGAAGGATGAGGTGGCACATACTATAGAGGGAATGAGTGAGTGAGCAAGTAAGCCCAGGGAAGGCAACTGTTCTCAGCGGTGCCAATTGCTGCTGGAATTAGGGACACAACTTTAGCTGAGTCTCTACAGAAAGAAAGATTGAGGGGAAGTGAGTGGTGAGGAAATGAGGTAAAAAAGGAGGGGCAGGAGGAGGGAAGAGGGAGATCTGTGATTGGTATGTAAAATGATTTAAAAAATTCCTAATAAAAAATTCTTAAGAGTATGAGGATAAACAGGCTATGTGCATGTGTTGGGTGGCAGAGGTGTTTCCTTCAGTTAGTATTGTGGCAATGAATGCTCTTAGATACCACTACTCTTCCCATCCAAACCTACTGAAAAGCACCTCATGAAAGTGAAATTAAATTAAAAGTAATGTAATAGGGGCTGGAGAGATGGCTCAGTGGTTAACAGCACTGATTTTTCCTCTAGAAGACCCGGCACCCACATTACAGCTCATACTCTCTGTAATTCAAAGATCTGACACCCTCACACAGATATACATGCACACAAAACACCAATGCACACACACAAAAAGTAATGGAATAAAGATAAAATGGAAATTAAATAATTTTAAATAGATAACAAAACTAAACTGTTTTATTTTGCAGGAAAATGTATGATGCATTATTCATCATGTAGTTTTTAATATTTGTTTGCCTAGTCACACCCCAAAGCCACGATCACTAAGTGAACAATAAATGTGGAAGTACATCTAAATGAGCAAAGCATAAAGGTGCTTCCATGGTAGCAATATGCACCATCCAGTTAACATGTCCTATGGCAACAGTGCCTTGCCCATGATGAAAAATGTATAAAAGTGGAAAACAGTAGGAAGTGGATCAGGATTACTGTAGCAATAATTTCTAAAACCTACTTTTGAAAATACTGCCCATCAGATATTAAATATTTACAAGAAGACAGAAATGTTTGTATCAACCATGGAAAAGAAATTATTATAGTCATATAAAAATGACACATTTAGTTTAAAGCATAAACCTAAAAAGTAACTAAGCACCAGCAAGTATGCCCTACACAAATCAATACCAAAATTATCACAAGGTGAGGAAATGCCTCACAAGTCAATAAGTACTCATAGGCACACAAAATTACACCTCTCCATCTGAACTAAGTCACCATTGAAACCACTATCCCCTCATAGTAGCAAATAGGCCACTAGTGTATTACATTTTTACTGTTTAATATTCACAATTGTGACAGTTTAAAGCCAATCTAATATTAAGGAAAGCTTTGAGGTAATCTTCTTGGCTGAACTTATGGTTAGGTCGCTTTCCGTTATATCTATTTCTTCACTGAGACATGAAGTTGATCTTATTAGTACAGAATCTCTCTAATTAAAAGAATAATGCTCAAGTAGTTTATTCAAATAAGCAATTATCTTAGGATATCAATTTTCACATGAAAGGAAAAGTTACCTGTGGCTTGGATCTTGCACTGTATGTACTTGCAAGATTTACTGTTTAAAATTTTCCTTTTAATTCCTCATTTTTGTCCAGCTATAATCTTCCATATTTTATTAGGGTTCAAGTAGATCTCACATTTACATAGAGATAAAATGTGATGTTTTTAACACAAGACAAAATTAAATAATCCCTTTTTGTAATTTCTTGTTAATTTGCTGTTTTGCTTCCTAAAAATGAACTATGTAAACTTAGAAATTGAGTACTCTTTAACAAAATTTCAGTTATAAAATATTCTTTAAAAAGCAATCTTCTTGTGCACATAAAGTTATATTCTGACCCTAAAATAGCACAATAAAATACCAACAACCACAGTTAGCAAGATAAATGTAATATGCCTTCAGTTTACATTTTAGCTGTATGTATTTTCACAGTCCTATATCCTTTTAATTTTCTTGTTCCAAATATAGAATATCTATAAAATGTGAATCAGAAGTCTCTGAAATTTTGTATCAAAATACATAATTAATATATTTCATAAAATACTTCGTATCTACTTTCTATTAAAATGTCCTTATACATCTTATAATGAATACATGAAGATAATTTTTATTAATTGGTGTGGTAGTTTGAATAAGAATGCCCCAGAGACTCAGGTATTTAAATATTTGGTCCCAAGTTATAGGAGCTGCTTGGGGAGGTTAGGGAACCTTTGGTAGGTTCAGCCCTGATAGAGGAATCATGTCCCTGGGAACAGGCTTTGAGAGTTTATAGCATAGCACCATTACCAATTTGTTCTCTGTGCTTTCTGCCTATAGCTGAAGATGTAATCTCTCAGCTTCTTGTTCCAATGGGCTCCATGCCATTATGGACTCTCCCTCTGGAACTGTAAGCCGTCATAATATATTTTTCCATAAGTTACTTTTGGTCATGGTGTTTTATCACAGCAACAAAAAGTAACTAATGCAGTCCATACCATAAGAATCTTTCTCTTCAGTAGTATCAAATGATTTTCCTCTAGTCCACAGTAGCTGACATCATTAAAACACATATTCACAGACATAAAACAAGAATAAGTAAATTTAATAAAAAAGGCTTGACAAAAGTCCAGAGCTCTTGTGACATCTTCTTTATGTGGACATCCTATTCGCCACCTCCTAAGCTCCAGTCCTCTCCAGCTGCCTAACTGTAAACTTAGACACCTCTGGGAGATGACTTAGCTTGTCTTCCACTCAGCACTACTAACATTACATGCCCTGAAAGTCATTGATAACAATAGCAGACAAATGTATTCTCTCCTTAATACACAGACACAGAGCTCACCATGCCACAGGCTACACTCTTTTGAGTCCTCCAGCAGACACCTAGAGGAATGATCTCAACTTCTCTCTTTACTCCATTTTAAACACTCCTTTACATACCTTATATATCTTTTGTATTATCCCCCTCTTTTCTTTACCTTTTACATCTATGTCCCCCGCCCCTCACCAGATGTCAGGCAGTACCTTTTGTCAGCTGAAGCACTAAGGGGAATTTCTGAGCTCTGACACTTCTGGAGCTATATGACATTTTACAGTGGAGGACCAAGTATGTGGGAACTTTTATTCGGCACTCCTGAAGCTACCACAGTAGCACACCCTACTTCTCTTGGTAAAAACTAAAATATCTTCAAATGTTTCAAGATAACATGTGAGAATCCTTCATAACCCACCAAGTCCCCCCTTCCAAAAGTTCACTGCAGTACAGCAAAGCCTTCCCTTTTAGCACATCACACCACTCCAGGGAAAACAGTCCAAATGAGAAAAAGAGAATATACGATCACCTTAAACAGCACATGTAAACCCTAAGCATATTTTGAATGTGTGCTTTAAATATTTAAGAAGCCTCATGTTAATATAAGTGAAAATAAGTAAAAGCCTAATACCAAGGATTATTTGATGACCAAAGAAAAATTAGCAAGTGCACTTATGAAAGCTAACCTGAAACATAACTCTTAAGTAATGCACTAACTGTGATTTAAGACCAAGATGTCTTAACTTCCAATTAAAATAAATCCTCCTAGCAGCACTTTTATAATATCACTTAGCTTGTTAAAACATATAAAAATGTTTGGCTCCCCTGGGCTACATGATGATTAAGATACAGTTGGAGATGAAAAAAAAAGTTACTATGTTCCAAGGTCACACACAGTACATTTCAAAATGAGCCAGACTTCTCTATTCTCCAAGATTTCCCAACTTCCTTCACTAAACTAGTCAAGGTCCCCCTACTTCTGAGCTTTACTATAAATCTGGACAGTGTCAGGCAGCATTTAAGCAATAGTGCTTTATTTGAAAACCTTATAAATTACAGCCAAAATAACCATGGTTCAAACTTCAACATTTTTTTTAAAACAGTTTCTCTTTGTTGGCCAGTAGAAACATATGTATCAACATGAACCTTCCCTGACTTAAGTACAACACAGCTAGAAATAAATGAATATTCTATTTTATTAATTTGGAGACCTTGTGAAATAGTGATAATATGTTTGGGCCCTGCTGTTGATTAACCCAAGATCACATTTCAGCTCCAGAATGTTCTATATCAGCTTACCCTTGGATATAAGATCATCCCTTTCCTCATGTGTGAATGGTGATTATTTTTGCACTGACCTAATGGGATTTTTTTTGAAGTTTAATACAAAAGCTTTAGCACATATTGCACATAAAGAATATTTAATAAATGTTACCTCTCTTTCAGATTATCAGAAGATGTGCATCAACCCACTAATGTGAAACCAACTTCATTTCCCTTCAAAACTGTCTTACCATAATTTCTTATATCATCCCAATTTTCCCAGTATTCAACTAAAACATCAGCCATCCCCGATCTCTACATCATACTCACTGCCATTAATTTCCATCTAGAAAAGTTCTATAGCTCCATCAGCATCACCAGGAACTATTCTTTTTTAATGCATCTTCTCATGTTATCTTCAAAACAAAGCTATCTGCAACTTCAGTTCCACCATCACTGTCCCCAAGTGGACATAACCCTTACACATTATAATTCAGAAAATGGTAGAGGATCTCTAATTTGTCTATCTGTAGTATCATACCCACTTTATTCCCTCACAGTAAAGCCAAGGTGTCTTTTGTAAAATTCACATCCTATCACTACTTACCCATCAGACATAATAGTATATCCCCACTCCCCACTTGCAGGGAAAACTCCAGTCCCCAAAGACCAAGTCCTCAGTTACTTGACCTGGGTCTCTCCATCTGGTTGATCTATAGCACCTCTCCTAGAAACTGATACAACAAATATATTGAATGGCTTTCATTTCCTTTAGAAAATGGCATTTGTCACAATGCTTCTGGGAATGTTAGGGATGCCTCCCTGGCATGTCAGTTCCCAGTTTCATGTCTGTCTAGATTGTGTTCAGATTTCTTTTAAGCTTCACTTTCCCTCAGAAGCAATTCCAGAATCTCTAGACCAAAATCTGCCCCATCTGCATATACTTTCTGAGACTCCTTGAACCAACCTTAAGGAGTTACTACTATTACCTAGCACCATTGTCTTTCTTATCTACCACCCCTAATAAAATTTATCACAAAAATTAGCCAGGTTTTATTTTTCTCTTTTTTTCCCTCAAAATCATTACTACATACTTGGTCCATAGTAGGGACTCAAAACACATTTGTATTAGAAAAGTTGAATAAATGGATGGATAGATGGATGGATGGATGGATGAAACAACTTCACAGAGTGAATATATATGGGGTGAGTTCAGTAATGGACATAATCAAATGGCATGTTTCAAGAGCTCATGTAACTCCTATTAGCCATAAAGATCCCATTTAATATAAAATGAGTGGTATACAAGGTAATGATTTATCAGAATCAATGCAATAAATTAAAAAATAGAATTCCAAATTTAAAAACAAATTGCCACAGTTTTCAGAAACCATCAAGTATAATGTGCAATGTAATTACAACTTTTATTCAGAAATGTTGGCTTCCTATGGCATGTTATAGTGCTTCCTATGTTACTAAAACACTGACACCAAAGGCGGTGGGGACAACATTTGCAAGGTGAACAAGAAATGCGTTTCTAAGATGGACGCTTCAGAGGGAGGAAGAAGAGGCAGTTTTAAGTTCATCAGTTGGGGATCTCAGGGCCCTATGTGTCTTCACCTCCTCTGGTCTCTGAGCTCTTTGTTGGTGCAAGGCAATTGTCTTTACCTTGCTGCTTCTAATGACAGCTTCTCTGTGTGATAGCATGGGATCCCAGCAGTAAAGTGTGACAATAAAACACAGACAAACACTTTAAACTACAGCTATATTTCTGAAAGTCCTCAATGCATTAAATATTTAGAAAACTGCTTCCTGCATAGAGCTCAGAGATTAAGAGAGAGCAAATAATGGCACATCAAATTCAGTCAGCATTGTACACTCATGCAACACAACCCTGACCAGACACAGGACTCTGCAACTTCCATTAATTGCTCAAGCCTTTTCACAAGCATAGTTTATTAGGAATTAGCACCTACCTCTTCAAGCTCACCAGATTTATGCTTCTTTTGTTATATGACATCCTTTTTGAAGAAAAGTTTTAAAACAGAATTCTTCCAACATAACATAGGAAGACAAACAAACTCTATTTCCAGTTTCTCCTTCTCCTCCTCTACTCTCTCTTCAGAATAGAAGTTCTACGAGGGCAAAAGATCCCCGTGCCAAGGTCCCTACCAAATTCTCTCTGCAATAGTGTTGAAAGTCTTTTACTCCATGTGTCCTTTCTACAGGATCAGGGCAGAGTTTCATTATCAAGTGGATCCCACGGCTCTTTCCAAGACAAAGTTTAGAAATGTACTTCATATTTTACAGTGGTTTCACTGAATAGATTATTCTATGCATAAATTAATCTCTCTTGCCTATCTATCTATCTATCTATCTATCTATCTATCTATCTATCTATCTATCTATCTATCTTTGTATTTCTCCCCTCTACCATTCTATCTCTCCTCTGTGTGTGCCTCTGTCTCACTATCTCTCTCTCTCTCTCTCTCTCTCTCTCTCTCTCTCTCTCTCTCTCTCTCTCTCTCTCTCTGCATGTGTGTATGTCCATGAAACCACACATCATAAGTATTCCTACTCCAAGAACAAAGTTGATGCCAAATTTTTGAATCTGTTCCCTTTAAGCCTAAAATCTGTTCCCTTTTAGGCTTAAAGCAACAAGATAATTTGTACAACTTAAAATATTTTTTCAAAAAAAACATGAAAATATACAGTAACAAGACAGAGCAACTCATGACACAACACAATTCAGATAAACAATTTGAGGCATACCTGAGATAAAAAACACTGGAAACATGTATGAGTTAAGCTGTCACAAGAGATTAAAAGGATTCTCTCTGTGGAGGTGAATATATCTGTTGCTTTCCACTGTCTTTGGAAATCATTATCACTGAATTCTACCTATCTTTAGCGTCATCTCCAAACTTGACAGAAATCTGTTTGTTCTCATTCAATATCAGCATACTACTTAAAAAAACTTTATTTCTTTTATGGAAATATGCAAGTTTAAAATAGTCTTACAAGTTCCGATTCCTAAAACTATTTCAGTTTCTCAATTTCCTCACACTGGGAAGGGAAAGACACAAACCAATACAGCCACTTCTCATTTCCTGTGACCATCCTTACTCTCTGAAAGGTTGATTTCAGTGAAGTCTTCCTATCACTTCCAGGGATAAAAATGAAAACGCAATTGTACAGACGAACACATCACATGCCTTCAGGCCTCAGCCAGTGTTGCTCTATAGCCACTGAGTTCTCTTTCATAAGAGTCAACAGTTATGTTGCGAGAAAAACTTATGGTTTATGAAATAAACATTTATGACCAATACCAAAACACAAAGTTCAAAGAGCACATGAGCCACGACACTCTCTCTCTCCCTGAAGTCACTGGCAATGAGCTCAGTAGTGGCCTGAGTGTTGTGTTGTGCAAGTGCTATTTATTTCCTGATGAGATTTTCTTCCACCAATGCCTTCTAGCTACTTCTTTAGCAAAACTGTTGCAACTCTTGCTGAGCAAAGACAAAATAATCGTGTGTGTGTGTGTGTGTGTGTGTGTGTGTGTGTGTGTGTGTGTATTCCATACATATAAATATATAATGAATATATATAATTTAATAAATATTTTTCAGAATTATAAAGATGTTAGCTCTGAATGGTGATCTTATATTCTAGATTGCTTTTCCATTAGAGAAAAGATAAGCAATTGGCTAGGAAGTAAATTAATCTTTTTGAAATGCATCATGAAATCTAGCATAGTAAGGAGATTAAATGCAAAACAGAAACATTACTTATAAATCTTGACTTATATGTTAAACAATACAGCTCTTTTAATTGGACTGAAAATTTGGAATACATCATTTGTTATATAATACATTATAAAAATCAACTTAATTAAATGCAAAATAAAGCAAGCAGTTGAGTAGAAACACTGCCCTGAAAGCTGTAAGCAGTATAAAAAAAACTGACACTGGAAACCCAATGCTAAGGAGAATCCACAGCTTTCAATTATACCACCTGTTTCTCCTCGAAAGCTAATTAAAATACACCTTAGGAAACACAATCATCAAGATTTAATTACATCTCTTCCCTTCCTTCACTCCTAAATTAAGAAAGAAGTACATCTCCCAGGACAGACTTTCTTACCCAGCTCCTGGAGTCTGCCTCCCCTGTGGATCTTTTCTTTATGTCCTTACAGGTGACTGCCTATCTCTCTATTTCTTCAATTACGATATTTAAAACTGCATAATTTCAGAACCTGCTGGACTCAATAGTTATTTCATATTTATACTGAACTGTAAATTGACTTCTTATACATATTCTCACATACTCTATACACTGATTTTATATATACACACAGAACCACAATAGTGGTTCGCAATTGGTGGGTCTTGACCCCCCTCATGGGTCAATTCCCCAGATATTTTATAGGAGGAAGTTATAGCTGAGACAGGGGACTCGGGCAGACTACTTAAGTATGCCTAAGTTTGGCCTACTGTTTAAATCCTACCCTCATTTTAGGACCCTGGAGATGGACTTGAAGATATCTTGTTATTCTTTTCCTGAGTGTGGCCACACTGAATAAATCCTTTTGTTTCATTTTGAATTTGACTCTTGTAATTGCTTATCAAGGATGGGTGGCTGAACCCTAAATCTTGTAATAGCTGCATTCATGCCCTAACAGGACAAACTCATTTTTGAGGTCCTGGAAGACAAATGCTAAGAAGGAGGGCAGCACCAGTGAAGGGACAGAAGAAAGGCCACCTATGATTCCTGGGACCAAACAGTTGCAATGGTTACTTTGAGGTCCTTGGCCTTTTCTTGACCCACCTATCACCTGACTTTATTGGCCACTCCCACATGGGCAGCTGCAGAAAAGTCTACTGAAGTCATGTCATTGTTAATCCTTTTTCATGCCAACATGTCCTTAGTTTCCCTGATCCATCATCCCCAGACTCAGTCAGTACAAATGAATTCTCAGAGGTTTGCAATTCTCAGATGTTGTTAATGCTTATATAGCCATAATAAACATATTTTGATAATTTTCTTACAGAAAATGTTTGCATGATAATAAATATCTATAATCCCAACCTTTGAGCAGTAGAGGCAGGAGGATCAAGAGTTCAAGATTATCCTCAGCTACATATTAGAGTTTAAGACCTGCCTGGGCTAAAAATGTCTGTCTCAAAACACAAAACCAATAAAAAGGCCATGCATTAAATAAAAAAGCAGTGTAAAGAGAAGTAGCAAGTGGGCCAATTTAAGAAAAAAAAAAAAAGGATTTGAGCCCTCAGCTCCCAAAGACATAGATAAATCATTATTTTAATAAAGATACTCTACTCTAACGCTCTCCTTTGAAGGGGGGTACCTTTTTTAAATTTAAGTGTCTATGTGTATGTCATGTGTGGGGCTCATGGAGCCAGAAGAGGAAGTTGGATCCCTGGAGCTGAAGTCAGAGAAGCATATGAACAACCAATTTGCATGCTTGCAACTGAACTCTGGTCCTCTAGGAGAGCATCAAGTTTTCCCAGCCACTCAGCCATCTCTACAGACCCTGTAACATGCTCTTAAAGATGACAAAATCCCCATCCTTGCATATGAATTAATTTCCCCAGGATCACTATTATTTCCAGCAAAATGCTAAATAAATGGCAATAGTGGCTCAGCGTTCAAATTCATCAATTAAAATATGGAATACCTTTTTTCAAACCCTACAGTTTTATAATCAATCCTGTTCCATTTTGTTCTTCATATTAAGTGAGATAATCCAGACAGATAGACAAGCACTGCATGCTCCCTCACATTTGCGGTTTCCAGCTCCAAATCATCAGATGTGAGTATGGGACATAGATAAGCACTTACACCAGGAAACTTGAGAGGGACTGTGTGCAGTGTGGGAGGTGGGATCCTTGATAAGGGAACAGCAGGACACAGGTGATCTGAAGTGAGAAACAACAAGGACAACAGAAGTGGGGAGAGGTCTCCACCAAGGAAGCAGAAAGGGAGGTCAATACAGAAAGAGAAGAAGGAACAAGCTGGAGATAACACCAATGTTGTTTGGTAAGCACTCAAGGAATCATATTTTACATATACCTAAAATTATACATGTGAGAGAGAGAGAGAGAGAGAGAGAGAGAGAGAGAGAGAGAGAGAGAGAGAGAGAGAGAGACCGCTTAAAGGAAGTTATCCCACTTTGGCTGACAATGATCCCCAGAAGAACCATAGACTAATGAAAATCCCAGTACTGGACACAAGTAACAACTTTTAAATGATTGGTCAGAGTAGGTCAAGTGACTTATAAAGCAATATAGACCATTGATAAAGGCCTTAGTTGCTCTCATATTGCTGAAAATCCCACACACTCAGGACACGGGACTTAGATTATTGGAGCTGGATCTGATCTGAGAGCCTCTTTCTGTCATCTGTCTTTCATGGTACCAGAAAAACTTCGAGGGAGAGAATCAGTTAATCGTCCTACCCAGCAGCAATGAATCATGGCAATGATCAGCATGCACGACATCCATAAAAGTAAAAGAAGTGACACTTACACATGAGTGGCAACCAACAGCTATCTAATTGGACTACAGGCCCAATCAATACAGAAATCATGCCTGGTAAAGAAACCTAGCCAATTTTCTGGGGCTAGTGAAGTCACAGACCTTAGGAAAGATCCTACTTCTACCACTCTTGTCGAGTAAAATAATTCCTCATTGCATTCTAAATGTTATCCATATATGGACAGGAAAGTGTAGCTCCCAGCCCTGATCATAAAAGCCTCTCTTTACAGCAAATGGAAACCATCATAGAAAACCTCAACTGGGCACAATAGAGAGCAAGAGATAGTTTGTGGCCCAGATCCAATGGATACATTTACATCACAGCTCCTGCATCTGTGGCTCAGGGAACATTGCAGAAGAGGGGCCAGACTGATTGTAAGAGGCAGAATACCAGGAAGTCTTCTGAGAAACAAGAGCTCCCAGAAATGGCTGAATAAACAAGCTAGGAAGTGTGGCAATATCAAGAGACATGCTAAACACAGAAGGGGTAAAAGTTCAGGGGTTCCATCCCTAAACAAAACAACTACAGGTAAATAATGACTACTGGAAGACAGAATTAGCCTCTCCCAGGGATGAACCCCATTATTGTTTGTCCAGTAGAAAGTGGTCAGCCCTGAAACCATATATCACAAACAACAAAAATGGAATTGGCAGATGGTATTCATATATTTGTACATACATATCTGTGTGTAACAATAATAATAAAAGGAAAAGTGACTGTCAATTGTGGGGTGGTATGGGAGGAATTATAGGGAGGAGATCTGGTAGAGACTAGAGGCATGAAAGGTAAGGGGGTAAGTTTTGTAATTCTATTTTAGCCAAAAGTGTATGGAATTTTTAAAAAATTAAATTAAAAAGGCTGAATATTTGGTCTAGTCCCTAAAAGACAAAATGTTAAAGAAGAACCTCCAGAAAGCTCTGAGAATATTTCACACAAGGCATGGAAGATCTAACAAAATCTCTTTAAGTAAAAACGTTATCACCACTTCTCAGCCCATGTTACAAGTCTGGCATGCATCACTATTCAGTGGAGAGCTGAACAGTAGAAGGGCACTCTCAGTTACTGATAGCTGCCACAACACTGCAGATGCACAAAGCTCACCAAGTCTATGAAAATGCATTTTCACTGAAGGGGAGGACTCAGGAAGACAGTGAACTTACTCATTAAAGCCCATGAGTCTGACTCCTGCCACAATGTGCACTCTTAGCAGGATAAACAAAAACTAACAACAGGAGTTCTCAAGAGGAAGCCTGAACTTGGACATCAATAATTTACACTTCCTCTCCCCTTGACTGACACCTGTGGAGATGTCTCTGTGGACATTTAAGGAGAGTGTTGCCCTCCTCATAGGAACCAAATAGGGAAGCTCTTCCCTATTAAAACATTGGACCAAACATCACATTTGGGAAGCTACAGTGGTAGAGAATTGCCTGTGTCCATTGTAGTAAATGTCAGTGCTTTCTAAGACTAAATACAGATTTTCTTTCCACAGTTCAAGTCCTAGAAGCAGTCATACTTTGACTTAGGCTTACTGTTTTGTTGACTGCTTGATTCTGAGATGTTTTTTGTTAGGGGGGTTTTAATGTTTCTTTTAGCATTTGTGTTTTTAGGAGCCAATACTTTTTTTTTTTTTTTTTTTTTTTTGTTTTTTGAGACAGGGTTTCTCTGTGTAGCTTTGCGCCTTTCCTGGGACTCACTTGGTAGCCCAGGCTGGCCTCAAACTCACAGAGATCCACCTGGCTCTGCCTCCTGAGTGCTGGGATTAAAGGCGTGCACTACCACCACCCGGCTAGGAGCCAATACTTTTACTCACAGGTGTTTAAAGCCATATTCTGAAGAATTTAGATACTGATCCCAATAGCAGGAATTCAAGTCATTCAGTTACAATATTTGACACATTTAAGTTTTATGTAAAGGAGAGTCTGCCTTAAGTGTACCTCTTTTGGGTGCAACAAAAAAGCTCTATTTCTGCATTGGCTATTATAGCTCTCTGTAAGTTTCACTCAAATTTAACTTCCTATTTATGATTTAACTGTCAGTTCTGAAAGATAAATATAAGGACATAAATGACAATTTGAAATCCAGAAGAATAAGCCTCCTTGGTAAGCAGTACTCTAACTTGAATGAGATTCTCATCATGCAATTGCTCAAAAAAAAAGTGTGTGCATACATGTGAACCAACAGACATGTAATTACTAAAATATGTATGACCATGTGTATATACACATATAGACACAGTTATATAAAGAAGAGAAAATTCCAGAGGATCCCCATTGTCTACCCAATAATTCACTTTCTTCAGACTAAAACTAATGAGTCCCCAGATCTTGCTGCAACATGCTACCTAGAAATAAATTATCTCCACATATTAGAAATAAGACTAGGAGAGGGATGAGTGTAGGGATAAAGGGCAAGGGGGAAGAAATTTCTTGATTCAGACAACTGTCTTGAGGCAAACTACCTTTGAGAGTGTTCATATCGACCCCATAAGCATTTTCTTTCTGCCTGCCTCTAGAGGGACTTATGTCTAGACTATCCACAGACTATGCTGTAAGTGACTCAATGTCACCTCAGAGTCCAAGTCATAAGAGGATGCAGTTTCTGTCCCTCTTTTTCTGGCAGTCACCTCTCTTTCCCCCTTTTTGTACCTGCCAAAACCTGAGTTGTAGGTGTCTTGAGGAAATAATTAAGAATTTTATTTACTATAAAGTAACTATGATGAAAAAAGTTTGTGGAAATGTCACCCATGTAGAAAGATATTAATGGAGTCAAAACTGTGGCAGTCCCAATGCTCAAAACAGCCCAATATTCACAAAGTAAAATGTGGAAGGGTAAAACTTCAGGTGATTCCAGATAGCCTCAGTAGCATCTTCTTGCTGTAGACCAAGAGACAGTGGAATAGAGAGGACTTTTCAATTGTGAACTATCTTTCATTCTTGACCTGGTCACTATATTTGTGTAATGTGTCTTACATCTACAGTAGCTAGAAGATTCCCTGTAAGCTAAGTGTCACAAACCAAGTTCTTTACAAAACTGAACGTTCACCCCATGCCAAGTCTGTGCCTGTGCATTTTCATTTCTCTTCACAGCCATTGGCAGCTGTTCTTGCTTTGCAAATGAGGACTGAGAGACTTAAGACTGTTAGTAAAGACCCAATGTCACACAGTCATGAAGTAAACCAAAATGGGAACCCAGAAAAAAAAATAATGAAGCTCCCCACAAGAACTCTTGAATCAGTAAAACTACTGTCATTCATTCACTGTCCCAAGTATCAAGCTGAGGCTGAGCCATACAATCTACAGACTAATTGTAAGTTTTAGTTATTTCTAAGTTTGTTAAAGCAAAATAATATAAGAATAGGAGCTCTGCAAAAGTTGATAAATAGAAAACATATTTAAGAAGAAGATATATCTTCAGAACAATATTAAAAGTGCCTGCTGTGTTTTGATTTTGAGGGTTACAATTTATACTTTGAGAAGAGAGCCCCATGAATTATAATTGCAGTCATTATTTTACAATAGATGTTTTCATTCAAAGAATTTTACTGCTCTCCATGTGTATATGATTAATATACATGTCCTCAGACAATATTCATAAACTTCACAATGCTAAAGACAGAGAAAAACAGATCAGCTTTCTTCCCTTCAAGTTTGTTTGGAGTAAACTTCTGTACCTTTAATGGTGCTCTTTTGGGAAAGGGCCAGCCTTGCATCAGGAGCTGAATGTCAGGATGTCCTCTGTCCTCACACTTTCAAGGGCAAAAGCATCACATTGTTAGTCTGATGGACTGAGCTTCTAAAAAGCCATCCTTATATTCCAAGCCTTCAGGAGAAAGCTTTTCTTTGGCAGTGAATGAAAACAAAGGCAAAAGATGAAAGGAACCGTGTTCCAAGGAAAACAAAAAG
Source organism: Peromyscus maniculatus bairdii (assembly GCF_049852395.1). Taxonomy (NCBI): domain Eukaryota; kingdom Metazoa; phylum Chordata; class Mammalia; order Rodentia; family Cricetidae; genus Peromyscus; species Peromyscus maniculatus. Next base: position 97,571,208 of record NC_134853.1, read on the forward strand.
GGCTGTACAAAAAGGTGTACAAATGTAGAAAGCAGGGGGGAAAAGGTGCATTATATTTGGAGGGAGACTAGGGACATAGGGAAGACCCAGTGATCCAACAGTTTTTCTGTTACTAATTTAGTAAAATTTGGGAGGAAGGTGGAGAAACACCTTTGAAAGTTTTCTGAAGAAAACTGACAGTTAGGAACTGAAAACCCATTCAGTCATACTGTTGCCACTTTGTCCAGGTTCCAGAATGCCCCTGGGCAATCTTTGCATGTAAAACAGACAGGGTATGATGTTTCTCTATCAAGGCAGCAGACAGACACATCAGACACAACTGGAAACCAGCCAATGCTTTAGTTTAAAATGATATCAATCCACTAGGGGGTCTAAAATTGCCATAAATAGATTATTTACAAACTGACTAGAGGAATGTCTAAATGACACTACTAAAGAACATAGGTACCAATGAACGCCGTTTAATGGCATGGCTACCCAAGAGGAACTAGTCAACATATATGAACCAAACACCATCATATCTTCATCTTTAGACTGAAATCACTGCCCATACAATACCCAGTACCAGGATATATGGTATACACTTTGTGGTTGTCTTCTTTCAATAAAATGCCAAGCAAGCACCATGTTCATATATATTTTAAAAAGTCCTTTTTGAGAAAGACTGCCAGATTAGACTATTTTTTCCTAAATTATACTTTTAGTTGTCTTCAGCAGCTCATTTTGGAAAACATCTGTCCAGTCTGGCTCTTGGGGAAATGTTCAAAAACAAGTACTCTCATTTGAATGCAGAGGGACTCTCCTATGGGAAACATTGTCCTTTGAAAGCAAGCAAAACTATCAAAACATCTATAATCCTTGAACTTCACCGAGTTCAGTACACAGTACATGATATGACCCAATTTCATACTTAATAAAATGAAAAGACCGGGAGAAAGACAGAACAGTAACAAAAACTTGTCTGTTTCACTAATCCCTTTGAGGCAGCATGCTGCTTCCAAACTAAGAACCATTCAGTAACCACTCAGTTTTGAGATAGCTAACAAGTACAAGTATGTAGAGATATGTTTATGACTGGACCTAGTTAACCTGGAAGCTAAAGTATCTGTCCTTAAGATATTCAGAAAACCAGAGTGTTAGGTACTGTGTGTAGGTAGTGTTTGAAACACAAATTTGTGTCCAAACCAGAAAATTACCTCTTGTAGAACTAAAATACACTCTATGAGAAGGAATCCAATGCATTAGTAAACACTTACTGTAGGACAAGCATCTTCTATACATCAACCTCTTAATATGTATAGCAATCCCATAAATCAGGGAACCAGTTTAGTATAATGGTTAAAAAAAATCAGAATTAAAAAAATCAAAAAGATTTCTATGGACCTGAAAAACCCACAAAAAGATACAGTAATTTTGACTATCCAGCATCCTGAAGCGAAAATGACAAAATGTTCTCTGAAATGTACTGCATCTCTCTATTAAAAAGAAAGCTAAACTACACTTTAATGACACAAGCGATACCTGACTACAGCATAGGCTGACATTGAAAGCTAACTCTGAGCAGTAATAAGCACTCCGTGAAGACAGAGAACCAAAGACAAGTGGACTAACTAGATTAAAGTTTTAAAAGTCGAACTTCTCTACAAAGAAAATGGGAGAGAAAGGCCTATGTAGGATTCATTCTCCACTCCCATGACTGAAAAAAATGGCCATTAAATTTCTCAAGAGAGAACTAGAATACCATTCTAAATAACAAAGGGCATTGAGTATTTCTAAATGTAGTCAGGTAGACACTATAATACAATATTTCAAACATATTGCCTGTAAAATCAAATTCTACCCTTGGATTTTACAGGTTTGGGAAAATATCTGAGATATCTAGCAGGCAACAAGACAACAAATAAAAGTTGATTCTTATTTGGTTTAAACACACTTTCAAATTTTTTGAATTCTGTATATTAAAAATTCTCACAGCCTTGCTCCAATTTCTAGCAGAAGCTTATTAGGGATAAAAACAAAATCTTGAAAATAATTTGAAAAGGAACAAAAGAACATCACATTTTTCTTAAAAACAAATAAAAACAAGATGAACTCTCTCAGAGAGAGGCAATGATGTGCTCCAAAAGTATAAGATGAATAACATGCTCCAAAAGTATAAGATGAGGCTTCCTTTACTTAATGTGGCCTCACAATAAGCCAAAATCAAAAAATATCAGTGTTTATCATTTCTAGTACCAGCCAGGTGGATGGAAGTGTAAGTCTGGAAAACTTGGTTTTATTTCTAATGTGAACTGACATTTGGGATACAATAAGGCTGTCTAGTGCAAATGTGTAGAATAAGGAAATGACTAGATTCTGAAGTAAACAAAACAAGACATTGCTACATAAAATAGGAAAGTTTGTTTTTTATTCTTGGGTTGCCATCATAAGATGTATATTCCATGTGCTAAATATACAAGGAGAACCATAAATATAACAGTATATACAAATGTAGGTGACAGTGGAGATGCCAGACTTCTAGTTCTTTGTTCACTGATAACATGTGTGTATACTTTTTCAGTAGATCAGAACAATGACTGGGGCTCAAGGGTAAAGTGTGTGCCTTCTATGCACGAGCCCCTGGATTTAGTCCCTGATATTGTACCTATTGTACCTACCTTCAAAAGAACACACACACACACACACACACACACACACACACACACACACACACACAATCTACAAATAGCAAACAAATTTGAGTGGCCAGGAAGATGAAACACAACGAGTATATACGCTGTACTAAGGAATAGTGACTAATTAACTTGTGAGTACCTGGTGATTTACCAGATAAATCTCTACAGTGAGATCCAGGCTCTTTGTGGTGGCCCTTTCTTCAGAATATTGCTGCACATGCGCACACACAGAAGAAAAAGGGTATGCTTACTTAGATAGAATACTTTTAAATCCTGCCCTAACAATCCTAAATCTCCCTTCCATTAAAAAAATGTTAGGTAATTTTCTCACATACATGAGTTAATGTAAATTATCTACTTAAAATATTTAGAAATAAAATAAATCCAATCACTTAACAACAGGGGATAATTTATTCAAGAGAACATTTCATACCTCTCATAAAGCAAAAGAAATGAACCAAAGGTGACATTAAAAATATCAAAAAAAGTAGAAAAGTGATGAAGAGGAGAGGAGGGCAAACAGCGGAAGGCAGTGAGAACAGGAAGAGAAAGACTAACTCAAGCTGGCACTGAGCAATGTCCAGTAATATGGAAGGTCTAGAGAAGTATGAACAATTAAAGGGTGAAGTTTTCAACAAAATTTCTTCTCACGTGAGATTAAAAGGAATAAGCACATTATTTAATTGTTTTTCAAATGTAATTTTAAACTAACTAATATGTAATACCCCGACACATATTTCCATTGTGAGATGATTAAATGAGAGTAATTAACTCTAATATTTCACATATTTAACATTTCTGTAGTTAAAAATAATCAGAATCTACTCTTTCATAGTATTTAAAATACAGAATCTAATATTTAATTTCTATATTCAAAATATGGGTAAGTACATTGAATATTCAAGTAGGTAGCTCTCCTTTTTTTGCTGACCCTTCATGTTCTTCTCAAATATTTAGCAAACTTAACAATGCAGAAGAAAAATCTGTGAGATGTCTCATCCTGTCCTTTCCCTATTAAGGAGGCATTAATGAACCTTCAATCTTTAGAACAAGGGAAAGAAGGGGTCAATCTTTGAGAACAAGAGAAATAAAATTACTGTTGCCCTTGTGTTTGAGTTGTCCAGAGTAGAAAACATCTCAGGAACCATGAGTGAGAAGAAAAGAATTAAGGGACTGAGGCAAAGAGACTGGACTTGATGCCACAGCCTCAAGTAGTCCTCATAGCTACTACTCTGTAACATGTCCTCGGTTGACCTCAGAAAGATCCAATTACAAAAGGAAAGAAAGAAAACCAAGAAACTGCAAGTAAAGCAGTGTTTATCCAAGCACACCAGTATCCACTGCTGGTGTCTGCTCCATCCCAATCTGCTGCCTCTCAGACAGAGAATTCCTGGCACACAAGACCAAAGCAACATCCATTCTCAAGGACTCTGGGGCCACTTCCCCTAGAAGAATCAGACCCACCAGGCATATGTTTGTCTTCGACAAGGTACAGAGAATGTACAGTGCAGAGCAACATGTGAGTACAAGGAAGTCAACACACATCCGACTATCTTAGACTTTCCCCAGTCTTGGGTGTTTGTTATCTAGAAATCCCACTGGTCTGAAGTTGTTTTGCTGGAAATAATTTTGAGACATTGTTGTAAATTATCGTTTAGGTTGTATCTATTGAGCAGAATCCACCGGCGCCAAAACAATTTTTATTCACTATTTTCCAGTTTACATAAACCAACTGGTCCTGACCTCCCTTCAGATTTTCATATTGCTGCATTCAAATATCTCAAGTCCAATATTAACCTCATAGCAAAGCAACTTCCAACCTCTTTGTTCATTCCTGTTAGGCTGATCTCATACAAAGAATTTATCAGCTTGTGTTTCAATTACAAAAGCCTTCAAGCAGCCCCAACCCACCCATAACCACAAAGGTTTCCTTGGATGCCTCCTTTTTCTTTCATTTATTGCATGTCCCTGGAGTGAGAACTTACTATATCCACTCCAAAATCATTTCACTGTTTTTTGTTTTGTTTTTGTTTTTTTTTTTTTTTTTAGGAAAACTCATTATCTATTCTATTGCTAGTGACAGACTCCACTTCATTGTCTATACCACTTCTTTAGACTCTCAAATAGTTTCACAATAATTTATAAATAAAACGTTCAGGTTGACAATATGAAGAACAAGGAGTCAAAAGGAGGCTGAAATGAGTATTAGACAATGCTTCCTGCTGCACTAATTAGCTTCTAGTTTCAGTGGTTGGACACAAGAACGTAGATTCCTCACTCATGTCACAGTCTAACACAGGCTATAAGGAAGCTTGGCTCTCTGACAACATTTAGGAGCCTCCATTTCCTCAATCCCAGAAATGTTGAATTCTGTGCTATTGGTCAACAGGCATGGGGACCAATGCACAGAACATGCAAAAGATGACCATCTGAACAAACAGAGCAGTAAGGCATGAGAAGAGGGAGTGAACTTACATACATAGAGATACTTTCATATTCATGAGTTCTGAATCAGTATTCATAATTGCCAAGCTATGGGATCAGCATAGGTACCCATGATATGATAAATGGATAATATATGGTATCACACACACACACACACACACACACACACACACACACACAGAGAGAGAGAGAGAGAGAGAGAGAGAGAGAGAGAAATATTATACACTCATAAAAAATAATGAAATCCTATAATCTGTGGAATGAACAGACTGAAAATCATATTAAGTGAAGTAATCCCAACAGAGAAAGACAAAAATGAGACAGTCTTGTAATACCACTATACACACAAAAGTATAAGAGTAATTGTTAGGGACTTAGAAAGAAATGGGAGAAAAACAGGTAAACAGAGATCAATGCATAATGTATTCATGTATGGAACTATCACAAAAAAACCAATTAACCTATGTTAGTGAATATGTTAATAAATATAAGAATAAAATCTTAACAATAAAAACTTCTATCAAAAGATTTTTAAACTGACGCAAGGGATAAATGCATGTCATTGACCTCCAGACATCCACAATGCTTGTTCTATTTCTCTTTAGGCCCATCTCCATGCCTCAAGTGCTGGTATAGCACTACAACCAGATCTCAAGATTCATTTCCGTTGAGAATTCATGAATATTGAAATATTCTTGGTAGTTTCAGGCCTTCTGCTCAGCCATATTTTCATCAAAAGTAAATTCTTATTCAGTTTGACATAGCAAATTAACTTCCTTCAAATTTAAGGTCCTTCTGTTGATAATTATTTCAAAAAGGAAAAAAAAAACTTTTTTTTTCTTATTGAACATGACCAAATAAAAGCATAAACATGCTTTTTCTTAGTATTTACACACTATGTCAGTCCCTTCAATTCTTATACTTCATAGAATGTTATCATGAGTGAGGAAATGAGGTGGTCTAGGCCCTGAGCAGCTCATGTTCTACAGAGGCTCCTATCTGTCAGATGTCCATGCTCAGTACAAGCAAAGACAGGACTTACTCTGTTGACTAAGAAGAAATGAGCTGTCTTCACAGAGCAAAACTTCGAACTACTTTGCTTACAAGACATTAACTGCTCTAAGGGCCTCTAGGAAAAGCAATAGCAAGCCAAAAAAGCAACCCTGCCATACACAACCAAGCAAGCCAACAGCTCGCGTTTCTTCAGTGCGGTTGTGTGCATTGACATTTCTCTTCACAGTCCTGTCACCAGCAACCAGATTTCCCTAAACATCAGGTTAGAAGTCCCATGTCTGACACATGGTTATGACAAATCAGAAAGCTTCAGGTGTCACAACTTAAAGATGAGGACTTTGCAAAAGCATCTGGAATCACAGTCCTGGGCACAATCCTCAGGGTGTTTCTCTGAATGCAAAGTCGTGTCAGAGTTCAAATGCTGGCATTTTCTAGTCTCATAGCAAAGAATCAGATAAAATGCCTGCCACACATGCATGTGGAAAGGTGGCCTAACAATAGAGAGAGAAGCAGGTACTTAAGATGAGAGAAGATACTTTCAATGGGCAGATAGTCTGAAGGAAATAATTTCCTGAAAAAGAAATAAATGATCTAATTTGAGTCAAGAAGAAATATGAAACATGAATAGAAAGTAGCCAAAAGAGAGAAATGGGAAAGCTGAGATTTAATTTTATTCTTCAGCAAAATAATAATAATATAAAATCTACAGAAGAACCCAATATGGGAAACAGCTGACAATCCCAAAGTGAATTCCTGCAAAAGTGGCAACACTAAGAGCAACTTCCAAGGTAAAAGTTGAATAGAAATCCGATTTGGAGTCAGCTCCACGAAAATCCAAATGTTCAAGAACTTAGTATGTTCCTTAGAAAAGTTGAATTTACAAGAAATATATTTTTAAGTAGGACCGAAAGCTGCCCGCTAGCAAAAGCTAAAAAGAACAGTGCATTCTCTCCAAGATTAAACACACTCGTCTCATTCAGATGCCAGGCAAAGTATGCGCATTTGCTTAGACATCTGTACAGAACTCCAGAAAGCGATTTCTTTGTGAGCTGTGACTAACAAGTATCTAGTATTTGTCAGTCCTGGCAGGCTGAGTACCAGCGAGTGTCTCTGTTCAGCAATCACAGTTGTTTGCATCTTCAAACAGGCAACATTGTGCTCTGAACGGTGTACTTCACTGGCAACATAAACATTGCTATGCTAAAGGACTTTCCTTTGTGGGGAGCAAAACTGCCCAGGAAGAGATTTCAGTAGTGAGGCTAACATTCTCTCACAAATACCTCCAGGCAGGACAGTGTCTTCAATGACTCGTGACAACGTTGGTGCTCTATGGCTCCCACCTGTTGGCTTATGCTGCCCCATCACTGTGTTAGAAGGCCTGGCTGTCTGCAGTAATCCAAGCACCACCCAGAGAGAAAGGCCTGAGGAACCAGGGGTGTTTGCCTGTCTAGGTGGCATTCTCATGAGAGAGTAAACCCTTCTCAGATGTCCTGGCCCGGGCCTTTCTTATGAGTTAATGTCCCTTCATATAAACTTCAGTAGATGTTTCTTTCAATTTCCATTCACCAGAATAAGTCACCTAGTAATGTGGTGGCTCTTAGAAAGTAACGTGGCGCATGCCTGTAATACCAGCACCTGGGTAGCTGAAGCCACATTTGTCTATGTGCTATAGAGTGAGAGTCTATCTTAAGTAAATGAATAAAGACCAGGCTCCTCCTTCCACTCATACAGGCAGTTAGAATGCAGGTAAATAAAACCTAGATAATGTTAGAAGCAAACAAGGAGTATTCATTCTGTTCCAGTTAGGCAAATAGCTATGTTTATCAAATGTCTGCCTTTAAGCATAGATACCATCAATTACCTGTTTGCACCCCAGGAGTCATTTTTATAGGTAGCTCAGCTGCATGACTTTTTATATCTAACTTCTGATAACTAATATAAACTTAACTCTACTTTCCCATCCTTAAATGAAAGAGAATGTGGCTAAGTGTTACAGAATAACAATCTTCTCTATATAGCAGATGATCCCTCATGATGAATGAACTTACCTCTGAGGACTCAAGCTACATTCAAATCCCACTTGGGATACTCACTACTGAAGATATCCTTTAAAAAAATGTGTTGTGTTTCTGAATACCCAGGTTTCTTCAAGTAGTAATATGATTGTGGTGTACTGACAATCTCCCTTTCAATGTATTATCTTGTTTGTTTTGTTCTTTAAACACACTGGATCACTATTCTATACAGCACATATTTGTATTTTCCTAGAATTCAGAATGCTGAGAATGGGGAATCACTGTGGGTTTGGACTATATTATATAATAAATTCCAGAATAATCTGGACTACAGAAATAGCACAAAATCTAAGAGGGCAAAAGCCAAGAACTACAGGCATCTAGAAGCAGCAGACCTTATTTCAACAAGGGGCCAAATTTCATCCTCCATTTGTTTTTCATGGTAGTATCATAACAGCAGAGAAACTGGGGATGCCAGATGAAAAAATCAATATATCTGACTCTACCATCTTAGCTCTGCAACAAGTTGTCTAGATCAAGACCTTCTCTTGCAGATAAGAAGTAGAATATCTTAAAATTCAGCCCTTTCCCAATAACAGGGTCATTCACTTCATAGCAAATACTTATTGAGAACCTGCTTGTTCCAAACACCACCTGAAACTCTGGTAGGTGAATGGAAAGAAGAGGATCAATCATGAGGGCTAAGTGAAGAGAAACAGCTAATCAAGTAATCAAAATGTGAAATGTTATTCATGAGATAATCATTGTGATGCGGCAGGAAATGGTAGAGAAACCTACTAAGCATGCACAAGGCAGACATGCAGACCTCAAGAAGGCTGGAACAGAGGAGAAAGAATGATTTCATCGGCAGAGAGAGAATATAAACAGAAGGGTCATATATATATATATATATATATATACACATATATATACATATATACACATATATATGTGTATATATGTATATATATAATTAAAGTCTAGGTAATAACCAAAGAGGAGGTTACAAGCAAGGATGCAGAGGTCCACTGGAGGGAGAGCACCAGGTGACAGGTGACAATGCAGAGAGGAGAGTCCAGGGGTAGTCAGGAACTTGTGAACTGAGGAAAGGAGTCTTTTACTCCATTCACAGTTGCTATAAAGTTTGCTTATGCCACAGAAGGATGTGAGGACTCTACAAACTGTTCCTTTGCAAGTCCAGAGCCCAAGTTATCAAAAAATATGGCTGCTAAAACCAGGTCTACTTACACAGCTCTATCTTGGGACTTCCTAATAACTGTTTCTCTTCAACTCTTTCTTTTGAAAAGTCGGATTTTTTACAAATATGATCTTGGAAGCATGACAATAACATAATATTTTCTGGCCCAGTTAAATTGTGTGTTGTTCACACTCCATAAACACAGGGACATCACAGATATTTGTTTGGCCTTAAAGTGAGCACCTAAGAAAATCCTAACTATAGAAGTACAGTCAAAATTAAATAACATAGTTGAAAATGGAAGAACTTCTGGGGATTAAGTAAGTATCCCTAGGATGAGAAAGGAGGAAACAGGTTCTTCAACCGTTTCGCTTCATAATTCACCACCAGCTTGGTAATTAGACAAAGTCTAGCAGTCCAATAATATGGACAATGAATTTTTTAAATATACTTAAGTGGTCCACTCTTGGCCTGCTCAGCTCTTGGATGTATATTTTGGATGGAAGTATATACCATTTTATAGAATAACCACACTGTAGAAAGAACAATTATTTGGAACAGCTATTCATGTATTCAAGGTTGTCTCCCAGAGCTCACTGGTAAATGTGGACTATCATTTAAATAATATACCCCTTAATTCTCCAGCCATTATTGTAAATGTACAATAATAAGCCACAAGTTCTAAGGTCAAGGACAATGTTGCTTCCCCTCTCCTTCAATCTGTGCTGTGAATAAATTATCTACCCCCACAAAAAGCACTTAGTATAAATTTGTAAAAGATTTGTTGTCTAAAACAGGATACATGCTTAAGGCTTTGCTGGTTTTCATGGTAAGAATGGAGTTTTAACTATTACCCATACAAAGGAAATGAGAGTCAGAGCCAATCACTCAGGTACTATAAAGTTCATGTTACCTGTAGATTTCAAAGCACACCTGTGTTCTATATTTCCACTGTGCTAGACAGGCCAGGGCTTTCCCCACTTCATGTCTGTTTGAGTCACTGTGCAGCTTTCACAAATACCAGTGTTTGAAATTACAGCCAATAGCCAGGGACTACACAGAGGAAAGGTGGATAATGAAAAGGACATTTGCAAGTCCTTTTTGAGGAAAGTCCACTCTTATCTCCTAAATGTAGTTAAGTATTTCTCAAATGAATGGTGACATGAAGGGAAAAAGGCTAGCATTGATGTCCCTCAGTCCTTTTCTACTTCTAGCTATGCTTCAGCCCTGTTTGGTTTCCTAAAAAACAGGAAGGGTCTACTGCAAAATCTTCATTCCTATGGACCCTAACTCCACTCCCTGATCTCAGGTTGAAACTGCTTACCGCAGCCCCTATGCAGAGCATAGAGCACAGTCTGTTTTTTCTAATAAACTACATAGTTTTAGAGCTGTACATAGCAATCTCTACCCTTTGTTTTCACAGATTCTTACTGTTCTTAATGTGCCCAAGAAATATCCTCTTGCTATTCATTATCCATAACAACCTGTGCCAAATCCCCCAAATGTAGCAAACTACAAAACTCCAAAAGAAAATTGAAACAGGCTCTGGCAATCTCAGAATGCTTGGAATGCAAATAGACAAACCACAACTAGTGACTAAATTCAAGCTATAAAAGAATTGCTGTCAGATGTAGTATCCATCTAACTGTCAGTGAGGTCTTCGGTGTTCTTCCTGTTTTGACAGGGTGCCTTTTTTCTTTTACAAATATCAGAAGTGTTGGGAATCAAATTCCAATATTTGTGATCGCTGCATTTTTACATGCTTGTTCTTGAACCATAATAGGGTACACATGGCTACTCATGGCAGGGTGAAGCATGTGGTTTCCACAGAGGCAGAGCACACATTCCCATTAATATCTTGGTCATGTGACATGCCTTGGCTAATAGAATCTGGCAGACAGGATGCTCAAAAATTCTAGTCAGCAATTTTGGCCTAGCTTCTTATTTTAATTTGTTATCATATGATTGGCATGTACCAAAACAGTGTTGCTCCTTCAATTTCAGTCTCAAAAATAATACAAAGGCCAACCTACAGTAGTGCCAGAAGAAAAGCTTCTGACGGCAAACCTTTGTGATGTAGTGATCAATGCCACCAAAGCAAATTAAGAGGGGGAAAAGGTTAAATTGTATAAAACTTTGATGTCAGGAGAATCTATGCTTATGGAAAACTTCCCATAATTTAAAATATATCCTGGCATGAGCTATCTCAAACTCAAAGTCCCAACTGTAGTACTGAGGGTATCATGGATAGAAGCTCTGCACCCACAGGTAGGGGTACACCTCTAGCCTCAGGGCCAACCTTTCCTTAGGGAACAGCACTCTCTGAACTGCAAATCTCCTTTTGTTCTTTGATTAAAAGATGAATTCCTAATGCTCTATCACGATTTTTGTTATCATAAAATGCACGCCCTTTTTCATAACTCTTGAATAATGAAAAATACAGGATTTATGATCCTTTGAGTGAATTCTAACAAGTAATGAAATTCAGATGAACTGTATAATGATTCCTCATTTTCTTTATGAAACCTATCAGTTCAACTCTTTGCCTTGAGGACAGATGCTAAACAGCTGTTCTGGCAAGTTATTAAATCAAGTTTCTGGTTTTATTCAGGCCCTTTCGACATATCCCCATAGAAAGAGGAGGCAGACAAAAAAATGCTAGCCATACACTGCATATAATTACAAGCAAAAGAGATTAAGTACTGAAATAATCTAAACAGATAGTGTTCTCAATTAGCCAGTATTTTTTACTTTAAGAATCTGAGGACATTTTCTCCACATCCCTTTAGGAACTAGAATTAAATCCCAATGCAGCCGGTCATTTAGAACACACATAATTAACAAAGGAAAATAAACCAATCCCACTGAACAACTGGAAATAAATTATGAAAAGTTATTGATATTAAAGCCAAGTTTCTTGATTGGTGATTCTCCTTGGCCAAGTCAGGGATAGAGTTCTGTACATTGCTGTGTTTAATGTTCTAGATAAATAAGTTGGGAGACATTAGCTCTTCAATGAAATGCAATACATCATAGACCTTCAACACAGTCCCTCCTGGAAGGAAAAGCCTGAACAAGGCAGAAAAACCAAAGGCTTTAATGGAATAATCAGTACATTTGCAGAACATTGTATACTAAGTCTTCAGAATGGCAACATGAGTCACCTACTACATTGAGGGAAAAACCTGAAAATAATTATTTCAGAGATGCTGATTGATTTAAGTTTTTAAAAATGTCTGTCAGTGAAGACTCAAAGTTCTTCATGCTTTTGACAAAACACTTTTCAAACATGAGAGATGGCAAGAATGTAATTCCAGTGTCCATGATGGAACACTCTTAAAATGTGTAATACACAATAGTACAGATCAGCAACTCTGAGTAAAAACAGAAACACCAGCAATTAGTGTGGTTTCCTGGTCTCTTATGCCATATGCCATTGCAAAGGTGTATGTATGTATGTATCTTCAAATTTTAATTTATGTTCAGTAGATATGACACTCTCCTTAATGGCAAATATATGACTTTGTCTTCATTTTAATGTCTTTTTTGTTTGTTTGTTTTTTTTGAGACAGGGTTTCTCTGTGTAGTTTTGGTGTCTCTCCTGGATCTCACTCTGTAAACCAGGCTGACCTTGAACTCACAAAGATCCACCTGACCTGCATCCCGAGTGCTGGAATTAAAGGAGTGTACCACCACCGCCCAGCTAATGTTATTATTAAGGAAGCATGTTGCCACTAATAAAAATGCATCTAAAGTGTTATCTAATTCACAATAGTATACCCACACATTCTACTTAGAAGCGCACTAGTCAAGAAGACTCAAAGGCAGCTTTTCTATACCTGAAATTTCCTTTATTCCCAACATGTATGAAGTTCATTTCCAATATTGTGTATCTCTGTCTACAGAAAGCACTGTTCAGTCACATGAGTACACAGAATCTCAGAGGTCAGCTGCTAAGAGCAAGAGGGTATTAGGATATTATTTTCTGATTGCTAAGGAACGGGAAAAATAATAATGGGATTAAAGATTTTTGGTCAATGGTTTCATTCATTTGTAAAATCAGATAGGCAACTGAATCTAAAAGCAATAGAAAAGAGAAAATTGTGTGTTGGTTTTGTTTGCTTGCTTTCCCCCCTCAGAAGTGATTAGGGAAGCCCCTTAACTATGGCAAGGTTGAAGCTGTGCCATCCATCACTTGAGACAGCCATCGGTCAGTATAGGAGTCTCTAAAACACTGGTCCTGAGGTGGCCACATCCTGTGGATGCTACTGCCTTTTCACACAGAGTCAAAAAGAATTATTAATAAAAGTGAATTTTGTATGTCCATGACATCATTGAGAAAATAAGGGATAAAGAAGAATCTTCTCAAGTGTCCTAAGGGAAAATGGAGTAGCCATCTTGGAAAAGTAAAATAATAAATCTACAACACTATCTTTTTAATGAGAGAAAATGCCTCTGTCTCCCAAAGACTTCTGTTGCTTATCTTCTGTTCTTACCCTTGAATACTGATTTATTTATTATGGATTTCTCAGGCCCAGAGTACTAGAACCTGAAAGCTCTATGGTGTTTTCCACACTGCTGAGTGAGTGACTGTCATCCTGAAGATGGAGGAAGCCATACAGAAGGGATTTGGGTTTATTTTGTTTTTCAGAAGACTTCTTTTTTTTCTTATGTTAAGCATTTAGTTAGCATGCACATTCTGGGGTTTCATTCTTTCAACACAGTTTGGCTAAGCTGGTTGTCCTGATGTCTCACTCATCCCTCAGAACCCATCCCCCCTAGACTTCTTGCCACTTTCACGCTGAATGCCTATCATCTCCTTTCTTCTTTTTCTTCTCTTCTGTTTCTAGTTCCAAAGCCTAGATGTACACTCACCCCACTCATTCAGACAGACATTGTATGCTAGGGTCCACATAGAAGACACAGTCAGCTTTGGCCTGATCTTTCCTCTTTACAGATATAACCATTTTCCTGCAAATTTCATGACTTCATTTTTTATAAGTGAATTAAATTCCCTTGTATACATGTACACCCTGTCTTAGATATCTATTCACCTGTTGATGTGCATCTAGGCTCCTTTCCTCTCCCTGCTCTTATGAATAGAACAACTGTGCACATGGCCATACAATCATCTCTGTGATCTGATACAGAGTAGTGGGTACATGCCCATAGGAGTGAAATACCTGAGTCAGATGGTAGTTCTAGTCTTAGTTCTTTGAGACTAATTTCCGTAGGGACTGTACCAATTTACATTTCCACCAACAGCAGATAAGGGGTTCTCTCTCTCCACATCCTTGCCAGCCTTTGTCATTTGTTTTTTGTTTGTTTGATGACAGCCTTTTGAACTGTAGTGAAATGGAATCTCAAAGTAATTTTAATCTACATGCCCCTGATGGCTAAGACTGCTGAACACTTTTAAAGACATTAATTGGACCACTTGTGTTTCTTCTGAGAACTGTCTGTTCATCAGCACATTTGTGACTAGAAGTTCTTTTTTTTAAGGGCGGGGGTGTTAACTTTGGTAATTATTTGTAAATTATGGATATTAATCCTCTGACTGAAGTACTTAGTGGTGGCAAAGATTTTTCTCCCAGACTGTGTACTAAATATTTGACCTGCAAATTTTCCTTTGCTGTGCACAAACATTTTAGCTCCATGTCACACATATTACATGTGTATGAACAATTATAAATAGCACATTTATAAATGAATAAACACAACCTGTTACTTTTTGTGGCCTCTTGCTCATCTAAGTTTTATAAGGTTTTTGTTTGTTCATTTTTGTTTTCTTTTTGGGGTTTTGTTTTTGTTTCCCTATCAATCAGTACCTTGTTTTATTTCTGCATCTATCAGTGGGTCAGGGATTTGTCTAAGTTTACATTGGATACATAGGTGCAAGATTAATACACATTTCATAGTTGCATATAAAGTTAGAAACAACAGGCTCTGAAGGAAGATTGCAGGCATATACTTTGAAAGAAGTACTCCAGTTGCTGGTAGGACCATGTCCTGTGGCTTTTCAGAAATTTTTGTTGGGTTTTTGTTGTTGTTGTTGTTCTCAGTTGGATCAGCCTAGTTGAGATCCATTTATTAATTCAACAAACATTTACCGATTAATACTATATCGAGTCATATCTTCAAGAAAACATAAAAAGAAACAAGGGCAGCTGAGAACGCTGCTGGAAGAATCTGCATTTCAGAGGGCAGAGAAGGTCCTAAGGAAAAACTATAAGGAAACAATTCTGCACCAGGCAAAATCAGCACTAGACTGCATCTGACAACCAAGAACGGGTATGATTATGCACATAATCACCAGTTATGTGGAGAGGGTAATTAAGAAAGAATGAGTTTAATCCAACCTGTAGAAGTGAAGATCGGAGACCAGATCATCGGAAAGCTCACGAGTTATATTGACCATGAATGTGAAACATAGTTTAGACCTCCTTCCTAGACCAGACATGCAGGGTGGGGATATAAGTTTAGTCTTTGAAGAGATCAGCAAAAAAGAAGGGGAAAGATTATAATGTCTAGACACTCAGTTGCTTGCCGTTTCTTTTTAGTTAAATAAGTACTTACAATACTACATCAAAAGCTGACACTTTCAGTTGTATGTGCTGAGGAAAACTGAAGTGAGACTTCAGAATTCTCCCTTACCAATTATACAACCACATCACTTCACTTCTCCACACACACGCCCGCCACACACATACCAGCCCTTTACCCCATCTATACACCCAGTATTAGAAATCCAGGAATCACGTTCAGATCCATGGATAGTATCCATGTGTAAGATCTGCAAGTAAAGACTCAACCAAACTTACCTTTTGTCTTTCATTCTTCTATAGTCTTTCCAATTTCTCCTACATTTATCCTCAAAAAACTTTGGCATAGCCAAGGTCTTGCAGCTGCCTATTTCTGTATTCCTTGGGTAATTTTTGCCTATTCTCTTATCTCTGCTAGCATTTCTATATAGTGACGACTCAGAGATCATTTACAACTCACACTTTTCCCTTGAGGCCTGGATTCACACTTCCAGCTAATTGGCATTATTTATTTGATCATCTTTCCAAACCAAGCTCAAGATTCTCCAATTAACCAAAATTCCCATTCTT
This sequence comes from Peromyscus maniculatus bairdii, assembly GCF_049852395.1. Classification (NCBI taxonomy): domain Eukaryota; kingdom Metazoa; phylum Chordata; class Mammalia; order Rodentia; family Cricetidae; genus Peromyscus; species Peromyscus maniculatus. The sequence continues at coordinate 97,587,667 of NC_134853.1, forward strand.
TCTTAGTGTTTTCCTCTATCTCCACAATTATTACAACCACCCAGCCAGGTGACCATAGCAGAAATCCACAGGTCTTCCTCACCACCTCTTACTACCCATATCTGTCACATTTAAGGAACTGACTTACTTATGCCTGCTTATTCTACCTGGTGTTTTTCTAAAATCCATTAACTTTTTTGTTCCACATCCATCATGCTCTCAGAAAAATCAACTGTCCACTCCCCCAGCTAAGACCAACACTGCACATGAGGGCTAGCCATGCCCTGCAGGGTAGGCTGCCCTCCTCCTCCCAGCTCACTCTCCTTGTCATTAACACAACTCCAGCCAAAATGGTCTTCTCTCAGAAACTGGACCTCACTGGGTATTTCTGAATGAATGTCAAAAGGAAGGGAAGAGAGGATAACAAAGAAAGAGTGGACAGAGGAAGACAAGGGGCAGTTGGGGAATGCAAACACATTAAGAAAATGAAAAGGAAAATTTGCTTTTGGAAATCAAGAAATACACATTGCTTGTCTTCTACTTTATTACCTAAAGTTGCATGCATTTTAAGAGGGACAAGAGGTTTCCCTTAGAGGGTACATAATTAAGACTAAGCAGGACAATGTGTTGAAAATTTTCAACATATTGGAAGCATTCCCCAGATGAGACATGGAAGCCTGAAGCAGGTTTGTGCATTTTACAGTGGAAAACATGTAATCCTGGGCTTCCAAGCCTCTTTGCTTCCTTTTTCTCCATTTTCCTTTCTTAAGTATACATCACGCCCATGAAAGGGAAGAATTGCACATCCTATCATAGTCTTTTATTATAGCTGCTCTGGTTTGGGGGTCTCACCCTTGGTCTTATCCCACCTCAGGATTGTCAAATTTGTGTCTTTCCTGAAAGGTCAACACCCTAATTCTCCTGGTAGATTTTATAACTAATGAAAAGGTATTTCTAAACTTAATTAGTTCATGTATTCATTTTAAAAATACAGACAGAAGAGTACTTTTAAAAGACTAATTCCCAGGCCGGGCGGTGGTGGCGCACGCCTTTAATCCCAGCACTCGGGAGGCAGAGCCAGGCGGATCTCTGTGAGTTCGAGGCCAGCCTGGGCTACCAAGTGAGTCCCAGGAAAGGCGCAAAGCTACACAGAGAAACCCTGTCTCGAAAAACCAAAAAAAAAAAAAAAAAAAAAAAAAAAAGACTAATTCCCCAGAGTTACACTATCAAATAACACTCATGTTGAATTTAAATTAGTTAGCGATCATCATTTCCACTTCTGAACTAGCATTTCTGTCTATTATAGAAAAAAAGGAAGCAGGAGTAAATTATAAATATGAGAGATCCACCTTCTTCCAAGATTAGATAGCAATTAAACACTTGCTACACTGAGAACCAAGAGTGAGCATTCCTCTTCTTCATGGAGAACATTTTCAAAGACTGTATATGCACATCTATATAGAAGATGTCTATAATTACACACTACATTTATTGCTTTTAGATGAAACAACAACCATAACCAACTACCAGAAACAGTAACCATAATTTCCTAAGAGTTTTGTTCAATAATAATATCTAGGCTTTATTTTTGTTTGCTGCCCTTGGCTCTGAGAAGAGGCATCAAAGTTGTGTCAGTGATGATGAAGAGGCTGACTATGTAGCAGTGTCACCACTGAGTGTCACCTCCCAGCCAGATGTCCCTTTCAATCTTACTCTGCTGGAGCTGCCACTCTAGTGTGACAACTAGAAAAACACAGGATTCAAACTGCTCCAAAAAACTGCCAGTCTCTGACCAAGCCAAAAAAAAAAAACAGGAACCAATTGCCAATCATGAATTTCATTAATTCTGTGACTCTCTTCTAGGAGAACATAATAAAAGATAGCATCAAATTAAAAAGGGAAACCTCATATCTAAGAGATGTTTATCAACCCAAGCTTACTGTAGTTCTTTTGAAATTAAATACAGCAGGATTTTCAGGGAGCTTTGCTATTTTTCCTGTCAAAACAATTCTTTGTTGCATTTCTTCTCCATTATTTAGTCTCATTAGAGTGCTGTAATTATTGGATTAGTAATTTATTATTAAAGAGATCTCCACACTTGAAATAGTTCTTCCATTGCCCCTCCTAATAATATTGCTCAATTCACCTGGAGACTTCCAAATCTGCACCTCCCCCATCCCTTTTCTTAGACTCATGGGGGACTATGAAGTTTCCAAAAAACTTCATCTACTTAGGAAGCAATGATTATCCAAGACTCTGAACCTGAGAGAGAAAATACAATCCCAGAATGTGAGTTATATGAACACACATGCCACAGAACAGACCCTCAGTTTCACAGAAGGACCCAAGAGAGGCACAGCAGCCCAGAGAAGTTCATTGCCAAGTTCAGGCTGTCCAAAGATGCTGCAGGTGCTAGCTTTAGCGGCCAGTGTTAAGCAACCATACCCAGACTGGGACTGTAGTGATACTGTTGAAAGACCTCAGAAGCCACAGTTTTATGGCATGGGGGCAAAGCATGCCTGTGCCATTGTTCCCATGGGATGGACAAGTAAAAGCATACCTCCACAGTGTAGACACTACAGCTGAAGAAGTCCATGAAGACACGAAACAGTACTTTTTAGAGGGTCAAGCCAAAAAGCAGTTTTACTGTTTGTTAGCAAGGATCAACTCCAATCCATTAATGCTTTAATTGCCTAGACTAATTAAGATAATGAACAACAGTGAGCCTAAAATCAATTAGCTTTGTCCAAACTTCTATCTTGAATGGAGGGCCTTAAGGATTTCTTTTGATTTTTTTTTTCCTTAGCTGCTGTAGTAAAATGGGGGGCGGGGGCAAATTACAGGTGATATGACCCCTCTCTACCTTCAACAAGACTACACGGTTCGTTGAATATTTCCTTAGCAAGAGGAGCTTGTTATAGGATAGGCAAGAGAACTGCAGATTTTAAACCAAATCATGTCTCTCTAAAGCAATCAATGGACAAAGACAGTAACGTGTCCCTTTGGTCACCTGGCTTTTATGATTTAAGTTACTTCAAAGTAAGCATGAGAGACTATAAAGCCTCTTTCAAATTCCACCAGACAGCAGTATTTCTTGATTACATTGCCCTTAGAAAAAGCCCTCCTTGAATTACTTAGCACAGTCTGAGACATTCAGATTGCATAAGAAATCAGGGCAGACAGGTGTGTGAAGTCAAGGAAGCCTTGAAGGACTGACCAATATATGCAATAGCTAGCAACTGCACCTTCCTCTTCCCTGATGGGTGCAACCCGAGACTCTTCACCTACGGAGACCTCCTACCTCCACAGCTGACTTCTCCCCTCTGTGCTACCTGTAATAAAAGCTGAGGTTCCAGGTTGCTTCTTAGTTGATGCTGCCCAAGTACAGCCAACCTGATCCCAGCTTTTCAAGGAGTGTGCTCTGTTGGCATTCTCTTGCAGCCCCAGTCAGGTTTCCAGGCTGTAAGGATGTGCCACATACTCAAATGGCAGACTGTGAGGAAAGAGACTCGATCCCTAGAATCTACTTTGTAAAGTTTGTGGTCTAATTCCCTAATCAAGTTAGGTCTACCTCACAGAGACAAGGCTATTTAACCACAGTCTCAATGACAGCATCATCAATTACTGTCCACAGGAAGAAGTTTTCAGAAACTTTTTCTCCATTCAAAATAATAATAATAATCATGAGACCCACACCTTCACATCGTGTCCAGCTCAGCTTTTGGGTTAGTTACCCTTGCTGTTACTCACTTTCCATGATAGTCATATTTCTGTACCTGTAAAGTTACCTGTAAAACTAAATTTAAGAGCAAAACAGGTTTCTTTGGGCTCACAGTTTCACGCCATGGTGCATGATGAAGACCTCCTTTTTGAGGATCTAGGTGGGAAGGTGCTTCATGCAGGAAAGGGCAACATTGCTCAACTTATGACATCTGTGAGGTAGGGTGTAAAGTAGCATCCTAGTAATTCCCAATGGTCCATAATCCTTTCAACAGGTCCCATATGCTAAAGGGGCCACCCCCTCTCAATAGAGCTATAAACTAAGAACCAAACTTCCACACATATGCATTTGGGGGACACTTCCAATACAAACTATAGCACTTTCTCAAAACAATACTGAGTTGTTGAGCAGGTCTCCTTGTGCAGTGCCAACAATAATGATCTGCCCATGGATTATAGGTGCTAAGATTTTACACATTATAAATGAAGCCACAATAAACCAGACAGAATAACTGACTGGACTATGGAAAGCTTATGATGTGCCTCTGCAATGAAAGAAAATCTCAGCCTAAGAAAATACATGTGTGTTACTCTGTATGAAATCCACAAGTATTCCACATTCAGACAGTCAGTAACTGAGAGACAGCTCTGTGTCAAGCAATGTGCACATGAGGAATGCAGCACCATCCCCCACTTGTTAGAGTAGCTATTAGCAAGCAGATAGGAGATAACAAGTTTTGACAAGTATGTGGAGTTCAAGGGACCCTTGCACAATAGTAGTGAGAATATAAATTAGCACAACTATCAAAGAAAATCAAGAACAGTGCAGAAGGCCTCAAGGACCTAGGCCCTGGGACACAGAGAGTCCCTAGGAACACCACCCAACACTGCCCCAGTTGCTGGGCCAGCAGGGAAGATTCCTGTGGGCAGGCTCCCCCACCAAAACCCCCATCAGACCCTGCAATCTACAAGACTTACGCCCTACCCCAAACCCATCCACCTGTAATGCCAGTAACTTCCTGAGACACAGAGTCCACCAGCTCTAACTGGACCAAGAGTTGTTAGCCAGCAGAAAAGATTCCTGACAACAGGCTTCCCCACCAAAACCTTCCATTTGACCCAATTTACAAGACTCATGCCCTACCCCAATACCCATTGCCCTGCAACACCAGTGGCTTCCTGAGACACAGAATCTGCCAGCTCTCATTGGACCAAGAAAGGCTTCCTGAGACACAGAGTCTACCAGCTCTGACTGAACCAAGAGCTCTGATAAGTCCAAGAGTGGCTCCCTTAGCCACAAAATCAGCTAGCTTGGATTGGACCAAGAGCAGCTCCCTGAGATACAGAATCTGCCAGCTCCAACTAGACCAAGATCTAAGACTAGACCCAGAGAGGCACCCTGAGACACAGACACAACAAGCACAGATTAGACCAATAGCAGCTCACTCAGACACAGGCACTTCTTGCACCTATTGGAGGAAGAGATGGGTAGATGTAAGTGCAAAAATACATACAACAACATAAGTAGCACTATGGCATAACCAGAACCTATCCCTTCTACAACAGCAAGATCTGAACATCACAATGTAGAAGAAGCAGAAGAAAGCAACCTTAAAAATAACTTCATGAAGATTCTAGAGGTCTTTAAAGAGGAAATGAGAAATTCCCTTAAAGAAATTGAGGAAAAGACAAACAAAATATTGGAAGAAATCAATAAAGAAATTGAGGAAAACACAAATAAAAAATTGGAAGAAATCAATAAATCCCTTAAAGAAAGGCCAAGAAAACCATGAAAAAGCAATGAAACATGTGAAGGAAATAGTTCAGGACCAGAGAACTGAAAAAGAAACAATGAAGAAGAAACAGAAGGAATGCTAGAAATAGAAAATCTGAGTAAACAAACAGGAAACAGATGCAAGCATAACCAACAGAATACAAGAGATGGAAGAGAGAATTTCTGGTGTAGAGGATACAATAGAGGAAATAGATTCATCAGTCAAAGTAAACACCAAAGCAAAAAAGTCATAACATAAAATATCCAGGAAATCTGGAACACCATGAAAAGGCTAAACCTTAGAATAATAGGGATAGAAGGAGAAGAATACCAACTAAAAGACTCAGAAAATATATTCAACAAAATCATGAAGAAAACTTTCCCAATTTGAAGAAGGAAATACCTAAGAAGATACAAGAAGCTTATAGAACAACAAATAGACTATCCCCCCAAAAAAGTCCCCTTGCCACATAATAATTAAACCACTAAACATACAGAATAAAGAAAGAATATTAAGAACAGCAAAGGAAAAAAGGCAAGTGACTTATAAAGGCAGACCCATCAGAATAACCGACTTCTCAATGAAGAATCTGAAAGCCAGAAGGTCCTGGACAGTTGTAATGCAGACACTAAGAGACCATGGATGCCAGCAAAAAAAGAGAGAGAGAGAGAAATACACACACACACTATTACCAAAAGATAAGGAATTAACAATCACTGGTCATTAATACCCCTTAATATCAATGGACTTAATTCATCAATAAAAAGACATAGGCTAACAGAATGGATATGAAATCAGGACCCATCCTTCTGCTGCATACAAGAAATACACCTCAACTTCAAAGACAGACACTACCTCAAAGTAAATGCTGTGGGATGGTCTGTATGTCACATCTGTTGCTCTGATTGGTCAATAAATAAAACACTGATTGGCCAGTGGCCAGACAAGGAGGAGAAGAATTCTGGGAAGTGGAAGGCTGAGTCAGAGAAACTGCCAGCCGCCACCATGACAAGCTGCATGTAAAGATGCTGGTAAGCCATGTGGCAAGGTATAGATTTATGGAAATGGATTAAATTAAGATATAAGAACAGTTAGCAAGAAGCCTGCCACGGCCATACAGTTTGTAAGCAATATAAGTCTCTGTGTTTACTTGGTTGGGTCTGAGCGGCTGTGGGACTGGTGGGTGACAGATTTGTCCTGACTGTGGACAAGGCAGGAAAACTCTAGCAACAGTAAAAGGTTGGGAAAAGACTTTCCAATCAAATGTACTTAAGAAGCAAGCTGGTGTAGCTATCCTAACATCTAACAAAATAGACTTCAAACTAAAATAAATCAAAATAGATCAAGAATGACATTACATACTCACCAAAGGGAAGATCCACCAAGATGAAGTTTCAATTCTGAACACTTATGCCCCAAATACAAGGGTGCCCACATATATAAAAGAAACATTATTAAAGCTTAAATAACACATCAAACCCCACACATTAATAATGGTAGACTTCAATTCCCCATGCTTACCACTGGATGGATTAGCCAGATTTAAACTTAACAGAGAAAAAAGGGACCTAACAGATGTTATGACTCAAATGGATGTAATTGATATCTATAGAACATTCCACCCTAACAAAAAAAGAATATACCTTCTTCTCAGCACCCCATGGAATTATCTCTAAAATTGACCACATACTCAGTCACAAAGCAAATCTCAACAGATACAAAAAAATTGGAGTAACTCCTGTATTCTATCGGATCACCATGGTTTAAAGTTAGATTTCAACAACAAAAATTACAGAAAGCATACAGTCTCATGGAAACTGAATAATGACCAACTGAATCAACAATGGGTCAAGGGAGAAATAAAGAAAGAAATTAAAGACTTCCTAAAATTCAATGAAAATGAAAGTACTACATACCCAAACTTATGGGACACTATGAAAGGAGTACTAAGAGGAAAATTCATATCACTAAATGCCCACATAAAGAAGTTGGAGAAATCTTACACTAGTGACTTAGCATACCTAAAAGCTCTAGAAAAAAAAAGAAGAAGAAGCAAAGTCACCCAAGAGGAATAGATGACAGGAAATAATCAAATTGAGGGCTGAAATCAATAAAATAGAAACAAAGAGAAGAATACAAACAATCAATGAAATAAAGAGTTGGTTCTTTAAGAAAGCCAACAAGATAGACAAGCCCTTGTCCAAAATAATGAAAAGTCAGGGAGAGAGCATCCAAATTAACAAAATCAGAAATAAAAAGGGAGACATAGAAACAGACAATGAGAAAATCTAGAGAATCATCAGGTCATACTTCAAAAAACCTATACTCCAAAAAATTGGAAAAATCTAAAAGAAATGGACAATTTTCTGGATACATACCACATACCAAAATTAAATTAAGACCAGATAAACAATTTCTATAGACCAATAATCCCTAAGGAAATAGAAACAGTCATTAAAAGTCTCCCAAGCAAAAAAAGCCCAGGACCAGATGGCTTCAACCCAGCATTCTACCAGATCTTCAAAGAAGAGTTAATACCAATACTCTTCAAATTGTTGCACACAATAGAAACAGAAGGAATGTTACCAAATTCCTTTTATGAAGCTACACTTACTCTGATTCCAAAGCCACACAAAGATGCAACAAAGAAAGAGAATTACAGACTAATCTCCCTCATGAACACTGATGCAAAAAAAAAAAAACCCTCAATAAAATAATGGCAAACTGACTCCAAGAACACATCAAAAAAATTATCCACCATGATCAAGTAGACTTCATCCTAGAGATGCAAGGATGGTTCAACATACGAAAATCTGTCAATGTAATACACCATATAAACAAACTCAAAGAAAAAAACCACATGATCATTTCATTAGATACTGAAAAGGCCTTTAACAAAATCCCACACCCCTTCATGATAAAGGTCTTGGAGAGATCAGGAATATAGGAATATACCAAAACATAATAAAGGCAATTTACAGTAAGCCAACAGCCAACATCAAATTTATGGAGAGAAACAAAAAGTGATTCCACTAAAATCAGGAACAAGACAAGACTGTCTGCTCTCCCCATATTTATTCAATATAGTACTTGACGTTCTAATTATAGCAATAAGACAACAAAAGAAGATAAAGAGGGAACAAATTGGAATGGAAGATAGTATACATAAGTGACCCAAAAAATTCTACCAGGGAACTCCTACAGCTGATAAACACTTTCAGTAATGTGGCAGGATACAAGGTTAACTTAAAGAAATCACTAGCCCTCCTATATACAAATGATAAATGGGCTGAGAAAGAAATCAGAGAAACACCACCCTTTACAATAGGCACAAATAATCCTGTATGATGAGAACTTTAAGTCTATGAAGAAAGAAACTGAAGAAGATATCAGAAAATGGAAAGATCACCCATGCTCATGGATAGGTAGGATTAACATAGTAAAAATGGCAGTCTTACCCAAAGCAAGCTACAGATTCAATGCAATCCCCATCAAAATTTCAACACAATTCTTCACAGACATGGCAAGAACAATGCTCAACTTCATTTGAGAAAAACAGAAAACCCAGGATAGCTAAAAGAATCCTGTACAACAAAGACACCTTTGAAGACATCATCATCCCTGACATCAAGTACAACTATAGAGCTATAATAATAAAAACAGCTTGGTAATGGCATAAAAAATGACATGTGGACCAATGGAATCAAATTGGAGACTCTGATATTAACCCACACACCTATGAACACCTGATTTTTGACAAAGAAGACAAAACTGTACAGTGGGAAAAAGAAAGTATCTTTAACAAATGGTGCTGGCATAACTGGGCATCAACATGTAGAAGATTGCAAATAGATGCATATCTATCACCATGCACAAAACTCAAGTCCACGTGGATCAAAGACCTCAATATAAAACCAGTTACACTGAACCTGATAGAAGATAAAGTAGGAAATAATCTTGAACACACAGTAAATCACTTCCTAAATATAGCATAGACACTGAGAGCAACAATTAATAATGACACATATGACAGAGGACTGATCTCCAAAATATATAAAGCACTCAACATCAAAAAACTAAACATCAAAATAAGGAACAATCCCATTAAAATTGGGCTATAGCAATAAATGGAGAATTCTCAGAGGAAGAATCCCAAATGGCCAAAAGACATTTAAGGAATTGCTCAGCATCCTTAGTCATCAGGGAGATGCAAATCAAAACAACTTTGAGATACCATCTTACACCTGTCAGAATGGCTAAGATCAAAAGCACTGCAGACAGCTTATGTTGGAGAGGATGTGGAGCAAGGGGAGTTGGAAGGAGTTGTACAGCCACTTTGGAAATCAGTGTAGGGGTTTCTCAGAAAATTGGGAATCAATCTTCCTTAAGACCCAGCTATAACACTCTTGGGCATATACCCAAGGAATGCTCAATCATGCCACAGAGACACATGCTCAACTATGTTCATAGCAGCATTATTTGTAATAGCCAGAACCTGGAAACAACCTAGATACCCCTCAACTGAAGAATGGATTAAAAAATGTGGTACATATACACAATGGAGTACTACTCAGCAGAGAAAAACAATAAAATCATGAAATTTGCAGGCAAATGGGTTGAACTAGAAAATATCATCCTGAGTGAGGTAACCCAGACTCAGAAGGACAAACATGGTATGCACCCACTCATAAGTGGATACTAGATGTAAAGAAAAGGATAACCAGGCAACAACCCACAACTCCAGAGAAGATAGCTAACAAGGAAGAATCAAAGAGGGAGGGATGCATGAGATTGCCATGAGTAAACTGGAGATGAAGGGCAGGCAGTGGAGGGTAGGGGATAGGGGATGAGAACATAAGGAAATGGGCTAGTCAAGCTGCAACAGAGATGGAATGGGAAAGCAATGAAAGAGATACCATGATAGAGGGAGATATGGGGATAGGGAGAAACTTGGTCCTAGGGAAGTTGCCAGGAATCCCTAAGGATGACCCCAGCTTGGACTACTAGAAATAGTGGAGAGGGTGCCTGAACTGAACTGGCTTACCCCAGTGATCAGATTGGTGAATACCCTCACTGTCATCATAGAGCTTTTCTCCAATGACTGATGGAAGCACATGCAGAGATCTACAGCCAAACACCAGGCAGAGCTCCAGGAGTCCAGTCAAAGAGAGAGAAGAGGGATTCTATGAGCAAGTGCACCCAGATCATGATGGGGAAACGACGTACAAACCAGACTATTGGGAACTCATGAAAGTTGGATCATTGGCTGTGGAGTCTGCATGGGACTGGACTAGGTCATCTGTATGGCAAGACAATTGTGTAGCTTGATCTGCTTGGAGGGCCCCCTGGCGGTAGAATCCATCCCTGGTGCATGAGCAGGCTTTATGGAGCCCACTACCTATGATGGGACACCTCATGCAGCCTTGAGGCAGGGGAAGGGCTTAGACTTGCCTCTACTGGATGTGCCTCCCCATGGGATGCCTTGCCTTTTTGTGGGAGGGAGTGGAGGGTAGGTTCGGAGGGGGATGCTGGGGGGGGGCAGGAGGAGGGAAAAGGGGAATCTTTGGTGTGTAAAATGAATGAAAAAAATTTTTCTTAATTAAAAAATAAAACAGCAGAGAAATATAAGAATTGTATGATCTAGCAATCCCAAAGGAAAGGAAATCAAAATGCTGCAGAAACATCATCATACTGGTATTTTTTATGTCAGCATTATTAGTATTAGTCATGAAACGTGACTTACCTAAGAGTCCATCAATAGCTTAATTGGGCAAAGACATTGGGATAATATGAACCAATGAATGCTATTTAGCCATCAAAATGAATAAAATCTGCTTTTCATATTAACATGATTGAATCTTGAAGACATGAACTATCACACAGAAACAAATACCATATGGCCTTAACCCATACATATAATTGAAAATCATGTCCTCATGTGCTAAAAGAGTATAGGTAAGAGCACAAGGCTGAAAGGAAGTAAAACTGGAGAGGTATCATTCAAATAAAGAAGAGTTCACTTATACAGTAAGTTAAGAGGTCCTCTGTAAAACAGTAAAAAAGATGAATAATATTTGGTGTTCTCTAGAATGCTGAGAATGCAAATCAAGTTCTTGAAACAAAAAAGTTAACCATGTCAGACACTGCAGCGTCACTGGTCCTGCTCAGTTATTCTATGAGATACATAAATTTGTCTTCAAAAATAAAGCAATAATTTTAAAGGGCTCTCTTCTAGGTACACTCCAGAGAAAAGCAAGGAAAGGCATCAAAATGGGGGCAGGTATAAAGATGACTTCAGTTACAAAACAGCAAGTCAGAGGGGCAATGAAGGTAGATTTTAAATAAAATCAAGAAAAACAAAGGTGATGCTAAGACTGTGTTTCAGGAGTTAGGTGATGGACTCTGAAATCTGACCTTCCCTGTAAGAGGCACAACTTCATAGGTTAGGATGGATGTGGGCAGATAACTGAGATCATCTTATGTAACTCCTGAGCCTCCCATATCAACCATTAATCAAAATATCCCACAGCCTTGCCTACGGGCCACTCAGATAGAGGCATTTTCTCAATTGTAGTTCCCTTTTCCAATATTACTCTAGCTTACAGAAAGTAGGCAAAAGATAACCAGCACACCTGATAAACAATTTGAACACCAAAGCACACAGCTCTCAAATAACATTCCTTGTGGATCTAGAACTTTTAAAACCTCCTCTACTATTTTGTAATTAGTGGTTAATATGAAAATGTTTTAACTTTATTTGAATATTAAGTACCTAAAGTACCAAATCCATGAGGCACTAATGTTGTTTCACACTTTAACCCGATGTAATTGATTAAATGGTAAAATATCACTATAAAATAGTGTACAAACTCACTCCCAAAGTATGTAAGATAATAACATATTTCACCAGCAATATAAACTAATTGTTTTGGTAATTAGTGAAGCTCATTTAGTCCTAGGGACAGGTTGTTCAAACATATAATTACACTATATAACTACAAAGTACTCCTTTTAATGAAATATATAATTATTAAGATACTGAGGGATAAAATTGGCATTTTATAAATAAGTATCTTTCATGACTATTTAAACTTCAATACATGCACCTTTTAAAGGACCTGGGTTTAAACAGCATAGAGTAACTCACCTTCAAATGAAATTAGATCTTTAAGAGAAACAAATAATTTGAGCCTTAGTTTCTCGTTATCTAAATATAATTACAGAATCTTGTCTAGTAAAAAGTATTTTAAAAAAAAAAGTAGAGAGCTGAGGCTGGGAATACATCGAGGTAGAGTGCTTGCCTAGCATGCATGAGGGCGGGGGGGGGGGGGGGGGGCGGGGTCCAATCCCTAGCACTACATAAACCTGGCCTGGTGATTCGAGATGGTAATCCCAGCATTCAGAAGGTAGAGCAGATCACATTTAAATCACCAGAAGAGGAGGGGGGAATTCTCCTGACTCAGAACATACACATACTCTCATATTTTTAACTTGGATTCTGTACTGTAAACATTACTTTATTTAATTATATCAAACTCATTAAAATATTGCCTTCACATGTGGAATTTTTTTTTTATTTTTATTGTTGATCTGTCTTGGTCACTGATATGCCTAAAGAATATGGAATGGTGAAAATCTGTGAAGTGAGTAAGTCACTTAGGAACTATGTAACATAAACCACTCGAAGGAGAAAGGAAGAGTGCACTGATCTTTAGGACCCAAACAGCACTCATGAATGAGAATGACCTGCAGACAGAGCTCAGAAGGAAGATAGTTTTCTGGATTGTACAGGAACAAACTGGAAGGTGCAGGCATGATAACAATGGTAGAGCTGCTGTTGCAGCTACATCTCCCATTAGGAACCATGTCCAGGGTCTTCTTACACATCTCTGCTAACTCTCAACAATTTCAGGAGAAGGACCTCATCCCCATTTATTGATGATGAAGTGGTAGGGGGCACAGGCCCTGCTCCTTTCATCTCCTTCACAATCATAACCTACAGCACCCGGTGAGAAGCTCCAAGTACAACGTACAGAACACATACAAGCTGAATAAATGAACAGTATGTCAAACAAAACCTCCCTACTTGTAAATAGAAAAACACAGTCTGAAATCTTTTTATTTGAAAATTAATGCTTTTTTACCATATCATATTTCTTCTCACTAAAATTAGAAAAAATATATAGATCTATGTCTTAATTAAGGTTTCTCTTGTCATGATGAAGAACCATGAACAAAAGCAACTTGGGGAAGAAAGGGTTTATTTTCCTATATAATTTGTAGTTCATCATCCAGGAAAGTCAGGACAGGAACTCACGTAGGGCAGAAACTTACAGCCAGGAACTTCAGTCCATGGAAAAATGCTGCTTATTGGCTTACTCCTCTTAGCTTGTTCAGCCTGCTTTCTTGGGGGCTGGGCTGTCCCACATCAATCAAGAAAATGTACCACAGGCTTGTCCACAGGCCAGTCTGATGGGGGTATTTTCTCAGTTCAAGTTCCCCCTTCCCAAATGACTCTGGCTTATTTCAAGATGCCATAAAACTATCTAGCACAACCAATAATAATGCATCAGCTAGGCCAAGGCTACATTATTCACAGCATCTTAATGTGAAAAGAAAGTAATAAAGATTGATATTCCTAAAACAAGGTGGGGTGCAGTTATGATCCCAGCAGGGACAGAAAGTCCCCTAGAGTATACTTTCTAGCCAGACTAGCCTAATTGGTCAGTTCCAGACCCTGTCTTGAAACAACAACAAACAAACAAAAAACAAACCAATTGAAAGTTGCTGAAGAATAATAGAAGTGATACCCTAGGTTGTCCTCTCTCTGTACACACCTACACACACCCATGAACATGTACCTACAAACACATGTGCACTGACACATGGCCCATACATGAATATACATACAAGTACACACTCACAAATTAATATTCCTAGTGAGAACATCCCAAAGATCATGCTCCATTTGGCCGATTTAATTCTGAAAAATATAAGGCACATTCTAGAGATTATTCCACCTAAGTTTATACTGAAAAAGCTTTAGCACCAATCTTTAGTCTTTGAACAGTCATAAAGCCATTTTCAAAGATGCGTCTCATTATCTACCTATTGATGTACAAGTAAATCTCTGTATCCAGCAGCTGTTCCCTTAGTCAATGCCTTCATAGAACCCACTTGTAAATGCTAGTTCCCTAGCTCACAACTGTTCCAGTGCTTTTGAGCTTTGTATGCACCAAGCTTCACACTGAGTAGTCAGATTAGCCCCCAACAAAAACCTAGCTCTAACAATCATGCTGACTTACTCCCAGGGGCAGAAGGAAATAGGAAGGAGGCAGAGTCCCTGCTCCAGCCTTGGGAAATCAGAAGCCATCCTGGGTCTGTATAACTGCCATTACTAGAACATCCAAGGGGAAGGAAAGGATGAATAATTTATCATTCCATAGCCACACTGACTCAAAATACCTATATAACTGCAGGAAAGGTACTTTGAATTTCTCCTATCTATACCATAGTGTGAGAGACAAGGCTATGGAATTCCACTCTTCATTCACAGACTCAGCCCTAATGGTTGTGGTCTGTTATCTGCTTTGCTATCATTAATCACAAGGAAGACCAAGAAAGACTAGAAACTGCTAGGGAGGAGAAAATGTATTTGTTGCAATTCTATAACTTTCTAGAATCCCTATACAGAGCTTTAAACCTGTGAGTATAGAATTTTTCCATTCCAAATAAAGTACATTCTTTAATCTCATAATTATTGGTACTTAATTGTTTGTAAACCATTATAATTGTAAAAATGAGGTTTGATTCACCTATAAATTTAGATTTCAAGCTTCGATAGGAAAATCAAAAGACCCTGAGCAAGTGTTCCCCAGAAGACAAGACCAGAAAGGATGGTTGTTTCCCTTACAGAATTAGTACAGATGGAGCAAAGTCAAACCAGCTTGCTTCAATAATGAATACTACTTGTCTAGTCAACATAGGCTTCCCATACCTACATTCAAGGCTTACATCTCGAAACAAGGCACAATCTAAGAGGAGACATACTTGCCTTGAATATAATAAGTGAGGATTTTACACAGAAACAGAAACAAACCACAGCAAAGTCTAAGAGAGGCACAAGACATACACTGATTTGGATCCAGCATGTTGAGGAAGGGACATGAATGGAACGAAATAACATTTTTTTATTTTTATTTTTCCCCCAGCAACTTCTCATCCTCTCTGGTGTATCTTCTATGTATCTAGACAGTACTCACCAAGTTCAAACCATTATAAAATCCTGCAGAGTCGACATCATAAGTTTTGCATGTGGCCCTTCTGTACTTTACAACCATAACCTCAGTTTCGACCACTATGATCCTGATCCTATTTGATTTTACAACCATTTCCTGACTGTAGGATGCATCTCACACACAGCAGTTACTGACCAAAAGTGGACCACACTGCCCCCATTTTCACTGGCTTCCTTTACTTACTGGTAGACTGCACTTAAGGATGAACTGAGCAGTACTTTACCAATTTCCCATGCCTGGTCCTTCTGGCGACACAGCATGATTTCACCAATCAGTACATACCTAGATACTCACTTGGTTCGGAGGTGTCAACATATAGAATCACAGATCTACTGTAAACCCAGAACCCTCTTCTTTGGCTGTAGCAAACAGATCATCTGACTCTACCACACTGGTTCTTCCTCTACATCCCAACAGGGCTCTGCTCCAGTGCCACTCTCTGTGTTCCCAAGGCAACATTGCATTTCCTATAAGGTAATTTTCTTTTTCTTGCTTCTACCAATTCTGACAGTAGAGGGCTAACTCCTTCCTCTCTATACTCACATCCTTAGGGCACATAAAAGAAGACTGACCTGAGGAAAAGATGGACTGGGAACAGAAACTTAGAATTTGAAAAAGCAGAACTGTTGAGTGGTAGACAGTACTGACAAAGCTGGAAACCAGAAAGCACTTTTCTGAGCTTTAAAAAAAAATGTTACTGGTTGGAATTTGTGAAGCCATAAAGCCTAGGGCTGAAGAGACAAACCAAAGGGAAGTGAGCCAGTCTATTCCCTGCCCAATGGTAGCTTCAGATTCATTTGTCCAACTGCAAACTCTAGAGGAAAGTGATTCCAGCATGTAACTGTTTTGTTATAATTATCATAATACCCCTCCAGTTTCCATCTCTCACTCTAAATCAGAACAATTAAAATAAAAAGAGAATTATGAATTTTACAATTGCTAAAGGATCTTTTTATAGCCTTTGCCGACCGTTTTGATTATTTCCGAGGCAGCGGCTCTCTACAGTGGCTTCTTCTGCCTCCTGCAAATGATTCTCACAGTGAGGCTCTCAGTGTTTCCCCTCGGGATTTCACTCCACAGTTGAATAGACTTACCCATTAGTCATTTGCCTTCATATTCAGCCAGGATTTTTATTTGATCTAATTAGTCTTCCTTTTTCACACAACGAGAACAAACCTCAATCCTTATGCGGATGTGCTTATAACCTTCACACCTCTGCACAATCCTATGCCTTCTGCCAGCAGGCAAGATGAAGCGACAATGGCTGAAGCTCTGCGTTTGCCCATGTGTATCAGGCATTCCAACTGCAGCACACTGCATACCACCCTTCCCAGCCATGTCTCACAAATGCTCTCAATTCTCTGGCATGATGGAGCAGGGATGTGTATTCCAGGCATTTGCTGCAGAATCAATGGCGCCTTCCTGCCAGTGTTTTTTCCAGTTTTTTTGATGTATAAGCACTGAAACATGACAGGGGGGCTTTGCAGCAGGAGTGCCCACAAGGAGACCAACTCTCCATGGCATGTCTCCTCTTGCCTACCTTTAGGAAACCAATATCAGGGTTCAATACCCATGATCAAACTGTCTCTTTGCAGGGCTCTCACTGCATTCCCAGCAAACACAACACTTTCCAACACTTATTCTCTCCTTTTATTTAAGAAGTTCATAGCTCCAAATGTCAGGCATACAATGCAACGAGAACTATCCCACAGCTGATAAATTATTCATTTTTCAGGAGCTTGCAATTGAAGGAGCACTAACGGCCAAATACCTGAAGCACCCCCGAAAGACATAAAGCATAATAATATTCAAATCTTTTTCTGCATAAATTCCAAAGGTTAAGTGCGATTAAACATCTTCTGTTTACCAAGAGATATGCTCTTTGAACTTCCTTCTAATTAATCTGCTCCCAGTAAACACTACTAACTAAGCAGAGTGCAAAAGAGGCCAATCAAGCCCTTCTCTTCCCCTTACATCTCACTGGGCTAACCAAGGCCCTTTCCCGATGTGTTCAACTTCTCCCTGCCTGGTGAAAAGGTGAAGATGAGGAAGGCCAAAAGCAGAGTTCATCACACCGCCTAGGACCAAACTGGGACATGGACACACATACTTATTTATGTATAATGTGGCTGCCTTTTCCCTACTACAGTGGAGCTGCAGAGTTGCTCCAGGGACCCCATGGGCACAAAGCCTAAAATATTTACAATATAGCCCTTTTCAGAAGCACTGATGGACCTCTGGCTAAAAGGCATGCCGCATATTTCACACTACGCTTTAATGCTGTATGTGCATGGGCTCCTTTGCACAGGAAAGGACTGCATTGAAATGTCTGCGACACAGAATACTACCTCTGTGATAATGCCAGGGCATCAGGAAGGCCCAGACAAAGGTAGGGCTAAAGCTCCTCATTCAGCTGGTAAGAACTTCATTTTATGGTGATGTGTTGCGTAACATTTCCTGTAGACATGCGATCAGATATTTATTCACCTAGATAAGGCACAGATAATGGGCTAAAAAAAGGATTTCACCCAAGTAGAGATTGGTGAACCAATGGATTTATTGAGATTCCTTCCAGGGGTTTGGTGAGCCTCAGGGAGCTCCACCTTTGAAAGTTCAATCTAATAAGCAAGGATCACTACTCACAAGCTGCATCCCTGGGACCTCTGTCCTTGCTGGAGGCAGCTCAACCAGGCTGTCCCCTCCCAAGCAACTGCTCACTGCTCAGAGCACCCCAGAGAGCAGCCAGATGAACATTTTAACATTCTGAACTTCAGTTCCAGTACTTTTCTAGGTGTCATGAGTCGCCCTCCTCCCTCCAGAAGAATGTTCACTACATTTTGATGGCTTTGTTGCTAGGAGAAACACAACCACAGTGTCACTGCTGTTCCATTCAGTTACTGCCCCTGTAGGGCTTAACACCTCCAAAGCACAGGGAGTCTGACTCCACCTTAATAAAAGGAACTGGGAAATAGGTTGGCCACATGTAACGATGGAAATGGCATTGCTCTATTTATGATAGAATCTTGAAGGCAGATCTTACTGCTGACAACTTAGAATCAAATTAATAGATAAAGCAACAGGGAGGCCTAAGGAAAAGTAAAGTAATTTCATCATAAAATACTCAATTTTCCAAATGGATAAGTTCACTTTTGCTTTTTTGAGTGAAACTGGATATGTCAACCTACAATTTACTCAGGGCTTCTCTACTGCTGACAAAAGCATCATCTACGGACGTGGTATGACTGTCACCACGAGTCCACTGCCTCACTGACACTGTCATCACAGAGGTCCTACATGCCTGCAGTGGTCAGTCCTGGATGACTTCTGGCTTGACGCCAGGGGAGCATCGCCTACCCTCTGCCAAGGGCTCGAGCTCTTTGCTTTTTTGTTTCTTCCTTGACAAAAGGTGCAGAGAGCTAGGTGAGAGGTGTTTCACCAGTACTTCATCTTCTGTTCTAAGTAGGCCATCTGAGTTGATGCTTAGTCTCTTCTCAGTGAAACGGGTAACAAAACCTATCTCATCATATGACTGCTGGGTAGAGTGGTGCACATGTGTCATGCCAGCTCTTGGGAGGAAAGTGCAGGAAGGCTGGGAATTCAGAAGTACCCTGAGCCATGTAGTAAAACTGCCTATAAAACAAAGTGAAACAAAACCATGGTCTACTCTTAGACTATTCAAGAACAAACGACATTAAATTTTTAACATTTTTCAATAAGTACCCAATGGGAAGGTTTTAGTTAGAACAAAACTGACTAGATTGCTAAAATAAAACAAAGCAATATACTAATAAAATTAAAACAATATACTGTAACACAGTTCATGGGTGAACAATGGCTACATTTATTTAGTGCTTACTGTGTATCAAATGTCTAAGACTGTAAATTAGTAAACTCATTGAGTCTTTATATGACCCAATATTCCAGACAACAAAACTGGAGCATAAAGACATAAAACAATCTTGCCCTGACTACACAGATATTAAAAGAGCTACAATTTATCATTCCCAAATGACATAGTTGATTTCACAAACCACTGAATGTTCAATTATATTTCTGATAAAAAGTTTTCTCCTTCAAACTATGTCTGGCATATATGGATAGTTATCTACTTCTTCTAGCCTGTACCCTAAACATTCTAGTAGTCTTCAACTGGAGGTTCCTTTCCTACCATTATCATGGAGCTATTAATTTGATTCCAGTAGACTGTAGTACTACAGTCCAGATAGTCTAAGAGCATTCCTATTTTCCTATACAGTTGCATAGTGCTTACAGCTCTGGCTCCTCCCTGCCTGTCCACCTGACCCTGTAAACCTGTTGTGCTTCAGAAGCCTGCATGTATTCTGTATTTTGAACCAAATAGGTTCCTTCCTCTTGCATTTAAATCTTTGAAATCCACTTTTTAAATGGCTGGCTCCTTCCTACTGTTCAGCAAGTTCTGTACCCAAGTGGACAGCATCTTCCCATGTGTGTACTTCATATAATGCCTAGGTTCCCAATGTTTACGATGCTTACAGTACTTTTCACTCCCTAAAATCTCCATCCTCATTTGCTTAGTGTCCATAACCACATTGTGTCCTCTTAGTACCACATTCCAGTAAGACAGGTGGATTTTAACACAAACCTGAATCTGATTGGTCAAGGGGACAGAGTAGACATCTGCTGACAGAATACCACTTGCAAATAAATACTGTAATGAAAATTTTTATTTCTGAATCAAATGTAGACATAACAGTGTTGCTTGGCATCTATCTGAAATCACCATAGGTCTGAATGATCATTTTGGTAATAAGCCAAAAGCATTTTAATTTTTAGTACTTTATATTCATCATAAACATTTATTTAACAAAAACAAAAAAGAAAAAGAAAAATATTCAAATGTATTTAATAAATTTGTTTTATGTAATTGACTCATAGTTGCTGTATTTTCATCAAAATTAATGTATTACATACGAGCTTACTACAAGAAACATTATTTGTATATTGTAGTGGCAGACTTAATAACAGTAGTTATTATAAATGGTTGCCATAATACTATTGTGTGATTCTCACAAAAACCAATCTCTAATTATAGAATGAATAAAACGTATTATAGAACAAATCTAAATTGAGTATCTTTCATAGTAAAGTACTGAAGTTCATATTTTTAAGCTGTTCTTAGAGTCAATATTATTAACAAATATTATGATAAAGAGTTTAAATAAAAATACCTAGACTCAAGTAAAACATGAAATTATGGGAATGTGAAGATAAACTTCAACATGCTAGCATAGAATTGCATTTCAGTCCTTTTACACCACTGCTTTTTGTATATTCCACACACTGTATTCACACACACACACACACACACACACACACACACACACACGTTTTTAACTAGAAGATGAATTCTGGCTTGGATTTTTTTAAGCAGTTGAAGCATATATGCATGGGAAGGAGGAGATGCAGCTTCCTGAGAAGTCATTATTTGAAATGGGTCAGGCACATAGTAGTTGATTGAGGAAAATTAAGAGAACTAACACCGAAAAAGGGAAAGCATTAGGAAATCATAAACATCCATAATCACATGCCAAGAGGCGATTACAAATAAACACTCACAAAATCTTAGACATGGATATATCGTTCATACTTGGGGCCTCAACACAGGGAATGATCAGAGACAACGGGAAGTTAAACTTGGTTGTTTCTTTCTTTCTTTTTTTTAAATAGCAAATCCCTATGTGCTCAATCAAGTGCTCTGAAGTATACACACGTGTTAGCTTTGCGACACTATCTTAACCTTACTAGGTATCTGCAGCTCTGCCGAGAGCAATTAATCCAGAAAGCTGCAGACACGCCACAGTAGAGCCAAGGACCAGCAAAACAGCTGGGGTGTTTCCCTTGCTTCAGACAGCTGGCTGTCGCTCCAGCAGCCGCTTCAAATAGAAGGAGGAAGGAATGAGGAGAAACAGCATTTCCAGATCAACACATCTCAATTCAAAGAAAGAGGAAAGCAGACCCCTGCACAGTTTTCGCATCCTACCTCCCCTGAAAAGCTAGCAGACTCTACCTGCAGGTTGCACTGATGAAAGAACCTTAACCCAACAACTGGAGCAAACAGAATCATGTTCAGAAGCTAGTGAGCCATCTTCCCACTGAAGTTAGGAATGGAGTGGGTACCTTTCCTGTTATTCAGCTGCCCCTTTTCCAAGAGGCAGTGCCAGTTTGCAAAAGGGACATTAATTTCTCATTGAAACATCTTTTTAGATTATGGGCATTCTCTTTCCAAACTCCAAAATTATTTAAACATGCTTTACAAGGTAGTTGCTTCTGCTGATGAAAATATTCCAAAGTTCCATTGGGCTGACGATATAGTAAGGGACTCTAAGTCTGCAGAACACTCTTGTATGTTTGAATTGGGTGGATTAGAGGAAGGGTCAATTCTTCTTAAAATGTTAAACAGAAAAAAATGAAAATGCAAAATGATTCATCTGCTATTCCATTATACCAATTTCTGTCTCTTTGTTTAAATGGCTTCTTGTTGTTGTTGCAAAATATGCCTGATCATATTAAAGGCCATTTATTCTTTTCCTCAGCAAGTTCACACTCACTTTCTCTCTGGGCCACTGGCCATGTGATGCTGTGTTTGTTTACAGTAAATATCTCCAGTTCCCTCCTCTGAGCTGCTCAAGAAACTGCATTACCATGAACAGAACAGACAGATGGAACATCTTCTGACATCCATTCTACCCAAGCCACATGACTTTTACACTGGTATTTCTATAGATGAGCTTCTTCGGGAAAGCTTCCTAAAGCAGACAAGTTTCATGTTTCTTCTTCTGATCTTCAGCTTAAATCCTGAGACAGATTTATAAGGCTCTTCTATGTCTAGGATTTCACAGAGCAGCAAGCTAGCAAATGTAACACACAGCATGAAGGCCTGGCTTCTCTGTCACCCAAAGTCTATAGTCTCCATATCAAGTGAAGAATTTCAGCAAAGGGCCTAACATAAGTGATTGGTAAAGACGGCTGTTAAAGGTAACATAACCTTCAAGGTCTACTCCACATCATCAGCTGGCCTGTGTTTTACTTCATTCAATTCAATCTCATGAAACTCAAGTACTAGAAGTTCTATTATTCTTTCACAAGCATCTGCTATTTTCATCATCCACACTCTAAAAACAACAAGATTAAGATAAGGAGTATTATTCAGTGAAGTGCCAGCCAGAATTCAAATCAAACTCTAGTGACATCCCAGCACAGGTGCCAATCCATTCACTGATACGAAAAGGAATTTTTTTAATCCATAGGATGTAGAAAAATCCATCCACTGATACAAAAAGATATTTTATTTTTTTAAGTTACATAGGACATAGATCATTTCCCCGGAGAGCAGGAAGTCTGGGAATTTCATCCATGAGAGAAATATTGTATTAATGGTGGCTTCAGCAAGGTCCTTAAGTGAGGAAAGAAAACAAGGGAAGGGTCACCATTTAAGATGAAGACCTGGCAAAAAGAAAGTGGGAATAAATGAATTAAAGCATCCGAGGACTTAAATTATAATGGTTTGTGTTTCCACCAGAGGCCTGGTAAAGACTGAGACCCAGTTATAGTAGATAAAATGTAAGATGAAATTGGTATAACCAAAAGATGCCAGGCTGGTTTTTGGCCTGTACATGACAGAAAAAGAAAAATAAGAAAGAAGAAAGACTACTGAATATCAAATACATGGTATATTTCAGACAAAAGAGAAGAGATTTTCACTGGAGTTAAAATAATGAAGTCTAAATTTTTTTTTTTTTTTTTTTTTTTGGTTTTTCGAGACAGGGTCTCTCTGTGTAGCTTTGCGCCTCTCCTGGAACTCACTTGGTAGTCCAGGTTGGCCTCGAACTCACAGAGATCCGCCTGGCTCTGCCTCCCGAGTGCTGGGATTAAAGGCGTGCACCACCACCGCCCGGCATGAAGTCTAAATTTATCTCTAATTTGCATGCGTGCGAGCTGGCTCTAAGAAGTAAACCTGCTGGTCCATCATCAGCAAGAACTACTCACCATACTTCAGCAAAAGTCACAACTGATTCATGTAAACATTCTTTAAAATAACTAGCAAAATCACCTGAAGCACTCAAGACATAAAGAAAAAAAAAAACCAGTAAAAACAACCAGAGAGAGAGAGAGAGAGAGAGAGAGAGAGAGAGAGAGAGAGAGAGAGAGAGAGAGAAATCTAGCCTTTTAAAAAATTGTGTGAGCCAGGCCAGCAGGGCACTTTAAGTTGGCAATGACAAACACTAATTTTCTAAGGGGATATTTTCACAATTTCTCAACCTACATTTGAACTAAGAGTCTAAGAGTTCTTCTATTTAATGTAATACCACAGGTAGCACTTAGCTATGGCCTTCTCCACAATCAGTTATAATATAGAATCCAGGCTCTTTGGAGAGAATCTTTTTTTTTTTAAGGGAGAAAACTGGATGCAGTAAATTAGCATAGTTAACTAGTGCCTTCTTACCATTCCCCATCCACAAATGATCTTTCTCTACAAAAGAAAAATAAGGGGGGGGGGGGGAGGAGTCGGCTTTCTCAAACATCTCTGACAAGTAACTATTAAATTTTGAATCATAACTCAGTATCTTGGATCAATACAAAATACAGGAAAAGGGGGGAAGAGTGTATCATTAAAATGAGGAAACAAAGCTTCAACCTGGATAATGAGAGCTTGCAAATATTATCTCTATATGATGATGAAACCAGTTATTCCTTGAGTGTTACATGGTTTCAAATCTTTAAAGTATTTTTAGAAAATGGAATGGCATGATATAATGAGATAAGGTCTGATTATAATCTTGGCTTTTGTTTCTTTTGTTAAAATGACACAAGCTAGAGTCACCTGGGAACAAGAAACCTCAACTGAGGAAAATGCCTCCACCAGACTGGCTTCAGGAAAGTTAGTGAAGCATTTTCTTGATGATTGATGTGAAAATACCCAGCCTACTATGGGCGGTGCCACTCACTCCTAGGAAGGTGGCCCTGGGTGGTATAAAAAAGCAAGCAGAGTAAGCCATAGACAGCAAGCTTGTACTCAGTAATCCTCCACAGCCTCTGCTTCAGTTCCTGCCTCTGGGTTCTTGCCTTGATTTCCTGCCCGACTTCTATCCATGATGGATGGAAACTGGTGAGGTGAGATAGACCCTTTCTTCTCCGAGTTGCTTGGGCAAGTATTCTACCCCAACAACAGAAGGTACCCTAAGACAGTCCTATAGGATCTGTGTTGAAGCATAGGAAAGAGAAACAGAGAGCAGGGGAGGCAGGCATGAGAAATGACCATACATGGCGCAGAAAAACATCATCGCAGCAACACTTGCTCCCAACTTCTTGACATCCGTCTGCCACATTCCACCACAGCATTAAGCAAAGCCATAGCTTCTCCAAAGAAGAGGAGTTTTACTAACTGCAAGGATGACTTCTCAAATAAAAAATACATGTCTAGTAAGTTCCATAAAAACATACAGCTGTTATCTGACATTTAATTAGGTTGCTAGGGTCTTACGATGCTTCTGCCAAAAATGAACAATGGTGAAACAACTTATTTCTGAACTTTGGCCAAAATAGAATTCACAAAGCTGTACATTCAACTGCTTTCTAATAGAGTAAATTTAGATTTTAAAGTAAGTTTTGACAAAAATGCCTATAAAATAATAATCGTATATTTGGCCCTTTCTCCAATTAATTATTTCCTGGCATGATATTAGAAATTCCTTGGCTTCACCTTAAACCCATACTCCCAAGTGCTAATTAGCAGACTATATATTGTTAACCACAGAATGCTGTGCTTAGAACTTGCATGTTCCATATGCATTCAATTAATAACATTATTTTTCCCTCCCTGAATGATTCCTTTAGAAATAGAGCCCTATTTAAATGAAGCACTTGGCTGCTAGTGAGGGAATTCTTGTCAAGATGCAATTAAGAAAGGGCCAAGATGACATAGGATCGTTGTCTTTGAGATATCCTTAACATGAATCAAATTTAATCTCCCTGGGATAGCCAATGGAGGGAAAAGTTAATGACTGCAGATGTTATACATGTTAATCACATAAGGGGACTCCCCATGAGAATGACCAAATCACATATGAACTATGCTACTTCTGAGTAAATAGACGTGCCAGTGAGTAAGAGCCAGAAATGGGCACTATTGTCTCCCCAACAGGATAGATGAGGAAAGAGACAGATGTAAGCAGTGTAGAACTAATGACTGCTAGTTAGAAAGGAGATATGGTCATCTCATTAGTTGGCAAGCTAATTGACCACAATCCCAGTTTCATAAATCGACTCCAGAAACCCAAAATTTAGTGTCTGCATTCCACAGAATTCTTTTCCCACTTCCAGACCCCTCCACCCAGCCACAAAGTTGTCAGTTCTGCTTGATTTGTTTGAATATTGTACTCCACGACAGCTGTCGGAAACAGTACATCAGAACAGCTGCTGTGACAGCTACAAGGGGCTTGCAAGTTTAATTGGGCTCAATGTGACATTGCGCATTTTTCTAAACATAGAAATATCCATACAACCAAAGAAATTTCTACTGAGTCTCGACAATGTTTACTTATTGACACCACCAACTGGTCAGCCCCAGTTAAAGTGATAGTGTTGATCTCATATTATCTTTGTCACTAGGCTGGTAAGAAGTATGAAAAAAAGCATATAAAAATGGAAATAAACAGTAGGAACAGTTAGAAACACAAGCAAAGAGGCACTGAACAGAAGAGGAGGTAGTGGGAAAGTCACATCAATAATCTCTTCCAAAGGCTGGCAGGGAGCCAAGGAGGATCCCACAGTGTCTCAGGATATACTTCCAAAGGAAATATATTCAGAGGCCTGAGCCTGCTGCCAACTGCAAACAAAACCACTCATTATGGCCACAGCTCCCTAGAGAAGGGCAAGATGGCTTACTCTCAGCACAGGCGCAGAGGAAGAAGGCGAGGAGCAGCGACAGCGGCCTGGCCACGGGCACCATCCTGCAGCTTGTCAATGGCATGCACCAGCAGCTTGGAAACTCAGCCTAGGGAGCTGCAGCAACTGGTCTGCTCAGAAACTTCAGCTGGAACCCTCTCAGAGCCTGTGAAGGGAGGAGACAAGAAAAGAAGAAAACACAAAGACATTTAGATTTCTCACTCTTTCCTCCTGACCTATCACAACCTAGGGAGACATGCCCTATTGTAAAAACACAATAAACACTGGAGCTGTCATGTCTTTGTATTGGGAAATAACTTGGTATGTAAAATGCAGGATCCCTAGCATTCTCGATGTCAGGCCACCTACAACCAACCACCAAGAATTTCTTTCTCTGTTCCTATGCCCTCTTTTGGGCACTATACTCTAAGGAGGCACAGTTACTTCATACAAAACTCGACATAAGTGCATCAATGAAAGAAGGTACAACAGAGCCTTACAGAACACCTAATAGAAGTCTTTTTAACTATTAATGACAGAATAAAAGAAGGAGTGTATGGATGCTTTGCCGGCATGTGTGTCTGTGTACCATGTGCATGTCTGTTTACCATATGCTTGCCTGTTGCCCAAGGAGGCCAAAGAGAGTGTCAGATTCCCTGGGACTGTAGTTACAGATGCAAGGCTTTGAGCAGGGTAGGATTCTGGTGTGCTAAAGGGGAGATGGCTTGTTAAAACAGAGAACTAGACACCCCAACAGATTACAATTCTGGACTTCTCTGGTGGGGTCCTAACTCAACTTAGAAACGATGGTGCACTTCTGGTTCAGGATCAGGTTGTGAGAGCCATTGGGGTTAGAATGAGGTAACTACTAGGAGAACAGAAGATGGCACAAAAGAGAATACAAAGAGATCCTTGGTTAGCAGTCTACATACAGTGTGATCTTTACGCAGCCAGCACAAAAACAAGCTCTAGTCTGTTTGCGGGCAGAGGAATGCTATAGAACTAGGCTTTGGGAAAATTCACTGACAGCTGTATCGAAGACAATGCAAAATGCCATTCAGTACATGGCAAGAGTTCCAGGTGAGAAGTAATCTAAAACTCAAAGGTGATGGCTGGTCTGACAAGATGGCTCTCAGGGTACAAGTGCTTGCTTCACAAGACTGATGACCTGAGCTCAATGCCCACAACTCACAGCAGAAGGAGAAATCCAACTCCCAGAAGCTGTCCTCTGACCTTTACACATGTGTCAATGGCATGTATATACATATGTACATGAACATGCACAAACACATATACCCATATGAATACAATAATATATAAAATTACATGAAAGCCCTTCCACCTACAGAAATCAAGTTAGTAGTCCTAGCAGTGAAGCAGTGATGGGAGGGGGTAAGGGGATCACGGACAGGCTCTAAGAAATAATCTGGAGTGTGATTTCCAAAGTGACGTATAATTGTGCTTACAGGACCTTCAATAAATCCAGCAGAGCCTCTTACAGAGAGTAGCCTCTTAATTAAAAAGGAAATGGAGAGGCTCTGCCATAGACTACAGAGTCCTCTGTCTCTGTGATGAAAGCTTGAGACCATTGGGATTCAAAACCAAACCGCACACCTTTTATTTCCACATCTTTCAATGTCTAAAACATGTGAAACTCTTGACAAGATATAGTAGAGATACCCAGAAGCAACCTCACACCCCGGAGTAACTGGATTTTAAAATAGTAATGCAGCTACTATATACACACTTTGTCT
Source organism: Peromyscus maniculatus bairdii (assembly GCF_049852395.1). NCBI lineage: Eukaryota > Metazoa > Chordata > Mammalia > Rodentia > Cricetidae > Peromyscus > Peromyscus maniculatus. The sequence goes on from NC_134853.1 coordinate 97,616,116, forward strand.
TTTCTGATACTGAATTTGAAACTTTAAAAAGCATCCTATTTTTTTATTACAAAAAAATAGGTTCTCATTGATATGGAAGAATAATTTGGATTCAGGAAAGATACAGCAAAAAGGAAAAGGAGAATCACTCTAATTAACATTCTACTCTCCAGCCCCTTCTTTTGTTTGTTTGTTTGTTTTTAGACAGATTTGTGAGAGGCGTGAAGGAGTAAGCCGAACACTGAAACACATCTTGAATCCGAAAGCTAGCCAGCTGTTCCAGAACAGTGATTGGTTATCAATCTCATCTGGAAAACAGCTTATCAAGCAGTTCACAGCTATCAGCTGTTAGAAATCGCAAAGCTCCATAGGAAAAGTGCTGTAAGAATCAGCTCTTGCCGCCACCTCGCTTACCCCCCCCCTCCCCCCACCACTGCTTCTTTCTCAGGCCAGCGTTTCAGATGGCAGCAAAGTCCAGGAGACATCAGTCCTGTCGGATTCAATTTGTGTCTGTGCAAGCATATCAGAGCCAACTGCTACATAACGACTCTGAGCCATCACAGAGACGGAAACCCACAGAAGCTTGCTCAGGGAAGGGAGACTTGCCTTTTCCATGCACTCAACTAAAGTGTGTTAAGACCCAATTTTTCCAAATAAGCCTGCAAATGTTCACTCTCACTTGGGTCAGTGACAGGATTTCATTCTCTAAAAATGAATGCTAACATGAAAAGACACATTTACACTTAAATAGGCTATGCCCTTGGACAAGACGTCAAGGAAGTGATCAAAAGTGTGGAGAAAAAAATACATATTCCAGCGATTCATTCCATAAACACTGCCAAAAGGAAATGCTGGCTAGCACTGGTACAATGAAATTGATATTGCAGTACAGAGACAGAAAATGAAATTTAAAGGACATATTTAAAATAAAAAGAATAACAGTGAATGAACATCACCAGCATTTGCCTTTAGCCATTGTGAAATATGCTGAGCACGCTACAAAGAGAAAGAACACAGGGGGAGGCATCAGCTTCACCGTGCTTTAGGACATCAGAGGAGACCAACTCTGCCTTTCAACCGACGCATCACTGATCAACAGAGAAATACAAATAAAACTCATAAAGCTATGAGCTTGAAATATGATTTTAATCTCTGCTGTTTACTTCCAGTACCACAAAGATCTTATGAAAGATTTAAAATAACCAGGGCACTGACGTGAAAGTATGCACATGTGTGACAGGGACCATCCAAGGTAGGACAGACAGGATGGTGCTTCAGACAGGAGCTCAAACTAACTCTTCTCCTTAACTGAGAGACCTTTTCAACAACAAATATATTAGTATTTAAACTAAAATAAACACTGATCTTTCTCCAGCTTTCCATTGTGCTAACACACATTTGTGTAGATTGGGTAGCACAGAAGAAAGGGTAAAACAGAGCTTTTCTTTAAAAACAAAACAAAACCCACTATGGTGGGAATGTCTGATTTTAAGTTTAGTGTAGGAAATATAGAAAATCATTCTGAGGTGGGCAGTGGTAGTACACGCATTTAATGCCAGCACTCGGGAGGCAGAGGCAGGCAGATCTCTGTGAGTTCAAGGCCAGTCTGGTCTACAAAGTGAGTTCCAGGATATGCTCCAAAGCTACACAGAGAAACCCTGTCTAAATAAATAAATAAATAAATGTATGAATGAATGAATGAAAGAAAATCATTCTGGATCATCCTGCCACACTAGAAAGCAAGGAAGTATCCAGTAACTCCTAGGACAGTCCCAAGAAAGGGCTCAAGACAATTATTTAACTTCTGCTAAACATAAGGGGATGCTGCTAGAACAAAGGACAGTAACTATAATGAACTGAAGTCCATCATTTAAAAATCTGGCTTCATAATTCATATAGTTCAGTTAATAAACCACAAAGCCTGAAGACGTGTGTTCCCAGGAACATGTGTTAATGACTTAGTCCCCAGTCCATGGTCCTAATGGGAATGAGTGCACCCATGAGAGCAGGGCCTATGGTAGGTCTTCTACTCAGAGGGGTCAGGGTCTGGCATGGTTACTGAGGATCCAGCAACTCCTCTTCTGCTTTCAGTGTCTCAGTCATAAAGAAGGAATCCTCTGCCATGTGCTCCTACCTTGACAGACTAAGCCTCCACACTCCCAAAGCATCAGGGCCAATCATTCATGGTCTAACAACTCTTAAAATCCATGAGCCAAGACAAGCCTTTCTATCCTTCAAGCCGATTTTATCTTGGGTATTTGTTACAGTAATGGAAAGCTGAAAACCTAAGAATGAAACTATTACACTGAGAACAGGGTAAGAACAGAAAAGAATTAACCATCAAGTATAAAAAATCTCCACAAGGACTTTGAAGTCACTATTATTATCATGAGAAAACTAGGTATCACTGTTGACGTCTAAGCACCAGGCTCTGTCTCATAACAAACCCATTATTGTAAGCCTACACAGCAAAAACAGTAATATCCTAATATTTAACCTGGGCAGACATGCCTACAGGAATCTAGTCAGTTGCAAGGAGAGTCATCACATACTGTGACAGCTCTCATCAACCTCCTTAACTAGGCCTCTGTAAATCAACTGGAACTGGTTTCCAATTATTTAAGAAAAGGAGCCATTTGTACAAAGGGTATGCTACCTAGGAGCTTCCATTTGGAACAGAGAAGAAAGCATAGCCATTCAGGCAGAAGGCAGAAGTGGAGAATCTATAGCAAGGACAACAGAGGCTTCCCTGGCACCCAGCAATTCCCTGTATCCTCAACATACAGCACAGTAAAATGAAATGAAAAGACTCAAAGCCCAGACTTTCAGTGTTTCCCTTACTCATATTGATTTTCTAAGAGAACAGCTCCCTTAACTATTTCTCTTGATACATCGCAAAAGCTTCCAGGACTGTCCAACAGAACTTCCTGCATCGTAGAAATGTTACTGCACTGTAATAACAGAGTGTTTGAAGAATGGCAATTAGAGCAGGGTTTTGTTTACATTTAATTAAATAGCCTCATGTATATGCAGCTGTCCTAGTGAACAGCACATTCAGCAAAGAGCACAACTAAAGCACAGAAAACTGCTTTCAGACTTTTCTGAAACAATAAATAAGGTACAAGTTCTGAGTTCTTGTCATCCTTGGGAACCTATAGTCAGAGCTAAAGTCGCAGGGGTGAGGGGATCAACTTAACATTTAGATCATTCATTTCCCATTTATGCCCTGTGCAAATGCACACACAGAGAGTTTCACTGAAGACAAATTTCTAAATGGTCTCATTAAATAAAAAAACCCAAGAGATCAGGGAAATAAGGAAAGCTACAGCTAACCTTACCTCACCAACTCCACAGCTTCCAAAAGGCAAGCTACTTCCTGTCTACCCACGCCTATATGCCTTGCTGCTTGGTCATCTGATTTGCTCTCTCTGTCAAGCTACAACACTTCCTCTTCCTGCCCAGCTCAGTCACTTCCTGTCTGTTTGTATGGACCTCTAGACCTCCATGGTTAACTAGTGTTGGAATTCAAAGCATGTACCACCATGCCTGGTTCTGTTCCCAGTGTGGCCTTGAATGCACAGAGATCCAAACAGATGCCTGCCTGCTAAGTGATAGTATTACAAGTGTGTGCTACTATTGTCTGACTTCTATATAATGGTTGGCTTTTTTCCTCTGATCTCCAGGCAAATTTTATTGAGAGACACAGTATACCGGGGGACACACTACATCACCACATTTCATTCCCACCAAACTCTTTCCACTGTTGTTGAAAGAAAACATTGTGCAAAAGTTCTGCAATATGCAAAAGAATTAAACAGCATTCCCATTTCTAGCTATGTATAGCATATATCAAAGCTTCCATGCATGTGTGATCTCACAACCAAAGAAAGACAAAGACAGACCAAAAACTTTGATAGCACTAGAAGACACCATAACCAAGAACAGAGCACTGGCAAGGTCAAGGAGTATTTAGATCAGGCTTCAAAATTCACCAGTTAACACTCAAGGGATTAAAAGGAATTCAAACAACTCAAAAATAAGGAAAAAAATAGTTCAGTTTTTAAAAACTGATCTACAGTGCTGTCCTGTGTGCAAGATACGTTAGGGCAACTGTGGCACAAAGCTTGTGGGAGTAACCACCCAATATCTGATTTAACTCAAGGCCCACTCTAGAAGATGACATTCATACTAAACACTGCTTAAGTGACCAAGAACCCGAGACTAGATGGCCCAGGGATCTAAGGGAAAACAAAATACTATTGTTTAAGAAGAAAAACAAAAACACAGCCATGAAATTACTCTTAATGACATTCTGATATACTCATAGATCAGTGCCTTGCTCAGCCATCATCAGACAAGCTTTCTCCTGCAGCAGATGGAAACAAATACTGAGACCCACAGCTAAGCATTATGCATACAATGAGAGACTTTGGAACACTTAGCCTTAAACAGGATGTCTCCATCAAATCCCACCCCTCAGGGCTCAAGGAACCCTGTGGAAGATGAGGCAGAAAGAGTATAAGAACCAGAAAGAATGAAGGAAAACACCAAAACAAGGCCTTCCATCTAAATCAACAGGTACAATACACATATAAGCTAACAGAGACTGAAGCAGCATGCACAGGGCCTGCACAGGTCTCTCTTACTGAAATGCATGCCAATAAGAGATTCAGTGGTCATGAACAAGGTCTCAGAACTATCTTTTTTGTGATAAACTAAAAGCAAAGCAAAAATGATTACTTTAGGGAGGATAACATGATGAAAAAGAGCAACTATTATACCTATTATCATTAAAATGGTCAATTAGGCAAAGGATGAACTGCATGTCACTGAGGTAGAGGCTAGGAACTGTGAATTCTGCCATGTGAAGTTATACTGACAAATTTGAAAACATCTGCACAGCAAGTGGTTTACCCTGGGGCTTTGAAGTGACATCACCTCTGGTCATGAGGTTGAAGAATGGTTTAAAGATTATGCATGAAGTTCTAGAGGAAGATATACCATCAGAAGATGGAAAAAGAAGAGCACATACAACTCTTAAGTATACTTGGAAAGCCATCTGTCCAGGAAGTGGTAGAAAGGATCCATAGAAATAAGGCAAAACTCAATGATGATGATGATGATGATGATTACAATGATGATGATAATGAAAAAGAAGGAGGAGATGAAGAGGAGGAGGAAGAAGATGGTGATTATGTAGTAGTGAGGAAGAAGATAATGACAATGATTTTGATGAGTCAGAAACCTGTGAGAAAGCTCCAGTGACTAAATATTCCAGATAAAAGTACACAACAATAAAACCAAAATGACAAAGAATCCAATGCATCTTCACCAAGATCAAAAGCTCAAGACTCTTTCAAAAAACAAGGAAAATCTCCTAAAACACAAAGTGGCCCAGTTCTACAGAAGACATCACAGGAAAAAAATGTAAGCAAGTAATGAAAAAGGTAGTTCACTTCCTAGAGTGGCAGCCAAGTGCATCACTTATGTGAAGAACTGCTTCTTGGTGACTGCTGAGGAGACTATATAAGATCTCTTGTACTGAATGAAGTATCTTTAAAATCTTATTAAAACATGTGGTGGAATTGCCCATCTTGCTTTATTTTATAACAGTTGCAGTCTGACTGCCCTTTAAATAATACAAAGTAAAAATGTATCTGCCTGTGTTTCATAAATGTTGCCCACGTCCACTGCAGAGAGTATATTCTTTAAATTACCTTATGAGTTTTTACAGATGCAAATCCACCCTTTGCTTGGTTTTACATATGTTTGAAATATTATGCTAGGACATAGTAACTGTTATAGTCAGATATAGGGAAACAAATATATGCCTGTGAATAAATCCAACATTTTCATGAAGTTTAAAAATGAAAAGATATATAGATGAAACTATCACATGATCCAGACATACACTGAGAATGTATATTCCAAGGAAGGGCACCAGTATTTAAAAGATATCTGCATACCCACATTTATTGCAGCAGTGTTGAAAACCAATATAAACAATATAAATCAGTTGGAAATGCCCACTGATGGACAGACATTTGTAAAAATAGAGTATTTAGACAGAATGGAATATTATTTAAATACAAAAAATAATAAAATTCCTCTTATTTTCTTATTCATGGCAACATGGATGAGCCCAAAGGTTATCATGTTAAATGCCATAAGCCAAGAACAGAAGGATAATTGATACTTGACCCAAATAAAGACTTCTTACATAAGGACAATAAAAGTTACAGAGGCAGAATAAGCTCTAGTTCTACAGCATAATACAATTTATTGTTCGTTTCAACACAGCTAGAAAGACCAAGTGGACTATTGCTGAAGTAAGGAAATGCAAGCGACTAAGTCAGTGGAGATGATAATTATTCTAACTTGATTATTAAATACTGTACTCATGTATCAAAATGCAGCTCAATATCAGACGTCAATTTTAACAAAAATGGTACAGGTTCCTACTTTACTCTTGTTCTCACTAGTGAAAAACCTCACTGTGGGATACAAACGGGAATGGGACCTTCAGACCATCACATGAAATAACTTATGTGCTGAATATGTATAGTAAGACACGCCCAGAGGGTCAAGAAAATTGGCTCAAACCAGTTGCCAAGGCATGCACATAATGTACTTCCTTATGAGCCAACCTGGAATCTGCCTGAAGGCCTAGCAACAGGTGCTGTCAGAGTTTTTGATCATGCCCAGCTTATGAGGGACGACCACACAATGCCACTAGATTACAACACAGACTAGGTGCTGGGAAGAGGGTATATAAGGCCTTCCCCATTACTGAATAAACAAGTTTGTTGTTTGCCTTCAACTGACTCCTGGTGTCTGTGCCATTGGCACCTTCTCACCCCTTCCCCGAAGGAGCCGTTAGGATCCAGCAACAGTTTTATGTAATAGCTGTACGCAAATAATGTCAGTGAGGGACACAGAAAACACATTCTTAAACAGATCATTCCAGAAGCCTCCATACTAATTATTTTTAAATGTCAAAAAAAGTGAAAAATAGAATTAAATAAAATAGCAAAAAATAAATAACTCTAAATAATGCTCAAACCTAATTGATTGAAGTAAATCTTCCTACCAGAAAAATTAAAAAAAAAAAAATGAAACTACATTCTTTCCCATAACAGCACAACAAATGGAAAACCCAAGTTTTATTTTTTAAGTCATTTTAATCATGTTTTCATTAGAATTAGAAAAATTGAGAGGTATTTATGAGCTTCAATCTTCTTATTTTGGGTAGATGCTGTATCTTAATATTGCACTCCGGGTGAATAAGCAATTGTTATTTAGAGAAATCAAAAGAATTCTGAGGGTACTGAGGAGTAAATAAAAGCCCCAAATTACCCACACTTAAAAGATTTTTATATGTAAGTCTAATACCTAGAGAGAGGAAAGCTAACAGTCATCAATCTGAGCTTTATATCATATATGTTCCCAATGTGAGCACAGAAAAACGTTAGCTCCTTTCAGGAATGGCATTAGTAACCATAATCCAGTGTTCTTTATGTCAGGAGAAGCAGACAGTGACAGACAAACCCCTCACCACCTGGCTGTCTTTACCCTACAACTGTATCTAAGGATGGGTTCATTAGAGGTTCTGATTTCCTTCAGTGACTCCTGCACACTTCAATGCCTACCTAACTTCCAGCAATCCAGAGGAAACTGACAGTGCAGGTGCTCAAAGATAAGCCTACTCAACAGGCTGCGGGGAGTCTGCACTTCGTTCCCACCTCTGAAACACCCCGGGTAGAGGTAAGAAACTCATCTTTCTCACAAGACACAGAAATGCAAGCCAGCTACTTCTTACCCAACAAGAGCACACAGAGTATTGTTTTAATGTCTTTGTGCATTTCTAATCAATGAAAAAATGTCTTTGTGCATATCTAATCAATGAAAAACCATAATTTATAACTCATCATAATGATCCTTTTCTTTTTTTTTTTTTTTTTTGGTTTTTCGAGACAGGGTTTCTCTGTGTAGCTTTGCGCCTTTCCTGGAGCTCACTTGGTAGCCCAGGCTGGCCTCGAACTCACAGAGATCCGCCTGGCTCTGCCTCCCGAGTGCTGGGATTAAAGGCGTGCGCCACCAACGCCCGGCATAATGATCCTTTTCATAGTCTTAAAATTCAAAAGGCTTCTTTTTAATGCTTGTAATTTTTTGTTCTCAACAACATAACTTTAAGAATGTACTATGAGTAATTTTTAAATTTCCATTAATTAAAAACTTGAATGAAATTTGCTAATATATAATTTACTATAAAAGCATCTATTAAAAAAGTTACCTTCCAGTGTATTTATCTCACCCATAAAACTGAGTACTTTAGCATTGGTCTTGTTTTCCTTAATATTAAATAAAATAATGGGTAATGGGTCTTTTAGTTAATATCTCTCTCTCTCTCTCTCTCTCTCTCTCTCGTGTGTGTGTGTGTGTGTGTGTGTGTGTGTGTGTGTGTGTGTGTGTTGTGTAAGTGTGTGGTCTGAAACAGGGTTTTATTCTAGTCCAGAATGGCCTAGAATTCACTCTATAGGCCAGGCTTGACTCAAACATTTTGAAATTCTCCTGTCTCAACCCCCAAGTTGTGGGTTTATAGGCATAAACCAAAATGCCCAAGGCCTTTCAATCATTTTATTTGTGTGCAGTTCATGTGGATGTTGCACACATGTGTGCTAGGCACACATGCCCATGTATGTGTGCATGTACAGCCCAAAGGTTAACCTCAAGTGTCATTTCCTTGAATACCATTCCTCAAGAGTCATCCAGCTTGTCTTCTTCAAACCAGGTCGCTCATTAACCTGTAGCTCACCAAAAAGGCTATGCTGGTCAGTCAGCAAGTCCCAGGAATCAGCCTCTCTCTGCCTCTCTAAGGATAAGGTTATAATCAGGTAGCACTGAGAATCGAAGTGAAGTACTTCACCAATTGATCCATCTACCTCATCCCATGTAATCATTTTAAACACTTTATTATCGGCGCTCAAAGGAAACTAATTTAACCTACTCCTGCTTGGTGTATCTACAGCTAGACCTTTGTATCAAACCTCTAGACAATGGCTTTCAAAAATAAGAGTGATGTTGCCTACTTTCCTGGAAATATCTGGCAGGATCTGAGCACATTCTTTGTAGTGACAAATAAATGAAGGGGTGCTAATGAATGGTAAAAGGCAGAAGTCAGAGATAATGCTAAATGCATACTAAATGTACAAGAAAACCCCCATAGCAAAGAACAACCCCACCAGAAATGTCAACAAAGCTAGGAAACACTGTCCTAGGACAACTTGTTAGCAATGAGGAAAAATGAATGGTAGGGATGGAGATTTTAAGACTTTTTTGTAGAACAGTTACAAAACCACAAATTTAAGTTGTTTCCAGGATGGTTTTAACAGTGAGTCAAAACATATTTGGAAGTTCTACCCACAGGATTATAGATTGCACCCAAATTTCCCTTATTGTCCTCAAGAATAATCAAAATTGAGTTGATTCATGGAAAATGCAGTCTGCAAGACTGGGTGCATGAATACTGTCATTAAACAAAATAAGCAGATCTGTGAAATTAAGCACGCATAGCACTGATGTGTGTCCTTGAAAAGAAGCCTTCCCACCACTCACATGGCACCACAGCTCTAAGGAAGAAATGACTCAATTTCCAGGAGTGATTTTTTTTTTAAAGGACTACATATAAAATGGAGTGGCAAGAGGCCACCAGGCCAGGCTGGAAAAGTGGAATCTCACATCTGTTTCCCCAGTGATGTGTTGAAACATGCCTGATCTCTCTGGAATTCTGAGAACACAGGTAGCAGAGGAATCCCTTTCTGTGTTATAAAATCAAGTAAATGGCCACTAACACAAATAGAAGCAAGTAAAGAAAGATGTGGAGGAAAACTCTTCATCACAAACTCAAAGCTGCTGCCCTTCTCTTACTTGAACATTTATTTCATTGTTACACCATATTTGTTTTGCTCTTTATTCCCTCTTCACTTCAGTGACACCACAGAGAGATAAAAATAAGAAAAAATATGTCACCTTCATTAACACCCTACCTACCATACAATACTTAATCCAAAAGAACATAATGGAACCCAGAAATACACATCTACTGGTCTCATAGGGTCTGTGGGCACATGCTTCCTTACCTAGCACAGCATCTGTTTCTATCCTCTCTCATAACAGAGGCAGCTAGCTTAGATGGAGTTGCACTAATTCTGACCAGGAGAAAACATGTTTCTGGCAGTTGCAAGGAAGGGAATGAAAACAACTGTAAAGGAAAGACAGAAAGAGCTACAGAATAGAATCTGCACACAAGTCCTTGGCCGAGACCTACTAAGAATTCACCAGTGAAAGCTCACTCCAAAAGCAAAGACCCTCCAAAAAAGTGGTATTTTTTTTACTGGTTCATCATTACACACTTGTATATCTTAGACTGAAAGAGTTTGGAAGATGTGCTTAGGAGAAGCAATTAACCAGAAATAGTCCTTAAATAATTGAAGGAATAAAATGCACAGACATCTCAAGGCACACCCATTTTACATATTGCCATCAAGTTCTTTTTATGCACTGTTTTCTGTTTAATGTTTAGCAGGAATACAAGATGGCTAAAAGAAGAAAAGACAGGTGGGTGAAAAGGTAAATTTCACCCAAATACATGGGATGCTTATCCAGGAGGAAAGATGCAAGACCAAATGCACTTTAGTGTAAAGCTGCTGAGGGCAATCTGGCCTCATTGAAAGAAAAAAAGAAGATGCACAATGGTTGTTTTTCAAAAGCAGTTGGTATTATAAAGTGATTTGACAATACAGCACTAAAATTTCTCACAGCAATAAAAGCACTATGCATTTCCCATAGCAAGATGTGTCAGACAAGCAATGATAAAAATATTTTCCCATAAATTCTCTTTGAAAAAAAAAGTATACTCAAGCCCTCCATGAAAACAAGGTTTTGTAAAATATTGTTACTTTTATTGTGCTTCAATAAAATCTCTTAATGAAGTGCACAGTACAGATATCAAAAAAGAAGTTTAAAGTCATTAAAAGCGTACTAATGAATGAGATGCTCTAACTTTCTCAATACCAAGCTTTCAAGATGCCAGTTGTAAAATGAATAGCCACATAACTAAAAGAAAAAGAAATGTCATTGAAACTTCAATCAACCGCCATGGCTGGATGGAAGCTTCATACCTGGCTGGGCAGTGGCCTGAGATGGCAGAGAAGAAACAGGAACAAACCCAGGGAGCTTGGTAGGAGTGGTGGTACACACACACACACACACACACACACACACACACACACACACACACACACGTGTGCAGTTATGGAGTGGGAATGGAATGCCTACTTATCATGTATTGGGGGATCAAGACACAAATAAAGTGCCATTTTCTTTGGAACATTTCCTCTTTTGGTGGCGTGAATAATTTTTATACTACAGACTCCCTTATGTTTTTATCATATTTTCTTTAATGTTTCTTTAGTGTCATGGATATTAAGGCAATATATGATCATATTATCCCCCTGAATTTTTGAAAAGCTACTTCTTCTAACTGCAAGTCTCACTACAGTCAAGACTACTCATTATAGCAGATTTTGTCACTTAAAAACTTGTTACTTTAGTGCATACATCCCATATATTAATAATGAGTCTATATTGCAAACACAACATGTTAAAAATAGACATGAAAATATATGAAATACCTTACTAACTTTTAAGATACTAACAAGCACACAATTTTAAAGGTGATCTTCAAAATAGAAATAAAAATTCTATATATTTTTATAAGCCACAAAATAAGCAAGTGGAATCTGCTGCCATAGACACCATGCAGCTTGTATTTTTTTCATATATATTTTGATGATCACAGAAAAATAAGCATCTGGACTACTCTGTCCACCAATTCCTTTCTGGATTCAAATGCTTAATGTGTCAAGTAAAAGGCTCTGTGTCTATGCAGTAGCTAATGTCAACATGATGTAATGCACAGGATAAAAAGACATTGGTATTGTTTGAGATTTCAAACAATGTCCTTTTCTTATCAGTATAAGCCATCAACACTAACCTACACACAAACTGGGCTTTGTTTGGAAAATGAGTAGTTTTGTTCTTTTGTTTCAAGAAAATTTTTGAATACAAGGCAGGATTAGACTGGTGCAAGAGTCATGTAACAGCACACAGGACAGTGAGGTCTCTGATACTGGCACAGTGTTCTGTGTACAGATGGGAGCAAAGAGGCAATATAAAAGGGAGAGGAGAGTGTGTTAGCAACACAGTGGCCAGGTGCTTTCCTGGCATGTTAGAGACCCAAGTTCAATCCCCAAGGCAAGACAAAACAAGATAAAAGGAAAATAGAGGCATCTGGTAATCCATGTAAGGAAAATTAAGCAATGTAATGAGGTAAAGACTATGTGAGCTGTGAACAGAAGAAGTTTAGATAGGTGATGTGCTGGGGAAGGGCCCTGAAGAAATGGCAGGCAAGCCTGAACATGAAAGAAAGAATGGTGAACATTGTTGGCTGAAAGACAAACTGCCCAGACAGAGGTTCAGGAACAGACCAAAGGTCATATAGTAGAGTCAGATGGCCTTGGTGAGAATGACCTAGAAGGCTGGGAAAGCAAAGTGTGCCCAGATCACACAGGGAGTGATGGCCACAGTGGAGAGACTGGATTTCATTAAACATACCTAGACAAACACTAGAAGGATTTTTGGTGTGTAGTAAAAACTCTAGTTACATTTAGATTATTTAGATGGTCTTCCCAGTTGCCAAGGTAAGGATGCTTTTGCTTACCAGAGGCTGATCACCCCTAAGTCACATACACAGATATAGTCACCATGGTCTACTGTAGAGTCTTTTGAACCCTGAAACCTTCTCTCAAATTCACTATTCTGTTCACTAGCCTTCTCTTCTCAAGTCTCCTTAAGACGATCAGAAAAAAAATGTGTTGCTTTCTACAGGGTGGATCAGCTTTGCCTGTTTCTTCCACAGCAACATGGACTAAAGAAACATTTATTTTTTTCCCTCCCTGTAATCTCCCATGGAGAAGTTTAACACACTTTAGAATTTTTACTTGAAAAGCAAAGTCCCTGATGTTAGTTCTCATTTGTGTCCTGAAAAACGCAAATGGAAAGAAATAAGCTTTCATGTACAAAGAACTGGTGGGCAGATCAGGCTTCTGTGGTCAAACTTTTAAATCTGTGGTTCTGGAAAGCCTTTCTACACTTAACATGGTTTTATGTTTTTACAGTTTTATAAATCAAAGAATTTTTTTGTTTTCTTTTTTTTTTATGTTTTTAAACCTTGTAATGACAGCAGTGATGCCAATATCCAACAATAAATTGGAATTCAGACAATTAGAAATTTTCCAATAATTAAACAACAACAACAACAACAAAAAGCAGTTTCTTTTAAGATTTAGAAACCAGGTCCAGCTGTGAGTCAATTGTCAGAGTGCTTCCAAAATGAGGTCCTCTGTCCCAGGGATGGTCTTGTCACAAGCCTTTTCCAAGGTAAAGAAATGGACCTAACACTGTGGCTTAGGCAGTTGAATGCTGAGTTCAAGAACTTCCAAAAAGTTCTTGATCTGAGGAACTCCAACAACTACTTCCATGTAGATAATCCCAGGTTTCCCTGTGTGAGGAAAGACATTGTAGGAGAAAAGATCAGCCACCCTACAAGCTCTCAAAGCAGCCATTGTCTCCAGAAGATCCAGTCAAGACGTGCTAAGTATGGCAACCATTGCAATACAGGCTCGCAGAGCCTGGTCATTGAGTTAGGAAGACAAATACACAGATACTGTGTCAAGTTACTGAGATTTAGGAGGTGACACAGCAAACTCTAAAGGCAGCAAGGGTTTATTTTGTTTTGTTCTTTTTAGTTTATCCACAATAAAACAAAGATAAATCAGTGTGTTTTCTTTGGTATATTTAGTCAGCTAAGGCAAACAGGCTTCTGACGGTTCCATGTAAATTCATTTGGCTGTCTGATAGCAGTCAGCTAATAAAATGACTGCTGCTGGCTTTAGGATGTTTAAAGTACAGCACATTGTTCTGTGATAGAAAAGATCAGTAACCCGGAACTCACTCAGACTTCTCTGCTATTTCTTTTAGTTCTGAATATTTTCTGCATCATATCTCAGACACAGTGGAACTGTCCTCACATATCTTTAGCCATTGAGTAAAAGCTCATTTCATGCTGCTCTGTCCTGGTGGTCTAACTGAAGCAATGGATGCATCTGAGTTCTCAATTGATCTCACCACATGGCATTGACAGGAAATGCTTAGCATAACTTTAAATGCTATTTTCCTCAAGAGGTTTCTGACCAGGGAAAAATCCCACCATTCAGGTTGTGTTAATAATTGAAAAGCAGGATCATTTTGACCCAAGATTTTTAAAGGAATGACATTTCAACAATATGAGTTCCTCAGGCCAATATCATCAAACAGAATATTAGATGTATCTACTTGTATCAGAGCAAATCAACTCAACTAGTTTCTAAGATATATGAAAAAAATGAGGATACACAATCACAACTGAAATTAATCAAGAAGTTTAGAAAGAACAATGAAGATAAAGTTAATGTCAAAAATATCTACAAGCTCACAATTTAAAAACTACTTGTAACAGTGTCAGAAAATATAATTAATCAATAAATCAATGTAATAAAAGGTAATAAGATTCACAAACAAAAAATATATGTTAGTAGCAAACTGAAGATGAATTTAAGAAATGATTGCAATATGCTCATGGTTTGAAAGATGCATTATGAGGAAGTATTGGTTTAAGTAGAAACATAACATAATCCCAAGTCAGGAAATAGGGTAAAATGGATTCAGGCACTGATTTACACATAACTGCATCCTTTGATAAAGTAGAAAGGGTACTTTTTTGAATCAGTGATACTTGTTCAAATAGGTATTTGTATAAATGAAAATAAATGTTGAGCCCCTACTTCACACCACATATTTCTTGATAAGGTACATAAATATAAAAGATAAATCATATCTTATTAAAAAGAATACAGAATACATTTCTCCTTGAGCTAGCCAAGATTTATGAATAAAAAGCAAAGTGATTATAACAACTGATGAATTACATTTCAATAAAGTTAAAAAATTCTGTTCATCAAAAGTATCATTTTAAAAAGTGTGTCCACAGAGTGGAAATATTTTCAAGACATGTGTCTACCACATGTCTATTGCTATCCTGAGTATTTGAACAGGAAAGGCCCATGTTTCTTTTAGGGGTAGGCAGTAGAGACAAAAGAAAAAAGCATTTCATAAAAGACATTATCTTAAGGGCCACTGAGAGTATGACTGTTAGTCGCTGGGGAAATGCAAAGTATAACAATAAAATAGTCACCACACAATCAGCAGCATAATTAAAAGCAGAACTCTAACAGCACTGACTTTTACCTAGGTCTAGAAAACATAAACTCATGTCCTGCTGCTAGAAGTATGTACTGGTAAAACCTTGAAAAACTACTTCTGTGTCAACTGTTAGACGGTGTGGCTTTGTTGGAGTGGGTATGGCCTTATTAGAGGAAGTGTGTCACTGTGGTGGCAAGCTTTGAGGTTTCCAATGCTCAGAATACTGCCCACTGAGTCAGTCAACTTCCTATTGGTTGCAAGATGCAGCACTCTTAGCTCCAGTATGCTTCCCTGCTTCCTATTATGATGATAATGGACTAAACCTCTGAAACTATAAGCGAGCCATCCCAATATAATGTTTTACCTTAAAAGAATTGCCATGGTCATGTTCTTTTCACAGCAAAAGAAAAACCTAAGATATTAAGTTTACACCCCAAAGTAATAGATGTTATTACTACTTAATAGTACAAGCCAGAAAACATTAAAATGTCCATCAATACTATAATAAACTGGGACATATCAATAAACCAAGCAACTCTACCAACCCAAATTTAAAAGATCTAATGTGAAAAGTTAGTAGTTTTTAAGAACAGCTTATCAATACATATTTATCTAATTAGCTCTTAAATAATTTTGGAAAATTTAATTACTAAAAATAACCTAAGTCAATACTATGCATTAATTAGAGTAGAATTCAAACATCTTTACAAAATTACATAAAATGGACTCAAGGGGAAAAAATCATGTAATAAACCAATTAAAAAAAAAACTTTCAACAATATCCTACATCACTTCACGACAAAAGTCCTAAAGATACTTGGAACAAAAGAAACATATCTTAACAAAATAAAAACAAAGATAATACAACAAACCTAGAATCAACATTAAAGTAAGAAGGAGATAACAAAACATTTCTACTAAAATCAGAAACAAAGGCATATACATCCAGCATTTGTATTCATCATAGTGCTGGGACTATTAGCTGATGCAATAAGAAAACAGGAAATCAAAGGAATTCAAACAGGCAGGGAAGAAGTCACAGAATCTTGACATAGACAATCTGATGCTTTAGGAAAGAAACCCAAAAGCTTCCACAAGAAAATGTTCAGAACTAATACATACAATCAGTAAGGTAGTAGGATATGAAATTAATATATGAAAACTAATAGGAAACTGTAAACTAATAATAAATATATTGAACTGAGGAGGAGGAAATAGTAGCATTTACACACACACACACACACACACACACACACACACACACACACACACACACTCCTGCAACTTGTCCTCTGATTTTCACATGTGCACCAAGGCATATGCCTACCAGCATACAATATATCTAAGTGAAAAAACCTAGAAAACATTTTAGATAATTATCTCATGTTTTCTATATACATCAAGAGTTTGAAGAAGCTTGGTTAATGCTAAACTGCTGAGTTTTTTGTAGTTCTAAAGACTATATACAAGTCAACTTTGTAGACCCCATATTTTAAGGCTAATATGTCAGAAACTAAAATGATTAAGCTCAGGAAATACTAATGACTTTTCTTTTTGGGTAATATAGGAGTACATAATCTTAGCAAAGCACAACAGTAAACATGGTGGATAATAAACACAATGTATGTGGAGGTAGAAAATACAATTTCAATGGTCAGGAAGGTTCTTAATGAACTATAAATATTTGACAAAGATGTTGAAGAACGTATAGAATCTTGATTTGAGAACACAAAAGGCATTTCCACTATAAGTGTAAAAATTGGAAATTGATACATTCAAAACATTTTCAGAAACTATTAAGTTTGCCATGTATATGTAATAGTATGTTTTTATTATAACAGCAAGTAAATCTCAAACCATCAACAGGAAAATTGGGGATAGAACTGAAGTTGGGAACTCCCAGTTCCTTCGATTTACAGGGAAACTTGCATCTCTTAACCTAAAACCAACCAACCAACAACAAAAACACCAATGCATGGATGTTAGTGAACTTGACAATAATACATCACAATACAAGTACATCCAAGTTACATCCACAATTGTGATGAATCTATAATCCCATTGGCCACACACAGCATTCCACACTTCTGATTTCTCTAGGATTGGTGTCATTGAAGAACACCTGGCATCTGCCATGAAATCAGGAGTTGTTATCATCCAGAAGTAGACTGCTGCTTAGGCTGAGGGCTGCTCTCCTCACCTTGTCACTATCCGTTTCTGGAAGGCTCTAGACACAGTTGCTGACACTGCCATGCTGCAAAGTCCATCTGTGTGGAACAAAACAGCCACTGCCTCCTCCCTGCCTCCACATCAGTGACCAAACAAAGCACATTCAAGTCAATGACACAACAGGGATTTTGAGAGAAACATCAGTTCCTTGTCAATAAATCCAAAGTAAAATTCCTTCTACCGTTCTAAAATGGGGTTCCATGGGATAGTTAATGCCCTCTTTCATGTGAGTGTCACTTCTTAATTCTACCAAGGCTGGCACAAAGCTAGAACCATTCTAGATACACAGGATAAAAGCTAATTCGTCACATACTACTGATACCTCAGATTATTAAGACTCAATTTCCCTAAGAGTTCAGGGTGGAAGGAGCTGGTATATGTATAATATGTAAATTAGACTTTGGTATGGTACATGCTGTCATTTTAAGAAAAACAAAAAACAAAAAACAAAACTATAGACCTGTGGATCCAAAGCCTCAATACACTGTTGAAGAAAAATAAAACAGCCTGGAGCAATGCTTGATTGAATTTTATATAGATTTCAGGATGCCACAAAAAAGTAGCAACACAAAAGAGTGACCAACAATATTATAAGCAATAAAATGTGTTCAGAAAAGCATTTTCTGGCATCACAATCTTATGAAGCTCATTTAAGATTCTTGAGGATGGGCTTCTGCGAGGCATTAGTTTTCTGTCTTAGAGAATGAGACAAGAAAAATTACCTTCTGAAACATTTAAAACTGGCATTAAACAGAACCTTGATTTCAAGTAAGTTTAATACAACTTAGAGGTGTCTACCTTAAGGCTAATTAATCTCACGAAGAGTTCTCCATAAAAGATTTATCTCATTGTTCAGACAAGAAAACTGAGGTCCAGAGAAGTAACTGGTATTTCTCTAAAAGGCTCAGCACAAGCACTTTTCAGAGATGTCTCTTCTAACTGCAAGTACTGCCTAGCCCCCTAAATAGCCACTGAGACAAAAGACAAGCAAACCAGGACTGTTGATATCAGTGAAATGTGGCTCTGATTTGTTTAACCCCTGATACCTCGGGAGTGGATCTTACTAAGAGACGAGGGTCTTCACAGATTTAATTAAGTTAAAATGAGTCATTGGGATTTCCTGAACCTCAATATTTCATAAGAAGACTAACGGTAGACACAGCTATCTAAAGAGAAAAGAAAGTGGACCGTGTGTGAGAAGACCCATGAGGCGAGTAGCCTGCTACTCAGTCAAGAGGAAAGAATGGAAATGGAGTCTTCCCTCAGTCTCCAGAAGTAATATGCTCACTCTTTGAGTCATCCTCTTTTAGTAAGGATTTTCCAGAGGAACAGAACCAAGAGTGTGTGGAGGTGGAGGGGAATGGGGGGGGGAGGTATGAAATAAGCTTTAAAATAGTGGCAAGAGCCAAATCACACCTGATATTCCAAAAGCCCATTAGTTGAGGCTGGCTGCCTCAACATCCTAAGTAGTCCCAGAATAGCTGTCTCTTGGTAGAGGGCAACAATAGGCAGTTACTCAGTTCACAGGGCAGACAGCCTCAATGGTCCCAATTTAGCACTGTGAGTCCTGAAAGTTCTAAGAGGGTTGCTAGGTTCATTCCATGATTGAAAGCTTGGAAAGCTACTGTCAGTGAAGGAATCATCAGGACAACAAATCAATAAGACCCCTAAAAGGGTAAGCCATGTCAGCAAAAGGCTCCAGAACTTCCTTCTGAAATTGGCTTTTTATATGGGCTGCTGTCAGAGGGTACCACCCACAATGAGGTCCGACATCAATCAAGGCAGTAGGGACACTTCTTTAGTGATAATCACTACTCAGGTGGTTTTAATTTGTGGCAAATTGACATTAAAATCACCCATATGTCCCTTGAGCCTAGACAATAAATTTCTGTCACTTAAACCACACTGTGTGGCATTCTGTTGAAGCAGCACCAGCAAACTGATAAATATACACAAATACTAAATAAATTTAAGTTTAAAAATTACCATTCAAAGTCACCAGCTACCCAAGTACAGAATAATTTTCTATAAGTCTAGAATGTTTACATGTTTGGTGTTATTAAAGCTTAAAACTGAACTAATTTAACACTATCAATATAAAGGGATGAAATTCTTACTTTTATTTTAGTAAAAAAAAAATCTATTTAAAACCTATTGTCAGGTTAAATATTTTGATGTACTCACTCTATGATGAATGCCAACCCATAGGCTTTCAGACAATATTCCGGCTCTTAAAAATTATTATGAATTGTATGTGTAACTACTCATATTTTACAAAAATTAATAAAGATAAAATCCAGACAGTAAACCTATATTAATTACTTATAATTTTAATAGGTAACAAAATGGAGCATTCTCTCTTCCTAAGAAACTTCACACTATTTCCAAGTAAGTGGCCTCTTGGGGCTGGCAAGATGCTCAGTAGGTAATAAGTGACACTTGTCACCAGACAACCTGAGGTCCATTTCCAGTTCCCACATGGTGGAGAGAGACTCTTCTGAATCCATACATGCAGTACACACACACACACACACACACACACACACACACACACACACACACACAAGATTTTTAAAAGAAAACTGCAGCTTATATGCAAAAAAAGACATTTAATAAAATGCATTATCTATTCATGAGATTAGAGAAAAGGGAATAAACCTCAAGAAAAAGGGAAGCCCACAAACATCATAATCCTAAATGCAAAAAAGCAAGCATTTCCATTAAAATCATCAGCAAAACAAGTGTGTCCACTCTCCTTTCTCCTGTTCAATACACTACTTGACTTCTGATCTAGAGAAATAAGACTAATGAAGAGAATAAGGGGATATGAATAGTAAATGCAGAAATCAAATTATCTTTATTTGCAGATGATGATTTCATACATTAAAAAGCCCTACAGAGTCTAACAAGTCTAACAGAAAACTACTACTACCAAAAAATACATTCTTCAAAGTAGTAGCATACAATTTTAATATGTAAAATTCAGTAGTATTCCCATATACAAATCACAAACACACCAAGAAGGAAATTAAGGAAACAACAGCATTAACAATTGCTTCAAAAATCTATCTGGGAATAAAACTAACCAAAGAAGTGAAATATTTGTATGATGAAACTTTAAGACACTGAAAAAAGAAAATGAAGATGATCAGAAAGATGGAAAGATCTCCCTTGCTCATGATAGGCAAAATTGATATTGCAAAATCTACAGATTTAATACAATCCCTATCAAAATTCTAACGCAGTCCTTCACAGAAATTGAAAAAAGATCTTAAATTTCATAGAAAAATACAAAAGAAAAAAATACAATCATGAACAACAAAAATCTGCTTAAAGTATCACCATCCCAGATTTCATGTCATATTACAGAGCTACAGTAATGAAAACACCATGATACTGGCATTAAAACAGACTCATTGGTCAATGGAGTAACTGAGGATGCATACATAAACCCATACAAGAAGACAATAGTACACACTGGAGAAAAGGCAGTTTCTTCTGTGAAAATGGTGCTAGTTGAACTGGATAGCTGCATGCAGAAGAATGAAACTCTACCCCCACCTCTCACCAGCACAAAAATTAACCCCAAGTGGATCAAGGACCTCAACAATAGACCTGAACCAGATATAGAAGAAAGTACGGAATATGGCTGAACCTACTGGCTTGAGGAAGGAGTTATGAACAGGAGAAAAGCACAGGCACAAAGAATAACAATTAATAGTTGGTATCTCATAAAACTAAATAGCTTATGTACAGCAAAGGATGCTATCACCCAAGTCAAGATGCAGCCTCCAGAAAGGGAGAAAATTCTTACTAATTTTACATCTGACATAGGGTTATTATAGAGAATGAACAAAGTATTCAGAAAATTAAATAAGAAAACCCCAATTAAAATTGGAGCATAGAACTAAATCGAGTTCTCAAAAGACAAAATACAAATGGCTGGGAAACAACTTAAAAAAAAAACTGTCAACATCTCTAACCATCAAAAAAATTCAAAATAAAACGTGTTGAAATTTCATCTCACCCAGTCAGAATGGCTAAGGTTAAAAATAAATAAATAAATAAACAAACAAACAAAAGACAACAAATGTGGGAGTGTACATTTAAAAAGAGCAACAATTATTCACTGCTGGTGGGAATAACCAGGTTTGAAATCAGTGTGAAGGTTTCTCAAAAACTAAAACTATCCAGCAATACCATTAGTGGGTGTGTACTCAAAGGACTCCATATCTTATTCCAGAGATACCGGCTTATCCATGTTCAATACTGCTTTATTCATAATAGCCAAGAAATTAAAAACAACCTAAACATCCATCAACTGATGAATGGATATTGAAAAGGTGGTATATTTACACAATGGAATATTATTTATTTATTGAGAAAAATGAAATTTTTAGGTAAATGTATTGCATTTACAAACACTCACAAAACCTGTACAAGTCTAAGCCAAACCAAAGCCCAGAACAGAGGGGGAAGGTGAGCACACAATCCAAGCCCAATCACGGAGCTATTGGCAATTGTTAGCTGCTAGGACAAAGGAAATAGAATTTTCTTGAAGTGTGTAACCCTTAGTAAGTCTGCTGTACTCCTGAAGAAGACCTATTGGTCTTAAAGAATTAAAAAGAAAGGATACAAAGTTGGGTGGGTAGGAAAAGGGAGTGGATCTAGGAAGACTTGAGAGTTGAATATGATCAAAACACACACTGTATAAAACTCTGAAAGAATTAATAAAAAAGGAAATAGCACCTTCCAACTTCATCATATTATGAGTCATATTCATAAACTGTGATACAGGTCTATCACTTATATTGAAGTTGGTGGTGATGAAGATGATGATAAGCTTATTATCATCAATGAGATAATAAGTATATGAGGCATATTTCATCTTCAATTCTGGGAGCGGTTCTTTCATGGGATAGTTAATGAGAAAGATACATGGGAAACTGTCCAATAACTGTTAGCTAATTTGTTGTTATTACTGTTATTAAACCAGTTTTTTAAGCACTTCATTTGGGGACTAGAGAGATGGCTCAGTGGGAAACAGCACATAATGGTATTTCAGAGGACCTGAATTCAATTTCCAACACCCACATTAGATAGCATGGGTACCTGCACACACATGCACATTCTCACAAGGAGACACACATGTGCACATACTTTAAAAAATAAAAATGAATCTTCTAAAAGCACAGTTTATTTTAAATCTAATATTAAATGTAAAAATACTCAGAAATTATATTTATTTAATATTTCATTAAATTTTAATGGACTAAATGTAACTATAAATTTAGATTTTTAATGTTATTTATTTATTTTCTCTAAATAATTGGAAGAAAGTGATAAAGATATAAATAAATATATGTCATAATCAAGAATCTCACTCTAAGTTAGTTTTCCTGAGAAAGCAACAACTTTTTTTTTAACCATATCATCAGAAGACATTTAAGATCATGGTGATACCTTTCAATTGCTGGGTTTGGGTATTTTAGACTTGGGCTCTTCCCTTCATCCCCTCACTGTTTCCAATGTACTGTATCACTGCCTACATCTCAGAAAGGCTGACAATCTGTCCCTTGCATCATAATTTTTTCGCACTGTCACATCTCCGCAGTCATGTCAATGAATTCTCTAATTTGCCTTTGTCTTCCTCATTCTCTCCAAATTCCTTCTATTCTTCATCAAACCCCCTTCCAATCACTTTAAGTATTTTTTTTCCTCCCACCTCTTCCTGATGCCCATCCTATGTCTTTCTGCTGTTTCATAACCATCAATCTTCTCCCTTCTTGGTCAGGAAGGAAAACATCTGTTCAATGTTCTTTCCTGGTCACTGTAATAAATCTTCCAAAGAAGAGCACTGTGTCTTTTCTTCCTCAGTCTCAGAACAATTTTTCTGTTCAGCTGAAACATGGATTCATGGCATCATGCCAGGGTTTTTTGTTCTTCTATACCATTGTTTAACTCTTAAAGACTTAGGCAGATACTATTTGTTAAAAGATACATGGTCAAAGTTTACACTGCTGTGGTTTGAATAAGGAAAGTTTTCCCATCACTCAAGTGTTTGAACACTTGGTCCTCAGTTGGTGGTGCTACTTTAAGATATTTACTAGATGGGGTATGTCACTGGGAGTGGGCTGTGTGCATTAATAGGTTGGTCCTAGCTTCCTGAGAGTGGATACAATGTGACTAGCCAGCTTCCTGCTCTTGCCACCATGTCTTTCCTGACTGGTGGCTCCTATCCCTCTAGAATTACAAGGAAAAGTAAATCCTTCTCTCCAAATCTGTTTTTATGGGAGTACTTTGCCACCAGTGCTAAAGAAACTAAGACACCTGGGTGACTTATGACTAGCTGAATATTTTCAGGTCTGCACTTTAAGGTGTGTTTAGCTGTAACTGATCAACAGTGACCTTCATGGGTTGAGGCATGACCTTTCTATACTCTCAGTGTCTGGATTTCTCTTCTTTTCTTTTTTCTTCTTCTTTTTTTTTTTTTTTTTGGTTTCTCGAGACAGGGTTTCTCTGTGTAGCTTTGCGCCTTTCCTGGAACTTGCTTTGGAGACAAGGCTGGCCTTGAACTCACAGAGATATGCCTGGCTCTGCCTCCCGAGTGCTAGGATTAAAGGCGTGCACCACCACCGCCCGGCCTGGATTTCTTAATAGAGGGAGTAAAGGGATGTAGGAAAGATTACGGCAGCCTAGATAAACTAACTGCATCAGATGAGAAAGCTCAACACAATGACTGAAAAACCAGTGCAGCAGCACTTTCATTGACAGCTTTTCAAAATGACAGTTACTCTGTCTGGATCTCAGCAATATAGAAAGCACTCGGTCACCCATTCTGTTCCTAATGGTTATGTGATGAAGGAATTTCTCTTTGGATTTTAATGACAGCCATCTGTCATGTTAGTTTCTAATATTACTCAATTCTCTTTTTCAGGATTCATGGGATGTTTGTATTATCTTTCGAGTAAAATGGAAGAGGTTGTACTGAGAACTTGATATGTAGGCCAGGTTGACCTCCAGCACTCAGAAATCCACCTGGCTCTGCTTCCTGAGTGCTGGAATTGAAAACATGCACCACCATTCCTGGCCTAATACCTTTTAAAAAGGAAATGCTTAAAATTAAAACACATTTCTTACATATATATCTATGTATGTAGTATATGTTTGTATATATTATCTTATGCAAATGATATTAGAGTTTCTTTAACTTCCTATAGTTAAATAAGAGGTAGAGATAAGTGATATTAACATTCTGTATTTTAGGATTTGTTTTGTTCCTTATTATTTTATCTTTGCTTTTGCTGATAACCAGTTTTAAAGAAGTATTTGTTTCAAATAGAATGTTCTAGTAAAAAAATAACAAGAATGTGGTTTCATTCCTTTATTCCTAATGTATTCCTAGTCACATCTAAATGTTTTCTATTTCTGTAAATAGTCTTTTGCATTCTCAGATTCCAAAATGCAGAAACTGAGACAGCCTCAGTGTCCACACATACTCTCTCTCCCTTTCTTTCTCTCCTCATTCCCCTCTGTCTTCATCTTTCTCTCCTGTTGGTGAAATAGTTCTCTTATTGGCAAGGGAAGCTATCACTTTGACTCGTAACAATAGCATATACTTTCCTTTGATAGGTACATGAATTCAGAGAAAGCATTGTTTTTTTTAAACAGTTACCCTTGGTGCCACTCTTCCTGCTAAAGGAAATCTTTTATTATTATTATTATGACGATACAAGTAGAACTAGAACATAGATTAAGGTTAGAAAGTGTTTGTTTGCTTTGTGTGGTATTAGGGGTTCACTCTGGCTTTGTGTACACTAGGCAAGCACTTTTCCAGAACTACACCACTCTCTCTCCCTGTGAGTTCTTGATTGTGAATTTTGATGACTGAATTGATTCTGCTTTGACTCTAGAGGATTCTACCCAGCACATATTAAGTGGATCTTATAGTTTACCTAATAAATTAATCATTTAATCTCTTATAGTGGTTTTCACTGAAATAATTATGATTTGAGGGAGCTATGACAGCAATGCTTTAACCATCTCGTCTGTCCTAATTGTGAGATAGAGCTACATGTAAGAAAAATTAAAATAAAAGAGCTGATGACATTTCTGCGCCTAAAAACCAGCCATGTAAAAGCTCAGCTAACAACTTTCTCTAAATAGAGGTAGATATAGCTGCCTAAGTTATTCCAACAAGGTATCTAGGTAATTGCCAAGCAATGGTAGGACAGGAAATAACTTTTAAAACTGGAGCTAAAGAGACCAGATACTCCAGCATAAAGAAGAAAACTATCAAAAGCAGTGGTTAAATAAAGAAAAATATAGGAACGTATATTGTATACAACCAACTTGGAATAGAAAGACTTCTTATTTGACCATCAATTATAAAATGTCCTTGAATGGCTCTTTTCATGAAACTCCATGTCACAGTCAACTCTTGTTTGAAATAACTATTGGTGGAAAGGGCAATCAAAGTAAGAAAAAGCTAACCACAGAGGCTCTTCCATGGGGTTTTACACCCAAAGCTGCAACTCAAAGCAGAGGGCCTAGGTTAAAAGAATTCAGATCCATCAAAAACATCCTGGAAGGGACTACAGTCCTAAAAGATACTGCTAATTGCTGACTGTAAAGCCCACTGGCACTGAGAATTTTATAGTGTGATCATACTGTGAATAATAATCCTGGTCCAAGAAAGACAAATTAAAAGATACAGGGTTGATGAAAGAAAGGAGTAGAATGATGCTGAATGCTATGGAGAAAAGCATCATAAAGGGCACGGATTCTGCCACCACAGTGAACAAAGATAAGATTATTAAGTTTCAATTTAACTACATTTGCAAAGGAGCCTAAGAGTAGAAAACACAGTCCATTATCCCTCTCTTCTCTGGTGAGCTGTAAACCAAACTCCCCCAGGCAGCATCAACACATGAACCACAGATGGTCAAGTAAACTTGGATGCCGAATTTAGGTGCATTAAAAATAGCTATTGGGGGGAAATAGTGAGAAGAGATTAGAAAATGAAAGCCTGTCTATTCCAACGTCTAGCTAAAGACATGGAAGGGGCATATGCATGAATTGCCTAAGAGTCTCAATATATGCACTGTAAACACCCATTACAGGAATGTTGCCACACTGAATTGTGTCAGTATAATTCTCTGTCACCACGCTTGGCATGGGTGGAACTATATTGTATCTCATCTTCCTTCAAACAATGCAGATTCATGTTTGAATAATAAAACTTGCCTAGCTTTGGGAATTTTTTCACGTACAGAGCATAAATAAACATCAGTTTTGTTGGAATTATATTAATGAAACTGCAGATACCAGCTTCGTGACATGTGTAAACCACGAGGGAAGCCTTCCATTTTGATAGGGTTTAATATACATCCTTTATTATTTTTTTAATTTAATCTAATTCTAAAGGTTTCCTAAGATACACCCTTAGTCCTTGCTCCTTGGCAAAATAATGTGGGGGGGGGGTGGAATTAAGCATCCTGCCACCAGAGACTTGGGTACCTTCAGAGGAAATCCTCTTTCAAAACTCATGGCCTAGTGCACAAAATGAGTGCTCAGAAGGGAAATATTTATGGGCTTTCTCCTAACTTCTGACCCTTGAAATTAAAAGCACTTTCTCCACCTCTTTTCTTCCAGTTAACCCATAGGAAAAATGTCTCTCTTTATAGCAGGGAGAAAATTTTATGTGCCCAAAGATACAGCTATATAGATGAGTGATCCAATTCAGCACTTCCTCCCAAAAGCTGGCCTCCCACTAGTGAGATAAAAGCACAGAGTACCATGAAACAGGGATCCTAAACTGTGCCTGGCCCATTCTCCTCTACAGGTGAAGAGGAAACCCCTACCAACTGGGCACCAAAACATCCATTTATACACACTCCTCCAGGTTGGTAGTCAATCTGAGGATAAGCCTGCTCAGGAGCCACACCCCTTACAAAGCCATTTCAGGAGCACCATCAATCAGATTTCCTGAATTGTCTGCCAAAACAGCTTCAAAGAAGGTACTATCTGGAGAAAAGGAGTCTCTAGCTTCCACCTCTTAGCACAGAGGCAAGTAGAGCCAAGCAAGTCTACCGTAACCAATCTCACTGAAAATAAAAACAATAATTACATACTACTTCATGTGTATAATGTATGCATAAGATTATAACACATTGCTATGAATACCATTTCATTCTGAAAAATAAGAGATAGCACAGCGGAAAGAAGAGTATTTCAAAAGAAACAACTATAATTTATTTTAGAATTTTGTTATTTTGGAGGACAGTATTTTCTACAAGGGAACGTTCACATTATCAAGCAAAAATTAAAAATGAGGTCACATGCACAAAGACAAACAATCATATGTATTTCACAAAAGACATTTTCTATTTTTATTTCTTCTTGTTAGCATATTAAATATGGAAAATTTAAGGCTAAACTATTTCCCCTGGTAATTTATTTCCAGAAAGCTAATGCTTTCTAAATATCACCATTTCAGGCTTTCATTAAGAATTATTGGGAGATTGTTTCTTAATAAGGAAACGCAAATATTAAAAGTGAAGGGAGTGTTAATTACTTGAAAATGTGAAAGCATTTGCAGCATTTAAGACCCACGAAGGAGCCTTGAATCCCTAAGGTTATTTCATGGCTACACTTAATCTTTCATCCTCTATGCTCCATGGCCTTACATTGGACATGACACATGCATAGAGCAGGTTTTTTTATTCTTCTTCTTCCTACTTTACATATTTCACTGCAGTGTGAGCCATATGTTCCCCTACAAAGAGTGGCATGAAAGGCTATTTGCAAGAGAGGGAACCTCTTGTTTCAGATTTTAGCAACATACAAAGTCCTCTTCATTAAAAACACATTATTGTTTTGCTTCAAGGCATTTACCTTATGTTCCCAGTAATACTCTGACAGTTTAGAGATTAAAAACATCTGGAATGCAGGCATTAAGATTTTAGGGATCATGAGTCTGGCACTAAAAATATCAACCATTATGGAATACTCAAAATAATGGTCCTTTTGGTGAGACAGGGTTCAGGTGATGCATAAATTAATATATAATCATGTAATTATTGAACACCTCTCATGACTGGACATGAGGATACACAAGTTAAAACTCTGTCTGCAGATATCACCTACTTATAAAACAGGCAGCCTCTAGCATGTTGTTGTGTTCCATATTGATTTTAAAACTATATTTCAGTTGTTCAGTTTGACACAATGTTATCAACTTCCTTTTAATATCAGGAAGTAATAAAGAAAAATGCTCTCCGAGTTAATATATGACTTTTGCCATTTCTAGATTCTAGGCAGAATATAAACACATAATGATGATTTTAAGACAAGTCTATGGGCTGAGGAGATAGATAGGACAAAGGGCAAAAGCAGTAGAGTGCCCAGGATCCTCTAACCCAAGTAGTGAGAAGCAGAGACAAGCAGATCCTGGGAGCCTACTAGCAAGCCAGGCAAGACAAAAAGGCAAAGTTCTGGGTCAGCAGCAGGTCCTGTCTCAAGGGAATAAGGAAGGCACCAGGCATTCTCCTCTGGCCTTGACCTGTGCGTGCATTAGCAGACTCACATGTATATGTTACACACACACACACACACACACACACACACACACACACACACACACACTTACTTACAGAAGTATTTACAAAATATTTCATCCTCTTCTTCCCACAATAAAACACAATTCAACTACAAGTGAGGGCCAGACCTGGCAACTTCTTCTGGCACACAGATTGTATGGTCCTATCCCGCATCCTCTTCTTTTCTCCCACTATCTCATGTACTAGCTTTCCACAGCCTGAGGATTGGACAGACTCTGAAAAGCCTCAGACACTGAAGAATACATCACTCACAGTGGCCAAATGAATGACTCAGAGGTGCATGTGATCAGTAGCCAAATGAGTGAGTCTAGAAGCCAGTATCTCTCAGTCAGGCCTTGATATGGCTTCAGCTCTAGAGACATCTTGACAACAGCCTCATGGCAAAGACTCACCTACTCCTATATGTGTAATTGAGAGGCCTGTAAGACAGAATGTATTGTTTAAATCTGCTGGTGTTGGGTCAGGTTCCTTTCCAGCAGTAAGTAGCTACTAGAACATCGGATAGACTCTGCTAGGAAGGAAAAGGTCAGACTCTTATTCCTTAAACCCAAGAATAAGATTTTCAGTTCTATGATATTGGAAAAGATGACACAGCATCTGTAAGCATCATTTTGTCATCTATGTAAAAACACTGTTAAAAATATGTTCATGATCTTCTACCTCTACAGAGACAAAAGAAACAAAATAGTCCAACAACAGGGCTACCTCCAAAAGCTGTCTTGGTAGAATATTGCACTGAGTATTCTTGCTCTGGAAGGGAAAAGAAATTATTGTGTTTCATTATAGCATGATCTAACAGCTACCTTTCCATTCTATATTTAAAATGAAAGGTAGAGACAATGTCATTAAGTTAAACTAAACTCAAATAATTGTCTATGTAAGAGATTTAGGTAAACTATTTTCTCACACTGCTTGAAACAACACTCCCATCTTATAGAACACTGCCTACAAAAAATTTCCATAAAAACTCAAAAACACTTTTATTAGAACTTTGTTTTATTTTGTAATAGCAAAAAGTAAAAGGAGACAGTTGGGTTTGGGTGCTAGTTCCTCAGTTCAGCTGTTGAAGCTATGCTGCAGACTTCTCCAGCTAAAATATGTGAAGGCAAGTCCCAGTTCTCTGCTGTTTGTAAAATTTACTCAATGATGTGATGTGCATCCCAGCTGAAAGCCATTAAGAGCATTGAGTATTCTTGAATTACTAAAAAGGGGGAAAAGGCCCCATTTTGTGTGTATCTTCTCCATCCCAAAGGAAACACATTAACTAAGTAGAAAGGAAATTTTACCCTTAACATTTTTTTAACAAGGAATATGAATTGCTGCAACTCAAAAGGTCAAGAAGATCATATTTCAGAAATTCCTCAAATACCTATGTTATATGGAACAAAACAAAGCTTTATTACTTTTTTATCTCAATTTTTAAAAACAACTAAAATGTCCAGTAGACTGTGAGCTGATTTTATATAGATGGGAGAGTTTGAACAGAGGTACTCTTCATGGGTGGACAACGCTGTTTCCAGGATAACTTGGGATATTAAATGAAAATCTCAGTGCTGGGCATAGGATAACTTCCTATGAGTTACTGGGTAGGAAAACCCCAAAGGCACTCAAAAAAGAACAGGATATTGTCATTGCTTTTGATTGCCCACGATAAATAAATGGCAAAGACACTGTTGCTGAAGACACCACATATTTTGGTTACAGTGCATCAAGAAATCCTAGGAAACTCTCTCCCTGTTGGCTAACTTTACTGTGCTAGAAGGCACTATGTAGGCTGCCGGAGGAGAAAAGCCCCCAATGGGCTAACGCAACACTTGACTCTGAATGGTAAAATACTGACCCACCAGGCAAGAGGTGCCCACTTGGTACAACAGGGAAATGAAAGCTATATGGGTAACCAATGGCTTTCTCATTGGATCTGAGGCCTTCTCCACCTGAGGCATTTCTTGTGAAGTACTGTAAACCTTTTCAAAAATATGACTGGGGAAACTGAAAGCCTTAGGAGGGGATACACCGGGATTATTTCACAAATGTCAAATGCCCTTCTAACATTTTGTTTATACCATGGATTTGTCCTGCTCTTGAGGTTGATCAAGAAGATTCTTTCTTGCAGGGGTTATTTAAAGTGTTAAAAATTAGTAATTGTGAGTGCTCACGCATAGATAGGCCATCTATATCAATATCCTCCAACCTAGGGCTCAGGAAACACTGAAGCAAAGAGGCTGAAAGAGTGTTAAGAGCTGGGGCAGGGAGGAAAGCTAGGCAATACTGTCTTCATGGCATGACTTAGCTGTTACACGCATCAACACTCAGAAGCTGTGATTACTTGCACAGTATCACACCAGCCAAAATTCCAGCATGGATAAGGAGGGGACTCCCAAGGCCCCTTCCTGACCTGAGACTAGGCCCATCCCTGCCTGAGAAGCTATTGACAGTTAACGGCTCTGAGGGAAGGAAAGCCACTTTTCTTTGGGAATGTGGTTAAAGTAAGATTGTCTATGCCCCAGAGTAGGCCCTCATCCCAGTCACATACAGGTAGCACTAAGGTGATTCAGGGGTTTCCATAATAATATTAATTTTAAAGCAGGGAGGGGAGTTGGGGGAGTTAGGAGAGTTACATGGGAGTAGTGCCAGGTAGATATAAACAAAATACATTGTAGACCACATCTAACCTCTCCACCCAGCAAGATCCTGCACATCTGTCTACAATGTCTAGCCCAATTAGTCTGCCTGGCCCTCCCTTCCATACACCCTGCACTACCCTACAGATTTGACCCCTGACCCATATCCATGGCCTGGGTCTAGTCTGTTCACACTGCCTGCTCAGCAAGTGACCTCTATACTTTCTCCAAGACCCTCTTTGACCAAAGCCAACAGACCACTTCGACACCGTATCCAAACTCTTTAAACCCCTCCTATGAAGCCAGTATCACCCTAACACCAAAACCAGGTTAAGGCACAATTAAAAATGAAAACTACAGGCCTATATTGCTGGTGAACATAGACTATAAAATGCTCTAAAATACTTGCAAACAGAACAGACACATATATCAAAAAGATTATCCACCATGACCAAGTTGGCTTTATCTCTGATGTGTGGGAATGGTTGAACATATGCAAGTCAATAAATGTACTAAACCATAAAAATGGATTTTAAGACAAAAAACACCTCAATAGATGCAAAAAAAGACTTTGACAAAAATCCAACATGATTTCAAAATAAAAGTCCTAGAAAACGTAGAACTAGACAGAACCTACCTCAACAAAATATAAGCATAATCCCTAAATATTTGTCTTTATAATCATAGATAAGCATAGTCCTCACATTGCATCAACGAAGCTTCTCTTTGTAACAGACAGAGACCATTATAGAAAACCAAAACCAAACAAAAAGCAGTGTTGTAGAGCCCAGTCCCAGTGGATACATCTACAATACAGTTCCTGCTTCTAAGGCTCCGAGGTCATTTTAGAAGGGAAAGAAAGCCAGAGGGTCAGGGAGCTTGCTATGAGATCCTATCTCTTAAGAATATCAGAAGCTATATCCATAATGCCTCACCTACATGACTACATCAACATGAGCTGAACAAAGACAACAACAATAAACCAACTAATGTACACAGAGGGAAGCCCAGAAGGCCTCAAACCCTCCACAAAGAACTAAAGGCAAGTAAGGAAGGCTGAAACCTAGAAAAACAATCTTCCCCAGGGGAAAGCACATCAACTGGTTATCTAATACCAACTGGTCAGCCCTGAAAGCACACATGCAAGTAACATTACACAAACTGAGCAGGTTACATTAAAAATATATACATATATACATATTATCTTAATTTATGTTACTACTGCTGTGATGAAACACCATAACCAAAAGTAAGTTGGGGAAGGAAGGGATTATTTGGCTTACACATACATAGCACTGTTCATCTTAGAAGGAAGCCAGGACAGGAACTCAAACTGGGCAGGAACATGGAGGCAGGAGCTGATGCAGAGGCCACGGAAGGATGCTACTCACAGGCTTGCTCCCCATGGCTTATTCAGCCTGCTTTCTTATAGAACCCAGGACCACCAGCCCAGGGATAGCACCACCCACAATCACTCCCCCATCAATCACTATTTAAGAAAATGTCCTACAGGCTTGCGTACAGCCCAGTTTTATGGAAGCATTTTTTAGTTGAGGTTCCCTCCTATACAATGACTATAACTATGACAAGTTGAGATAAAATTATCCAACACGCGCGTGCGCGCGCGCGCGCGCACACACACACACAGAGAGAGAGAGAGAGAGAGAGAGAGAGAGAGAGAGAGAGAGAGAGAGAGAGAGAGAGACCTTTGAAAGAGATTGAGGAGAGGAAAATTGTAGGTATTGGAGGGAGGAAAGGGAGGGAAATAATGTAACTGTATTATAATCTCAAAAAAATGAATTTGCAATGTAAAAAGTACATTAGCTGTAAACTGACAGGTGTCCAGTTAAAAAAAGGAAAAAAAATGATAGAACTACCTAATCTATACACATAACACTGCTGCGTACAATAATTTATTGATTTCTCTCACATTAATAATAATATAAAGATAAAATATAAGACCTTTTATTAAAAGAAAAAATATTAAAATCTGCATGCAATTTACAGTTTGTTATAATAACAGAAACAAAAGAATCTAGCTTTCCTTTTAAGGCATAAGGAAAGTGACATTCAAGGAATCAAACAGTTGTTAAATAGTATGTAAGGGACTACTACTTCGACTCACAACTAAGTCTAATACCACTCCTCTTCTGTAATACTGCAACATAATGATGATGTGTAACCATGCCTCAGAGGTGTTTGTGCAAACATTAGGCACGGAAAATGTTGCTTCAAAAGAAATCACTTAATTTTTGTGTTAACATACTTCCAACTGTTTTCAATGATTTATGAATCGCCCAAGAATATATTATGTAATCACTGAAATATTTAACATATTTAAACATGTAATATCAATGGGAAATTGCTAAAGGTACCAAGTCATTTATGTTATAATGTCTAAGTATTTGACATATTTCCACATCTATTATTTGTTTGAATTCACTCAGAACTTCTTCCCTTACTCATTCACTATTTATTTGTGTCTGTTCAGCTTCCTCACGGTGTTTCTGTTTTGTAAATATTATTAGTACTGGGAACTACATGGGAATTCCAAAATCGCTATCAGAGCTAGGTGGAAAGTTAAGAGCTCACTGGAGCTCCAATCCGAGTTTTGGAATGCACAATGCTGTCAATCAAGATTTATTGAATATCCACAGGTTATGATGTGATTTGGCTTGGATGGTAGACAATAATGGAATTTGTAGATCCAAGATGGATTTCTTACCTTCCCAAGTGGTGGAAAACTGCCAAAATGCTAATGTGATGGGTAAATGCTGTGTCCCCACTACTCATCTGAATTGACAATAGAAACAGGTTTCCTTCTGAAACTATCCCTTAGTATATAATGTAGTAGGTCTACTCTGTGAATACTTAGAGTGGAAGAAATAGTTCCTTTAATGGTTTCTTTTACCTCTTAGAGAAGTTTCTTGGTTTGTCTTAAATTTTAGAGGTAGAGATTTGCTGTTGTTCTTCTTCTTTTCCCTTGTACCTCCCTCCCTTTCTACGGAAAAAAAATAAGATACAAGAACAAGTCTATAAATTGTGAATATGTTACAATATTGTTCTAATTTGCTTTCTATTTCTGTGATAAAGAAAATGACCAAATGTGACTTGGAGAAGAAAGGTTTCATTTCAGCTAACCACTCTAGGGTCACAGTCCTTCACTGAGGGAAGTCAGGGCAGAAATTCAAGGAGGGACCTACAGGTAGGAACTAAAGCAGAGGCCATGGAGCATTGCTTTCTGGCTTGCTCTTCATGGCTTGCTCAGCCTGCTTCCCCTCGGCCATCTGTGCAGGGATTGCATGTTCCATAGTAGTCGGGGCCTTCCCACATCAATACTAATCAAGAAAATGCCCCACGGATTTGCGTACAGGCCACTCTGATGGAGACAATTCCTCAACTGACATTCCCTCTTACTAGATGATGCTAGCTGGAATCAAGTTGACAAAACAACTAACTAGTAGCTATGATTAAAACTAGTTTACTTCAAAGTACTTTCTCAATTTGCTATGATAACGTAAAAAATGGAAATAAGACCAATCGTCTATTCTAACCCAACAAAATAATTATTCAATGAGGAAAATTTTCAAAGTATGGTAACATATGTTATTGGAGTTTTGTCTATTTTCTATTCAAATGCAATTTATTTTTTATCATAAAATGTAATCTCCACAAACTGTATAAGACAGAGACAGAACAATCCGGAGACATGAAGAATTGGTGCACTAGATCGCCCAGTCTTGGAAACCAATTAAAACAAAGTGTCCTCAAATACACAATCTTACACATTAGAGTCGACCAAACTCAGGGAAAATTAGAAAAAAAAATCTATCTGACATTTAATTTACTTTTATAATTTATAATTTTATAATTGTTATGAAAATAAACACTACGCTTTAAACAACCTGTGTTCCTCTCG
The DNA here is from genome assembly GCF_049852395.1 of Peromyscus maniculatus bairdii. Classification (NCBI taxonomy): domain Eukaryota; kingdom Metazoa; phylum Chordata; class Mammalia; order Rodentia; family Cricetidae; genus Peromyscus; species Peromyscus maniculatus. The sequence goes on from NC_134853.1 coordinate 97,651,845, forward strand.
CTGTTTTGACGCCTTCTTTTCCATTAAAATGTTCACCCATTAATGGGCAAAATGAACACAAACTCAACTGACAGGCAAAAAAAAAAAAAAAGAATAGAAACCACTTGAAGTTGAAGAATGAATCACCTTCTCATTACACATCTCTAGTGAGAACAGTCTTTATTCTGTTTAAAACTCCTGGCCAGTCCTGGTGATCCAAGTCTGTAAATAAGTGCTGAGGCAGTTCAAAGTCGGCCTTGGCAAAATAGTGAGTCAAAGCCAGCTAGAGCAACTTAGTGGGACTGTGTCTCAAAATAAAAACTAAGAGTCTTGGGCTGAGGTTGGAAGTGTGGCTTAGTGATATACTATTAGTATATCATGTAAAAAACCTGAGGTTCAACACCTAGTATCACATTTAAATAAATACCTAAATAAATAAGCCTCATTCTATTTTAATGAATATGTTCCACAACCTTTTATTAGTTGTTTTACAGTACTTTTACCATCATAGGAAACATTTAAGGGATATATAAATATGTGTACATAATATTAAATGCCATCTTTAGAGCTGGTGAAATGGTTCAGCATATATAGGCACTTGCTACAAAATCTGATGGCCTAAGTTCAATCCCCAAGACCCGCATTGCAAAAGAAGAGAAAGAACTAACCATCACAACTTGTCCTCTGGTCTCCCTCCACAAGCACACCATGGCACATACATACTCAAACACAAACACAAACACACACACACACACACACACATCATAAAAATTCAAAAATTTTAAATATACCTTCTCCCATTTCAATTTAATGCATCCAATAATATATTTTCTTATGTTTTTGACAGTATTTTTCCCTACGGCAGAGAATACTTTGGGGGATACGTTTATGTATATATAATACTCAGTACCATCTTTATACCTTTTGAATTTATTCTTTAGTACATGAGCAGCGGCAATTAAATTATCATGATGAAACCAAAGTCATGTAGCTTTGCCCCAAGAGTGACAGGTGATATATGTAAGTAAATCAGAGTGGTAAAGTACAACATAGGCTATGGCGAGTGTCCAGTACCACAAGCACTGTTGAAGCATACTCTCTTCCTGATTTACCACCTCAAAAAGTTGGGAAAAGGGATTTGGGGGTTGTTGTTTTGTTTTTTGTTGTTTGTTTGTTTTTGATTTTGCTTTTCTGGGCTATGGATGTAACTTAGGGCCTGGGCACATGCTGTGTAACAACATGCTACTAATGAGCCCATGTGTATTTTTTTTACACATAAAAGAACCTTACTCAAAAATCCCAAACTTCAAAAGGATAAAAGTAATAGTTAAAAGATGATTATAAGAAAGTATTACCTTCAAACTGCAAACACACGAAGAATGTATCTCAACGAGATGCTTCAACCTTCGTTACAGATGGTAAAACTAGTACCACCACTGGGAGCTGCCACCATTTCCAGCTACGGCTGAAAACTGCCCATTCAGACATCTCCTAGATCCTGATACCAGCCTCAGCCAGAGCCCTTTATTCAGAACTCAGCATCTCAGTTTCCCAGTCTCTAAGCAAAGTTGGATCATAAACCAAATAAATGGGCCATTCTACAAAATGGTATATGAGCTATTAAATATTAGGAAACATCAGACTACAAGAATTGCCACTGGAAAAAAAATTTGTTTTCCATGGGTTAAAAGTAAAAACAATTTCATGCCACAATTTTCTTATCACTTGTTTATGAGGTATTAGACATTATTTATTACATTTATGGCTTCTGGATATTTTCATGTTACTATAAATATTCTTGATTTTTGTCCTTTGAAAGCAACTGAAATTCTTGAAAAAAAAATTGACATCATCAGATCTTGTTTTTAATAACAGTGACAGCAGTTCAGGAGTTAATCTCAAGTCATTTTTTTTTTCTGTAATAGACAGCTTTTTTGAATACTATCAGATGCCCCAAGAATTTTGGATCTTGCTTCTTTGATGGGAAGGACCAGACCCCATTCCAAGCACTATTTAAAGAAAGGGATCATTCCCATAGTCCTTTGAACCACTCCATGGGAGCTCTGCAGACTTCCAGAATACTTTTAGCCATCTCATCTCTAACACTGTGTCCTGCAGAATGAAACTGTCATGCTCCCCTAGGATCTCAGCTTATCTCTCTGTGACCCACTGGTTGGTTCTGCCCCAATATTACCAGTCTTGGTAACTTAATATGAGATGTATAAAGGACCACTGGCTTGTATATTTTTTTATCTGCTTTATGTCCTGCTTCAGGCTGTAGAATAGACTGGCCAGTAGGTCCATTATTTGTACATCCAAAGCCAAAGCCTAAATTACCTTTGGACAACCCAGTTTTGATCACAGCTCTCCTGTTTAAAATGCACCATTGAACTTTTATTGTTAAAATATACTCCAAGGTTTTTATTGATTTAGAAATTGATTTTCTAAAGCATGCCAGTTTTCCTAATCTTTTCTCACAATCCTTCAGAATAAAATAATTGCAATTTCAGATACACAAAGTAGTTTTCATTCCATGTATAGACGTTCTTTCTATTTGGAAAGCTCATTCCTTCCTTAGCTGCTGTAAATGTCTTCTTCATCCAAGGATTAGCAACACAAAAGCAATATCAATGAGGCTCCTTCCTTCCAACTGCCACCCTCCTCCCTCACTCCTACCCAGAAGTCTTTGGGGACAATGCTCTCTCTACTTCTACCAGAGTGTCACAGCTATTTATTTCAACTTCTATTTCCCCACCTTGGATAAGTTTCTGAGGCTCAATTTTCTCATGTGAAATGGAGAAAATAAAGGGTACCAAAATTTGGAGCACATACTTAAAACCTATCTTAACAAGTAAATTAGCTTTATTATCCATTAACACAGTCCATTTTTTTCTCTTCTGTTTCAGAATATCTTTTTAAGATCATATACCTTTAAAGCATTTGGATCCACTCACTAATCTAAAAGCCATATATAATATAAATACTACATGGATAATCTTAAAACAGGAATGACCTCAGAGGCTCCAGAATGAGAGATAACAGAGAATCAGAGCAGGAAGATAAGTAGATGAGCCTGAAGAAGTATTCAAGAGCCGCAGGGCCTATGTAACGGACTTTATAACCTAACATAAATGCAGTAAGATAACATAAATATAATCAAATGCACAGGAAAAAATAGAGAAGCTGCATTAGAGGCGAATAATAAGTCAGTTGTTGATTACAGAGATATTTCATTGTTCAATTGGCAATAAAGTGGAGCTAAAGGCAAAATTAAAGGGCCCTACTCACCTGCAGCAGAAATGGGGAAAGTGGGGAGCAATATTTCAAAATGACTCACAGTGAAACAAATGGACAGTTCTTTAATAGTGGCTATGTCCATGAATGCTTGAAATGAAGTACTGTAAAATCCTTTGGAAGGAATTTCTAATCAGTTTTGTGTATATGTATTTAAAATACATAGTCTGTAATATTGCACAGCAAACAGCAGGAAGTAAGACATAATTTTTAAGGCAACATTTGAGGAGAGAGCCTGTTTTGGTTTTTTGTTTTTTTGCTAACTGGAGGCTCTTTAAACTTTGTTTACTTTCTCAGTAAGAATAAAGGCCTTGGGCAACATTTAATTAAGATGCTCCAGGAGCTTTCCTGCTTCCTGAGGCAAGACTGGGGATGCTGAGATAGTCTTCTCCTTGGAGAAAGGGGATGGATAACTTTGAACTATCAAAACAGTGTCTAGGGCAAAGCCATGTCCCTGCAAAGGCCAATTAGGTAAGACACCACAGTGAACCGGTACGGAATATTTGAGTGCTTAGATTTAGAGGAGAAACTGGAAATCCTCTACCACATGTTGTTTCTATTACCTCAATTATATACCATGAATTTCTATGATCAAATAATCTGTAACAATGAATGATTATTTTAGCAATATAAACTCCTATTTTCACAAGCACCATGGTGTTTACTTTACAATGGGTAATTCTGAAGCCTTGGCAACAAGGCAAGTTCATGGAATCTGAATTGGGAAACACTCAGTGGATTAAAACTAAGTAAAGGAGAAATGAAGATTTGTTTTTGTGATACTTTTGTTTTCTGTTGTGTGAGTTTTAAGAATAGAGAAGAATGCATATTTACAGAAACCATTACAGAATTTCTATGACCCCTCAAAGAAAGGATTGACTTGAGGTCAGCTAAATGGTGAGCCCGGACTTTGGAAAAGCAACAAAACTGAACTGAGGTTCATTCTGCTAAGGAGAAAATGGGATGTGGCCTATGTGAAGGACACAATGCAGAGAATCAGCATTTAATGATGTAGACATTGTGATGGCAATAAGCCAAGATGCTGCAAGGTTATGCAGCTGCATGAAAACCACAAAACTGAGAGTAAAAGCCCATAGAAAGAAACATGGCCGAGTGGTTAGCCCAGACTTTCATTCATCAGAAATAACTCCTACTTAAAGTTATCACTTAAAGCTTTCCTATTAAATGAGCATGTCTAAAGTAAAATTTAAACAGGGCATTGTGCAATTGGGTAATAACACATTCACCCTCTGCTATATTTCCTCTGGGAATAGGCATGCATTACTGGGGAAATGACTTTGGGGCAGACTGGTAGTAATTAACAGCAGGATATTTTTATATAACCTTACAAATAATTGATACACTTCCTTTCCCAGATGTGCAAAGAAAAATAATTTTGCTTCCTATCAAAGTAAATTTTATAATTTGGGAAAGATTTGAAAGTTAGTGCTTTTGCTAACAGTCCTAAAACTATCCTGAGAATATTGTCCATTTTGAGCAAGAAATACCTTACTTTTGAATTCTAAAACTTTGCCAGCTTAAGTGTCGTTTGTAAACATCAGTTGCATGAAGGTCAATGATTATAAAGGTGATGATGGTATACTATATCTGAATTTCTTACATTTACTTACTGTGTGTGTGTGTGTGTGTGTGTGTGTGTGTGTGTGTGTGTTCACATGGATCAGAAGAACTTGAGGGAGTTGGTTTTCTCCTTATACTATGTGGACTGAACTCAGGTTGTCAGGCTTGGTGGTAGGGGTCTTTACCCACTGAGCCATCCCCCCCAGCCCAAATGTTAAATTTTATTGAAATCCTGATTCACTTCACTTCCTGATCTCTATAGTCTTATATCACTTTTGCCACAGATATGGTCCTACGAATCTAGTTTAATTGGAAGAATTCAAGCAGCGTGTACAATGTTTATACTTTTAATCCAACCCAACAGGGTCAGTCACTGAGGAGCCTAAATCACCATCATGAGGGCTGAGTTCTGGACTGAGTGAAGATAAAAGAAAAAGAAAGAAAGTAAAAGAAACAAACATGCAGGAAAACAGGAGAAAGAAGGCCGAGCATCAGCATTCATCTCTCTACTGCCTGACTAAACAAGGCAATGTGACTACTGCCTCATGCTCCTGCCACCATGCCCTTCTGCCCACAGTCTGTGAGAGTCAGTAAATCTATGGAGCCAATGCAATAAGAAAATAAGCAAATATACATCCCATAACCTACCACAAAGAATAGCTTCTATACAACAAAAGGAACCTTTGAGCCCTTCTGAAAGTACTGCTCAGTCCACACAGCCTGGGTGTTTCCCATCTACCTATGGTGATAATTTTATTGCAATATTTCTCTTCTCTGAGCCTATTGCTTATCACACAAAAGTGAAGACAAAATATGAAATTGCTCAGTACACTGAATGATACCACAGGCATCACAGACTAGGTAAGAGAACCCACTCCTTTACCCTTACATGGAGAGGCAACACAGCTACATACAACAACATATTGAGACATGGCATAATAAATATTGATACCTAGGTATGATGTGAGACAAAGTTAGGAATTACAAAGAACATGGAGCTGTTAACAGTGCAAAGTGAAGCAACTCCATTCCATTCTCCTTTCTGTATATACATCTAGTTCTCTTATTTTGGAATTTCTGACATTAACCACACACATGGACCTCCTTCCACACTTCACATACCCTCTCAATTATCCCTCAGCCCTACCAACCTCACAAACTTTCAGGACAGATTGGCATTATCACAAAAGGTTGGAGAGAAGAGGTACAAAGGAGCCCAAAAGCAATATGTGTTCCTACAAGGAATTTCCTTCTGGATCATCTGGGAGATTTAAAGCTAGTATTCACTTCCAATGAGTGCAAAATGTTTTATTACATACCAAGGACCACCTTCTATACATCTACACACACACACACACACACACACACACACACACACACACACACACACACACCAGGTACAGGAGAGAGAGAGAGAGAGAGAGAGAGAGAGAGAGAGAGAGAGAGAGAGAGAGAGAGAGAGAGAGAGAGAGAACCACATCACCAAGGGTCATCTCCTCACACACACAGAGCTAGAAATACCACTATCTCCTCAGTCATTTCAAGCTTGCCTTTTAATCAGCACAGTAAACAAGCTCCTGTGCCTCAGGCTGGCGATCCACAAACTCAGCCAAATCCTGGGGTTTTGTGAATGCTGCAGTCAGCAGGCCAAGGAGACATATTTGCTCACACATTGTGTTCCCGGGCACAATAGAAAGACTCGCAAAAATTTCAAACACTGTTGTTATACAGCAGTTCATAATCTGGTCAGAATCTCCTGAAGGGGTTTAGACTGCATAATGTCCTACTCAGACAGCCAAAGGATTAACGTTTTCATTTGAACATATCTGGAAAAATCCAAAGAAAATGTCCAGAGCAGTCTCTGCCAAGCCAAAGTACTTTAATTTTCTATCTGAGATACTTAACATTATTTCTGAGTCACACAGGTGCCACAGGTTCTCAGTTGGGAAGACTCCTAGAATGTTGAAAAGGCCTGAATGATACCTCTTAAATGAACATTTATTATCACGTGTGATCTATAAGGTTCAGTATACGGTGTTCCCAAAAAAAACTGAGATCAGAAAGAGAAACAAGAATCCTTATACCTCACTTTATACATGCCCAACTAAGGAAGATCACATCAAGATAAGCTTGGCAATAGTTACCTCATGGCGATTACTGAGATAAATTTCATCAGAGTCTCTCTAGTGCTTGGCTATGCACATCTCAGACTTGTTATTGATCAGCTTGGGCAGATATTGTAAGTATAAATTAACATGCTCCACTGAAAAATGCCCACGGGAGCCATTACTCTGGGAAGAAATCCTCTCCTATGCTTAGCTGTAATTACAGCAGAATTCCACTGGACAATGCCAGGGAGAGGTTAGCTTAGCCGATTTCTTCCCAGTCATTCTTGGACGTCCCTGAGAATGAGACTCTACAATTTATGACTCAAAATATGTTTTGCCTTGGTACACCTTCAGACTGAAGGACTGGCACAAGAAATACAATTTATTGTCAGCATCTGGCAATCAGCTGTCAAGAGGTGCATTGTTTATCTGAAGAATCTTCGGAGTCCAGAGGCTGCTCCTTAATTGACTTTGGTGATTCCTCTAGAAGGCTTAGAGGCTGCTCTGAAGCCTGAGGTACAGGAGTCTCTTAATCCATATTAGTTTAAATTATCAGTCTCAAAGAAAATACCCTTAGGAGATAAAGGTATTAAGTAAAAGAAGAGACAAGGTCAGGAGACCTGCACACTCCCTAGGGAAAAGATTTGTCAAAATATTTATGATGAATGGAAAGAAAGTCATTAAAATTAGATAGCAACCAATTAATATTATAAAACAGGAAAAGAATGTTATGCAAGGCACTAAACATAGTACAAAACAGCCAAATGCTATTTTCCTATCGTTCCCTAAACTGTTAAGGTTACATGGTGCACTGAGTCCATATTCTACAATAATGGACTCTGGGGAAGTTTTATAATTAAATGGATTCAGAAGCTCTTAATCAGCCTGTGCAGAATCGGTGAGGAGGTCAGACTGCTGAGAAAAGATATGAGCAATGTTCACACTTGCACTGAGCACCCTTCTCAGAGGGACATGTTGGGCCCTATCTTTAAAGTCCAAATAATTCTGACAAAGTGAAAGGCTTCATTCTATATCATTACACAGTGGATAGAGATCCAGTGGATCCAACCAACAATATGTCCGTAATAGTTTCCAATCAGGCAATTTAACAGTAGGGTATTTGCATCAAATATTCTTAATTTCTTTTGTAACAAGGACCATAAGTATTTATATAATAATGATGTGCAACATATTTTTACATATATACATACTGTGGAATGGTAAAAAACAAATTACTTAGCATATCTATTGCTTCACATGCTTATCAGTGTTTTGTAATCAGAACATTTAAGAATCTACTTCCTTAGCAGTTCTCAGATATAGAATGCACTGTTATTAACTGCTGTCACCATGTTGTATAACAGATCTCTTGAACTTTTTCACCTGCATAAATGGAATTTTGTAACCTCAATTTCTTCAAAAACCTGGCTATAATACACTCAACCCATCCTTTTCACTAATACATATGAAAGGACAGTATAGCCTATCTCAGTACAGAGACAGGTCCAGGAACACTCACATATTAATACTTTATATTTCTTCTTCATATTAAATTCAACAACCTAAATAGTAAAACAATAATCTCAGCAACAGTGTACTTCAAAATAGCTTTAACCTCCAAGCTTTGTATAGTTTTATCCATGCAAATACACCTTCCCTATCCATCCCTGAAGATTCTACTGCTATTGCAAGCTCAACAGCCTATAGCAATATCAAGCCAACTACAGCATATCAACAGAAACAGAATATTAAATAACGACTGAAGAGACTTATCAATCATAAAATGAATGTCAATGTCCATATGATGATTAATCTTAAAATCAGAACACAAATAAGTGCCTATAAAGGGATTGTTAATTAGTAAAGAACAAAATACATTTATGCTCTGACACTCAGAAGTCAATAATGGCATACGGTCAGGAAATGGTATAAAACACAACATTTGTTTAGTTTATCTCCCAGCAATTTAGAGACTTTTCGTCTTAGTAAGTCTCTAAGTATCTGAAAGTGGCTGGTGCTTTCAACTGGGATTAAGTAGTTATGCTTAATTTGCTAGATAGATGTCCTTAATCTATATGTATGAATTCATTTTTACCTTTAAGTAAGTCTGTAGGGTAAAAACTATTACTAGCACTATTTTGCAGATAAAGAAACCAAGGCTTGCTGAAGTTGCAGAAGTTGCCTAGGGTGGAACTGTGACAGAGATAGGATTTAAGTCCTCTGTCATGCTAACAAATTTGATCCAGGTGAAGCCGGCCAATCCCCACTTGAGAGTTGCCAATGGTTTGCATTTTTATGCTGTTAAGATGACAAATGGCCCAGGTCCATTTTAATATCACAGTGCTGCTCTGATGACTGAATGAGATTGTCACAGGATTTTCAACTCTGCTCAAATGCTCTAGACATCCCAAGATGGGACAGGAGAGAAGGTAAGGAAGACAATAACTTCCAAAAAGAAAAATGAAAAACTCACATTTATGTCACTCCAAAGGGGCTATGCCTCCTAATGCACCTTAGAGAGGTTTTTTTTTTTTTATTTTTTTATTTTATTTTACTCACACATCCTGGTTCCTCAGCAATTCACCAAAGGTTTGAGCACCTGACCTCTAATGATAACTCATCATCTATCCTAATGCTGTGCTCATGCTGTAAAACTCTGAATTAGCAACAAATCCCCCACTCTTTGCCCCTTCAGCCCTTGGAGTTTAACTCCTCTCACATTACAGTATTTATTGAATTTCCCAGCCAAACGGTGTTCTGCTCCATAAAATTCTGACAAGTGGACTCTGCCAAGCTAATAATGGCTTCATTCTGCTGAAATAAACTTATTTCACTGCGGCAAACAAAACGCCATGACCTGGAAAGGTTATTTTTAACTGGGTAATGACTCAGTCTCAACCAAGCATTTCCCTCAAGGTTCCCTGTTTTAAATAAGTTACGTTTCTCAAATATAAATGTGTGCGATTATGTATGTTCTTGTCTGTCAGTCTTCCACAATGAAGTGAAAGTGGATATTTTCATTGCTTAAAGTGTTTGATTCCGTTATTCAATAGCTGGTCAGCTTAGCTGAGTTTCTGTCCTACACAATCACCCAAATAACTTGAAAAAAAAAAGATAAATACATAAAAGAAGAAAATACATTTTAAATAGAATTTGGGTTTGGCTGCAATTTTCCTTTTAATCAAGCAGCACCAAATCCTTTCAATTCTATGCCACTTTCAATGGGCCTTGAAGAAAGGCCTTTCTTATCTCACTACTTTTAAAAGTGTGAATACATTTTGCTAAGGTTGCTTAGGATGTTTACCAAATAAAGGTATGTTCATACAGATTTATCTACATCCTCATTAAATAACATGTTACTCAGTTCCTAAATTCCCCACACCAAAAAAAAAAAAAAATTACAAAGCAAATCCAACTTCAATTTTTCTCCATATCGTTTTTTATGTTTTAGAGGGATTACTGTATTGTAAGATACGCAAAACCAACCAAACGGACAAACAGAAACAAATGCTATGATGAGGTCAAATTGTTCTTCAAGTTTCAAATGATCAGAGAGTCCAAGGGCTCAATTACAACAGCTGGGATCTTGTACCAACATGCTGCACCCTGCCAGTCCTGCCTTCTGAGACTAATAAAAGAGAAAACCCTTGACAGAGAACAGCTGGGCTCCTTATGAAGCTGTTCAATAGAAATGAGGAGGCCACCCACAGCCCACCAAAACTCATGGCTGAGTGTGTAGGCACAAAGGCACAAGAAAAGAAGTGTGGTAAGAGGGAGCACATATTTTAAAGAGACTGAAACCAGGAAATGGCGGTGATTAGGAAAACGGTGCTGATCTCCCAAAGTGAAACCCTCTTATAGTGGAATCTGGCAGAACTAGCAGACAGGAGCCTCCACGCTGGCTGTACTGTAACTTTCATTAGTGCCAAAGGAAATATAGACAAGTTTTAATCTGACTACAGTTTCTTAAGACAAGAACCTTTTGGTAAACTACCTTAGTCGTGGCTCTTTCCGAACCTGAATATCCTTTGGATGACCTATAGTGTGTATTCACACTTTCAGTAAAAGGTTACAATCTGAATCGCCTTTCTACTGCTTCCTGCCAATTCCTCTGCCTCCAGATTGCAGAGGGCCTTGGCTACCACAACAGCTCTCCCAGTCAAAGCCATGCCACAGAATTACTGTCAATTAGCCAAATGAATAAAGGGCATGGAAAAAATCACCCAGCCACACATGGAGGCTGAAAAGGGGATGGTAGCTACATTGTGCACAGCCCTTCAAGGGCATTGAAGCAAAGTTTTTGTACTAGGTAAGTTAAGATTAGTGTCAATATAGGGAAACTACAAACCAAAACAAGCAAAAGCACAAAGAACACAGAAACTATTCTATATTATACTATGGTTTTTTGTTTTGTTTTGTTTTGTTTTGTTTTTAAATCAGGCAATTTCTATGGATACTAGCAAGAAAACAAAAGCTATTAGCTTTTTACTAAATTATATTCTTTTAAAACCATACAATAGTCATCTCTCATTGTTACAGATGGATCACAAATACCAGAATAGCCTGTAAAGGCTCTTCAGTTTGTGTGTGTGTGTGTGTGTGTGTGTGTGTGTGTGTGTGTGTGTGTGTGTGTGTGAGAGAGAGAGAGAGAGAGAGAGAGAGAGAGAGAGAGAGAGAGAGAGAGAGAGAGAGAGACAGCATTGTTCACCACTAGTGGCAACTCAAGTACATTATTATAGCAAACACCATGGCATCATTTATAAATTAATGGCTCAGGCCAACAGCATTTGCTTTAAATATTTGATTTTTGGCTTTCTTAGTCAACATAGAAAATGTTGCAATGTCACCTAAAACAATTAATGAAACCTAATATCATGGTCATTTCTACTTGTGCATGTGTTAGACAATATCTGCTTTTGAGATATGTCCTAGAGTCAAAATCCAAAAAATTTGCAATTACATGTTTGAAGCTACATGGAAGTAAAAGTGGATGCCTTTCCACAAAGAACTATAAAGTGATTCTTGATGGCCAAGTCTATTATCTGTCCTGAGATGACTGTGCCTCCAGAGGACCCATGTAGGTCCCAGCACCTATCACCTATGTCAGGTGGCTCACAAACACCTGTGACTTCAACGGATCCCAAGTACTCTTCTGGACTCATTAGGCACCTGCACTCACATATGCATACCTACACACAGATGCACATAATTTCAAAGTAACAAAATACAGGGCTTTTGTATTTTGAGAGATGGCTCAGCAGTAAAGAGCACTGGCTGCTTTTCCAGAGGACTCCAGTTCAATTCCCAGCATCCACATGGCAGCTCACATTTTAAGTCTATACCTCAAGTCCTAGGAGATCTGATGCACTCTTCTGGCCTTCAGAAGCACCACACACATGAGGTTCATAGACATACATACATGCAGGCAAAATACTCATACACATAAAATAAATAATAATAAATATATATAAGAAAATAAATATTGGGGCTGAAGAAATGGCTCAGTGGTTAAGAGTGCTTATTACAGAAGACCTGAGTTTGGTTCGCAACACCACATGGTAGCTCACAACCATCTATATTTCTAGTTCCAGGGTTTCTGACACCCTATTCTGACTTCTGCATGTATCAAGGTGTACATACATACATTCAGGCAAAACAGTCCAACATATAAAATAAAACAAATAAGTTTTAAAATAAATCTTTGAGGCAGAGTGAGAAAAACATTCAAAACAGCTCAAGGCATACACAGCCCTAGAATTCAGTAGTTCTCAACCTATGGTTTGCAACACCATATTAAATATTCTGTATCTCAGATATTTATATTACAATACATAACATTAGCAAAATTATAGTTATGAAGTACAATGAAATAATTTTATGGTTGGGGGATCACCATAGCATGAGGACCTTTATTATAGGGTCTCAGCATCAGTAAGACTGAGAACCACTGATATAGCTGGAACGTGGTCTCCCACAGTGCCTGTGGAAAACTAGAGCATGGTGCTTCTTCATTTGAATTATGCCATCAACTCAACATATCTAGAAGAACTCAGCTTCACTTTTTGTGAACAATAGCAATACTGAGTCAAAGCTGCTTTTACTAATATTGTTTCCCTGATATTAGAAATGGGCACACCACCCTCTTCATCCTTCATTTTCTTGCTTACTAAAGACAGTGACAATCTCTTTGACTTCAGACATATAAAGCAAAGTAGAATTGAGCTGGAAGCTTCCTTCCTGCTGGATACCTTTCACAGTGCTAGAAGTGTTATGCAGAGTACTGCAGTAGAGAAACCATCTATAAGATCTTATCCAGCCTTGGACCCTGCATGCTACAATACAATCTGAACTTTCTGGGCAAGATGTGCCTACTGGTACAAGAGTGGCACTGCTGTTTTGAGGGTGACCCTGGTCTACAGGAGTGAATAACTCAAGCCTGGCTCTGTAATATAGGCAAAAGCCTATAGCTAAAGAGGTATTGGGCCCTGGGCAGAGCCATCTACTCCTGATGTTTTGCTAAATGTGCATGCAATCAAACACCACCTAACCATTGGTATGTTTTTATTGTTATTTATATTTGTATCTGTACCAATAGTCAAGTCTTGCTTTCTTGGTCAGAGAAGACTCTTTTTGAAGTGACAGATTCTCATACCTGGACGGTGTGAAGATCAAATGACTGCTGCATGTTCAACATCTGTATCCCCCTCTAAGAACCATTGTGGAAAAAGAGCTTAAAAAATGAAGAGATGAAGGTTATAGAGATCTTCTAGATCTGCATGGCTATTGGAATTATGAACACACAGCAGCTGTGGCTACCTGCGTTGGACCTGCACAACATTGACCCCTTCTGATGGGTGATGTTGCTCTGGATACTGTGTGAAATGTGTTGCTCTGATTGGTTGATAAATAAAATGGTGATTGGCCAGTAGCCAGGCAGGAAGAATTGGTGGGATAAACAGACAAGGAGAATTCTGGGAAGAGGAAGGCTGAGTCAGGAGACGCTGCCAGACGCTGCCATGAAAAATAAGATGTAAAGATACTGGTAAGCCACAAGCCATGTGGCAAGCTATAGATTTATAGAAATGGGTTAATTTAAGATCTAGCTAGCAAGAAGCCTGAGCCATTAGGCCATACAGTTTTAGTTAATATAAGCCTCTGTGTGTTTATTTGGGTCTGAGCGTCTACGGGCCCAGGCAGGACTGGAGAAAACTCCAGCTACATGCTACAATGTTACATAACAGATAGTAAAGGGCCTTATGAGTTCCCCCACCTCTTCCTGAAGTGCTCCTGGCAGTCAATGGTTGTCTTACTGGCTTCTGGGAGTTGTTTTCTTTAGTGTTATGGCCACTGGCAAGTTATCTGTGTTCCAAATAGTCTTCTGCACATGGTCCTACAAATAACTAATTAAGCACAGTGACCACACGTAGCATAATAGTAGGAGGGCATCTAGTCAGGAAGAAGGGCTTCAGAGAGTAGAAGAAATAAGGGCTGGTAATGGAAGCATCCATATGGTCACAATGTTGTTCAAAAGTATGAAACTCAAAAAATGCTTAAAATATGGTGATAACATGATCTCCCTTTCAATCAATCAATCTCATGTCAACGCATTTGACATGTATAATTTGTGCCTGTTTCTACTTTATTCATATCTAGAACAAGGGTGTCTCTCGTAATGAACCACTGATTTTCCATGAAGTGAAAGACAAGACATCTGAATAAAACCTTGTCTTTCTGAATATTTCAATGCTTATTGAAAAGTGTATAAAACTGCTCCCCCATAAGTGGCAAAAAGTAGGAAAATGGGGCTGAAACAAGATGGCTATGTCACAGAGCTACTGCAGTGGCAGATAGGAAAAGAAGGAGGACACCGGGCAGACCGCAGGGGGTGAGAAAAACGACAGTACCAACTAGATCCTTGGCTGCCATGCATTTTCCCTCCACCTCCTCACATCTTTCTGCAGATTCTATTCTTTTAGTCCATACTCCCCAGCACACTTGTACATGCTGCTCTAACCTCCTTTCAAACTGGGTGGAGATTCTGGCTGTACTTTCTTCTAGAGAAACAATCTTACCTTCTGATTATATGCCATTGCTTTCTGAAACTTCTTAAACCCTACCCCAAAATGCCATTTCCATTTCTAAGAGGTTGTTACTTACTAACTTTAAAAAGTAAACAAACCAGCTCAATTACTGTCATTTCTGACAGTGATTTTTCTGAATTATAGCTGAGCAGAATCACAGGACATTGCAAAAACATTCTGGACTTGATCACATCTGTCATGGAGAATTCAAAATTCACTTAAGACAATTAAATTAAGTAAGAAGAGGTTGTGTGTGTGTGCTGTGGTTATGGTTGAAAAACATCATTGGATATATTTTAGTTGATAGACTGTGACATTCTTGAAGTTAGCCCAAACACATCTTCCTTAGAATAAACAATGGACAGGTTATGATGGGGAAATGGTACCAAACACCTCCACTATTGACATTTCTTATCATTCAAATGAGATAAAATTCTTTTCTGATACGAAATGAAACCATAAATAAAAGGAAATAGCCTGAGTCAATCCTGCTGTCTCAGGTCCATCTTAGAAGAATGGAATTTTAGTGAGCACTTATTTAATAATGATGCAACATACACTATTTGAAAGTTTATGGTGATCTGAATCTATTGTGCAATATTATGTTGTTCCTGTAACACCAATTCCATGGGTTTTAGACTTTGTCAGTATGCACACTGGCAGCAGAATTCATAGCAGAAGCAGAAGTATAACTGAGTCACAGTAATTCCTGTAGGCAGCAGTCACAGAGGCCCCTTGATGTTGAAAATGGCATATTCCAGAATGAATAGGAAAGCTTTACCAAAGATGCCAGTTTAGGCAAGGGGGAAATCTTAATCAGATGTGATTTGGTAATGTGCATAGAGCCACAAGCATATTTCAAATGGAATCCCAGACAGATGTGATATGGGACATGCACAGAGGCATAAGCATACTTTGTGCTCTAACTGATGGAACTACTATGGAACCAAAGAATGGCAGAAAGCTATGTTTTTCCTTAGCAGCCACATTTTGCAATAGAACCTGCCATTGTGTATGGAAACTTGTTCCAAAACATGTCAATGAGCTAGGAATACTGACAAATGCCTATAATCCCAGCACTTGGGATACAGAGGTAGGAGGATCAGTAATTCAAGCTCTGCCTTAGCAACATAACAAGTTCAAGGCCAACCTGGGTTACATGAGACAAAAAAAGAAAAGAAAAGAAAAACACAAGTAAACATGTTAATGAAAACTTGAAATATGAATGGCATAGCCTCCACACTGTGGAACGCACATGAAGTAAGGAACTGTAAGTAAACTTAGTCCATACTAACCTGTTCTATGAGAAACACACACGCATCAGTTCACAAAAGGTGCTAGGATTCCAATCTAGACTTCAGACTACACCACAACCTTATAATTCTGAGAGCCATCTTACCTCCTGCCATCATCGTTTCTTTTTAATTAGCTAAATTCAGAGCCAATTACTTACAAACAAAGCCTCTAAGTATCCATGAGGTGGTTTAGCAGTGTAAAACAATTGTTTTACATTGCAGAAGGATTAGTAGTAGCACTGAGGCAAAAATAATGTATTGTGTCAAGGTCAAGCCACATGCCTTTAATTCCTGAGCTCAGGAGGCAGAGTCAGGTGGATCTCAGCGAGTGTGAGGACAGCCTGGTCTATATCATGATTTTATAGGGCAGTCATAGTGAGATCCTGTCTCAAAAACAGTAATTATTACTATCATCACAATGAAAAAATTTATTTTTTATTAAATTAAATAAAAATTATTATTTAAAATGTTACAATAACAATTGTTTGTAAATAAATAGAAAAACACAGAATTGACAGTCTAAATTGGGAAAAAAAATAAAAGAAAATTCATACCCTTTCAGAACACAGTCCACGAATGTAGGTGTGTAAAGAGATTTCTCAGTGTTTGTGAGAAAACTCTGAGAAACCAAGACAAGAGTTTTGTTTCCTCAGTTTCTTCAAAAACATGAAATTTTTCTTGTAATGTGTTTTTGTGCCCTCCTCAGGTGTATTAGATGGGAGTGAATCTCTGTCAGATTATTTATTACAACCTGCAACTGTTATTTGTTTTATTTTGGCTTGTTAGCCATGTGTGACTTGCTCTTGTGATTATATACTTTACTTGTGTGATCTCTCTTAACCCTTAGAGGATAAAGTGTCTGATGCTACAGTTGGCTATTGCATGAGACTCTAGTCCAACTCATTTATTGGCTCCATTCTCCCAGGTCCTGTAACCTCTAGAACAGTGATGATACCCCCACCTCACACCATACAAAGACTAATTCTAAGTAGACTGACTAACTTGACGTAAAAATTCACACTATACAAGGCAGAAAAGGATATGTTAAAAAACACATGAAAAGAACTAACTATAAAGGAAAAGACCAACAAATGTTACTGCATTAAAATTTTAAATGTCCTTTAGCCAAACAAGAGATAGCAAGTTACCTAGGTGAGAATATCTAGAGTGCAGACAACTGGCAAGAGAAGATACTAACAACATATAAACAAGTCCAATACGTTAACAAAAGAATGGTGGTGTTCAAGTACAAAAATACACAAAAGACATAAACAGGCATTTCCTAAGAAAAGAGATCTAGTGCTCATTAAATACAGTGGAAGATACATGATTCTACTGTCAGACAGACACATGTTCATGTACAACAAAATACATATATGGTGCTCAGAGTAGAACTATTAAAAAATGGCCAAAGCTGAGCACACATATCTTTCAGCAGTTCAACAGATAAAAGTGTGAATGCTTATATAAATGCAACACTGTATATCCAAGAGCAGGAAGATACTGTGCACAATGCAAAAATGTCAACAGACCATACAAACATGGGGTTGTGCCAAAGACACATGAAAAGAATACATACAATTTTATTCTGTTATAAAGAACAAAAATAACAAAACTATATTATTTAGAGATTCGTCCATAGATAAAATCATGAAGAAAGATGGTTATGAAATCACTACATGCATAAGAACAATGGTTCTTTCTCTCTTCTTGGGGAAGAGGGGATTAAGAGAGGTAAGCCTGAGTGGCCGGCCTTTCTGGACCACCCTCATTGGAAGCTCCTGAGCACTCAAGTATCATACAGGTTCAGGCACTGTTTCTGCTGCTACCATGCATGTGTAGATACCAGCATCAATTGCCTGTGCCCCAAAGAGATTCCCAATAGGGACCCTGATTTCATTTGGGCCTCCCACGCATCTCTTTATCCACTAACATCACCATGTTGTCCAGTGATTGTTTTTCAAAGGTAAGTTATGCACCTCATGACACCATTCTACTTAAACTCTTCCTAATCCCTTTTTACTCGAAAAGGTTTTTAAAATTCTCTTTCAAGTCCACCTCCTCTCTTCTCTTTCCATCTGCACTGCCTCTCCACATTCCCCACTCTACATTCCCGGCCACATTTCACCCAGGTACATTTCTGGCCTTTGGTGTTGATTCTCCCTCTATCTGGAATGAATGCATTACCACTCCATGTCTAGTAGCTAACTCTACTTCCTTCAAACCTTTGCTTTCAGACGAAATTTACCCTGAACATCCTCTTTAACATTACAACCTACACCCACCCCATTCCTCTTTGCCCAGTCTGCCTTTTACTTTCCTATCCCTTCCTAATCCCCTATGGAATTGCTTTTCGATGTGTGTTGCTTATTGAACATCGTCTTTTTCAGTCAGTAGAGTGCTACCTCCAGAATGGTTGGAAATCTTGTATTTTATTCAATAGGTATGTGTATGATCTTTATATACAATTGGTGATCAATACACAATCATTGCATATATATGACCATGTTAAGCATATCTTAATCACAAGATAATATGTATTTCTTCGAGTGTAGGAGATGGCTCAGCAGTTAAACATGCTTTGTGCACAAGCCTGACAACCTGAGCTTGGTCCCCAGAACCAACCTGAAGGTGGAAGGAGAGAACCGACTCTCAAAAGTTGTCCTCTGACCTACACATACACAGGCTGTTAAAAACGTGTGTCGGCACACACATATTACACACATGCACACACAATAATAGTTTTTAGTATTAGTACACATTAGGGTAAAAAAGGTTACAAAGTATTAAACTAGAACATACCAATTGTATATATAGTATGTGTGGGAAAGAAAAGGGAAAGGTTGGGGAGCTGAATGGATAGCTCGGTGGGTACACATGATAACAAGAATTCAAACCTCCACCACCCATGTAAAGTGTTGGACAGGGATAAGAATGCTGGTAGTCTCAGCATTGTGAAGCAGCAGCAGAAGGTTCAAGGGAGCCCACTGGCCAAATAACGTAGTCAAAACAAGTTTCCTGTTGAGTGAGATACTCTGTCTCAAGACAATAACTCAAAGAACTATTGAGAAGGTATCTGACACCTTGCTCTGGTCTTTGCATGCACACCCACAAGCACACTCTCCTGCATTTACATGTATGCACCACACAAGCATACTCTCCTACATTCACATACATGTACTACACAAGAATACACAACACACAAAAACCATAATAAAAACAGAAATGCAGTACTGTATCCTAAAGTCCCACATTGTCCAATATGACAGCCACTGACCTATGTAAACTTTTAACTTTAATTTGAGGGCCAGTAACAGTAAGATGGCTCTGTAGATAAAGGTACTTGCCTGATGACCTGAGTTTCTGCTTACAGTTGGTTGAAGCAGAAAAATGACTCTTTCAAGTTGTCCTTTGATTTCTACCTGCAAGTCATGGGGCAATATTGAGTGTGTGTGCACAAGTGTATGCACACACACACAAGCATACATTCACACACAGGATCTTAGCCTAACTACCTATATGCCAAGTACTTGAGAGCCACAATGGTTAGTAGTTGCATCACTTTACTATATGATATATGTGATAGCATCCCCATCACTAGGAAGGATGATCTAGTTTCAAGTCGACAGTGTTACTTTAGACACTAAAAGTATGATAGCTCAGGAATGTTCCATCAATGTTTTTCAGGCAACTGTTACCTATAGGCAGAGTGAATTAAAACAAAATAGACTTAGAATACCCAGGAAGTCCAGAAGTCCAGTTCAGTTACAAGGAAATTAAAATGGTACATGTGCATAAGACCAAAAGTGGGGTGCAGAGGGAGAGCAGATTTGAGGAATTTGCTAAGGGAGGATCAGGATTTGTTTTCCAAGCTTGCAAGATGACAGAGAAGAAAGGGACTTGAGGAACTGAGGTGCTCAGCATTACTGGAGAAGCCACTTTAATGGATGGACAATAGAAGGCAAATAGCTCTCTTGAATCAGGTGTTCAGATTAAGGGCCATTTCAAAAGGTAACATTTTAAAAGATGTCAAGTGCTCAGGGCAGAGAATATCTGTAGTAAATACCCAGATCTTCATTCCCTCCTTGATATGTATCTCAGACGTGAGATAGACAGAAAATCAAGACTCGGTGGATAATGAGGCAAGAAATGTGTGAGAATTATCTGGAAAGTGTGAAATTACCTGTTGTAGTCACTTCTTAAGTGGAAAACAGAGCTGAAATGCTCCATTTTTGGACAATAGCAAACCAATTTCTTCCAGTAACTGTCAATGCAGCATGTGGATGCACAGGATAGATTAAGAGGATATGTTTTCTGTTCCACTATTGCAGCGAGATTCCAGAAATAGACAGCAATAAGGAGGAATGGCCAATTTTGTCTCAGTTTTAGTCCATGGTCAGTTGACTTCCTTGCTTTGGGCCCTGTGGCAGAGCATAATATCATGGATGCAGAATGTCCTGGAACAGATATGTGCTAGAGCAAAGAGTTAACCTCAGAGAGCAGAGAAGCAAAGACAGAGACAAGAAATGCTCAGGGTCCCATGACCTGCTTCAAGGGCATGCTTCAGGTGACCTAACTTCCTCATAGTAGCCCTATACCTGCTAGAGTCGACCACCTCATAAGACCGCCACAGTCCGTCCAGTGACCAAGTTTAACAAATGAGATTTCAGGAGACACTTCTGTACTTCAATCAGAAAGCATCAGAGAGAAAGATTTGAATAGATTTGCTTTGCACCCAAATATCCTAGGGAGACTTAGTACAAGCTGGTGGGTTAGCCAGATCCCTGCAGCACAGCTGTGCTATTGACGGAAATATACTAGGGAACTAAGGAAAAAGCTTGCTGGGTGCATTTTTCCCATTATCAGGCATTACAGTGCAGCAGCCTGAACCAAAGATATGCAAACCCCACCAGGGACAGCAGGGATGCACCCCCCTATATGTGCAAAGGAAAAAGAAGGCAAGCACGAATGCAGAAACAGCTGCTCCCCAAACTCATTTAAAAAATATCCTACAAAAATAAATGTGACGCGTCCACAGTACACAGCAGATGGAAGTGCAACATGTCTAGCTCATGGGGGAAGAGGATGTAATTGAGGAATCAGAAAGTGTGGAAATTCAAAAACACTGAAACCCATTTCACATACTGCTGCCCATTAGGTTACACTGTTGTCAAGCTGTGGAGAGAATTGCCTTTTATATGTATCCACCACTCTGAAAGAATTTCAAATAATTACAGGAAATTCTCTAGTACAATTTATCATAATTGATAATTTTACAAGCCACATTTGAGGGCCAAAATTTTATTTCCTTCTAATATAAAATATAGATGTGTCTCTTGATTCCAAGAACTTGAGAAAGCAAATTAAGAGATAATGTTCAGGTTGGATAAGGGCACTTGCTACTCTTTTGCAGGACTGGAGCTTGCTTTTCAGCACCCACTTTGGGCATCTCACAGATATCCACCACACCTACAGCTCAAGAGGATTGATCCAACACCATCTTCTGGCATCCATACACAAGTGAAAATCTCTTAAACATAAATATCAGAGAATACCAACATGACAGCTAAAGATTGGGTGAAGATACCTGCACTTCTGATTAAACAGACAAACTACAGTCCAAGTGTCTTTGAACAATGGCCTATGACTGACATTACAAAAGGGATATAAGTCAGTGTTTGGTCTTCCAGACAAATTCTTTTTGGCCCAACCTTAACACAAAGTTGCTTATCTTCTTTGCACATATGCAAGTTTTTCTTTTTTGTAATTTCTAATACCCTTTAGCCTGAAAGTAAAGCAGTTTAGCATTTCAGAAGTCATTTTAAGTTCTCATTACAATTTCTATAGCAAACCCAAAATGGGAAAATATTTCCATTACTCTATTACCTACATCTATGTTGACTTTAAATGACAAAATAAAATGGCTCACCTATGAAGTACAACAAATAAATGGGAAATAAACTCCACAGAGTTATTAGTATCACTATACAAAGGGCTTCTGATAAAAGAACAATTTAAATATCAATCATTACACAGTTTTCTATCATATCAATAATATTTTAACATGGTTCAAATAATAATAAACTGTAAGATAATTAAGAGCCTAAAATTTTAAGGCTAGAAAATACACAATCTTATTCTTGAGGGGTAGCCCAGAATCCATGTTACCCATGGCAACCTTTGCTGTGGGCAGCAATGTTATACAACAGATCTAAAGGTGGAGTTACAACAGTTTCTTCATGCATTCTCTTTAAAATGAAATAAACTCAACTGCAGGCTGTGGTGATACACTCCTTTAATCACAGAACTCAGGAGGCAGAGGCATGTGGGTCTCTGTGATTCCCAGGCTAGCCAAGGGCTACATAATGAGAGCCTATCTCAAACAAAATAAGGCAAAAATTAAGCTCAAAGCATATAGAAAACAAACAAACAAAACCATCAAGTTTCAATTTAAAATTTAAAAAAAAAAAGTTAGACAAGTGCAATGCCTCATTCTCATAATCTTAGCACTCAGGAGGTAGAGTCAAGAAGATCACCATAAATTCAAGCCCAGCCTGGTCTACACAGCAAGCTCCAGATGGCCCTGTTGTATATAGTAAGGCCATGTCTCAGAACAATAAAAAGTAAAATAGTAATAATAATGATAATAATAATAACAATAATAATAATAAGGCACTTTTATCTCATATGTTTCAAAAGGGAAGAAAGATCCTGTAACTTGAAGTTCAGAAGTCTATCTGAATAACTCAATTGCCAAGTGATGTTTGTAATGAAAACAAACAGACCTTTTGAAGTCAACTATGCTCACTTCTGCTACCACAGCTGAAAAGTTTACTGAAGTCATAAAACAACATTGGAGCATATGAACACCAGGGCAAGCAGTGAGGAGCTGCCTTAATTTGTTTTGTTTTTGTTAGCGCTTGGAGGCAGGGCCTGGCTATGTAGCCCAGGCTTGGCTTGGAATTTGCAATCCTTGCCCTCCAAGAGATGGCATTACAGGTATGCACTTCAGTGTTCAGCTTGCTGTAATTCCTATTTGCTAAGGTATAAGTAAATTTTAATAATACTAGAATGTGAATGTTAAATTCCTGGGGAGGGATATCTATATATGTAAAAATGAAAACCATTCTTTATTAGGAACTAGCAGGGGCCAGTGGGACATTTGACCATTGATATTAATGGAAAATATTACTCAGATATGAAACTAACCTCATTTCATTACAATGATCCTAACTTACCAATTCCTTAAACTGAGCATTCTACAGCCTGGAATGTTTATTAGACACCAGCGTGTGTGACTCTGAAGTAGGAATATGACATATGACTGTTTCTCCCTCCTAATAATAAACTTTTCAAATCTCTGTAAATATCGACAGCATTCTAATCTGGTGTCATTAACTTACATTTAAAGTAAGTTATCAGGTCAAATCCTCATCCCAATAATAGGCTTTAAAACAGGATTATTCCTATTTTACTGACATCCTGAATCTTTGTAGACTCAAAACAAGAGCTGTAATCTTATGGCTAAGAAACCCAAGCATAAAAATTATCCAGAATTGGGATAACCAGAGATGCCAAATAGTCAAACCTATAGGAAACAGAGAATAATCATGTGCCTCTATTGATAACCCAGAACCTCCCTACTACCTGAAGGGGACTTCTGAATAAACATGGAATTTAATTCACATATGCTCACAATATTTTACATGCCAAAAAAATTTGTTTTATTCCAGTTAATGGACTTGAATGACCCTAGCAAAATAATCCTGTACTCTCTAAGCTACTCTAATGTTTGATTAACCGAAACATTCTATCCCCAGCCATCTGCAGTAAACTGAAAATTGCCATCACGTGGCACTTCTTAGTAATAGTTCATATTCAAGGGACTTAAAGCTCCCAAAATTTGATCATATTATAAACAAGTTCAAACTATAGCAGAACATAAACCCCACATGATTATGTTAGGGCAAGAAATCTGCCCAAGTTCTGCCAAAGCTATAAATATGCAGTATCATGGAAACATCCTTTAGGAATGAATTCCAAACTCTCTGTCTCTCTCTGTCTCTCTCTGTCTCTCTCTCTCTGTCTCTCTCTCTCTGTCTCTCTCTCTCTGTCTCTCTCTCTCTGTCTCTCTCTCTGTCTTTCTCTCTCTGTCTCTCTCTCTCTGTCTCTCTCTCTGTCTTTCTCTCTCTCTCTCTCTCTGTCTCTCTCTCTCTCTCTCCCTTTCTCTCTCTCTCTCTCAATTCATTTTCCAAAGTTATTAAATAAATAGACTGTTTAATTGTGATCTGTTTATTCTGTGCCAATTTAGGTATTGCAAGTGGTAAGAGAACCAAAGAGGAAGCTTGATGACATGCACAAAGAGTGCCTAATCTCTTCATGATGCAGCTGGGGAATGTCCTTTCAGGACTCACATATCAAGACAGGCACCCATGGCGGATGATTATAACTTCTCAGATGTTCCCTCATCCATGGCCATGCAACTCGCAACCTCTCTCTCACCTGGTGCCTCACTAGTCTCTCAGGGAGCACAGGCTGAACTGAGTATACCATTGTGCTTGAATTAAAAGACTTTGTGCGTTTCTCAATGGCTCTGTTAATCTGTGGAGACCTTGAGAAGGACAAATATGTCTTTTCATCCCTAATTGCATTTATTCATTTTGTGCCTACACCTGCTCAGTGAACAACTGTAGTAGAATGTTTTCTTGAAGTAGAAAGCAAACTGAGCTCAATACTGCTCAAACCAAAGTTGTATAAAATACCTCAGGCTGTGATCACATGGAATCCCACCCTTTATATTTTACTGAATAGAACTCTCTCTTTTTATACTTTAGTCAGTATATGATAATTTGAACATTTTAAATATTTAAGAATTAATGTGGCAATGTTTTGTTTTCCCTTTTCCTGTTTTTTTTTTCAAGTAAGTATTACTATGGTCTTTAAATTAACTGAGCAATTTGATGATGTAGTTTAGGTCCCAGGGTCATTAAGTTCAGGCCCCCATATATTCTTTAAGAGAGACAAAGAAACCAGGTCTGGTGGTGCATGCTGGTAAATCCTGCACATGGGAGGTTGAGGCAGGAGGACAGAACATATGAGACTAACCTAGGATGCATAGAGAATCCCTTTTCTCAATAATAACTACAGACAACTGTGGCAAAGATAACAATGATGAAGAAGAAGAGGGGGAGAAGGAAATAGAAAGAAGGCGAAAGGCAAGAAGAAGAGGGAGGGGGAGGGAGGGAGACGGGGACAGGGAGGGAAGAGAGACAAAGGAATAGGAAAAGAGAGCTCAAGCCAAAAATCTCCTTCAAAACCCCTGTAAGGCATGCTGGCACACAAGTTCAATCTCAGCTTGAGGCAGCCTGGTATACAAAGTGAGACCCTGTACCAAAAAAAAAATAAATAAAAAAATAAAAAAAATAAAAAAATAAACACACACACACACACAACTTCTTAGAGGAGTTGTGTTTCAGTCATACTTATAGTGCCATTCTACACCCCTGAGTTAATGATGCAGATAATAATGATAATAATTCTTTCTAATAGGGATTATTCAAAGAATGCAGAACCAAACAACTCAAAATTTGCTGGTCTAAGCAAAATAAATCAGCAGAGACACTCTGGTGCTAGCAGAAAAAGATTATAAATAGAGGACTTGTGTAACTACTCAAGTCACTTTGAATCATCATAATAAAGAGTGACTTCCTGATGCATTTGAGAGATAGCACAGCAAACTATCTAGAAGTTGTGGCGTTCTTACTCATCCATTCATCTGGCAACTGTTTACTAGGCACCTACTCCATGTGAAGTGTTGCTCATGGAGGCTGCCTGCCATTCAGCAGTTAGTACAAAAAGGCTGAGCCTCCTTGAAATTTGCAGGTAGTTAAATATATTTCATCTGAAACCGTGCCTCCCACTCGAGTTTCAGCAATCTCATATAAACACAGTTGTTTCAATCAGACTTCTCATTGATATAAATTTACAAAGAGCAGTGAGTCAGAGCATAGAGGCTCTTGTCTCCTTCTGCAGTTAAGTGCCTATGAGGAATCAAATAAGAACTGAATCTTTGGTTTCATGTGTGAAGGTAGACACAGAAGCTCAACTCTGCTCTCCTTACAGTAGTATGAGGATTCATAAAGTACTCAAAAAATGATGAAGCATTTAGTATGAATGTACATTAGTTCATGCTAATTAAAGTCCTATGTGTTTTAATGAAATACTTCTCATACATAACTAATTGGTCTCTCGAAGTTTTGTGTATTTCAAAATGAATCCATTTATTTGTTTTCGGCCATGTGGTATCACTAGTCCTCCGGTGGCAGTGACTTCAAGTTTTCTGTAACACTTTAAAGGCTTCCTACAGTTTTTGTTATGTTGGTTTGAAAAAGAATCCTTGGGTCCAACTAAATATTCATTAAAGAGAACTGTCTCAGGGTAACCCTTTAGGGACTTTCTAGTTTTGTCTGAGTAGACCAGGAATTGTACCATTTGTAAGACAAATATGTAGCCCAGTGATAAAGAAAAAGGAAGGGTGGAATCAGGTTAAGAAACACCAGCAGAGGAAAGGAGTATTATCTTGCAAGCTCTGATGTCTTTAATGTTAGCAAAGGATCCTGCTCCCCTCTTCCCAGAAATGAAACTCAGAAGCAATGGAGCTCAAAGGCCTTAGTGAAAATGTGGCTGCCTCCCCAGTCAAGACAGTGCAGCCAATACTGTCGGTTTCAATTAACATTTAGCCTTCCTTCTTTCATGTTCAGGTGCACTTTGTAATGAATAGCCATCACTCTTATTTACCTTAGCAGCTCTCTGCAGAGAAATCCTCCCACTTAATTACACTTTTAATACCCACCATCCCACCCACACACACAAACGTACACACTGACTGATATGTGACCCCAGTCGATCCAGAGAAGATTTTTCTCAGGAAAAAAAAATACAGATCCTTAGAGATGGTTCATCAGGTAATGGCACTTAAGGGAACCCTGGCCACTTCAGTCTGAACCCCTGGCCCAAACTAAAAACAAATAAATAAAAAGAAGCACAAAACAAACATTTTTTTTTTTAACTTTCAAGCCCCAAATCCCTACTTTACCAAAGCAAATGTTAACAGAATTCTTTTGGAAATCTAAAATAACTGTTTAGCAGAGAGATAGTAAGTAAATATTGACATCCATGAGTTTGCAAAACTGCACAAGCATGCTGCTCTGAGACCACTGTTCAGAGTCCCAGACAGGGAACAGCCATTCTCACTCCATCCTCCTCTCCCTACTCCAGATAAGTACACATAAACATCACAAGTATCCAGAGGCTGCCTGCCATCAAATGCATACTAACTTCGTTTCTTGTCTCTGTGTATTAAAAAGCCTGTAAGAATTTTTTTCAAGACAATTGATTCTTATTTTGTTTCACATGAACTATTCAGTCTTTCTCTAAACTGGCCAAGGAATATTCTGTCAGAAGCCTATACTACTAAAAACCTGCAAAAATGGAACTCTGGGTCAAATTGGATTTGAGTGACAGTGCTGTGAGACTAGAGCACAAAAAACTGCTTCGTCTAATTTCTTCATCTGTTGACTTGGTAAACCAGTAAGTGACTTTATTTTCTCAAGGAGGAGAAAGGAAACATCTAAAGCCTAACACCTCCGTGTGACACTCATCTTCGCTGTCTTGCCAGTTCCTCTCTTGCCAGGCTCACAAGTACATAGTAACAGGAGGTGCTACTACCTTCCAGTCATGGATGTTCAGATGGATCAAGAAAGAAAGCACTGGAAGCTATTGTCACTTCAAATAGTAGTTAGCAGCTCCTGTCCATTGCTATACACAATAAACCCAACATTTTCATATTATCTGTGAGAGTTTAAAACAGTGCTTAGTTATTTATTGCACTAATATTTAGAAAATATTTGTGCATTCTCAAAATATTTTAATTGTTTGATAATGTGAAATAAGGGTCATCCATTACCACTATCTACTATGTGGCATAATATTTAGCTTCCCCAGAGTTTCAACTTTAGCCCTTGATTGTATTATCTCAATTCTCTATAAACAATGTTAACATTCTAAAAAGAAAAAGGGGGTGAGAAGGGGAGATCTAAATTACATAATTCTCTCTTATTCATACCACTCAAATAATGTGAGGAAAAAGGATATGAAAATTCTAACATACTATTTATTGATGCCAATATTAAACCTTGATTCCATTTCACAATTGGAATCAATTGCATCCATGGTATTATTAATTTCTTAAATCCTTGAGGTTTGCTAGGTTGACTTGTGAGAAAAGCAGATACCATTGAGGTGAAGAGCCGACACAACCACAGAACCCTTCTGGAGGGGATATCATGTAACCTCAAAAACTCTAAAACAAGAAAGACTGCTGAGGCTATCTGAGATCAACATGGTCTATTAAAATGCCCTTTGCTTAATTACAATGCCATCGCTATTTCATTATCCTTATCCAACTGACTGTTTCTATCATGTACCTAATGACATGACCCAGGAGAAGGCCTCACATAAGGATAGAAAAGAGGAGTTACCCCACTCACTGGAACATCCCAGCCCATTTCCAGAATCCCTCATCTCACCCATCCCTTCCATTCATCCAAAATCTTCTCGTTACACTTCATGCAGAAGCTATCAAAGATGAAAAATTCCATGGTATGGGGGCCTCATTCTCAAGAAGCCACACTCATCCAGTGAGTGTATTCATCCTTCCAATACCTGACTCTATCTCTGTATCCTCCCCAGAGAGTTATTCCAATCTAGAAACAATAGGTTGAGGTCTCCATCTGAGTTTTGTATCTGAGTCCTCCCTGGCTTTCACCTTCACCACATTCCCAGCATGATTTGGGATTTTTGAGGACTTCTAACTTTTCCAGCCATCCACACACATAGTGTCATGGGGATTACTTGAGGCAGCTTTTTCCTGTTCTGAAGATGTCAGTGCATTGAGGGGAAACGGTGCAAAAAGTATAGAAATTTCCATTTCTAGAAACGAGGTGTACACAGGAGTCCTGAGACTATTTCTCTGTTTTATCTCGTTAACAATAATAGGCTAAAAGACCTATCTAGCCAAGCCTAACTGTCACATGGCAGAACATTCACAGCTTTTTCTCCTAATGATATCTCTAACTCCAAAGTCAAAAGAGGAAAACACACAAAAAAAGTAAAACAAAAGACAGACAAAGTAAGTAACTATAGAAGTTTGGGTACCTGAGAGAAATCTGGATGTACCTGTAAACAGGCCACACAGGGTGCATGACATTCCCAAAAGCAGCAAGTGTTTTCAATAGCAAATTGTAACTCTCTTTCCATCCTTCCAAGGAGATGTGTAGATGCTAAAACTACAGGCATTTATGCAGGAAGGGATAGCACCCAAAAAACTAACAGTTATATGATCTTGGAGAAACTATGACTTTCAGTTTTCTCATATGGAAAGTGATTATTCAGAAAGTAAAGAGGGTTATATGAAAATATGTTTGTGATGTAACTGACAAGCAGTAGATTTACTACTGCCTTGGTTAGCTATCGTTTTCCTTATAGATCGGTAGACACATCTGCCAGGGTTTGTGGAAAATTTTCTCTTTTTTCATCTGAACAAATGCACACTTCAATTAATACTAATAATAGTAATAATAATAATAATAATAATAGTTTTTAGACAGATTATCCTGTAATTTAATTGAAAGAATGAATCACTTATAATGAATTATAAAATCAAATGGAATTAGTTTTGCCAATCAAAAAACTGAATTCAATTGAAAGCTCATTTACAGAGCACAACAATCTACCTTTTCAGATTCTGCTAGCAGTTATATCTTATAGCATCATCTTTAACCTTTGAGTTGCTTGCAGTCATATTTATGTTATCAAAATATGGCATATTTGATAGCCCTACTCATGATAACTATTTTGACAGAAAAAGAGAAAAACACCAAATGCCAAAGAATCCTATCAAAAATATTTTCTAAAACATAAACCCAAACTGTTTGTTTGCTCTTTTATATCTAGTTGATTTCCCCCTTATTTTTTAAATCCATTTTGTCTTGCTAATAAAACTACAGATGTATTTAAAACAGCTATCCTTACTTTTGAGGCATCTGGCATTTAGTTTTTGCTTTAGTTTAGAACAGTTTACCTCTACATCTTTCTAAGTTAAAGACCTTGCATACTGACCATGTTTTAGTTCAGTGAAGAGTAACTGAGACATGACCCCTGGTCTTGAATGTTCAAAGTCTGATGAAGAAGACTGGTGAGTAAATTCATATTTAAAAAATAATGTAGAAAGTGTGTTAACTACAGAGATGGCTTAAGGGACTTAGGGACCTAGGCCTTCTAGGTTTGAAAGAAAGTGTTGGTGACTATACCCAACCAAAATTTGTCTTGTCTTCTGTTTCTGTTTTAACGGGGAGAGGAGAGGCAGAAGTGACTCTGTCTCTCTATTGGCAGAAACTCTTCTTCTCTTCCTTTTGTGTGACCTGTGCCCACCAGGCCAACACTGCCATATCAGAACCCTTTTTAGCTTCTAAAAATGTAAGAAGGAAAAAGGGAAACTAATCAAGATGCTGTTTACTCAAGGCTACTATCACTCAATTTCATAACAATTATCTGAGATTGGTATGATCCAAATTATAGTAGGGAAACAGTTTAATAAATTGAGTAGTTCAAGCTCACAAAGCAACTCGGGCAGTGGCTGACAATTACAGAGGATGTCTATAAAACTCAATTGTAATACAAACAAAAGAAGATACATGAATAGACACAGAGAAGGGAAGCCTTTTGGCTGTCCATGCCATGATTTATGGCATATACTTTTGGTGGTTATTTTTGGACATAACTGGGACATCTTTGGGTGCACATAAATATTACATTTTCAAAGACTTTCAAAAACATTGCCAGTAAATTGGGTTCAAATTCCAAACTACAACCATCTGATTTTGTTAAAAAAGAGAACCTATATTCATGTGTAATGAACATATTCAAAGCTACCATCAAGGCCCCTCCAGAGATTTAAATAGTCCCTGCCACACTCAAATTAAACCACCTTCAGGTTCCACGAGTCGTGTAGTTTCAAAAGTTCATGCTCTGAGACGACCTGAAAATATCAAGTACATATTGACAAAGCCTGGTGAGTGCTCAAGTATATCTGCTTAAGGCAGGGCCACAGCACAGACTGCCAAGTTGGCTGGCTTAAGAATGGCACGGCCACTCTCCTTTCCTGACAAACTGTGAAGCCATTAAGACATTTCAGACATCGCATTTGCTTAAGCGGGTTTTGATAAGAGATATATTCAGATCGCTGTTAAAAACATATTTTAGCCGGGCGGTGGTGGCGCACGCCTTTAATCCCAGCACTCGGGAGGCAGAGCCAGGCGGATCTCTGTGAGTTCGAGGCCAGCCTGGGCTACCAAGTGAGTCCCAGGAAAGGCGCAAAGCTACACAGAGAAACCCTGTCTCGAAAAACCAAAAAAAAAAAAAAAAAAAAAACATATTTTAAAATCACTTCACCCAAGTTGAGCATCCAGACCTGCTCCCTCAATTTGACTGCTGTGCTGAGATGTACTCTGAAGGCACCAGAACTACATTCACACTGACATAACCTAGTCCATGGAAACAGAAACCCAATTCTGTCAGCAGAGTAATAACTAGGACAACTAGAATGCAAGAACAACCAGGAATTGTCTTTGCTCCATCACAGTTACAGTGATAAAAATATTTATGCTAAAGGAATCACTGCTGACACCGAGAGGAGTGGGAAGTATGGTTTAAAGCCGATGAAAATAGAAGCTGTGAGATTTCACAGACCGTAGCTTATCTGAAGATATGAGCCACTGCACCTACCCAGTCAGTACTAATGAACACTATAATCACTGTAATCACACAAACAAAGCAACTGCACATTAGGAGAGATTGAACTATTATTCAGAAAGTTTCACTAAATCTCTCCATGGGTAATTTTAATTGTGAATGGTTAATAAAGTTAGAATTGCTTTTTTTTTTATAAACAATTTTGCTTTTTTGGAAAAAAATATGAGTTTGGTCAAAGCTCACTTCATATCTTAACCATCTCCCTTTGTAATAAATTTATGAAAAAAATGCAGAAAGCCTTGTATGGTTATTCAGAACCTGAAGTGGCTTAATAACCTCAGGCGTGAAGTGATTTTTTTTTGTTTTGTTTTGTTGCTGCTGTACAGTCTTTCACATCCACGGTTCTTCCACTTTTCCTAGAGATACACCTCCTAAATGAAGCATACAATGAGCGTGATGAATGGCTGGGGGTGTGAAGCAATAGCTAACCACTGATAGCTAACCAATGTGCATCCTACTGCATACATCCTACAAGCACCCCTGATATAAAGGCACACACTGCTGGGATCTTAAATCCAAACACTGTACCGGATAAAACTGATGAGTAATGGAAACCTGATGTATTCAATACAAGTTGGTATATAGTCCCCAGTTGACTTTGCTGTACTCCTTTATCCTGGGCACCACTTTAAAGTCTACCACAGCATCTGATTTTCATTCCTTAAACTGATCTGGGATCTGCAAGTAAAAAGGGGGAAAAGTAAGAGTGTGGCTACAAGGGTATGATGGCTAGCTGAAAGCAACTGATGCTGCTCCCACTTGCTTCCTTCAAGATAAGGCCAATATATCACCAAGTCTTTTTGCATGAGAAGGCCTAATGCAATTCCACACTCACCAACTTTAAAATAACTACAAGGAAATACCAAATCCAAAGATTATGTGCCAGTAGAATTTTAAAAGTGTATGTGGTTTGGCTGTCTATTCTGTCCCATTTCAGAGATAGCCACATCTTCTCATGCAGTGCCAGCCTGTCCTTGAAACACAGTGGTAACGGTCACAGGAAATGGATTTGGCTATAAAGAGTGCCTGGTCACCAGGGCTGTCTTCTACTCTAGCAAACTGAATACTGTCATCAACAATGTTCCCTTCACTGACCTCACAACATGATCTATATTCCAGTATGATGCCACCCACAACAAGTTCCTTGGAACAATCAAGACTATGAATGAGAAGGCTATCAACATCAGGTCATCACCATCCTCCAAGAACTAGTCTCTGCCAATACCAAATGAGCTGATTCTGGTGCCCAATATGTTGTGTAGTCTACGGGCATCTTCATCACCATGGAGAAAGCAGTGGTCCACTTAAAGAGTGGAACCAAAAGGGTCATCATCTCTGCCCTTTGTCCCAATGTCAGTCATGTTCCAATGTCAGTGATGGATATGGATCATGAGATAACTCCATCAAGATTGTCAACAATGCCCCCTTCACTACCAACTGCTTAGGCTTCCTGGGAAAGGTCATCATGACAACTTTGGCATTATTGCAGGATTCATGACCATAGTCCCTACCTTCACTGCCAGAAAACTGTGCTGAGCCCTGATGACTGTGTGACTGCCCAAAGCATCATCACTGAATCCATTGGCACTATTAATGCTTCAGGTAAGGCCATTCAAGAGCTGAATAGGAATCTCATTGGCACCATGCATCCCTATCTACAAAGTATGTGCCATGGATCTGACCTAACATGTGAAGAAAGCTGCCAAGTATGACTACATCAAGAGAGCGGTGAAGCAGGCATCAGAGAGCCCTCTACGGGGCATACTGGACTATACTGAAGATCAAGTTGTCTTCAGAAATTTTAACAGTGATAGTTACTCTTCTATCTTTGATGCCGGGGCTGGAATGGCCCTCAATGACCACACAGTCAAGTTGATTTCTTGGTATGACAAGGAATGCGGCTACAGCAAAAGAGTGTTAGACTTCATAGTTCAAATGGCCTTCATGGAGCAAAAAGCCCTGAACAACTTACTTCTGCAATAGCATGAGAGGAAGAGAGAAGAGGCCCTATGCTCTCTCACTCAACTAAGCCTCCAACCCACAAACATATCCCCTCACAGTTTACCAAGAATGCCAAAAGAATTTTGTGGGGTCCTGTAGTAGTTTGAATGAAAATGACCCCCATAGGCTCATAGGGAGTGGCGCTATTTGAAAGAATTAGGACATGTGGCCTTGATGTTGTAGATGTGGCCTTGTTGGAGGAAATGTCTCACTGGGGATAGACTTTGAGATTTCAGAAGCTCAAACCAGGCCCAGTGGCTCTCTTTCTTCCTGCTGCCTTGCAATCTGGATATAGAACTCTTGCTTGGCTCCTTTCTGCAACATCATGCCTGCCTGTGCTCTGCCATGCTTCCCACCATGCTTTCTGCCATGATGATGGGCCAAACCTCTTAACTGTAAGCCAGCCCCAATTAAATGCTTTCCTTTATAAGTATTGCTGTGGTCATGACATCCCTTTATAGCAATAAAACTCTAAGATAAGCCTCCTCTCTCAATTACCATCAATAAAGTTCAGAGTACCCACAAAAAAGCATGTATGGCTTTCTGATGCTTTCAAAGAAAAACACCCACTAAAAATATATCTTAACTAAGTGTTCAAATGCATCGTATACTATGCTACACCCCAGAAACACTCAATAATCCTTGTGAGCTGGTTGGCTCTTCATATTTATGTAATGCCAACTTAGTGATGGAGGTAAATCCACAGACTTGACTTAAAATAATAAACAATAACATCCTTGATTATATAAATTGTCTATGCCATACCATCTTGAAAATGCTGGATTTCATATGGTTCTATAAATTACCACTGGATTTTAGTAATGTATGTTCAGGACCCAGACCTTTCAAAAGACCATTTGCATCAAATTCAAACGAGATGTAAATAAACATTTGAATCCTTGGAACTAGACTGAAATTCACTGAATCAGATTCCAGATGTAGAACCTCAGACATGCATTTTCATAGACATTTCGTAGAGCAATGATGTAGTACAGACTTAGACATAGACAAAGGATTTGAATATCCTGATCAGAGAGAAATGAAAGACCACTGTGAGAGGAAAGACGTGCCAGGAAGAGGAACGATGTCACCAGCCAGAGAACAGGAAACAGGAGAAAATCCAGGAATAACAGTTCCATAGGACAAAGAAGAGTGGAAATAGCATGTGCAAGGTCACCAGCTATCAGTTACTTCTCTGGTACTCAAATGTAGATTTCCTCATTGGTTGATGCCTTTTCTAGCACTCTCTATACTCCATCTACATTTCCACTGTCCAGGCATCATCCTAGCATTGAAAAGGGTGAGACAACTAGATTTTGAGTTTGACTCTAGCATAGAGTATATAACAAAACTTTGTCTTTAAAATAAATAATAGTTTCAAAACACTATTTTACTTCACATTTTGATACTTAAAAATACTTAAATATTCAAATAACTAATACAATATTACAATTATATATTGATATATTCTCCAACTAACCAAAACATTCTTCCAGTGTTCTTACAACTAACTGACAGAGTGTTAAGAAGCCATGCTGGCAGGAGCATCTCCACTTCACAGATGAGACAATGGAAGCTTCCAGGCCCTAAGCAAGTTCTCCAACTTTTCATAGTCTCAACAGTGAAGCCAGGAACCCAATATGGAGCAGAGGTTTCGGAGATCAGGTTTGCTTTCATTTATGCCTCCCTGGAATTTGTTTAAAACAAAACAAAACCTATCAGTTAAACTACTGATTTTCTTCCTATTTCCTGGAATCAAATAATGATTCCTTAAGGATCTTATTCTGAACCAGATGTTAATCTACAGCGTCAGAGTCTCTGTGAACACATCTGACAGCCTAGTGACACACATTACCTCAGTGCATGCCTGTAAGCGGTTTATGCAGGTAGAAGGTTTAGTACGTGTACAAACCCAGCAGTTACAGCCATATTGTCAGAAACTAGCATCACCACATTGCCAGTTTCAGGCTGATAATTTGATATGACGGGTGTGAGGCACCAGCTATAAGTCTCTCCATCATGAAACAATAATTGCGAGCCTTCATTCTTCACCAGGAATATCAAGGTCATTGTCTGGATCAAATCTAAAAGGGAGTTTCCCTCAATAGATGTCATGAGAGATAAGCGCCAAGCTGACATGTTCTAACAGAACTATCACCTGCTATCAGAGCCACTGTGACAGCTGTGTGTCAAGAAAACGCAGGCCAATTCATCAGGCCCCTGGGCCAAAGTGCCGCCCTGATGGATATGATGAGCATATGCCTCCCTGCTATACAATGGGTGCTTATTACTACAGGACTGTTTGTATAATGGTCCAATTAATCACTGCTGATTGTCATGTGTTTTGTAATTGATGAAAACAAGTACTGCATAACTCTATCGAATTGCCATCCTGTGAACTTTGAAAAGGAAAACTATCAAACATGCACAACCCTTCCAGGATACAAACAGCGTGCATGTCTCCTTGGTTTCAACATATTATCTTTGCCATGTAAAGCTTTCACCCCTCTCTTCTTTTGAAAAGTTCTCCTTACACTTGAAAGACTCAATGCAAGTGTTATCCAAGGTCTCTGCCCCTCTGCTTCTCGAATTTGACTGGTAACATACAGAGAGCTTCCGACTGCACAGAGACTAGGGGAGCCTGTAAAATTTATCCCACTCTAAGCGGCAGTCTTTGGCATTAACTGACCACTGTCACAGGGAGACAGATGAGTTCACCAGGTGTTCAGGACAATGTGATTGCTTCATTTGCCAACTTCTAATCTTTAAATATTTTGGCTGCCCTGAAAGCAGGGCTTAAGGTACCGACTTTCTGGTAATTCATTCAGAAGTGACTCCAGAAGAGTAAGGTAAAGGAAAGAAGGAATTAAAATCAATGAAGAGATGTTAGCCATGTCCTTGATCTCCAGACTCCTCCCTGTGGGTAAAGGAAGCAGGAACATGCACCCCAACCCCCAGCACCTGGCCTCCATTGCCTTAACAGGTGTGCCTCAGGATAATAATCCCCTACACTTTCTAACTGAACATGCGGAAGCACTGCGTGGGCTCAAGCTGGGAAAAGTCCTGAACAGAAAGGCAATGATTGCTGAGATGGAATTTCCTCAGGACTGAGTGCAAAGGCAACTGTAAGGGTGCAATGATAAAGAAGTTGACTAACAGCAGCTAAAATGCTAGAAACAATTATGCACAATCCTGGTTTGGCTTAGAAATTTCTCTGCTTTATCTGGACTAAAGCTTGTCTGCCTTACAGGGAAGCACAGCATCCCCACTACCATAAGCATTTATACCACTGAACTGAACCATGTGTCAGCATGTCTGGAACCTACAGGCAGTATGCACATTGAGGTACTGTTAATATAACCTGTTGACTCACCACAGGATCTGGCATAAGATAAACAGTCAATAAAAATTTGACTGAATTAGCTCAAGGGAAAGGCCCATGAATGTTTGTGGAACTGAATCAATAAACATTAGAATGATGATTCAAAGATGCACACGCACATTGTAATATGAATGTGAAATGTCTCCCATAGGCTCAACTGTTTGAACACTGGGTCCCCACCTGATGTGCTGTTTTGGAATGTGATAGGACCTTTATAAGGTGGGGAAAGTGGGTCACTAGGGAATGCCTTGAGGCTTTCTACTTGGCCCACTTCCTATTCACACTTTACTTCCTGAAGGATTCCCAATGTGAACAGCCAGCTTCTTGTCCTGCTGCCAAGACTTTCCTCCCTATCACTGCTATGCCTTCCTCAACAAGATAAACTGTATCCCTCAAGAACTTTGAAACAACTAACCCTTCCAAGGAGTCTTATGTTACTTTTATCAGGGTATTTTATCACAGTGAAAGGAAAAGTATCGGAGACTTCAGTTATTTACTTAGTATAACAATGTATATTACATTATACAGGTGCTACCAGTTATTGACTTAGATGACTATGTATATTATATAGGTTATATCTTGCTTTTGTAGTAGAGTTTTTAGGAGAGTTTTGCTGTGTAACCTAACCTGGCCTTGACTAGTGGTTCTCCTGCCTCAGCCTTGAGAGCATAGGCATGTGCCACCATGCCTACTCATAACATAATTTCTACTAGCATTCTGCTAGCTACAACTCAAACTCAAACTCTATCAGGAAAAAGAGTTCTACAGTAGATAACACACAGACAATCATTTCTGAGATTTGTTGTTGTTGTATGGAGGTTTTTGCTTTGTTTTGTTGACATGATTCTCACTTTATAGATCTTTATAGATCTCACTGGTTGGAATGTTCTGTGTAGGCCAGGCTGGCATTGAACTCATAGAGATCTGCATGTCTCTGCTTCCCCAATGCTGGTATAAAGGAATGAGCCACCATACCAGGCAGAATAATCATTTCTTAATTCCTGAAAGAGTCTTCTCATTTCAAGGCACTAATGAATATAAAATGTGTTTCCTGAATAGGGTGAGATATTGCTCAATTACAAAAATTATAATTATAAAATGGGGATTCTTAGTACCCACAGATTATGGCTCACAGACTGAATAAAACTCCA
Source organism: Peromyscus maniculatus bairdii (assembly GCF_049852395.1). NCBI lineage: Eukaryota > Metazoa > Chordata > Mammalia > Rodentia > Cricetidae > Peromyscus > Peromyscus maniculatus. The sequence continues at coordinate 97,690,587 of NC_134853.1, forward strand.
GTCCAAGGGATCTCATGACCTCTTCCAGCATCTCCAGGCATGAGCATGCACTATATATATAATATATATATATAATATGATATACATATATATATATCATATTATATGCATCACAAATATACTCAAGTACACACACATACATATATCCATAAAATATTTTAAACATAATTACAAATTTAAAAACATCTGTGCATTTTATAGTGATAAAAATTAAAATTATATTGCATACAGAAAAATATAGCAATGGCAATTCAGTTTTAACACAAGCAACTACTAAAACTGAAACTTCTTCACCTATCACCTAGGAATTGTCTCTTGCCATGCAAACTCTGTGTCCTTGTTTCCCTTCTGTTGCTGTGATAAAATACCCCCACAAAAAGTTAGGGAAGAAAGGGGTTGATTTCAGCTCACAGTTCCAAGTCACAGTCTATGACACCAGGACAGTAAAAACAGGTAGCCACATCTCACCACAATCAACAACAGAGAGAAATAAATGAATGCATGTACATAGCTTGCTTACATGTCTACTTGCTTATTCTCATGCAATATCTCCACTCATAAAGCACAGTACTCCTTGCATAGAGAATATTGCTACCCAAAGTGGAATGTGGAAAAGGATAACTAAATAATGAAAGCCTTTTGAAAAACACTACACAGAAACATACCATTGTATAATCTTCCAAAATATAGACAGAGACATATGTAAATAGATTTTCATATAGAATTACCCTATAACAGGGGTACAATACCCCAACTACCATTTTATTCTAGCAAATAAACACCTCAGTACCAGGAACAGGTTACCTCTTTTTGAGTTGTTGCCAGTGAAGTTCCACAGTCTGCTAGAAGTTACAGGTGATTACCACTAATCTTGGTTACCTTCCAGAACTTGATAGTGAGACCCTGTTTTGGAAGATACTACATACCTGAGTCATAAAAGATGGGGAAAAAAAGCAAGCAGATACTAATTTTGAAGCTTCATCCACACTAGCTACTTTTCATAGTGTTGAAAGGTCCTATACCTAGTACATGGGGAAAATAAATAACCATCCATCTTACCCAACTGCAAACCTATATGAGTTACAATACGAACTTTCCTTGCCAGATATGCCCACTGTTGCAATAGTGGCATGAATATTATTGGAGTAACCACTGACCCTCTCATTGGATTTGAGTCCTACTATACAAGAGGGAAGCCATACAAGAACTATTATCGGAGGAGGCCAAAAACCTGTGAATTAAATGGGCCATAAGCTCTATGAGAGAACCTACTATTATCATTCTGCTAAACTGACATAGTACTAAAAAACAACTCCCAATGATTTATTGCTATACCCATAGATTGGTGTTTCTTGTAATCATCAGAGGAGGAGCTTCTTTTGGTATCAGATGGTGATTAACACAGAGACCCACAACAGGTCAACATGCAGAGAAACGGGAGACTGTGAAATTTTCATCCCTTAATGGGATGTCTATGTTATCCCCCTCCTCTCCAATCTCAGGGATCACTACCAAAGAAGGGACAGTAATATTGTACGAGCCAGAGCCAATGGATTACTACAAAGAAAGTGTTTTCCAAATATATGAACTCACAGAAGTTGTGAGAGCATGCACAAGGACTATTCAAGATCAAGCCACACAAAATCCCAGCATGGAGGGGGCTGGTGGTAAGTATGCATTAAGTCCCACCCTTAGCAGAAGGGCTACTTCATTTCATAACTGCTATGAGAGGACTAATCAGTTATCTTGAAGGGTGTGGCCCTAGTAGGTTGACTATATGCCAGGGCATTCCCCACTTAGAAGAATGTTTTGGCAACACAAATTGTACTCCATTGAGGTTGGGGGGGGGAGGGTGCGCGCGCGCGCGGGGACGACAACATGACCAAGAAGTTGGGGGAATGGAGAGGTGGATGTATCTCAAAGGAGTTTGACAAATATTGTCAAAACCCATTATCTGAAATACTCAAAGAATTAATAAAAATATTATTTTTTAAATCCTGCAATAAAGTATTACATTTTCAACTTTGCTAAGCTGATTAAGCAATGGATCACATCTACTGCACACATAAAATAAATAGGCTTTTTTAAAAAGAATGAAAGATCAGCCAGGAAGGACAGATAGTGGGCAAAAATTTGTATGAGTTTATTCCACTCTTGTAATCTTTAGTAAAACACATGTTGGCCTTCAGCCTTCCATCTTAGAGAATGCCACTGACACCAGAGAAAGGGACAAACATTAGGGACTCTCAGGAAAACTGCTTAAGGTTCTTAAAGGTTAACCAAACAGACAAATATTTCTCAAAGAAATCAATGACCTTGGGATTACCTCAGAAGCACTGAAGAGAAAAAGATCCATTTAGCAGACACAGTGATGCATGCCTCTAACCTCAACACCAGACAGGAGGTCCGGGAGGGTCTTAGATTCCAGACCAGGCACCATCATTAATTCTGCAGATGAGATCGAATTAAAAGCAAGACTGAGGAAAGGGAACAAGGAGGCCAGGGGGTCTTAGCAGCCATTAACAAATGTGGGATCCAAATTCAAAATAGCCTTGGAAACTTGAAGAAGTCACAGACAGAACGCATTTCTCCCTCCTTTCTCTTCCATGGGATGGGAGACATGGTCCTCTCAGTCACAGAATTCCACTTACACATTTGGTAATTATACATGAGATGCTGTGCTCAGTTCCAGGGAAACATCCTTAACAAATGATGTCCTGACTTGTTATTCCACAGAAATAACTACTGTATTGAAGAAAAATTACCAGTAACTGACAGTTGTGTGTGTGGTGCCTTCCTTGACTCTCCTTCACCTTTCTTCCCACTCCTAGTCCGAGCTAATTATTTCTCCTGGGGGTTTTCTTTCTTCTTGTGTCACAGAACACTGGAGTGTAATCAGACTTACTCAATTGTCTCCCTCTAAATTGCTAATCTCTGAAAGAGCACAGGGCATGAATCACGAGTCTTTGCCACCCCACAGCACAGCACCTGACACACAATGGATGCTCAATAAGTGCTTATTGATTTACAACTGAAAACAAATTGTGCCCATGTAAAGTGGGCTCTGTGCGTGTATTAAAAGAATCTAGAGTGCTATGTGGAAACCCAGTAAAGAGTTTATGTCATCCAATAGCCACAAAGGTAAAGTTAAGGATACATAGTAATGGGGCTGGAGCAATGACTCAGTGGTTAAGAGCACTGGCTACACTTGCAGAGGATTTGGGTTTGTTACCCAGTACCTACATGGCACTTATAATCATCTATAACTCCAGTTTCAGAGACTGATGCCCTCTTCTGGCTTCCAACTGGCACCAGAGATACATGAGTACACATACATCCATACAGGCAAAACACTCATACATAAAAATGAATAAATAAAATATTCTTAATTTTTTTCTGCAAACTAAGTGTGGGTGAAGCATATCCAATAATTCTAGCACTCTGGAGATAGAGTCATTAGATTCACAAATTCAACCCAGCCTGGATTACACAGTGATGTCAAAAAGCAACTTAAGCTACATAACGTGACTGTGTTTCAAAAACACAATCAACAGCAAATAAAATCATGTTGAGCAGAACATCTATCTACACAAGCTACTTTCCATGCAACTTCATGGAGTACTATTCTGGAGAATGAGAGGGCAGATAGCAGGAACAATCTTTTAAGAAGGAACTGCTCTAAGAGTCAAGAGGGGTGTTGGGAAAGAAGGAGAGAGGAAGGGGAGGTACTAGGGAAGCAGGGGGAAGCTGCTAACCTGAAGATGACAGACAAATAATGTTCCATAAAAAGCGAAGTCAAGAGGATCAAAGACAGGACAGAAATGAAAACAAATACCCAGAGAAGAAACCCTTGTTGACACAGGCAAGTCAAAATATGTTAGAACTGTGAGCACACACACAGAAGACAGCCATCCCAAGGCTGAGATAAAACACAGTGCCAAGTTGAAGAAAGCAGAAACAACTCTGGCATGGGTGATGGGTAGTATTATGAAAAAGAGCAACCCCTCACTAGAGAACAGTGTCTATGCAGATATGCACAGCACCATACATGTACACAGCACTGCTTGGACATCAACTAAGGGATGTGTATGTCTACAGACATAACAAAGGCTAATTAGAAGTTCCTGACCTTGTGCAGGGGCATCCATAACCGAACCTGAAGTTCAACCCGAAGTGCATCCACATAGTTAACTGGAGAGTGGGTGTGTTTCAACACATGGCAAGTTAGAACTGATTTGTAAACTTGACTCTTGGGTTCTCTTCCTAGTTAAGTACAGACAAATCTGTTCTAGCTTCCTTATAGCTCAAGGTCTGGTAATAGATAGATATTCTCATTATTACATATTTTATACTGGTATCCCTTATAAAACTGGCATTTTCTTTTCATTTTTATTTAGAGAAGAAGGAAATGAAGGATGAGGACAGCAGAGGAGAAAAGTACCTGGCTTCATAAATTCTGTGTCTGATACTGTCTGTAAGTCATGCCTAACCTGTGGCCACCATAAACTTAATCACAGACAACAGCATGCCACAAAAACATAAAACGTTCCATGACCATCCACAAAATTATAAATATATAATAGTTGAGGTGAATTAGACTCAAAGCATAATCTAAGATTTCCCAATACGTTTAAGTGGCAGTATCATTTCAGATAACTCAAATAAAAATAAAATAAAACATTGGTTTTGAAATTGTAAGCAATTAGAAACTTTTAATCCAAAAAAATTACTCATCAAAAAAGCATTCAAGCATAATTACATCATGTTATTGTATGTGAATTTTGTTACCAATCATGGGATCCAAAAGTTAGAAGCTATGTACCACAAATATTTAAATATTCATGTCAGTATAAGGTAATTTTTTTTCTTTTTACCTCCTCTATAAAATTACACCATAACAACCTTGAAGTTACAATTCTCTATTTAAAACCAGTGGGTCTATTTTGGAGTGTCTGATTCCAAAGTCCTGAACCAATGAGTGAAAAGGAAAAATGCAAACATGTGGCTGATTAGAAAAATAGTTATAATAGGCCTAACTGCTGTTATTATTGTGGGTACAAGTGAAATAACCACCAGGTCATTTTAAGCTCTGGAAAACACCCTATGGTGGTGCTTGACTGATTCGATGTGTTTTTGTACACAGTTGCTGTGATAATGGAGTAGACGTTTACCCTGTAACAAAGCAAAGTGCAAATGTAAGCCTTAGGGTTTACAGTAATTCCAGAATATCAAACCACCAGGAAGGGTTTTAAATGAAGCCCCTGCTGATCTATTTACTGGTTAAAACCCTTTTGTCTCCTAAAAACAGTAACATCATGCACAGAACAAATTATTGATAAATTGAATAATTTCAAACAAAGATAAATAGGGAATTAAAAATCTGTAGCAGACATTAGCTTTGAACAGAACAGAATTTGGTTGTTGGTCTGGGTCCAGTTTCTTCTATGCATTTTCAGACATAAAGGGCCCTGTGTGAGGTTCCTATTCTCACAGAATCCTGAAGAACAGAGCGATCTTAGCTACGGGACTGTGAGAGGAGCCAAGCAGTCTTGATTGCTTAGCATAATCTATAAACACAAGACACCAGTTTGACCCTCAAAGTGATCTCTTTCCCTTCACACAGGGATGGCAAGCCAGTGATATCGTTATGGGTTACAAAACAGCATTTAGAAAAGGTTCCTAAAGGAAATCTTTCTTCCTTTCAACCATGTTGCTATGGTAACCACACCAATCAAGCCACTTCACAAAGGCTTTTGTGTCAAGTTCTGTTAGCAAACTCATATAGAAAGTGTAACTCCCATCCAAGTACTAACCAGACCCGACCCTGCTTAGTTTCCAAGATTAGGTGCATTCAGGGTGGTATGACTGTAAGATGTCCAAAGGAAAGAAAGCCAAGGAAAAAAAGAAAATGTCCCCAGCCTCAGTCATCATCAAGAAGCAGGAGGCCAAAAAGGTGGTGAATCCCCTGTTTGAGAAAAGTCCAAAGAACTCTGGCGTTGGACAAAATATCCAGCCTAAATAAGAACTCACTGGCTTAGTGGAATGGTCCTGTTATATCAGCCTGCATCAGCAAAGAGCCATCCTCTATAAGCTGCTCACAGCACCTGCTGCCATTAACCAGTTCCCCCAGACCATGACTGACAAACAACTACCCAGCTGCTTATGCATCCCACAAGGACAGGCCAGAGACAAAGTGGGAGAAGCAGCAAAGGCTGCTGGCCAGTGTTGAGAAGGAAGTTGTTGACAAAGAGGGACTTCAGACATAGACCTCACTGAAGTAGTGGTCTTCCTGCCTTGTCCTGTGTGGCAAGATGGTGGTCTTCTACTGCATCAAGGGGAGGGCCAGGCTAGGATGGCTGGATCACAGGAAGATAACAACTGTTGGCTCACACACGTCAATTTGGAAGACAAAGGACCTCTGGCTAAGATGATAGAGGTTATAAGGATTAACTACAAGGATGACCTCTGATCTCACTGGGGAGGCAATACCCTGGGTCCAAAACCTATAGCTAGCATTGTAAAGTTGGAAAAGACAAGGCCAAAGAACTGGCCACTAAATTGGGGCTAAATGTTCACTGCTAAGTTTCTATACATAAATAAAAAACTGCCCTCCAAGAGAAAAAAAAAGAAAAGACCTCAAGTAAATTAATATTACATTTCTTATCTTATTAGAAATGGGTAAAAGACACAGCACTTCTGAAAATTAGAGGAACTGGGCATATTAGCATATTAAATTAGTCAAGTTTAGTCTTCTTACATAAAAGCCTCCAGGGAACTCCTCAGGAAAAAGTAAAGGAATGTACCTACCAGGAGGATCACCTCCTGCACTTCCTCTGTGACTTCTTCCAAAGCCTGTACTACATACACATTAGTGCTGCAGGTCCAACTCTCACACTGAGAACCCTAGCACACACATTAGTGCTACAGGTCCAACTCTCACACTGAGAACCCTAGCACACAAATTAGTGCTACAGGTCCAACTCTCACACTGAGAACCCTAGCACACACATTAGTGCTACAGGTCCAACTCTCACACTGAGAACCCTAGCACACACATTAGTGCTGCAGGTCTAACTCTCACACTGAGAACCCTAACACACACATTAGTGCTACAAGTCCAACTCTCACACTGAGAAGCTGAGCACACACATGAGTGTTGCAGGTCTAACTCTCACACTGACAACCCTAGCACACATATGAGTTTTGCATGTCTATCTCACACTGAGAAGCTGAGCACACACATTAGTGCTGCAGGTCTAAGTGTCATGAGGAGGACACTAGCATTTGATGTTCACATGAGCACAGAAGGAGCAACAAGGAATCCCTTTCTTATGGTGTATTTTCTCTTAGCCAGGACCTATGAGGTGTATTACTGATTACAGTAATAAATTTGAAGACTGTTTTATGTTAATGACATGGTTTCACATTAGCATAATTCCATTTCTATAAAGCTCCACTTTCTGTTGAATGCATATTTTAAAACAAAACAGAAATTTCTACTGAAGCTGGTGGCTTCAGCACATGAGAGAGCTGTTGTGAACTGAATGCTAGCCTGGGCTATTGTGGAGAGTTCAAGGCTAATGAGGGTTACATCACACCCTACCTCAAAACAAAAACAAAACCAGAGAGACGGAGAGATTGATTGATTTAATAAACTTCAATAACTGGCCTGAGAGCCAAGAGAATTTTTATAAGAATGCAATAGTCTGCTGTGCAGAATAAGCTTTTCATATTCTTTACTCAGAAATACCAAAGAAATAAAGGAAGTCTATTGTCTGACCAGCTCTCAAAAGCCTGCATTTTAGATTTACTATATATCTCCGACTTTATTGTTAGAGAATGATGGATTTATTAAGACACTGAAACAGACAAACATTTCATTAGAAGGGCAGTTAATGCATCCAGTTTCTGCCTAATATCCATCTTAAGTTTAAAGTAAGCATTATCTCTTTCCTAGAATGGGTAGATTCTAATGAAAAGAATATATGTCAAAACACTTGATAATTATGACCAGACTGAAACTTCTAAGATAAATGGAGACCAATTAAAAGTTAATTGTTCAGAGATTATAAAAAACAAACATCATCAGTACCATTAAATATTAACTTTGGCCAACACTGTGCTCCTGAACTAACTGTCTTCATGTAAGCTGAGGTATACACAGCTTTTTCATGACTCTTGAACTGAGTGTTTATGGTGTGAGTTCAGTTCAGTAGGGATTCATGCACAGACTGTCTTCATGTGATCTGAGGTATGCACAGTTTAGTAGGGACCTAGAGCATTTCAGCAAAAATTAAATTCTAACTATAAGTTAAGGGATGGGGACACAGTTCAGTGGTACAGAATTTCTCTAGCATGTGCAAGGCCCTGAGTGTGATCCCTCTATGTCAAGCAATAAATAATCAAATTATAATTAAGAAAATCTGAAACACTAAATAAATCAACATTTATTACCTGTTTTAATTTCAAGTGTTTCACATCATGAAGCTAATGTCAACCAAAACTATGGAAATTGACATTTTAATTAACTTTACTTCCACACAAGTTTAAACACCTAAACTTAAATGGTGCTATTATCTTATATTTGTGTGTGAAGTGGGAAATTTACCTTGGCTACTTTCTGCTTCATAGTATTTGACTTTTTTTTTTTTTTTTTTTTTTTTTTTTTTACAATTTTGGCAGGTAAATAGGGAGAAACTAGTAGGGGGAAATGGAGTTTAAGTCAGTTTAACAATATGTACTGTGCATGTTTACTCTTATATTAGTAACCAAAATATCAAACTTTACTAACTACCTATTAGAGGCCTGTAATTAGTCTATTTTTCTTCACTGTTTACATATTAGCAGGGCCAACAGACAGACAGTGTCTTCAGTTGTCACAATGATTCTGAAATGTGACTATACTCGTTTCACAGCCTAATGCACAGAGGTTCAGAAAGGTTAAGTGGCCTGTCAAAGTCCAGCAGTGAGAACCAGTAGCTAGAACCCCCAGTCAGCTCAGTAGAGCGGCACATTTCTGTTTGCACCAAGAACAAATCAACAGCTAGCTATGTTTCCTACAGATCACTGCTTCTCATACAGGACATGCTATTGCTAACGTAGTTACTTCTAACAGTTTCAAAATTTGAGACAAATTGTTGATGTGGCTTTGTAATTGCAACTTTGCCTTTCAGGGACACTATAAACATCTTCATTATAAAACAGCCATTTGCTCTTACAGCAGTTTTCTGGGGGGTTCCTCTGTTGGCCTTTAGAAGAACTTTAAACCAAGACGTGAAAGGACTCCACTTGTTTCCATGCCTGACTGTTAATTAAATACAAAATATCATGGAACCAGAACAAGGCACAAACACTAAGAAAGGATATTCTAACAAGAGCTGACTTTGCAAAGGGGAGAGACAAAGGATTAATCCTTAACCTTGTTAAAATGAAAGGCAATCACTAGGAGAGACACTGGGTTACAGCACCTGGCTCTTTCTCTCTGCAGCCTGTGCTCTTGACGCTCAGTGGAGACAATATCTGTCAGCTTGTTATTCCTTTGACTATGGATAGATGTAAGTAAAAAATACATAAAGTTTCTTCCAACACATTTTCTTTCTCTTTTATATTAACATGCTAAATTCAATCTTATATATTTCTCTAATATAAAAGCTCATTGGAGATGTGGGATACATTTTAATCTACTACATTATATTTTACTCTTTCAATAAAATTATCCAGGAGATCTTTAAAGCCAAATCCCTTTGTGACCCAGCATTGTGAACTTTCTGATAGCTGGAATTACCAGATAATTCTCTCATCTGCCACATAATCAGGGAGCACAAAGCAAACAGAAAGCTCACTCCTGGGCTGCTCTGTGTCTTGTTCTCCTGTCTATACAATTATATACTTTAAAGCCAGGGTATAAAGGAAGTGTAACCTCCCATGACAGTTGAGCTGAATGTTCTTGTGTCAAGATGCTTAAAGTGGCATTTCACAGTAGACAGAGATGCTCACAGGCAACATATTAAACATGCTACCATCTCATCGTCTCTCAGTAAGGATAGCGAAAAGGATATATACCCATATTTTGAAGACTGCAAACGCTCCCATATGTGTGCATTTTTAAATCAATCTAACCATTCTAAAGTGCATAATTTAAAAAAACTCAAATTGTACACGATAAATACATGCAATTTTCTGTCAATTTAAAAATGAAAGCCACGCATGGTGCACATGACTTAATTCTCAGCAATCCAGAGGCACAGGCAGGAGGGTCAGGAGTTCAAATCTGACTATATAGGGATTTCAAGGTTAGCGTGGACTACATGAGACCTTGTTTCAAAAAGACAACAAATATTCGAACAAAAACAACCACAAAATAAAACCAAAGTAAAAGCCATTTAAACACATTTATTTGTGTGTGTTGAATATAACCACCTGCAGTACACATGCCACAGTCATTCCCATTCAGATATGAGGAGTGAGGATGTGTCTTAGTGAGTGTTCTCTTGCAGTGAAGAGACACCACGACCAGGGCGAATCTTATAACAGAAAACATTTAATTGGGGTTTGCTTACAGTTTCAAAGGATTAGATCACTATCAGCATGGTGGGAAGCATGGCAGCACACAGGCTGACATGGTTTTGGAGAAGGAGCTGAGAGTTCTACATCTGCATCCACAAGCAGCAGGAAGAGAGAGACACTGGGCCTGGTTTGAGATTTTGAAACCCCAAAGCCCTCCCTAAGTGACACACTTCCTCCAACAAGCCACACTTTCTCTAACAAGCCATGCCTCTTAATCCCTCACACATAGTGACATTCCCTAATGACCAAGCACTCAAATCTATGAGCCTACGGGGCCACTCTTTTTTGCAGAATATTATTTTAAGGTGTGTTACTTTTGTTTATGTTGCATTTGTTTAACTCTGTAAAGCTGTGTTACTGTGCCTGTCTAAAACACCTGATGGTTTAATAAAGAGCTGAATGGCCAATAGTGAGGCAAACATTCCAAGCATTCCACCATATTCAGTATATATGATTTTATATATATATATATATATATATATATATATATACATATACATAAATGCATACATATATGTGTATGTATATGTATATATATATGTATATACATATGCCACCACATATAGTCATAGAGTCCTAATGTGTGTGTGTGCCACCACATATAGTCATAGAGTCTGTGTGTGTGTGTGTGTGTTGTGTGTGTGTTGTATGTGTGTATGTCCATAGTTTTAATAACACTTACGATAGCAACTGGCACTACTATCCCCAATTCTGCCCTAATCTCTGTAACGAGTACTGACCCCTAGGACCCCTTGGACTGTGCTGAGGTTTGCTCCTTTCTCTGCAGAGAAATGCAACATGGCCTCAGCCCAATTCTTTTGCACCCCAAAACTCAGAATGAAGGGCAATCCCAGCATGTGCCTCTTCTGCTTTTCTATCTTCCCCCTTGGGTGAATAGCTACCCTGCCTCTCCTTTGATCCTTTTAGATTTCCTACATAGAATCAAGAACACTAGCCCTCTATGTATCTCAACCTTTGGGTTATACGGAAAACTCCAAGGGGCCCGTCTTGTTAGAGTTTTATTGCTAGAATAAACCACCATGACCTAAAGCAACTTGGGGAGGAAATGTTTTATTTCAGCTAACAACTCTCAGGTCACACTCCATCACTGATGGAAATCAGGGCAGGCACTGGGAAACAGGAACTGAAACAGAGACCATAGAGCAACACTGCTTACTGGCTTGCCTCCCATGGTTTCTCGGCCTGTTTTCTTATATACTCTAGGACCCCTTGCCCAGGGGCAGCACCACCCGCAATGGGCTGGGCCCTACCACTTCAATTACTAATCAAGAAACCCCACAAGCCTACGGTCCAGTCTTATGAAGGCATTTTCTCAGTTCTCAGATAACACTAGCTTGTGTCAAGATGACAGGAAACTAAGCTCAACAGCAGTAACCTGTGGAAGTTCCCTGCCCTGTGGGTTTAGTGGGGACTGTGGAGGACCTCTTATAGAGGATGGCTTGCCCGAGTAATATCTTTGTTCTGTCCTTCAACTGCATCACTAAAAGTTTCCCAGTATTTCTTGTCAGTGTGCTGGGAGTGGAGCAGGTAGCATTCAGTGGCAGATCATGTTTAGCTTGAGTCTAAACTTCAATTCCCAGCATCATCCTACACCCAAAGAGAAAAGAAAATTCTGTCCATGCTATGAGCAGTTGAAAGGCAGTATCTGAATCAGGCTGAAAGCAATTTCAAACGATGAGTTCTTGAATAAGATGTTTTAAATACTGATGTTATTAACAACCTGACTGCATTATTATGTATAAATCTGACTGTATTATTATGTTAAAAATACATCTCTTTTATGATTGCGTTTGTATTAATTTTTATAGGTTTTTTGTTGTTTGTTTGTTGTTGAATTACTCTTTTATTTGGTTTTATTTGATTGTTTGGTTGACTTGTTGAGACATGGTCTCATGCAGTCTGGAGAAGACTCCAGTCTTCACTATGTGGCTGATGCTATCCCTGAATTTCTAATCCTCCCAAGTGCTGGGAGACTGTGATGTGTGCCATGTTCTTTTAGGACATGTATGTTTATTATGATTTATCCAGTAATAAAATAGATTCCTTATAGGTGTACTGGATATATAATAATTAATACTCTGGAACATTTTAAGAGTATTTAAGAGCAAATGTCCTCATTAGTAGGACTAGAATAAAATGGGTTTCTTTTGCAAAACAACAGCTCATTATTATTAATCAATCATAGAAACATACTATTCTCAAATCTGTGCTATCTTTCAATATCTTAAGAAATGACATTCTGAAGTAGGCAAACATCATCAAATATCCCGTGGCCACAAGCAGTGACAGGACTGACTGCCATCACACTGGTAAAAACAAGTCACTATTATGGTAGAAAACACATTTGGTGGGTTTGGTTTGGTTTCATGTTATACTTAGCATTTTGGATTCTACACCCCTATTTCTTACACTGTACCAAATGAGCCATTGACAATTCCCAACAATGATCTAGTACATCTGTCTCCTTTGACTTCTGTCCCTGAAACATTTACCCAAGCCCCGGCAGCGTCTACCTTAGCAAAACAACTGGTACTCTAAATGATTTCAAAGCAAACATAGTTGGGGAAAGAAAAGGCTATAAGAACTGGGAATAAAATGTTAAAGTGCAAGCCGATCTAAGCATGTGTTCTGACAGAGAAAATGGACTTGAAATTGTGCAAAGCCAGGCATTCACTACAATTTGGAAATTTGCCCAGTGGGAGTAGAACTACTGTATTTATCCTTTGACAGGTTAAGAACATGGTGACTGATGGCTGGTGTTAAAATACTAGGACATGGGAAGAGGGAGCACAAGGATTTACTCAGCCTAAATCATTAAGGGAAGCATACAAGTGCTTATAAATCCAGTCCACAAAACAGGATATTACGGAGGACTTAACTGTCTGTTAATAACATATCCTCTGGGGTAGGGACATGACTATTTCATCCTTTGACCTTCTAAAAAGAAATCAAATTGCCAAGTAAGCAATGTGTCCAGGATCCCCTGGCTTGAATTCAGAACTGGAGCCCAGTTCTGTCAAAACTCAAAGTTTCCATGCCCCCAAATCATTATTCATGCTGCAGATGCTGTCTTTAAGCTTAGAAGACTTAACAGGTTAGAAAACAAAAAGGAATAAAAGTCACTTCCAAATTGAACCCAGTATTCACACTATCTTTATAATTGAAATCTTTCTGTAATATGCTTGTGATGGTTAACATCGATTGCCTCCTGGAGAGGATCCACAACTTAGAGACAAATCTCTGGGCTTGTCTGGGAGACCATACCTAGAGGTGAGAGGACTCACCCTAAAGCTGGACAACACTATCCCCTTGGATCTTGGACTGAAGAAAAGGAGAAAGCAAGATAAACATTCCTTTCCCTAACCTTCCTGGTTGCAAATGCAATGTGACCAGCTAGCTCCGGCCACCATGACTTCCCATCCCTGGAGAATTGTCCCCTGAAATGAATCAAAATAAGCCCCTTCTCCCTTAACTGGATTTTGTGAGAACATTTCATTCCAGCAATAAGAAAATAACTAATGCCAGGTATTGATGGTGCATGTCTTTAATCCCAGCATTTGGAAGGCAGAGGCAGGCTGATCTCAGTGAGTTCAAGGCCAGCCTGGTCTACAAAGTGAGTTCCAGAAAAACCAGGACTGTTACCCAGAGAAACCCTGTCCTGAAAAAAGAAAGGAAGGGAGGGAGGGAGGGAGGGAGGGAGGAAAGATAAGAAAGAAAGAAAGAAAGAAAGAAAGAAAGAAAGAAAGAAAGAAAGAAAGAAAGAAAGAAAGAAAGAAAGAAAGAAAGGTAACTAAGACCATTCCAGTCACTTCAGATGTCTACAGGAAATCTTTCTAGACCCTTACACCAGCAGCTGAACAAAGCTCAGATATTCTAATATGATATTTAACACTGAGTGTTGTTAAAGAAACATGTGACTGTAGATCACATGTTTGCCCAGACTCATACACTAGGACAGAAAAGACCAGACTGAAAATCAAAACTGGAGACACTCTTACAAAGTGCCATAGCAGTAAGCTTCAGAGAAGTAAAGAAAGACAACTTCTGGAACAAATTCCACTCATCATGTATGGTGCTGCAAATTCCTTCAAACTGAAACATTCTACCTGAAACAAACACCTCCAGACTCCAGAAATTCTAAATGGAGGCTACTAGGACTCAGGAAGTAAACAAACAACTCACAGGGCTCAGGAAGTCCCTGAAACTTTCCTTATTCACCAGGCCCTTCCACCTCCAAGGTTATATAAACAGTAAAGCTCTTGAGGTGAGAAGACTTGTCCATTTGTCAAACTGAGTGCCTGTCAGGCAGAGTCCCAGGAATGCTTCTGGTTGGCGTTTGGTGATACAGCTGTCTGTGAATCACAGACACACCTATAAGAAATGCCCCCTAAAATCAATGGTTCACTGTGGTGGGCCTTAGTGGTACCATCAGTATGATCTGTCCACAGTTCTCTATCTGGAGTGAATAAGCACTTTTCCCCATTTCTCCAGGAACAGTGTCACACAGCAGCATGCTCAACTGTTCTTTATCAAATTAGCAATGCTGCCATTCCATTTCCCCATCCACACCCTTCAAAGAAAGTAATAATGAAACATCCACATTATTTTCGTTCTTTCTTTGTTGTTCGTTAGGTGTACAGAACCAAACTCCTCTTCCCAGCTTCCTGGAACACTTGTTCTATGCGAAGGAAGGAAATGTAACCTGGGCATCAGAAAGTGAATTCAGATCTTTAAGTTATTACTGTAATTTGAACCTCTGACAGTGGTGCACCCATCTTACTCTTAACAGTGAACTCCCCAGAGCACCCTGAGTCCTCTTCCTTCTTGGGAGTTTTACCCTACCACACTACTCCAGTGTTCTCCTCCTCAAAATCTCAAAAATCACAAAGGTTTCACCTTTGCCTGCCTGCTAAGTACTCCAGGACTCACACACTCTCACTCCCCACATTCCATGGATATTTTCACTTTTCCCAGCATGGCTCTAACTGCCTTCTATGCTCCAGTGGGTCTCTGATGTTTATCTCAACAACCACCATGACTCTGACACACAGAATTAGCTAGTACGCAATGTTGCCCCACCACAAACCACCTCTCCTGATTTCCTAACACTTGCCAGGCTACCAGCCCTTGAAGAGAGCTGACATTTCTAAATCAAAACCTTAAATTTCTATACTAAATTTTTACATAATCCTCCCCTTCCTAGTCCCATAATCTAAACAATTAGAAATCCTGTCTCCACAGTTACCTCCATCTCTCATCTCAACTATCCACAAAAAAAAAAAAAAAAAAAAAAGCTTCCCAAATGGCTTCCCTGTTTCTTAATACAAAAGCCAGAGTAATCTTTTTAAAACAAAATCCAATGTGTCACTCATCTGTCTGAAACTCCTTCCATGGTCTCCTATTGTTCCTTAAATGAAATACAACCTCCTTAAAGAGGCCCACAAGCACCTAGCCATCAGATCTCTTGACTGTCTCTTTCCAATCAGAAATTTCAACTCTTCCAGTCTTGTACTCTCCATCCCTACTACTGACCTTTTCTTAGCTATCAGAGCACTATTTCCTTCTTCATGTCCTTAATAGATGTAGGTATCTCTTACACACAACCAGATAATGATGCTCATCCCTCCTGCCTCAACTCCAATGTTGCCTCAACAGAAAAATTATAAACATGGAATCCTAAGAGGTCAAAAATCATTTTTTAAGCCTAAAATCATCTCTAAATTATTTCTATTTTCATATGCATCCATTATTCTACTCTCCTACATACCAAATTCCCTAGTGGCAAGGATATTAACTCCCTGATCAACAGAGAATGTTTAGTGCCTAGGAAAGTGACTTATACACATACAGAAGACAGTCTATAGCCTTTAGAATCCACAGCCTCATATGCAATGGTCTCTGGCCACTTGGAGATTCAGAAAGGAGAATTGATTGCTCCTTTTGTTTTGTGTGCCTATGAACTAGTATCACACTGAGGTAGGATATAAAGACGAGAGAAGTTATGGAAATATAAGAAAGGAGAGAAACCCCTCATCCAAAGCCTCTTACCAGAGATAAGCCAAGAATTCCATCATAATTATCATTTTCTTTGGGGGCTGGTAACATAGACAATCTTCCTTATATACCAAGATGGATGTTAACATAGCAATGAACCATGCTTAAGGCCTAACCTGATGTGACCTTCAAGTATAATGTCATTCATTTCCTAGATATTCTGGGTATCTCAAAAACAAGAATTAACCCCAGTTTACAGAACAAAATATATTTCCCTGCAACCCTTGTGACCCAGAATTTTTTACCTTAGCAGCTGCAACCCTATCCAAGGGACAGACCCTGCCCTATGACCTCACTTTGTTCCCTTAACACTTGTCTTCAGAAGCTTCCCTAAACAGCAGCAATGTAGACACTCCATCCCGACCATCACTGGAGAAGCTCATGCCCACAATTCAGGGTGTATCTCTCCTCCCTTGACGACCTATCCATGCCTATTCAAAGATCAGTTGAGTGTCTTTTAAGAAGTTCCAAGTCTTTTTCACACTGGCTTGCCCTGAAATTCTTTTCTGCAGTCAGGTCAAGGATCTAGTTTTATCTGAGCTATGGTCCCTAAAAGATGAAGGGAAGTCCTTAGGCTGCTGCAGGCAACAGAATGGGATGATATCTCCATCCCCACAGCTTCTGGCAGAACTAGGTTGGTTATCTAATGGAAGGAGAGTCAGAAAAATCTACACTTCGTAGCTCATTCTCCCAAATGTATGGTGAATAGAAATAAGTGGGTCTATCAATGAATAATGGTATTCAAGGAATCTTCATTTTCTTCCACAAAACTGGAAGCAATTTCCTATGTTTTCCTTAGACCCTAGAACATAAATCTGCTCATCATTTACATTTCAAAGCAGATTATGCCTGGAACCTATAGGATATATATCAAGTCCCATCACTCAAAGATTTATTACTTGCTAGAGGTCATTAAAATTTCTGAATTAAACTAAACATGGATCCAATCCAATTAAGCCATGGCTAAATGGACTTGAATAGAATCCCTTTAAAATAATAGGCCTGAAATTATGTGGAAGAGCATCTTCTCAAGAAATCACATTTTCATAATTATTAGTACAATATCCCAAAGCACATTTAGTTAGCACTTAGCACCATCATCAAAAATAATGATAATATATTCAATATGCTGGACACATTGTGACCTATTTCACTATTACATTTATTGCTAAAAAGGAATGTAAATTCCATGAAGGTATTTTTGTTACACAATCCACAAATAAAGAGCTTGATTCAATGATCATGGAGCATATTAGCCTGGCACCTTGGTCTTGGACTTCCATCTCCCAGACCTGTCAGAAATAATGTTTGTTGTTTAAGCCTTCCAGTCTGTATTACTGCGTTACAGCAGCCTGAGCACATTAGGACAGAAGGTTTGCCGGCAATACGTTAAAACAATTGACTACTCAATTTATTGTGTAATATACAGAGTTGCTCAAAATGAATACCAGGTTCGGTTGCAGATCAGTTATCAAAAACGAGAAGCTTACTGGGAGTTTTACTGCCTCTGTATTTCTAAAACATATGGCTGCTAAGAGAGGGAGAATCAGTTTCCCCCCAAGAATGAGTTCTCACACAGGTTGTCCATATATCCATATATATATATATATATATATATATATATATATGTATATACATGTGTATATATATTGCAAATATATATATATATATACATATATACATGTAACAATAATAATTAAAGATCTGAATCTGGGAAGAGACATGGGCAGAACTACAGGAGGAGGCAGGAGCACAAGGCATATCCAGGGGCTGGAAAGGGAGGACGCAGCAGGAGGAGGGAGGAGCAGCAGTGATATAGATGTGATGCTCATGTACAAAATGCATAAAAGTAAAAGTATCTTAATATATATTAAAATAACAAAATGTAGGCCATGTTTCATCTGGATCACTGTACAACTTTAACCTTTCCAACAGGGTAAAATGCCATTAAAATTGGTGAAATTCTATCCCTAAATAAACTCTGACTACTCAAAGCCATCTTTTAAAGTAATTCAGAATGATTTCATCTCTTCACAGTAACCATGGAGTATCCTAGAACATGTAGTATTCACAAAGCGTTCTTAGAAACACTCTTTATATCCCACCAGCAATGTGTGTGTGTGTGTGTGTGTGTGTGTGTGTGTGTGTGTGTGTTGCATTTACTGTGGAGAGCTCACCACATCAAAATGTTCCCTGTGTGCACATGCAAATTATTTTTCAGTTTTTAAACCTGCAATATAACCTAGAAATTGATCCACCCAAATTTAAAGTGTAGAAGGGTAAGTTTTCAAACACATATGTCTACATAACTACATCTTTCTCAGGATATGGAACATGCATTTCAACATAGGAAAGTCCTTCAAGTCCTGTCCCATCCTGTTCTTTCCTTTTCCCTAACTTCTTTCCCTCTTGGGCCTAGACAGTCACTCTCATGGCCTGTTGCTGTAGATTAGCCTTGACCACATAGACTTCACATTAAAATGCTAGGCATGAAAAACCTCCTTTCCAGTTGTTGGTCAGGGCAGTCTAAAGACACCCCAAAAATGGTACAGACTATTATCATTGCCCTTGGTACCTCCCAGAAAAAGACAATAACATATTGTTAAAGACACCACACACACACTTAGGATGCAGGATTTGTCAGAACTGAGCTGGAACTGACCTGGAAGCTTCCTCACTGAGGACTAGCTCACATAATCTCAGAAGGGGCCATGTAAGCTGCTAATGAAGAAAAGCAATCAATAGTCCTATCCTGCTATAATGCCAATGAGTCACAACAATGACCAGCATGGTAAGATGTTTGGATAGGTAACAATTGTAGCACTTATATCCTGGGGTTAACCAACAATAATGTAAATGAACTGAAGACCCACTCACTCGGAGGAAATCTATTCATGGAACTGTAAATTTAGCCAACTAACCATGGCTTGTAAGGCCATGGGACTTAGAGAAGAACATATTCCAGCCACTTTCTTAAACTAGTATAATTCCTAACTGCATTCTATGTATCCTTATTCCACAGCTAAGTGCAGCTCTCACCCCTCATCAACAAAGCTTCTTTTTGCAGCAGAGATCATTACAGAAAGCCACAACTGGCCAAACTCCAGAGACTGTAGGGTGCCCATCCCCAACTGATAACATCCAAAACATAAGCCTTACAACTAAGGCTCACGGAACATTTTAGAAAAGGAGGCAGAAAGACTGTAAGAACCAGAGCACCAGGACATCTGCTGGAAGATAATCTCTTCTTAAAATAAATAAATAAAAGAAAGAAAGGAAAAAACAGAAGAAGAAGAGAAAGAAAACAGACAGAAGGGGAGGTTGAGCCTGGGTGTAGTTGAAGGAAAGAACAGGGGGTGAATATGATCAAGACATGATCAAAATACATTGTATAAAATTCTTCAAGAATTAATAAAAATTTTATACATTTTAAAAAGACTCTCAGGTAGGTATACCTACTGTTTTTTCATATTGTGCTATTATACTACATATATATAACTATTTAAAAAAATAAACTATCATTTATTAATATCATCACCATTATCTTCATTTTTAGATGATCAAACACAGCAGAACAAATGAGTGACCTACCCAAGTTCTCATGGCTCAGAAAGAAGTGCTGTGTGGTAGATCCAGGAATTTTAACTTTTATAATGACACTATGAACCGCTTTGTTTTTCTCCATTCAAAACTGCTGTGTAAATTCATATGATTATTTTGAATTATATTGCTCAAAGGTGTAAAAACCAAAGGGATGGAGATGAAAGAATTTTAGAGAGATACTCATAGATACTCCTGCCATCTTCAGAAAAAATGAACAAGAAAAAGAAACATTGGTATTAAGAAACAGTAGTCAACCAAGAAAGCAGAATATAAGACAAGCTAAGGACAAATATGCTGTTGCATACACAAGACCAAGATCCACAGGCAGATGCACACATATAAAGTGTGGGAATGTGATCAACCCCAGCTCCTACATGCTATGCATAAGAATAAGTAGGCTTGCAAAGTTTAACTGTTCTGTAGAAAATCCTAGTGGCAAAAATAGCTCTAGCATATATGTCTGCAATTGATAATAAGTAAAAGTAATGTTTATTGAACATTTTTTTGTGTGCCAAGCACTGATATTGGGATATGCTATTTTAACTAAATCTCACAATAACTTAGGACAGAGATAGGACATATTTAGATTGGATAAAATTGCCCTAACTACATAAAGATACTATTCTTCCACATAAAACCTGTGTTGCAGTTCAATGCTGTATTTCTTTAGAAAATGTGATACAACATTGGAAGATAGCATAATGAAATTGTGAATAAAATATAGACACTATTTCAATGATCTAAGGGTTCTTTTTCACAGTGATAACCATAGATAAAAGATTCCTTTTAACTAAGAAAATACTGTGGCTCAGCCCACATGTGTAGACAGCAAGCTGTGTAGGAGGGCAGTGGGCTTCAGCTGTAACAACATCTTGAATATTGAGAGGCGTGCCACCTGATCAATAAGAATCTCATCTGAGAGCCTTAAGTCTAGCCTCCTCAGCTCCCCATAAACAAGGTGTAAGCTGTCCAAATCAAGTTTTCTTGCTCTTCTAAATTAGGTTTTGGGGAGAAACACGTTTTTAGATGCATTTGACCTGTTCTGTGTACACAGCTCACATCCGTTATCCAGTTTACAATCACATTTGAAAAAGCATTTATATCATGTACTGCACTGCATGCTTGAAAGGAAACCAGCCCTGCTGTGGTCCACATCATTCCCAATTGTATTAACTAGCCCTTCCTGTGATCCAGAGTGCACAGTATGTTCCCAGTGAGACATGAGGAGAGAGATGACTTCAAACCAAAGACCTCTGTACCTATACCACTCCCCCAGGAGAAGGTGCTCTGGAAAAGGTAGGTACCTGCAGCTCAGCTGCTGGGTGAGATTGGCATCTGTAATGGGCTTGCTTGACTAGGCAGGATTCTTACCTCTAAAATTCATCTTCTAAATCAGTGGTTCTCAGCCTGTGGCTTAACAACCTTTGGATTGAACAACCCTTTCACTGGGGACTCAGATATCTTGCATAACAGATTATAATTCATAACATTATGATTAACAGCAGTAGCAAAATTACAGTTATAAAGTAGCAGTAAAATAATTGTATGACTGGGGGTCACCACAACATGAGGAACAGCATTAAAGGGTCACAGCATTAGGAAGGCTGAGAACCGCTACTCTAGATGCTTTGGTTACTGAAATACCAGGTAACCAAAGAACACCAGCCTGCTTTTCTTAAAATAAGGAAGAAGGAAGGCAAGGGAGAGGAGACAGGAAAGAAAGGAGGGAAGGAGGAGGAACTGAGGGAGGGGTGGATCCATAAGCCAGTGTATTAAACTCTGAGTCTGTTACAAGCCAGGTAACTATGGAGTCTTGAGCCATAGATTCCCTTTAAAAGATGGCTTTTCTTTTGTTCTCTAATTCATCGAGGTGGAAGCAAGAATGGGTGAACCCATCTGTTATAAATGCATCACAAAGTTCCTAGGATTTCACAACTGTCTCAGGTCTTCAATTTCTGATCAATAGCTCTCCTGGGTCTATGCAGTTAAATCCTAGGAGGATGCCTAGAAGGGTTAAATGCTAACTATATTGGATAAAAAAATTAAAAGTCTTGCCTACTCTGTGTCAAAGTACACTTGGCTGGCTTCCATTACACCATTATGAAATTGCCTGAGGAATACATTATGTAAGCATGCTCTGTGGCTGGACTAGAGATTACAGAGTCCACATACAATTAAGAAGAACACCCCAGCCTAAATCAGCAAATCTAGTCATTTCAGGAAGAGAAACGGCAAGGTGAGCAAAATTAAAGCTTGCTAAGCTTCCTCATAAACACACACTACATTCCTCTGAATGCCAAGTCCTTCTGAATCACACATATCATTGCTACCGACTCAGAAAAAAAACCCACACATGCTCCATCTCTTTTCCCAGCACAGAATGAATCTTATCATTTTGGAAATGCTTGGCTATTCACTTCAGCAGTGTTTCTTTTATGAGTCAGCTGTTGTAAACACTGCAAAACCTCATAGAAAGTTTCACTGGGTAAAAAGCATTTACATATTCTAATTTGGCAAAAATGGCTTGCCGAATCACAGTGCTTCTCCTTTGCCTTCAGATTTTTCTTGACAGTTGGAAATGGGTACAAGTTGTAATTTACCTGTATCTATTTCCTACTTTAGAAATGTCCAGCAAAACCATTCAGACAGCATAACAACTAAAAGAACAATAATGAAATGTGCCCACAATCTTCAGAGAGCTATAATGTTCACAGAATGTAAACAATGCAGGCAATTGTATACATGTCTATATACACATGACTGGTGACTGCTAAGGAAATCTGAACATATTTACAGATCCTATCATGAAAAATGCAGATAAGAGGGTCTGCACTGACCCACGAGCTTAAATCTTCCTTACTAGAGAACTGATTTGGAAGGTCATTGAAGATAATGAAATCCAACAGTGGGAAGCAGTGGATTTTTGAAGACAAGAAAGCAAAAGAACAAAGGCACATGAGGCCCACGGCAGCTAAACAATACTCCACAATGTGAAAATTAGCAAGGAGATAAGCAATGTGTCCAAACAAAGGAAGTATCAATTTGGGGACTATTGCAAGAGGCACACTTCTCAGACATACAGAGTCGAACAAGGCCACTGTGCACTGTCAAGGATGAGAAAGGAAAGCAGCTGGGTCTGCACCCATGATTTGTGTCTTGTTAACACATGAAGTTGCTTATGTTTATGTCACACTACATGATTGCAAGACTTCCCAAAGAAGACTGCTTTAAATATGAAGTCTTTCAACTGTAAAATATTGTCTCCAGAAGAGGCTGGATATTCAGTGTTTCCCTGAAGTGGTATATATTCATTTTATCTATCTCTATCATCACTATAGCTCTCTCTAGGTCTATTATCTAGTTTTTCCCCATATTTCTCCTTCCCTTTCCTGTTTTCTGAACCCTCTTTCTTATGAAGCTTCCTTTTTTCATGAAGTGGATAATGATGCACACTGCCTTAAAACAGAAAATAATACATGAAATGAAAATTAATATAACATTTTACTTTATGTTAGTACTCTCATAAATTTAATATCTGTCCTAGCTAGTATTTTTATTGTCCACTTGATGCAACCTAGAATCACATGAGAAGAAGGAACTTGCACTCCACCAGGCTAGCATGGCTTGACTGATTTTTGATGTGGGAGGAGGACCCAATCATGGACAGGTATGTCTGGGATATGTAAGAAAGCCAGCTTAGAGCATGAACTAGCCATCCATCCAGGAGTAAGAAACTTTCCTTGTCCATCCCATCATGATAGGCTTGAATTCTTGCCATGAGTTCTGTCAGTGATGGGCTGTGACCCCCGGAAATGTACGGAAACAAACCCTTTCCTCCCCACAATGCTTTTGGACAAAGTGTTGCTACGAGCAACACAGAGAAAATTAAGGCAATGTCCAGCATTCATTGTGTACAGATCTCAACGATATAGTAGACACTTTCTTTTTTTCTTCATTTCTTATTCTAATTGCGCACATAATGTAACTGAGTTTGCTTCTTTTCCATGGGCCCTAGAAATGTTAAGAACAGGGGCAGCACAAGTGCTTCATTCACAGGCCAAGTCCACAGAGGTAACAGCAAGATAAAAAGGAATGTGGTTTGAAGGACAACACTGAAAATATGTAGCTCCGTTCTTCTGCATACCTGGACAGAAGACCTCACTGAAGTATAAACCTGGTATGAGAGTATTCCACTGTGTCCAGTTCCCAAAGGTTCGAGAGAGAGGGTTATAGTCACGAGAAAATGCCTTGATTCAGGAGAATGCTAAGTGAGTAAGAAGCACCATTCCTAATATGAAATAGAATGAAAATCATCTCAACATTAAATACATGTATTTTAAATATTTCTGTCTTCCATTTAAAAAATAAACTCACCTAACAGTCTGGCACTGTGTAAATTTCTAGAAACAATTTCTCATCTAAGTAAACAAGCTCAAAGCTATTTGTTGTTTCTTTTCTTTTTTCTTTAAAGTTTTTAAAACACTTTGAAGACAGTGTTTTACTAGGTAGCCCAGGTTAACCTCAAACTCCAACTATGTAACCCAGGCTAATTTCAAACTCTTGTTGCTCCTCCCGCCTTGGCTTTCCAAGTGCTGGGCCTATCAGTGTGCCCTAACTCTCTAACGGTTTGAGCATACCAGTCAAAAAGCATGTACAACAGTGGATGGGTTTTTGTATTCATTTTCAAGAGAATCCTATAAAAGTCATGATGAATTCCTTCTCTTGTCATTCAGTTATTTCTATTTGTACTTCCATTACTGACCTTGCTGTTACAGAACTGCACTTGTCAGCCTCACATGAGTTAGTTATAAGGAGGAAATACATCCATGTAGCTTTCACATATTCAAAACACCAAACAAGGAAACTTGTTTAGAGAGACTCTTTAGATGGACTTCTTCTAAATCCTGAGTATTAGAAATTAAATGGTTACATTTTGAAATTGTATTGTGAAAATAAAGGATTCATACTATAGGCTTAGTGTGTGTCCATCTGTACATGTATGTCTGCACATGTGAGAGTCTGTGCTCCTTATAGATCTAGGTCCACATGCACGTAAGTGCATATGCATGTGTAAACAAGAGGACAACTCCAGTGTCATTCCTCAAGTGTCTTCCACCTAACTTTTTTGAGACAGTCTCTCATTGGCTTGGCACTCACATATTAGCCACGTTGGCTGACACGTAACTGGAATGACAAAAGTATACCACCATTGCAAGATTTCTTTACATAGGTTCTACAGAGTGAACTCAATTTCTTCTGCTTATGCAGCAAGCACTTGACCTATTGCTATCTCCCTGGCCCTTCATTTTATTTTAATATGTAAAGCATATCTAAAATTCAATAATATTCTGAAAAAAAATTGTTATCAAACACCTGACCCCCTTCTAATTTGTTTATTTTTATTTATTTCCCCAAAACTATGATCAACAACTACTTGATTTCTAAAAGCTTTAAGTGAAAGATTAAAAAGTATATCCAAGGTAATTTTATCAATGTAGCAATAGACAGACACTGCCTCAGTCAGTGATGAAGGCATGCTATTTCTTAAGTACGTTATCTCATTTAATGGCTCTAGCAACACTATGAGAGGTTCCCATTATTTCTATTTTAGAGATCAAAAAACTAAGGGTAGATGGCTAAGTGGGTAAGAGTATTAGAATCATCTGCAAGCATAATGATCTGAGTTCGAATATCCAGCACTTACATAAAAAGCTAGCCATGGCTGCTAATGTCTATCTAGAATCCCAGTACTGGAAAACAGAGACAGGATCCTGAGAACTCACTAGCAAGCCAAAAATAGCCAAAGTCTCAGAGATCCTGTCTCAGGCAATAAGACAGAGAACAAAGAGGAAGACACTGGTGTCCTGTTCTAGCTCTTCTTGTGTGCAAGCAGATACATGAGCCTGCACCCTCACATATAACACACACTACACAAACCACCATCACCAAAACTACCTCAAGCACAAAGACAGACAACACACGCCACCACCCCAACCCTTACCATACATCTCTTCACACACACACAACATATTTTTTTTCAATTTAAAAAACTAACAACAGTCAACAATCAAAGAGGTTACACAGCAGGCAGTCAAACCTTGATCCACCCATCAAGTTAGGCAAAGATATAGGACACACAGTAATTTCTAATATATCATTGTATTCTTCCTCTGGCTTTGAGCAGGATAAATAATTTCTCTTCATTTCTAATATAAAACTTGGCCACAAAAGAAAGGGACTACAGAAGAGCTTTGTGTAGATAGCTTAGTGGCCACTAATCATATGGGCTTAATTAGAAACAAAGAAAAAAACGTGGCTGAATTAAGAAATACAACTTATGGACTGGGAAGCAGATACTGATTTCTCATGTTGTGCAAGCATCCTGGGTTAAAGTCAGTACCTATGAAAGGCAGTGATGGGAGCTTATATTCAAGTGGAACCCAGAGCTTCAGAATAAGAGTCAACAAAACAGACCAGGCCATGGAGTGGGCAGAGGAACTCAATGACCTTTTTTTTTTCTGCTATGTCAGATATCACCAGATTTTATGGTATCAGCTGTAGGGAGACCAGAGGGCAGAGCTTGGTCTGGCCCCAGAGTAGCAGGCACACAGAGAAATGGCTAGGGCTAGAATGACAACCTCTAGAAACAGAGCCAGGAAGGAAATCCACTTTTCGAAATAGTGGAAGAATAAAAGCTGCACAATGAAGGCTTTCCTGGGCCCTTCTTCCCTGTCCTTTGCTCAAATCCCTGCCCGGACTACATCACTAACTCACAGTGATTCAACCCCATTCCGTGGCCCCTTGTCTTGCCACGTTGTTTTCTCTGTCTCTGATGACTTGTGCTGTGTCCTGTATACTATCTCTGCATCAGCATTTAGGACCAAAGAAGAAAATCTGCTCTTTATCACCACCTCCTTCTTCATGTCTGGGACACAGTAGTAACATCTTGTTAGTTTCAGCAGGAATAAATTTAAAAGCAACATTTTCCTAATTCCATTTTCATAATTTTGAGTTTTATATACTATTGCATGTTCTATTCAAATTAAGAGATAGTCAAACTGTTTAAAATATAATATAATCATAGTTAGTGACCTTGAAATGTGTAAATTAATTCAGGCATAACTACTGTTCAGAATGCAGAACTTGAGCGTTTGGGTCATTTAGTGGAACGCGGACAGAGTACACTGAAAACCACGCTCTATTTCACAAAGAAAGAGAGCCGCTGGCACACGTCTAAAATACCAGGATCCATGGCTACTTACTGGAAACCAACACTGTCCCTGAAATTTTCTTCTTTTCAGTAGCCACTAAGTCACCAGTCATGTTCCAAGTACATAATCAAAGTTCATCCTTAAAAAATACTAGCATTAATGTCAATGCTCATGTTTGACATGGAGTTCTCTAAGAAATTGTCTTAAATTAGAAGCATTAATAAAGCAAATGTTTTAAAAGGAGGTAGAAAACAATACAAATCCTTCTCCTCCCCTCCACACAGATCTGAGATTCCTCAATGTTTCAAAGCACTTCAATTCTTCAGCTATAAAACTAACAGCACCTTCTTCACATTCAGTCCATTATCAGGCATTTCACTAAGTTTTATACTGTTTTGTATTAGGGGAATTAAAGCTGAATTTTAAAAACAACAATACTTCTGCATGGTGGCACAGGCCTTTA
Source organism: Peromyscus maniculatus bairdii (assembly GCF_049852395.1). Classification (NCBI taxonomy): domain Eukaryota; kingdom Metazoa; phylum Chordata; class Mammalia; order Rodentia; family Cricetidae; genus Peromyscus; species Peromyscus maniculatus. The sequence goes on from NC_134853.1 coordinate 97,718,505, forward strand.
ATTCCAGCACTAATGAAGCAGAGGTTACAGGATCTCTGTGAATTCAAGGCCAGCCTCAGTTACAGAGAAAATCCAAAGCAAGCCATGGCTACATAGTAGGACCCTGTCTCTAAACAAATAAACCAACAATAAAAAAAAAAATCAAAACCAGGAAATACCTTACTTAATAGGAAGTCTGTTAGTTTAGAAGTGTTTATTATCTATTGTATGATTCTTGGTTGTGAATCTATAATGTTTAATCAAATTTTCTTGTGGAAAAAAATAGTAGCTGGGTTTTTATGGTGGGTTTACATAGAATGGTATTTTATTTAATATCTTCAGATACTTCACTCACCAAATAAACTGAGAACGACTTTAATGAAGAATGACACATGAAACAAGAATGAGAGGAAGAAAATACCAAAAGATTCAGATAAAACTCTCAGGAAAGGAAATGACATTCTAATTCTAAATAATAATAATAATAATAATAATAATAATAATAATAACAAGGGGAAAGCCATCGACTGTGAGAACTATAAAATATTACAAATAAAAATTCTACATGTTAAAAAATTCACTAAACAGGCTGGAGATATGATGGTTTAGTGGTAAAGAGCATAGGCTGCTCTTCCAAAGGATCCAGATTGAATTCCCAGCACCCACATGGCAGCTCATAACTGTCTTTAACTACAGTCCCCGGGGGATCTGACACCTTCTTCCTCCTCCGCTGGCATTGTACACATGGTGCACAAACATAGATACACCAACACACGTGAAATAAAAATTAAAAATTTAATGAAAATTTAAAAATCATTAAAGGAAGGCCAATAAACAGACTCAAGGTACACTTGTTACAAACATGACAGAGTTACTATGTCATATTTATATATATAACAAGAACTAATGAAGTCCCCTAGGAAGAAAATAAAAAGGCAGTCTTCATAATTGAAACAACTACTTGCAAATACATAAGGGAGAAATTATCACTTCAGCAATTAAAGAAATTCATGTTAAAGAAAAATAAAGTGCTTCCTTTTCCAACTTGAAACTAAGAGAGCAGCTGCCACTAAGAAGCGTGGTAAGAAGATGGACTGTTCTATTCTGTCATCAACATGGCGGTGACCTGAGAACACACCATTACCACTGACAAGCTCGCACATGATGGAGCAGGCTTCAAAACATGTACCCTCTGAGCAGTCAGAGAAATCAGACAATTTGCCATGAAGGAGACAGGCATTCCAAATATGCCCATCAATACCAGGCTTAGCAAAGCGGACTCATGCATTATATGTCCCTGTATGTTTGTCCATATTCACCAAAAAAGTCTAATACTTCAGTAGTCCATGCCTCTGATATCACAGTCAAAACTTCACAATGTGCAGGAGAGCAAAGGTCCACAAAAACTAGGTATGATTTTCAAACTGAACAAAGAGAAAACAAGCCAGTACCTTTAGTCTTCTCCAGGAGCATGGCCATCACATACATTTCCTCTGGATGGCAAGCTGGCAAATTGTTTCAAAAGAAAAAACATGCGAATCTTTCTACCTCTAGAAGTCACTTCTATATGATAGTCTTAGAGAAACAATGCAAGCCAACTATGGTGCATACACTTTTTTTTTTTTTTTTTTTGGTTTTTTCAAGACAGGGTTTCTCTGTGGAGCTTTGCACCTTTCCTGGTGCTGGCCTCGAACTCAAAGAGATTAAAGGCATGCACCACCACCACCCGGCTGGTGCATACACTTCTAATCCCAGCACCTAGGAGGCTGAAACAAAAACTCAGGTTTGAGGACAGCCTGGGTTACATAAAGAACCTTCTCAAAAAAAAAAAAAAAAGCACAAGCAGTGAGAGAGGAAAAACAAACAAACAAACAAACAATTTCCATGAAAATGTTCAATAAAGCTTTGTATTTGTAATAGCGAGAGACACAGGCAATGTGTGCTGGGGCAGAAGAGAGAATGCTTAATAGGGAGATCAACACATCACATTCAGTAAAAACTGGACAGCTGCTGAATATGTGGTCATGAGGAAGAAGATGGTACACATAAGGAAAATATTTGCTTTAGATATTTACTGACCAAGTACCAGATAGCAAACTCACTATGAAGTATAAAGGACTAGGCATTCGGGCTGGGTCAGAACGGTGGGTTGTTTTCAGGTGAAAATACTATAAGGAGCATTTTTCTTCCAGTTCTGGATTTTCTAAGTAAGGTTCAATCATGACTATGGCTTTAAAATACAACCAAGTCCAGATGAGAAAGGTGGCAATACCTCTGGTTTTGTGACCGATGGTAAGTGTTCACCTGTTGAGTTTCTTTGGCTCCTTCTCTTTGAAACCACTGTAGTCCCATCTTTCCTTATTTTGCCACTTAGAAAAGGCACCCAAGTGGGGAATTCAGTCTGTCTGTTTCTAGTGACCACTCAGAATGAGAATCAACACTAAGGCTCAGTAATTTACTCAGTAAGTTTTCTATAGTAACAACATCTTAATATACTGACATGAACTTGGGATATGGCTCGGTGACTCAGTGGTTATCCAGCATGTGAAAGACCTGGGTTCAATTCCCAGCATCACCACACATACAAACAAATACAATAGGGAGACATAAACCATGTCTTACTGAAAAATAAACATGCCCACCTTTAAAACTGAAACTCAGATAAAGCAGGAAATGATTCATTGCCCTTTTAATGAACTTAGCAACACTGTGTCAGTAAAGGCAGAAGAGCAGTCCATCACTTGATCCAGTCTGCCCTTTCTGCAACACAGGAAGCACCATGAAGAAAGAGCAGTGCTATGTATGAACTGTTGGCTCTTTGTAATGGAAAGTCCTAGCATCCTTCCTCTGACATTAAGTTCAAGTTCTTCACCATGACCTGGAAGATCATAAGCAATGGCTACATTGTGAGGGGATGAGGAGATGGGCTATTAAATCTTTCTGGGGTGAAAATGTGTAGCTGTTTTATATAGCTCATAATATTCTTGTAACCATAAAGATTTAGATCTGTAATTATAGGAAGGAGCCTGATTTCACTCCAATTACTAAGAAAGATGCTACATAATAAAAAGCCAAGGCTTGAAAAATGAGAGTATGTAAGAGGTGAATGTTCCCAAATCTAAGGGATTAACTCGTTGAAAACAGACCTCCTACTTTAACCCAACAAAACCTCATCAGATACATTCCACTCAGCCAGGAATCCTTTAAGCAAATAAATAAACACAATTGTTATAACCAAAATATTTTTTTTCTTAGATTAAATGTGTGGAGAGACAAAGTCAACTGTTGGGAGACAACACAAGATCATTATATCACACACACACACACACACACACACACACACACACACACACACACATCCTTAGCTTTCAGTAAAAACAGAATGCTTTGTCCTAAGCTCAGTTACCACCCAAGCCTGGAGACATGAGTTCAATCCCTGGACCCATGTAAAGGGTGCAAGAAGAAAACCAATTCCACAACTCTGGCCTCTAGATACATACTGTGGCATACACACATACATACACCATGTAAATAAACAACTTTATAAGTATTTGTTTAAAAAAAGATAGGCTATCTCAACAAGAGCTTTTGTATTTTGTTAAATTACAAGCACTGCTAAATATACAAACTGACTATATCTGTCAAAATCAGCATCAAAATCCTTAACCTCTCACAGCACTGCTTTTGTTTACCTTAATTATAAAAACTGTTAGGTACATGCCTACAAAGTCTGAGAACTAAATTTTTAAAAACCTTATCCTCAATGGCTCCAACATAAATATGCCTTTAAACACCATTTAAAACAAAATAACTTTTTGACGACAATAGTCATAGTGAGAAAAAAATGCTACCTGCAAAATGTAAGCCCAAGCAAAGCTCAAAACCTATGACACTCTCTCTGGAGATTCACAGAAGCTCACATGGAAAAGAAAAGAGAAAGACATATGGAAGGATTATCTTTGGTACTGTGGCTAAAGGAAAGAATGAGTTGCATTACATTAAGCCAGGTAGCTCATTTCCCTCCATAGCTCTGCAGAAATCTCAAAGCGAGCCTTTAAACCCTTGTCTAGGGAATCTCGGGTGGAGACGTAAGGGTTAAGAGATTGGTCTATTCCTCTCTCTGTCTCTGTCTGTCTCTCTGTCTGTCTCTGCCTCTGTCTCTCTGTCTCTGTGTTTCTGTCTCTATCTCTGTCTCTGTATGTCTCTGTCTCTGTCTCTGTATTTCTCTCTCTCTCTCTCTCTCTCTCTCTCTCTCTCTCTCTCTCTCTCTCTCTCTCTCTCTCTCTCTCTGCCTCTCAGCCTCTCATAGCCAACAGATTGTCAGAGGTGGATCCTGGAAGTCATTTATCTGCCCCCAGACTTCTTTCAGCAATTTCTAACAGGTTGTTCTGATATGTGCTTGTCAGCATTAATTACATGTGACACTGGATTGGCTTGAACGCTGACAAAATTTAAAAGCACTATAATAAAGCAAAAGGGCATCAGGAAAGCTGCCAAGCAGGAGGCTCAGGGGGCTCACGCACCTCCTCCTGCCCAGCTCCGCCACCCCGGTACAGCTGCTCCTCTCCACAGGTGGAATTTAAGATAGCAGACCTATCCAGCTCATGTAGGACAGCCCAGTCTGCTGTCCCATTAGAGACATCCTCTCTCTCTCTCTCTCTCTCTCTCTCTCTCTCTCTCTCTCTCTCTCTCTCTCACACACACACACACACACACACACACACACACACAGCTTCCTGTTCGAATGTTAAACTATTAAATCGCCATGCTGAACCTCCTCTTTCAAATCCATTGCCATTCCTCAATCCCATTCATACAGTGACAGACAGACAAAGATCACCTGGAAAGCAGCAGAGGCTTCCCTGAAATCTGGGATGGGAAACCGGTGGTGCTCAATCTGTTTCCGTATTAATCCTTCACAGAAGTCTTATTTCCCGACATTAAACTGGTACAAAATCTGAGGACTTGTACTCATTAGACAAAAAGCACATAATCTGCTATCAACTCACTTTCCCTGAGAATAAATGTGTTTCAGAAACACACTATCCTTTACTCCCATCTGGCTGGTACATTCTTTGCTAATAAGATCACTGGGTACTTATAAATGGGGGCCCTTTACTGCACTGCACTGCAACCTTGAAAAGATGAAATGGTGTTTCAGAAGTCAAGTGGCCCTGTGTTGTCCAATGGAGCTTCATACGACAATGGAAACCTCTATCAAAGCTGCTCTATATGGTCACCAGCTATGTGTGGGTTTGGGCCACTTGAAATCTTAGCTAGCACAACTGAGCTCTTAATTACATTTAAATTCAATTAAGTAATAAGGAAACTTGGCTTCTTAAATTAGATAATTAGGAACAAGAAGATCTGTCTGCTATTGCTTCCCATGAGTACTGATGAGAAGACAGTAGACTCTGGCAGATTCCTCCCAAGGCAGCAGTGCATAGGTCTGAGCTCAATGACTGTCAGAACGACAGCAACTGTGTCAAGCAGGAAGAGCGTTGGTCTTGGGTTCCAAGGAGTCAACTGGAGGAGACTCCTAAATTTTGGGCATCTCAGTTTCCTTTGCAAAACTTTACGAAATTTAGTTAACATTTTGTTTATAATGTTTAGAAAATATTCCCATTTAGTATCTGAGAAATGACCCTCACCAGGACAAAAGAGCCAAGATGTTGCCCCAAGGGCCCCCAGTCCTTACCTACACATATGGAGCTATGTATGACGCTTCACGCTAGCACATAAATATTCCAAAGGGGGAGGGAACATGCTTAGGAAACTGTTTTTCCTCATTGTTCATGGCCAAAAACAAGAATATTACAACCTAAAAAGTCCTAGTACATTTCTATGTTCTTTTTCTTCTTCTATCTAATGAAGAATTTGAAAGGTTTACCCGATCAACAAGGGTAGCAGATCTTAGCACATTTGACTTAAAAAGTGTTAATCACAGGAACATTATTTTTAAGTATACTTCTTAAAATGGTTGGAAGCCATCCATTTTTAAAAATATGAACAGTAATCACTAACTACTATGTATATTAGTATACTTCTTAAAGGGTCCTATCATTTTATAAACATCATGACATAAAATAGCATTCAAAAATGGGTCCATTTTAATGCATATTTTAAACATTTCTCATAGAAACTAACCATCTGTACAATAAGCCATGTCTATTCTACCAAGGTGATTTATTAAGGATAATGAAGCGTATGATTTAATAGCTGCCACAAATCCTTTTTCAAGTAGGATGGGAATAAATAAAACAAAACGATGGTCCAATAATAGGCAAGTCCTAACCTAAGAACTATGCTGTATACTGGGTCACAGGAAATCACATGAGCTCAGATAACTGTGGAACAAGCCAAAATGAAGAGCAGCCATATATGCAGCAAAGATCTAGCTCCCCATCTCTTACTCTAGGAATCGTCATGACTGTTATTTAGTGAAATGCTTTCCCCAGTTGACAGCACAGAGCCCTCCAACTGGACGTGAGGATGATGTAGCTCAAGTTTTATAAAACTCCCCTATCTCTGATGTCGGTCAGTGCAAATTACAGTTGGCAGTGCTTCTCTCTTCCTGACACCCCCCTTAGCATCTTGCACACTGCAGTGGCCAATGCATTAAAGAATGAATTCACAATAGGAGAGCAGGTGAGTTCAAGAATAAAATGAGGTCTCTGAAATCTATACCATAACAAGGCATCCTTGTGTCCCTGTGAAACCTGTTTTCAACCTATGCTATCACTTACACTTTTGAAAAGTGTACATGGCCAGTTGTCAAAAGCTATTGCTTCCAGAAATAACTTTTTCTTTGTTATTAATGTTCTACAAAGTAAAAAACCAAAATCACTGGGAGGCAGAGGCAGGTGGGTCTCTATGAGTTCGAGGCCAGCCTGGTCTACACAAAGCGAGTGCCAGGACAGGCTCTAAACAGAGAAACCCTGTCTTGAAAAACCAAAAGAAAAAAGAAAAAGAAAAGAAAAAGAAAAAAGAAAACCACACATATCATTTGACTATAACATGTAATCATCACCTCCTATTCAGTTGAGTCTTCCCACAACATTATGAAATCAGTATGACAAATTTCTAGCTACAGGAAATACAAGCCATCTTACATGCCAGCTGTTTAGCAGGAACAGACTGACTGGCTGTGCCTTACAGGTGTGACATGGCCATTCACTAATAAACTGGAGCAGCTACCCTGTCCTCATACCACCCATTGAGTGCATCTCTAATAATTTTGGATGCTACCAATCCAATCTTAAGTTTTCAAGTAACACTGGGTTTGAGAAAACAGCCAGAGTTCAACATAAACAAGGGGCCTATGTGTGAGGCATATTCAATTCCTACTGTCCTTGTGCTTGTGAGTCTGGCTTGCCAAAACTGAGATCATTTTATTAGATGCCATTAGTCTCTGTTAGGGCGGTCATTTGAATAACAACAGATTGGCAAGTATAAAACCAAGGCACCTGTTGTACATTTGGCAGCCTGGATGAAGCCCCTTAAAATGAAAACAAATAAGAGCTATAATCATGCCAAGCAATGGCTTTTGGTTCAATAATGACCATGTGTCAGAATGAAGTGCATCTGGGAATTCTTACCACAGCCAGATGTAAAGACAGATTTGCCTTGTCTAGTGGCATATGAGTGGATACACACAGTCTACTCAAATTTGCTTTTGTTGTGGTTTAGTAACCAACCAGGTAAGTGGAACCTTTTCAAACAAAATAAATTAAGTACTGAAAAGAAACCAACAATATGCTCATAAACTGTAGACCCTAAACATGGAAGATTTGGACCATGAACTAATTCATCTCTGAGTTTTCTGTGTACAGTGGAAAATGAGAGAGCATTCAAGTGGGAACAGAGAACGTTCAAGATTATAGAAGAGTCCCAAAGGGACACTGGGAACTGCAAAGACTTTGGCAAAGCTATAACATGTGTCCATTGAGGTGGGTAAAGAGAAAGGAAATGATGGTAAAGGGGCAAGGAAAAAGCATTTGAAAGGACACCAAGAATCAGGTGGCTTTGCTAAGTATTACTTCAAGGTTAATAATCAGGGGGGCAACAGGATCAAAATTCAAGTATGTTCTAGTCAATAATAAAAGTTAAACCCAAATCAGCTTAGTGAACAGTTGCTTGAAAACCAGGACTGAAGCAATATCTATTAACTTTTCATTATGAGTATTATTTTTAAAAATCATTTATTAGCTACCAAAACCAAGTGTAGTGGCACTTGCCTGTAATCCCAGCACTCAGGAGGTACAGGCAGGAGGATCAAGAGTTCAAAGTTATCCTCAGCTACCCAGCAAGATAAAAGTCAGTCTGGGATACATGAGTCCTTGTCTTAAACAACAACAAAGGCCCTAAATAACTGTGGAAGAATCTCAGCACATATTATCCACATAAGGGGGTACTTTCTAAATATCAACAGAGGTACATACATAGAGTTTGTTAAAGACCAAGCTCACTACAGAGCAGAAAAGCAATGGCCTTGATGTCAAAGGCACGAAGGAGGCTGCAATCCAAGAAAAGGATGCTGGAGCTGTGCAGACAAAGCAGGATGAAGGAGGCTAGCACATATTCAAATACCACCAAGGTAAACAGAGATTATTCACAAGAAAATATTCCAAATTATGAACTTCAAAATCAAATTTTAAATTAAGGTTTTCCTAAAAATGTTTAACTCATTTGTGGGAAAATATATCAAATGCAGGTTGCATCTAAAATCAAAGTCAGATTCAAATATACGTAGGCCACCATTGCTTAAAAAATAGTCCTTGAGTATGCATATGAAATTTACTAATTTTGCTAGTCTCAATGTGTAAGTATATTTATTTAAAGATGTTTATTAAGAACCAAAAAGTGGGTGATTTCTCAACACAGAGAAGGCAGTGCTACCCCACACTTCCTGGAGCTTATGGCTAAAACATTAATGTGTAGAAAAGTGTGTGACTAAACAGGCTAGTGTTTGCATGCAAGAAAAATGTTAGAAACTTGTTCCCAAAGGACTTAATGTTAAGACACAAAAACGCCCATAAAAGAAAAAAGCATTCTCCGTGTGGCTTTATGTACCATGTCTGATTTAAAACTTCAGGGTGCCCTACTGTCAAAGAAACAAATAATTTTCCAAACCATCAAACAAATATAACATCCTGAATTGTATTCTTTAGAAGAACATAATTAGCCAAAAATAGTCCTCTGAAACATTTATTCCACCCCCAAAAAGACAGCCACAAATAAACTCCTATAAAAAAGGTTAAATGGAGAAAAAAAAATTAATCAACATGCCCACTTGCTATTGATAATAAAATTATCCGGAGAGCAGTAAAAGCAATTATTTTAGAAGTCGTTCTAATGGACAAAAAAAAGTTTCCCAGATGAAAATGTGGCAGGCCAACTGCCAGCAAACAGAGTACCTATGCATCACCCCCTTGGCAGAACTCCACTGCTTTGAAGGGAGGCTGCTCTTTGGAGAGTCCTGCTTGATTTATATTTCTCTTTATAAAAATGCTTTTGATTCCTAGTGGGTAATATGAAAGTGCCAGGTTTTATTACTTTAAAATCATTTTTGGTGCAGATCCTCCACCTAACCGTGCCCAGAACTGAGCCCAGAGCTCAGCCGCTCGTCACTGCCCTGGAAGCATGACATATCGGAGCTGAAAAGCAACAACAGCCAAAGGTCAACTGCCCAAACCCTGTGGGGAAAAGTGTTTCTCACAGAGGAAGGAAGAGACTCTTCAGAAACAGCACAGAGAATCTACATATGTTTATATTTTTCGTGAATTTGTGCCAAAGAAGCAGAAATGTTGCTGATTGAACTTGCCTGCTATGTGTGAAATATGCTTTTTAACATTTTTTTTTTTGTACACAAGAAGGAGGGGCTGAAGTGTAAAGTAGTTAAAGTTTTGGTGGTAACACTGCCTGACTTAAAATCCTAGTTGTTGGGTCCACCCTTATTACATCTATGTACTCAACCCTGAGCTCTCTGCTAATGAGTTTCCCTTCGTGTGAAACCACGACATAGCAATATCTAATCAGCATTTAATATATGTAGTATTCGTTTAAAGATTAAACAGAATACTGAAGAAAAGGAACCAAGCAGAATGCCTTGCACCACAGTAGGTGCTCAGTACATTTTAGCAATTACCATTAGTATGACTATTGCATGCTGATCACTATCATTATACCTGCAATGTCAATAATACTACAGGACATTTTCTCCAAAAGGGAAGGCTATATTTTGCCTATCTCATGGTCCTGGGGTTTTGTTTAGTCCTGTTTTTGAGTTTCTAGGGATCCAACCTAGAGCATCCTCATATGCTAGCAAAGGGCTCTGCCACTAAGTTCCATCTCCTATATCCCCAGCCTATCACCATAGGCTTATATTTACAATGGTTCTAACACTGCGACCCTTTAATACAGGAGTTCTCAAACTCCCTAAGGCTAAGACCTTTTAATACAGTCCCTCATGTTATGGTGACCCCCAATCATAAGATTATTTCATTGCTACTTCATAACTGTAAGTTTGTACTATTATGACTCATAATGTAAATATCTGATACGCAGGATACCTGATGTATGACCTCTGCAGGGATCATGACCCACATGTTGAGAACCATTGGCTTATAATGAATAGAATAATTATTCTTCACATTTATGTGAAATCCAACTCAAATATCCTTCATTTAATTCAATACAAAAAAAAAAAAAGGCTATAGCATGTGAGTTGAGCATTAGGTGACTAGGCAATACTTAGGAAGGCCTCTATAGCCACATATTGGCACAACAGACAAGGAGGAAGGAGAACCAGAGAGTCCCACAACAGAGACTCCTCTAGGAGAGCTCAGAATCCACTCCTGCCCCAAAAAACTGCTCAGGGGCCTGGGTGAGAGAGCAGGCATGACATGCAAATTAGTCAGGCTGCAAAGGACTACACCTGCTGTTAAGGGTAGTTAGCACTTGATTGAGTAGACATGGAAAAAACTGCATTTCAGAGAATGGGCGAGAACACTAAGACAACATGGAAAGCTATTTATGGATTGCTGAGCATCCACGCACATGGTAAAGTCAGAAAGGGAAAGGAAGCCATACGATGAAAAAAATCCAGGAATAGAGCTACAAAATTGGATAGGACCAAGAATGAAAGAAGAAAGTGCAAAGGATAACACCAAGGTTCCTTCCAGAGGGCTAAATCAGATGAGGTGTGTTGCGAAGGAAAATGACTACAAATATGCAGGGGAGACATTATTGAGAATTTACAAAGCAGAGCTGGGAATGCAGGAAAGCCCCTTATCTACAATGATCTATCAAGCTGATAGAAGTTTCGAACTTGACAGATAGATGCTAGGAAACCTACTTTCAGGGTAATCTATGCAGAAATTGTTGGTTCTATGCTAAATAGACAGGAATTCCCAGGAGTTAGCGTGAGGGGGAGGGGCCTGAGTAAGCTGTAGATTAATCAGCATTCAAAGAGTGTGTAATAGAGATGGAAGCTAAGAGGCCTAAACATGACAGGAAAGAGTTCAGAAGAGCGCCCATCAACAGGAGCCTCCAATAGAAGTTGTTTGCAATATTTTATTCTTATAGTGAATTACTATAATCCTGCAAGGAAAAAATAAATAAAAAAGAATGATTACATGAACAGTAAGTAGATTTGGAATATTTAAGATATTTCTAGGTGATTATTCTCTGCCAGTCAAATAATCTCAGGAGAAAGAGTAGAATAAGTTATGAAAACATGTATCTAAAGAATCAGACTGAACCATTTTAACCAGAGAAGTTGTTCACCTTTGAAAAACCTTAATAACATTTCAATTAAAAATACTACAAGGGAATGGAACATGTTTCGAATGTAGTTGAGTGTCTACTTGTAGAAAAAGTAATGATTGGTGTCACTCAATATGTCTCTTTTGTTGGGGGAACATTGGGAAGGATGGAGAAAAAAAATCTTATTTTAAACACTGAAAACACATGTCTTTTTGACCTATAATAGGACACTGTAAGAGCATTTGATGTGGCTAGTCTAATTTCTTCCTGTGAAACTGTACCGGTGGGTCTTAGGGAAAGACAGACGGCAGTAAGTAAATTCGTATCTTCCATCAACACATTTGACCTCAGAGCAAACCCCACAACTGGCTACAGGCACCCACCATCCATCACTGCTCTTGAAACCGGATCTTTCAGGAAAAGACAGCTGCAATGAGCAAGGGCTGAGCAGCTTTCTAAGATGCAATGCACTGTTTAAAGGCACTTATTTTGGTTTAGTATTTTAATTAACTGCATTTCTAAGCATTTCTTTCCCCAAACTGCAGTTCCACATCAACAGCTATCCTTGGGAATCTATTAATTCATTCTTGACTTTTAAAGGAAATGCTCCCTGTACATTCTAGGCAAAGTCATTTCTAGCTTTTACTTTGAAAGCTTTCTGAGATAGTGGTGTACTGAGGCATGCTAATATGCACAGACTGCGATGAACACGCTGGGCAAGAAAGATTGTTCTAGGATCTGCAGTGATTACAAGAAATAACACAGTAGAATGCAGAGGAACGGGTGGGGGGAGATATACAGACACCTACATCCAACAGATCTGAGTTTTAAATAAAGCAGCACAGTTTAGAGCAAACAGACGAAGATCCAGATAGGTATTTACCATAAAACACAAGCCTAGCATGAAGCATGCTTATTACATGGCTACTACATTGAGGGCCTTTTTAAAAAAAAAAAAAAAAAAAAAAAAAAAAAAAAAAAAAAAAACCTGAAAAAAATAAGAGAAATTTGTATTACACAGCTAGCTGGAGGGCCACACATGAATGGTTATTCTTTCCACCTTAGAGAAGGTGAAACTGAGACTCTGAAATGCTGCTTCCCTCCCCAGCAGAAAGTGATAGGCCTGAGAACCTGAGTTTTTCTCAGAGCAAGCTAACACTATCATCTCTTCACTGGATAAAGAAAAAAAAAAAAGAATGGAAGTGAACTGGCATTCAATCGGGGTCTCTTTTACCTTGGTATCCAATGATTACAGCTGATCGTTCTATATATCTTAAAATACAATTTCCACAAATCTGAAAACGGCCAAGAAACACTTTAAAAAAATATACAATCAATCCATCAACCTCAATTTAGTTAGCTACTGCTACATTAGCTCAAAGGCTGGGGGATTTTTTTGTTGTTATTGTTTAAAGACAATTAAGATTTTATAAATTCAATTAATCTCAAGAAGCTGACAGATTTACGAAGGTTATATAGTCAGTAAACAGCAATGGGAAAGGCTGGGAAGCTCCTGACTTTGTTATCTGAAGGTCAAAGCCTCAACACAGTGAGGCAGCCTTTCTGGTCAGTGAGCGAGCACAAAGCACTAAGACAAAGCCTAGACTCAGATGGTGCTCCTCCGCTATGGGACTCAGCTCTTAACACTGTGCTGTCAGTGCTGAAGCCCAAGCAAGGGCCTGCCGCATCCACACACAACCATTTGTAGAGCAAAGCAGGGCTTGATCGCCACAGGTGGAGAGAGAAGCACACTTAAGTGGTCTGGTCGGTCTATCATTACCTATCTGCCTGTGTTCATGACCTGCCCCTTGAAGACAGAATAAACTTTGCTTTCCAAATTGTCACCTTTTTTTTTTTAAATTTTACTGCCTGTAACATACAGAAATTTGGTTTAGAGAACAGAAGAAGGACATGGTTAAAGAGCCATGGAAAGGCTTTCTTTTAAAAAAATATTGATAGAGACTGATTAAATATATCAGAATCAAACAGAATCTAATTAATATTGGCCACTGAATTATCTGGAGAGGGAGGACACTGCAGGCATCATCTTGGGCCATTTTTTTTCTCATGAGTTGCTTTGGGAAGTGTGACAAAACGAACGAATAGAATCTTAAGTTACTTCAATGCCAAGTCTTATGCCCAAATCTTTACAAATAAATAAATATATAAATAAATGAATGAATGAATGAATGAATAATAAATAAATAAAAGAAGAGACAGCTAGCTGATTTCAAAAAGCGTGGGTAATTTGTTAAATGGGAAACAAGCGGCATAACACTTCAAGGTAATTTCATGGCACGTGCCTGGTAAGAATGCTGCCTCATTGTGTTCCAGTCTCACAGTATTGTCGTGGCATTATTGTTTAGGTGACATTAGGTCAGAGACTGCTACAACATATGACCATTTGCTCTTTGACCTTGCCAAGACTTCTAATGTAAAGGAAATTCTCAACTTTTATACTGGATGCTATAATTTCATGAGATGAGCAATCAGTAAATACAAGCCATGTATTCTTTTAGCTGTCCTTCTTGAGAGCTCAACTATGAAGAACTAAAATATACTTCTCCTTTTTATTAAAAAAAAAAAAGAAGGGGAATTTATACACTTTCCTTGCTGAAACATACTCAAGCCAAGGATGACGTCTTAGTAAGCATTACCAACTCCTGATTAGAAGCAAATGAGATTATCCATAGAGAAAATCCCAAATAAACCCGTTCTTTGGTAGAAATGTTACTGTGTTCTAAAAGCATAGACACTTAGGCAAATGATGCCTGTTCAACAAAAGTCGCTGGCAAATACTGTCTAAGCAATCTCCTTCCACATTAGCAGACTGCCTCAGCTGAAGTACTATTGCACAGGGATCCTCAGTCTCACAGTCTACAGACAATAACCCCTCTCTTTGGTCTTTCTTGGCAAATCAGTGATAATATAAAACAGAAGGTTTTAAAGCACTGATTTTGCTTGAGGCTGCAAATTACCTTTGTGCCATCACAATTACACAGCTTTCCTTAGCGACTTTCTCCAGGAGACTGAACAGTACAAGGATTAAGCACGGAAAAGTTAAATAAATCCATGAGGCAGCAAGAGATTCCCAGTAAGCCTGGTTTAACAATCTCACTTACGCTGACGTTCTCAATTAAAAAATGACTGTCATTTTACAAAAACAGGAAAAATCAAATATTCATTGGATCCTTTAGGAAACTGAATATTATTATCTTTATATTCAATACTTTAAATATCTGGACTGGTAACTGTAAATATGTTTTGTGGCCACCCTATTGAGTATCCTACATCAAAGGTAAAGTTCTTTCCAAAAAAACTTTTGGGACTAGGACCAAGAGCCATTGGTATAGATGTTAAAGAAAATAACCTTTAATAAGTCTAATGTTCTCAAGACACAAACTAGTTACAACTGGAAACAACCCACAAATACATACTAAATTAGAGAGGGGTGCTTGAAAAAAAAAAACACCTTGAAGAAGTCCATCTTCATAGAGTAGCATCTTTCATATAAGATGGTGTTGATAATTCCTCATTTACCCTTGGAATCCTTTAGAATACAGAAGTGTTTGTTCGGGGGCATGATAGATCAAGTAGGTCTAAAGGAATCCAATATGCATGTTTACAGTGTGCTCTTCTACAAAGAATCACCCATGCCAGTTTGAAAAACTGAAAATCAACAAAAGATCGGTGTAAGTAGACCTGACCTTACTGCCTAACGTCATCCGGATTGGCACAGTTGATCGATTTCAAATTTGCAAAACTGACACTAAAAAAATGTATCCTCAGTCCAGGTCCCTCAAGCACTATCTGAACTACATGCAGAGCTTCAGAGTCTCCTTCTACACAAACTTGCACAACCCTCACACAACCAATCTAATCACACCATCAATCTGTGCCTACACTTCCTGTAAAGTAACTCTGCTTCATTTATCTTCTAACCCTGCATTATGCAAACCATATCCTTATCAGACCAATTAGGAAAAGTTATTCACATTTCTTCTTGTTTAATTTTATCATACACTAAGAAACAGGCATCAATATAAGAATCTGCATAAGTAATTTTTTGTTTCAGACTCTGTAAGAAAAAAAAAATCACCCTAATACCACCATAGTGTCATAGAATAACTAAACAAATTCTTGAAATATCCTTCAATTAGCATTCACAGCTAACATCAGAGCATGGGTTGGTGTTTTCAGAAAGGAAAAAGGAAAAAAAACTTACGGAACTGCCTACTTGAATTTTTCTTAAATGTCTCTCTAGGAAGGGTTTGTGTAAGCCATAGCAGGGTGTCTCCTGAATATAAGAACAGTTATACAGGCCCCTAGTGGCTTAGCAAATAGCAGCAGTTGAGGGGAATCCAATTTTTAGTTCTAGACTTTGGGGTATTTTGGTTTTAAATGAGTGTCTATCTTAAAAAGCATGTCAAGTCATGGCATACATTATTTTAAGCAGTTTTGCATCTATAACTACCTACACACCCACATCTATATATATGTGTGTATATATATATATGCATTTCGTTACTTAAATTAATTGTCCAACTTCACTGGCCAAGAATTTTTGCCATATAACCGCCACAACAGAACAGTTGACACATCTGCTTCCTTCCATGTCATTATAAAGTAGTATCTCCCCCAACTGCCTTAAAATACATCTAAAGGGCCACCTCTCCTATTTGAATCCCATTTTGATTATATCACCATTACTAAGGGTTTTATAATAAGCGCTCATTATTTGAAACCACGTAGACAGATCTAAATGACACGCTTCAGTTACAGAAATCTCAATGTGTTTTCTACAAAGCAGCACCTACTTTAAAATATTTACAATTAATAACACCCTTTAATCCTCCATCCCCTCGTGTCTTTCCTTCACAAAAGAAAATTCCAGGCAGGCACATTTACAGCTTTTAGCAATTTTTAACTGGACACAATCTGACAGCTGAATTCATGAAACTGACCAGCTTGTCAATTTCACACTTTGAAAGTACAATAATAGCTGATAACATGAGGGTGAATTTAAAAAAATCTGTCACAGAATTGCTAGCTCCATTGAAAAGGACAGTACAGTACATAATTATGGGAGGCAGGAGGTAGGGGAAATTTTATTGTCCATTTAGGAGATGTGTTTCAAGAATTTGGACACAGAGCAGGGAAAATGTGTTTCCTTTTTGCTATGATGTCTATCGGGGCATATAGGAGATGTGTTGAAAAGGAGTATAATACCCAGTAAGATTTTCCATGAACATCAACAGTGCTTTCACAACTGGGATCATCCAAAGATTCGTTTAAATCAGAATGTTTTGTTTGGGTATATCATCCTGGGTTTACATTAAGTTGAGACCTTGGTGTGTGCACTCTGAAACAGAAATAGCCAAACCATCCGAAGTACCTCTGGGTGAAGGAAGTCTACATAGGTGTGCTACAGACTGGCAAAAAGAATACACTAAAGTCTTCATTTGCAGCTAATTACAACCTCAAATCTGTGAACTCCTAAGCAGTTACTAGTTACTAAAAGGCTCAAAACATGCGAGCCGCTGCCTCTTAGTTCACAAGCATTGAATATCGGAGCAGGACATAAGGGGGGGGGGGCGATAAACAATTTAAGAGCAAATACAGGGCCAGCGATCCCTCGGGGATCTTCCAGGGAACTTAAGTTGTAGATTGTAGATGAGGCTGGGGGATATAATCCAGTCTAAGAAACCCAGGCAACAGGAGATGCTAGGCAAGTAGAGCACTGGAGGCTAACTGGAAACCACACAAGCGGATTGTGATAGTCTGGGTTTTGAAGAATGGCACTACTATTTGTAATTTAGAGCGCACGGTTAAAGAATACCAACCTCATACTAACTTACTGTTCAGCAAAATATTTAAGCGGAACAAAACCTAACTTCACTTGTTAAAGATTTAAAATACAGGGAACATCGCGGAGAAGGAAGCAGGGCAAGTTTTTGTTGTTGTTTTTAACATATCTATGTAAAAGCTACAATCAACGTGTAAGAAAGCAAAGGATCTTTGGTTGGTGGCTTTCTTTTCGAATTGTTTCTTACTACTTCAACTCTTCATAATAAATTATGTGTTTCCTTCCCCACGGTACGAGTCTGTGTGAGTACACCAGATTCCCGCAGCAGAACTAAAGCTCCGACCCGGCCACGAAAAGCGCTCCGAACAATCCTCCTCCCGCGGACAACCGCGGACCCTCGGGTGTCTCCTATTTTTTCCTTCTCCGGCAGCAGTTCAGAGCAAAGAATTCCAAATCGCCCTCCAGAACGGGCCGCCTGGAGCAGATCGCCGACCCCTAGCTGCTCCGGGGACGGAGCGGAGTGGCTCCGGGCGCACCGCGGTCCCGGGCTAGGCGGGCTCGGGGCTGCAAGCCCAAGACTGCTTACCTGCTCACGTCGGCTCGGGGCAGCCGCCGCCCGCGCCGCCAACAGCACCGCGCTCCAGCCCTCCGAGGCCGCGCCGCCTCCGGGCGGCCGTTCAGTCCCGCAGCCGCCGCCGCCCAGCCCGCGCGGCAGCCGCAAGTGGCGAGTCCGCGGGAGTCCCGGCCCCGCAGCCGAGCGCCCCGCCTCCCTTCGCCAGCGCCGCGTCCTCGGCCCCGGCGCCCGCCGCTCGCCGCTGCTCCCGCTCCTCCCGCTGCTCCACGCTCCTCCCGCTCCTCCGCGCCCTCCTCCTCCTCCTCCTCGCGCGCAGTGGCTCCGGCGCTCGGCTGGGGGGTCCGGCCGCGTCTCGCCTCCTCCCTCCGCCTCTCCTGTTTCCTCCTTCCTGCTGCCGCTGCTGCTTTTAAAGCAGATTCTTTGGCCACAAATAGCAACTCGGCTGCCCCCCTCAGCGCCTCCCTCCGGTTCTTGTCTTCTTCCCCCCAAAAGTGAAGCGCGAGTGAGAGAACCCGACACTGAGGCCCTCGGGGGTGAGGGGGAGCGGGCGAGAGGGGCCCCGCAGCACGGGAGCAGGGTCTGGGGCTGCACAACCCGGGCCGGGGCAAGGGTGGCCAGCCCACACCTTGAAGCTGGCGGGAACCTGGTAGTCACAGTTGCAAGCGAGGTGCCTTGGTGGGGAAATGAAATGAGGGAGCTCAGGAAAGTAATTTTCTAGGCTTCTCTCTTTGTTTCCTTGTCTGGCTGATTTCTAAAATCCTCATAACTGCTGGAGATCCCACGGAATCGCTGTGCCCAGCGCTTGGGGATTGTGTGTGCGTGTCGTCTGCTCCTGAGTGTGAGTGGGTGCGTCCCGGGCAGGGAGAGCCGGCCCGCCGCGCCCGCTGGCTGACCCTCAATCTGGACCACAGACTCACTGAGGGCCAGAGGGCTGAGCAAGGAGAGACAGGCTGGAGAGCTGGGCGAAGGGGCGCTTGCACACACACACACACACACACACACACACACACACACACACACACACACACACACAGCGCGTGCGCGCACACACAAGCACACGAGAGAGAGAGAGAGAGAGAGAGAGAGAGAGAGAGAGAGAGAGAGAGAGAGAGAGAGAGAGAGAGAGAAGGGGAGGGGGCGGAGTGACGTCACCCCCGACATCCATCCACCCAGCCAGAAAAGACCCTCTCAGATTCACTCAACTCATCCCGGTGCAGTCACACCCGGGCGCTTCCCGCTCTGCTTCCTGAAGCACAAGAGGAAGAAAGGCTGGTCGCACCCTGTTCAAAGCAGTTGAATAATACAAGGGGCATTCATTGATGAGACTCAGTTGTGTCTATCCCAGTTCACCTTGGCAGCCTCCTTCCCGGACGTTTGTAGGATCCACTCTGGAGGCAGAGAGGAAGGCAGGGAAGTACTAAACCCAAATCTTGCTGTGAGAACTCTTAGGGCGCTTTCTGCTACTTGCTCTTCCTATGTTAGCGAAGCACTGCTCTCCGGCTCTCCTGAAAGACAACATAAAACCTCTCCAGACAGGCACCAGTTGTTGGACGAGGGTGGCTAAGGTGCCTGGTACGGATTCCTAGCTAAAAGAGGCGTTTTAACCTTCTTCCCTACTCATACGATCTCCAGCATGTGGGGGAAGTCAGCAGCTGGAAGCCTCCATTGGCAACTGGCCCATCAAAATTCATTAAGAACACCAAGAGAAAGGTCAAGTGAAGTGAAGCCGGGGCCTTCAAGCCACCTCCACTGTTCATTCTGTGTTCAGGCCAGCCAATGCAAACAACACTTATTCCTGCAGACTCCAAACAGTCTTGGAAGGAGCAAAGGTAAGCAGACCCTCTTAGAAGAAACCTAGTGCTCCAGTATCCAGCATCCTGACTATTGTCTCTAGTTGCCTGAATATTTGCTTCAATCCTCTGCATGCCATGCTCTTGAAAATTACTGAATGGATGGTCAGTATTCCTCTGCCCACTACACACTGAAAAAAAAAAAAAACAGTATATCGTTTGGAAGGGGTCTTGTGAAATGTAGTTTGGGTTCTCAACAAGTCAGGAGTAAAGAAGCATCCTTGCTTAACTCTCCCTTATTTCCTCCCTCCTCCTTTTCCTCCTCTTTGAGGGGTTAGCCTTATAGTGAGAACCAGGAAGAAACCCTTTACTGTGCAAGCTCCAAGCCGTGTTTAACCAAGTTTTTGATGCAACAAGCTGAAAGCTTGAGCAGACATCGTGAACACCTGATTGTTCTTTATGCCCTCAGAGTGAATCTAGAAATCGGAACTTCCTGATAAATCACTCTCACCCAACATAGCAACTCTAGGTTGGCTTTGCCATGCCTCCTCCCTCATGGGTATGAGAAAGACAAGATACCCTCTGCCTCCACGCCTGACCTTGCTGAGAAGAGCCCAGCAATGAAGCCTGACTGCTCTCTGGGTAGAGTCTAGGAAGTTTGCTCTCCCTACACTAGCAGCAAGTTAGACTACCTGGAGAATTCAGTGCTGTCCATTGCCAAGGTGAGTGACATAGGTCGCAGTAGGAATAAACGACCAGCCCAACTTCTTCCACAGCAGAAGGTCCTAGATGTTCAAGTCCCTGTTATAACCAAGCATCGTGAAAGAAAGAAAGAAAGAAAGAAAGAAAGAAAGAAAGAAAGAAAGAAAGAAAGAAAGAAAGAAAGAAAGAAAGAAAGAAAGAAAGAAAGAAAAAGATATAGGGGTCTAGTGACATTTAGTCTCAGCTGTTATTGTACAAAACAAACTTAGAAAAATTCAGGCTGAAGCTGCTGAGGAAGGTAGGATAGAATCAGCAGAGAAACAAGACATCTCCACACATCCCAGTAGAAGTGAGACTCCAGCCAGGCACACACATTACCACCGTGGTGCCAAATGCACATAGCAGCTGATACTGCAGCACCTCGGGTAGCAGCTGGACTGCTTTGCCTTCTAGATCTTTTCACCAAAGATCATTAGAGGTGGGCAGGTTTCTGGCTAGTCTCATTTCATTGTTACAGGTAAGGAAACTTGGTCTCTGAGACTATAAGGTTACACAGTGTCTAAGGCAGAGGTAGAATACAAACCCAGGTGCCATTCCCCCATTTCCCTGATCCTAAAATATCCACAGACACCTTTAAGTTCTGGTTAAAAATAAACTGTTTTTCAAAATCATCAATGAACAACTATATAGACTATTTTAAAATGATAGTTGTTCACACAAAAGCAAGCAAAGCAAGCAAAGCAATAGAGCTGCTGGACCTGTTTTAATTCCCTTCCAATTCTGACATTCTGTGAAGAACAGCGCACTGCACTGGAGCTCTGCTATGATACACACCCCCTGGAGTGTATAATTCAGCTAGGGTGACTATGAGTATGTTTTGGACTCCATCCAAGGGAGTTTGTTCCTAGAAGTACTGGTGAGATTTTATTTTCATTTATCAGGAAGCATACAAAAAGAAATTTAAAATAATCACAATGGTAGTAGCCAACTGTTCCCTTGTATTATGTAATAAGTATGTTATCATATCACATTGTTTTGCATGGGTTTTGTTTGTGGTGTCATAGAAAAAGTCTCAAGTAGTCAACATTGACCTTGAACTCTTGATCTTCCTGCCTCCTCTTCCTTGGTGCTGAGAGTATAGGAGTAGGCCACCACAGCCAGCTCCCACTGGTTTTCAAAAGACACATGATGCCCTTTTGAGAGTTTCATGAATATAGTGGTTACAAACAGTTGTTTGTTTTTCTCACTGGCAGAAAAGTAGGAAAGAATTACTTTGATCATTTGGCTAGTTATTAAAGGAGAAGACTGGAAGTCACTATCTCCAACCGTAACCTTTGCCTTTCTGGCTGAATATTATTAGTTTCTGAGTTTAAGTGGGGAAACAGGATCAGATAAGATAAAGAATTCAACCGTTCCCAGAGCTTGCTAGTAGTCAAGCTAGAATTTTACACCTATAACTTTTCAAGTCCAAACTGCTTTTATTTCTGTAATGATGAAAAATTATAAACTAAAAGATGCAATAAATTTTTGTTAATCATATTTTCCTTGAAAGGAGTATAGAGCTCTTTATGAAATCCAGCTAGAACAGAGAAATACAACATAGATCCAAATGACACATGAGTAGTTTCATAAACACCGAAGCTAATATCAGACCATTCCGACAGGTGCTAGGTTGTGTCTAACATTCTTTATTAACTTGTTGCTAAGAGCAGCAATGAAATAATAATGAATGGTTTTAATCCTCAAACATTCACCTCTACAAGTTAAAATGCTAGAGAGAAATTCCTAGATTGAATTCGTGCAGCGACACTGAGCTGCATGTGCTCTCCTAGCACAGAGGCAGCGTGAAGAAAGATTAGAAAAATATGAGAGCCTAAACTAAACAATATTTGGCTTAACTTGGCAACAGAAGATACAGTCCTGTACCTGCGGTTATAATTCTACCTGCCCCGCAAAGAAGAATGGAAAACAGTAACTCATCTGAGCAGTGCTGTGGATTCTACCTACAGTGCTATGTAGTTGTGTGATATGTTCCAGTTCCTTTGGTCTGAAAGTTCAAAGCCAGCACCAAGAACTGGCTGCAGCAGATCCTGGCCTTTCTGATCTACATGGAAAGGGCTTCCAGTACACAGGAGGTAGTTAGGGGTGTACAGCAATGCTATGCAAACATCCATACTTTTCCACATATGAAATAAATGCACTTTTTCTCCCACAGGGCAACATTTAAAAAAATCCCTAATATTCTCAAGGAAAGAAAAAAGCTTAGAAAAATCAGGCCACTCCTTTGGCTGGCTCAGTTCAGTTGCCACATCTCACCCTCACCTGTACTGTGGAGAGGACAGAGTACATTATGCTCCAATGCTACTTTCCATTGGCTCAGCTACTGGAGACTACAGCATGAGACTGTGACAAATGGATATTCCCATTAAATTCTTTAGGAGAGTGGGGCATTCCATTAACCACTGGCGCTATCCCAACCCAAGTGAAACATTGGGTCATTTTTTTTCATGTGAGCAAGAAGTGAAGGGGGGAAACAAAGGATATACTCTAATTACTTTCCTATTTTTTTGTTGCATGCATTATGATAGTCATATATTACAATTATTTATAATTATCATATGACAAGCTGTCAGATAAAATTTAACAGGTGATTTGTCAAGAAGCTCCATTAATGTATTTACTAAGCACTGGTTTTCAGTATTTCTTAACAGGAAAATTGTGTCAATTTTGTTTTTGAAACTATGCAGTTTAAATATTTAGAGCCCTCCTGTTTTTAAATGACAGAAACTGCTTATTAAAATACCACTAGCGGTGGGGCATAGTGGTGCACTCCTTTAGTTCCAGCACTCAGGAGGCAAAGACAAGTGGATCTCTGTGAGTTCAAGGCCAGCCTGCTCTTCATACTGAGTTCCAGTCCAGCCAGGACTACACGGTGAGACCCTGACTCACAGAAACAAAACAAAACAAAGTAACTAAAAATACCACTGTTGCTAACAAGCATGGGTACACAGTTAGTAATGTAAGGCATAAGCACATTTTCATCACTTCAGGTTTTAAATGCTAAAGTTTTCATTGAAAAGAACAATTGCCTGGTGTTCTTTTGGTTTTCATTGCTTATATCTCATAATTTTAATACATCTTTTAATTTTTAAATGTTTTTTCACTTAAAAATGTGTGAGTGAGTGCACACGTTGATGCTCACACCTTTGTGTGTATAAACACATGCTTCAGCATGCACGTGGAGGTGAAAGGACAACAAGGTTCCTTCCTGCCACCATGTGGGTCCTGGGGATGGAACTCAGGTCATCGTGCTTGGGGGCAAGTGTTTACCCACCAAGCTACCTCACCAGCCCCATTTTTAATATTTTGAAATACATTTGCTTAGTGTTAATGTGGGGAGGCATACATGTTGACGTGAAAGGACAACTTGATTGCAGAAATTGGTCATTTCCTTCAACTGTATGGATTTGGGGACTCAGACTCAGTTGGTCGGTCCTGGCAATAAATGCCCTAATCCATCTTCTGGACCCACCTTTGAATAAATTTTAAATGGATGGATGAGTGAGAAGGTAGTAAGAGCAGGCATTTACATTCTGTTTAGTATTGTTGTCTTACCATAATGCAAAGGAAGGAATATTTTAAAGTACAGGCAAAGATTAAGAAGTCAGTGAAAAGCTAGTAATTCATCACTGACTAGAGGACATTCTGCAGATAGCTGAAGCTGAGGAAGCTGAAGAAACAGGCTCTCATTCGCTGACTAGCACAAGAACAGGGAACGCAATGAAAATGAACCCCAGACAGTTCTGAGAGAACAATCTTGGGAAGAATGAAAAGTTTTGGTTCCAGTATCAGACGGATATCAAAGTCATAGCACAGAACCTGGAAATGAAATTAAACTGCTTGCCACAATTTTATTATTGACCCCCATGGCCAGCCAGAGTCTGTCCTCCTTAAGAGGATGATAGGAAAGTACAGCAATACTTGCTTAAAGTTTCATTTACTCAAGCCTGACTCTTATCTTCAAGCCCGTGACATGCAGCAGGCTGTTAATGACTGGCAATCAGCGACTCGGAGGGAGCTGAATCTCCTTAATGAAAGAATGTGCTTCAAGATTCAACAGAAAGAAAAAAAAAAAAGTAAAACCCAAAGCACAGCTTTCAAAGCAAATATGACACCCAACAACCAAGGTCACCAATAAAAGGCAGGTTTCACATTTTTTGGAAGAAAGGACTAACAAAGGCTGGAAATTATTTTTAAAGGTTCATTCTCCCCAGGTTTCAGGAAATTACTTTCAGACACTCAGAAGCAAAATAGCATAAGCTGACCTCCATGCAATGAGAAGTGTGTCTATATGAAATTGGGAGCTTACAAATAACCAGAGACAAACACATCCTCATATCCTGGGACAGGGGTTCATGGTTGCCAAATACTACTGGTCCCCATGCATGTAAGAGAAGTTATTAAAGATATCATGACTACTATTTTTCAACTCTTCCTTACTTACTTACTTTTTTTTCTCTCTCTTTGTTCTTCACTTCTTTTATAACACTTAGTTTCACTCAAGTTCAGAATTAGTGACATAGTTCCTCGGCTATTTGAGGGGATTTGTGTTTGATGAGAAGCAAAACTCCTATCATAGTGGTCCAAGCACTGTAGGATTTTATAAATATTTGAAAAAGAAAAGGCAGGGTGGAGATAGGAAATGAGGAAATGAGAATAATTGAATGTCAGTAGTCCATGTGAGGTGAAATATCACTTTCTTCATGAAGTTTCCCCCACCCATTAAATAGAACAAATTCACCCTGTCTTTGGTCTCTCCTGTTTTCTTTTTCTTTTAATTCCTCGTACGTATGCCTTTATATTGTATCTGTGAGCATCCTACTGGCCCTGAGATTCTCCACATTCTTTTTGTCACCATCAACCCCTGGACTATAAGCTCATCTCAAGCAACTGTCTGTTGCATGAGTCAGCATGAAGACCTGAGCTCAAAGCCCGCTGAGGCTGGTGAGGTGCCTTTTCGTCATCCACTCTTCCTCAGCCTGCCCTGAAAGGCGATATTACCTAGTTCGGTCATTTCAGTTTCACCAGTCACAGCACGCACAGAACTGTCATAAGAAATAATAGAATCTGAGAAGAACTGGATGGATTCTTAGTTCCACAGAATTCTTGATGAGAGTAATTTTAGTTTCATATTTTCTTCTAAGATGTCAGAATTATTTATCAGTTCAAGAGGGAAAAATCTTCCATAATTCTAACTTGTTACTGACCTTTTTATTTTTAACTAAGCACACTCTGTTAGATAGAAATAGTTCTCGATACCTCATATTTGTAAATATTGTTTCCTGTCTGGCCATATATTCCGATGTCATCTTTTTTTTGAAAACTCATTAGCCATAATTCCACTACCAGTCACACTAAGCAAGCCTAGAAGAGAATCTGAAAGTAAATACCATTCTTACTAGTTATCTAGTTGTTCATTTCCTTAAGTTATGTTTTATCTCTTTACTTCTCACTGTCAAAAGACCATCTTTCCAACACAAATACACAACTGTCTTTACTCTTTTCTGGGCCACTATAGTGATGTTTGTTTGTTTTTTTTTCAAGACAGGGTTTCTCTGTGTAGTTTTGCACCTTTCCTGGAACTCACTTTGTAGACCAGGCTGGCCTTGAACTCACAGAGATTCTCCTGCCTCTGCCTCCTGAGTGCTGGGATTAAAGGGGTGCACCACCACTGCCCGGCTCTTTCTTTTTTTTATTTTTTATTTTTTATTTTTTTTACTTTGCATATTCTCTGTTCACAGTCTTTGCCTGATTGGGCTCCAGTCCATTCTCCATTATGCTGTCCAATTAAATCAGATAAAACACAGGTTTGATTAGCCAACTCTACTACCCAGAAGAACTCAATGGTTCATGATTGCACACACAACTCACAACTGCTCACAAGTATTTTGAGCCACTCAAGGTCCACAGATGGAGAGGTAGTTGTGCTCAGTTTTCTGTTCTGAGTTTCAACCCCTACTACCAACGACTTAGTCTTTAGTTCTGTACCCATAAAACTGCATTTTCTTTTTAAACCCAGCAGAGAGCTCCCCAACAATCACCTACATAGTACATACATAACCATCCCAAAGGAGCCTTATACATTGTTTGATTTTTTTTTCTGATTCTGTTGCCCAAATATAGACAGTACTTCCCTTAAGATCTTTAAAAATCTCTCCCAAGGTAAATAAATTTGCTACAGAAACTGGTTAAAAGATCACATTAAACATTTCCTCTCCCTAAAACTCTTTCCATGGCTAGATTTATTCACATCCATCTATTTACTATAGTAGTAAAGTGCAATAAATATGAACATGACCTGGATGGAGTCAGTGGGAGTTTATGCCAATTGAAACCTAATCATCTCTTGCAGAACCACTTTGTTTAATCCCACCATGAATGTTCTCATGCCAGGAGACTGTGCTGGGAAGAGAACAAAGGAATTTAAGGAATCTGAGTTCATGCTACTGTGAAGAACAACAGACAACATTAAGTTTCTTTAAGTTTGCTCTGTGCTGGGAATGGAACTTGAGGACCTCATGCATAGTAAGCAAGCAGTTAGTGAGCTGCACATTCCCAGGCATCCCAGCTTTTTATTCTTAATTCATCTTGGAGAAGAACCAGCATGGGACTCCTAACAGTCTGGAGCCTGGAAAAGCACAGAAACTCACTAAGGGAGGCAGGCAGATGTGCTTCCCCCACAAAAAGACTCCAGGGGAAAACACCTCAGAGAGGGGTCTCCTGCTAAGTCACAGTCACAGAAAAAATAGGCCTCCAAAGAGGCAGCAGTAAGAAGAGACAAGGACACTTGAATTATTTCTCGTTTTATCTCGGTGATATTCCCTGCCCTCAAAAACAACTCCCATGGAGCTCCATCCTAAGACTGTGGATTTCCAAATCAGCTTTGCCAGTTCTAAAGTGAAGAAAGACAGGAAAAATTAGAGCAAGTGCTGAAAGGTGTGCTGTTTTATGTGTGATTCTTATTCTTACCTGAACATTCATGCCACACATTTCTTTCGCTAGTTTTCTTTATACATTTTTCTCCTTCTCCATTCTCCATGCCTCTGCCACAGGCCAACTCCTCTGATCAGGTATGTTATCAGATTGCAAGACTCTCAATGGTGGACAGGGACAACGGGATGTGTGGCCCTTGTACAGAGGCAGAGTGGACCTGTGCAGAGCTATGTTTTTTCTGGAGTCTAGCAATTGCCTGGAAAAAAAATACTGAAAAACTTGAGCCAGGTGTGATGTCATACACCTTTAATCCAACCATGTGGAATCAGATCACTGTGAGTTTTAGGCAAGCCTGGTCAACATAGGAAGTTCTGTCCTAGCCTGGGAACCCTAGTGAGACACTGTAGCTCAAATAAATCATATTTTTTTTCAGTTTAATATATTATGTGATTTTTGTCTTCAGGGAACACAATTGTGTGTATCACACTAGAAATCCAAATGTTTGTATTGCTAAATGGTAACGTGGTTATTACCCTGCTATCTATTAGAATCTCTATGAACTTTAATATATGTCCTCAACCCACTTGTAGCAGCTGAATTGGTTCTCTGGGAGCAGCACTCTGGAATCTGTGTTTGAAAAGCTATTCAAGTGATCCAAATGGTTAGTTAAGGTAACATAAGCTTGTTTTGCTAACTTTAGGAAACAGGATTCAGAAATTTTAGACTAGATAATCTCTGACATTACTCTCTTTCCAGTCTTGGGTTCTTTGAGAAGGAATTTTTATTTCATAAGTAAAAAGAAATGACCCCTTTCCTGAATTCCACTTTTAAGTGGCAGCCCAAATTTCACACTCTCCTGTGGTGTTTCCAGCATTTGTTATTGCTTAGTTTTCAAGAGGGTCCATTCACCTCACTGCTCATTCATCAGACCTCCTTTGTGTGCAAAGTATGTGAACTATGCATAGCAAATCATGTTATGATGTGTGTGTGAACAAGGCACAGGTGACAAAACCCCTTTATCCAAACATAATGCAAATACTCCTTAATGACTTAGTCTCTTCAGTTTCCATAAAGGGGGATGATGGTTTGCTTTCCAGGCAGCCTAAACTCCATCCCCAAAAGTATGTGGTCAAAATTAGAAAGGGGAAAAAAGGGCTGGTGTTGGGGAGTGAAGATCAAGAAGGACTGGAACTTCTTGCTCAGAAGCACATGGGAACTACCCTGGCTACCTGCAGGTTATTTGCAGAGTTAAATCAACAGCAAAAAGAACTGCCACTTCTGAGAGAGAAAGAGATTGCTCTCAATCTTTGCCTTCAGGAATTCATACTCTTGAGAAAGAAATATTCTTGGTGAACTCTAATAATAGAAACTATCAATACATATTGAACAGACATCTCTCTCCAAGAGTTCCTAACAGATATGTGGATCTGATCTACCCTTTATTGGCCCAGAGTGAACGCACGTGACATTTTCTAGTCCACAAAGAAAGTTGAGAGAACAATCTCTTTCAGTGTTCCTTATAATTTTCCAAAATACACATTTTACAGAGAACCCAGACTATTAATTGCTCCAGACTCCAAAACTTGGGGCTAGTTCCTGGGAGTCAATATTTTGGGCAAGCTTTTTAGGTAATTCTGAAAACCCCATGATAGCACAATTCAGATTCACTGATTTGCTTAATTTTTTCCTTGGATGATATCCCAGTAAAACTGAGCATATTCTAGCATTCCATATAAAGCTAACTGCCTTTTACCAACGGACTCCCCCTCCCTTTCTTTTTTCTACTTTAAATGGTAGAAGGGGACAGGCCACAGGTTTTTATCTAAGTATGAAAGCTTTGGACTTCTCCCTTGCTCAGCTGGCTTATTATAACAGCCTCTACTCTGATAGAAATGGCCAGCTCCTATCAAGGTTGTGGGGACTTGGATCCTACCCACTCCCCTCCTGGCTATAACTAACATCCTAACAGCCCATAGAGACCGCAGGGTCCTTCAGCAGGCAGCTGTAATTACATGAAATTTACTGGACACCCAGCAACCTGCCAGAATATTTCCATTCTAGCTGCTTCACTGGAGAGAATCGGCCATGAACTCTGTGGTGCTGTGTGCCTTTTCCCAACAGTTTTTTTTAAGTGAATATATGCTATTAGCTTGCCCCCCCCTCCACATTTAATTGGCCAGCATAGTAGTTGCATTAGAAATTCAGCCTCATATATGGTGTGAAACAATAAACAAACCCTGCAAAACCTTAGACTAAAACCACAATTTTCAAGGACAGAGACAGTATTATTTCTGTCCTCTAATGATTCCCGCTCCACACAAAGCCTGGAGAGGAGAGGGTCTTGATTTTGTGTCTAGAACAGAACACAATTTGTCAGAATTGAAGCTGCAAGAGGGAAACAACAACAACAACAACAAAAAAAAAAAAAACCTCCAAGCATTAAAGAAAAAGAAAACGAATATCAACTACCAGATTCTCCCTGATTCTCAAACTTTCCAAATTCTTTTGGTTCACCAACTAGTTTTCGTAAGGTCTCAGTGGGTAATAACTCCGCAGCTCCTCTGGGCACAGTTTCTGGGAATCTGTCATCAGAGAGAGGTTGCAGAGAGCCTGGCATTGTTCCTTGTGGGCAACAGAAAGTGTTATGACACAGACGTGAACATACACACACTTGGGGGTACAATACCCCGTGATTTGCCACCTCTCGTCACTTGAAAGGAACACTGTGGGAGGAGGGGAGGGACTATTCTTGTCATCTGACATTAGTGACCACACTGACTGCCTCAGAACTTGACCTTCAGTCCTGATAGTGCCCCTGGGTGGAAAGGGTATTGGGAAAATGACACAAGGCACTTTGCCATATCTTTGAACAACCAAAAGGGTAAAAGACCTTTATGCCTCTTTATTTTCTGCCTGCTACGCAGATAAGCTAGTCATTATGTGATCCGGTTTGAGACCACCAGGCACCCCACCTTTCCCCCTGTTGTGTCTTATGCCCTTTAAACTATCAAATCAGTCCACATGTTTCTAGGTTCATAATTAAAGTGTTGGCAATGCTTGCTTTCAATTTCATTTGTACAAATGGTCCCATCACTCTTTTTAAAAGCCCTGGGCACGTGTTCAAAAAATACAACCCAAACAAATAAACCGCATAACCAAGCCAGAGCTGCCAGCCCTGGGTACATCCTTACTATTACGTAAACCCCTACCCCCCAAAGTACACAGAGAAAGAACTTCCTCAGAGCTGAAAAATGAAGTTTTTACATTAATGCAGTATCACCCAAGAAAGATGGGCTCATACATATGGCATAGAATCAGCAATTTAGCATTCAATGAGATAAACTTCACCTTGAATGAGTCCTTAGAAAAAAAAGAATATTTAGGAAGGAGCTGAGTTCCTATGGGGAATCTTAGGGTAGAACTTGAGTTTGGCAGAATTTATTACTTCCAAGTGCTGAGAAAGAGTTTATATTTAGAACTAAGTTCTTGATCTTATCCAGTGATTGACTTTCATGGCCTTTGGAAGTAACTTTGATAACAGAATTCCTGTCTGTCATTTACCCCAGTTGCTGACATGGTCACAGCTGTGGGAGCTGCTGTATAAAAATGTCATGGTAGGGTGAAAACTTTACCGAGGTGAAGGGCTCCAACATGCAGAGAAAAGAGAACATATAACAAATTACTTAGTATTGCAATAGATAAATAATAATAATAATAATAATAATAATAATAATAATAATCAGAATGCAAACTGTGGTGTGAGATTTCACCGATGCAGAGCAGGAAGAACTGCCCAGACCCACTGTTTAAAACAGTTAGGAAATAAGACATTTGACTACAGCTGGCCTACAGTGCAAGCCGGCACCATCATCTGAAGGCTCTGCTGGGGAGGAACTGCCTTCTGCAAGATGGCAGCCTGTTCAAAACAGCAACAATGCAATCTATCACCAGCGAGGGCCCCCAAGCTCTTGCTTCTTCCTCTCCTTTGACAGAAACAAACTGATCAAAGACCACTACACATTCACCTTTTACCTACAACAAAAGTGCAGCTATAACTAGAGTGGTACCACCTGTGCTATGTCTCAGCCTCATCAAAATCCTTTTTGCTTTTGAATCATCTCATAAGGATGGGAAGGGAGAGAAACTGATGGTGAGAAGGAGCCTGGAAGAAGAAGCCTAGAGACTGAGCAGAGAAAGCAACAAGTCTGTGTCTCCTGCTCAGAAATAACTGTGTGATAGGATCTCACTCCTAGCAAAAAGGAAAACAAAGACTTCTCTGCCCAGTGTTGTTTAGTCACATGACTGAATTATCTTGCTAACAATGAGTTGTTATTACAACCTTTGTAAGGCTGGGGACAGACATTTGTATTAAAATGACAGTGAAGAAAATTGTTTATTTATACAAGCTAGGTGTTTTTTTAAATCCATAATTGAGCTTTTCTCTGTCTTCTTGGTGAATAAGGAAATTTTGAGCCAGGTATCTTCACAAAGCAACCATAGAAATGGGATAAAATGGCACAGTATCTAGGATGTGACCTACATTCATGAAAATCTTGTCAATACAAAGTTCTCTTCTGGTGTCACTTTGAAAGTCTGTATTTTTTTAATCTTAAAATTTAATGAAACCCGTCCAGGGACAGTCCACATTTTTCAGGAAGAACAAACTTTTCAGTACAGGAGACAGCATTTTGCCAGTACAACAAGAAACCAGCCAAGCTGCTGTGGAGGAGCTAAGCAAGTACATTTCAATAAGGGCCCAAACATTCTCTGGCAACCAGTTAGAAAAACAAGTTGTCATTGCATTAAGGAAGCTCTCAGATATGAATGATGTTGGTGGAAAACAGAGTTACTCACCAGCCGAAATGTTTACTTGAAGGGAGAATTATTTTATGGGAAGCACTATCAGAATTGGCATACTTGCAATCTGTTCAGATTGGTCACTGTGTACATTACTACAGCAATATGCCCCAAGATGTCCAATCTGTCTGCTTAATGAAGCAGGTGGTGAGGTTCTCCAGTGAGCTGTGGGCTCCTGAAGGTCAGGGACTCGGTGGTATTCCTCTTCTATCTCACACAATGCCAACTTGATGAATGCAGTCAATAAATTCCAAATGTGAATACAGATTGCCACACACACTGACCCCGTGACATAAAATATCACCCCATCACCACTGACCTATTGCCCTGCCTAATTTCTCTTCTGATTGATAATTGCCAGCTGTCCTGTTGACATGATTCCTTTTTATTATTACTTTAATTCTTTTCTCCTTCACTAAAATCCACTCTCCCCAAGGTCAGGGATTGAAAAGGTTTAATTTTTTTTAGAACTTCATTTCCTAGGATCACACTTAGCACTTCTAAAGTCAATCACAAATATGTGTTGACCTTTGAATGAGGCAATGATAGATGAATAAATGGCTTACTCTGTCTCTTCTTTGTTTGATTGATTTCACCTTAATGAATGAAACATAAAAATTATACTGTGATCCTCAATCAATTGTAACAAGAGGAGGGTTTCCTCAAATTGTAGGTGGTTGATTCTAGAGAATGGAAGGATAGTCTTACTGGTATCAATTTCATGTATCATCTCCAACCCTGTAGAGAAATATGAGGAATAAGAAAAGAGAGGGAAGCCATCAGCGAGAGGTTTCTAGGACTGGGACCACCCAATATGAGCAGGAAAACACATTGCATATCCCTGTCTACATCTGTACAATCAATTCTCCTGGAAAAGTTCACTTTTTAGAAGATAGTTTTTATCTACTGACAGGAGTCTACATGCACTTGCAGGCTTTGAGGACTCAACCACATCCAATCTAGATTTGGAGTATTCATGTAACTTTAAATAATTGTAATCACATTTTGCTCTTTGAATTTCTGCATTGGGCATGTCTCTGAACCTTCCATGTACCATCCTCATTTAAAGGGACTCATGAGAAAATCAGTGACTCATGGTTCAATGACTTTCTTATGACTAGCACGGTGATCCAGCCAACAGAAAGCTTTGATTGGCAGTTTATTTTCAAACCAAGATAGCCAGATGTTCTTTGTTCCTTGTAGATGTTTCTAAGGTATGGTAACAATTGAACAGATTTGTTTTTGCAGTTTCTCACCTGGTGTATCATCAAAAGAACCTACGGTTTATAGGAAATTGGCCCACTTGCATAATCTGTCTGATCCCTTCTCTTGACTTATACCTGCCACGATTGTCTTATTCTTCACCCTAATCAATTTCCCTTGGGGTCTCTGAGCATAACACTTGGTTACTTTGTTCTTGTAATAACTCTTATCTCTCCACTAATTCACCATGCTGAAATTGCTTTGGGGTTCAGAGAGAACAATTCTTTGCTCTCTTGAGCCTTGTATGTTATGGGGTGAATAGTTAAGACTTCCAGAATCCTCCTTTCTTTATTGAGAAACAGAGATAGTGATATTTATTTTGCCAGGTTATTGAGCAGGCTACCGAGAATTGTGCACTTGAAACTGCCATGTAGAGCTTGGCTCCTAGGAACTGTTTATGATGTATATCAAGGAGATAATAGCTAGACTTTTGCTCTACAATGGTGATTCTAATGAAACTTTGGAAACATTAAAAATCAACATTTTCTAGTGAATGAGAGGATCACCTGAGATGGAGGAATAGTGGCACCATGGAGGGAACTCAAG
Source organism: Peromyscus maniculatus bairdii (assembly GCF_049852395.1). Taxonomy (NCBI): domain Eukaryota; kingdom Metazoa; phylum Chordata; class Mammalia; order Rodentia; family Cricetidae; genus Peromyscus; species Peromyscus maniculatus. Next base: position 97,752,781 of record NC_134853.1, read on the forward strand.
CTGTTTAGGATGCTGGTGGACAGAGGTGCTGTCATTAAAAATGATGAAGGGAATGGAGGAAAAGGTGAAGAACTCAACTTTAATTTGAAGAAGAGTTGAAGTGAATCCCATTTTAAGCTTTCAGAAACAACCGATTAATCACTTATATATTAAAGTTAATTATAAAGTTCTCTGGTTTTGCTTTAAAGAGTTCATTGCAGTAAATAACACAATTGCTTCTTTGTCTTTCTAGGGGTGAGAATAAAGCTCTCTGGGAAGTTCCAGATTAACCAAAATTGACATAACTCGAAACTAGAAGAGTGGCTAGGGGACAATTTTATTCAGTTCCTAATATCTCTCAGCGTTTATGACCAGCAAACATCCTGTTTCAGACAAAAAGTAAGCATCTCTTGTGCACTCACACATGTATGTAGAAGGACAGATAGCTGATAGCAGTGGAATACTAGACTTAGCTACAGGGATGCTTACATGGACCCTGCTTTGCCCACACATGACCTCATTTCCCTAGACAATGCTCAGCATCTACAATGCATGTCATCACACCACAGGGGTTAGAGCAACAACAGTATCTTCAGAAAGAGTGGCTAGAAGCTTGGCTCTGCCACTTAGCTGAGCAATCCAGAGCACGATCCCTCAAACCCCCTGAGCACCAATCTCTATGTCCAATAGCCAGAATATGCCCACTTCTTACAGTGGTTGCAGAGGGATGAAAGAATAATGCTACTTCTCCAAGATTCTTTTATGATGCTCAGCCAAAAAATTAACAAATACCAAAGTACAATGCCTGGATTTCTTATGAGGTGTTATAATGTTTAGATTCTTCACCAGACACAACCTAGAATCAGTTGGAAAGAGTGTTTTAAGGGATAGTCTTTGTTGGTTGGTTCATGGGTGAGCCTGTGGGTGATTGTCCAGAATTTGAGTACAGCTGATCTATATAAGGAACCGAAGTCTAAGCTGAGCTAGTAGGGAAAATAAAAAAGAAAGAACTGTGAAGCTCACCTCAGATGGGTTCTATTAACCTTAACCTTGCGGCCACGGGGGAGCTGCTAGAAACCTGCAGACTACAAACCTTTACTTTCACTTGGAAAATTGGGAACAGACAAGGAACCCAGTTCTCAAGGAAAAAAAATTTATGAGACTCCAGGAAAACACTTGCACCTCTCAGTCTCCATTGTGAGACTTATGCAGGACAATATTATGATACTCACACTATAGCACTGATTCTCAACCTTCTTAATGCTGTGTGATCCTTTAATATAGTTTCTCAATGTTATGGTGATCTCAAATCATAATTTTTTCATTGCTACTTCATAACTGTAATTGTACTACTGTTATAAGTCATAATGTAAATATCTGTGTTTTCTGGTGGTTTTAGGTTTGAAAAGATAATGCAATCCTCCAAATGGGTCTTAGCTCACAGGTTGAGAACCCCTGCTCTACAGCATTCTCAGAAGAATGTGGAGTCCCTTCTTTCCTGGGTAAATGTTTCATTATTGGTTCCTGGCAGAAACCTCTTCACTAAGAACCCATTTGTTTATAATCTGAGGGAATCTTCTGACCTTTAAAGTTTGGGGACTTTACATTCAACAGTAACTCATGGTTAGGACTACATAAATCTTCACTCTCTGACCTTGTCTTCTTGGCAAACAAGAAGTTTTTACTGTTTGGAGGAAAAATACAAGCTTCTTTGGAAATACCTTCAAAGTTACAAAGTTCAGGGTCATGGCTTAGCATGTAGACAAAGTAACTTTTGTTTTAAATGTTTCCTTTTCTTTGTTCGTGTTTTGTAATGATTCGGCTGTCCCTGTGTAGCCTCAAATAGCCTTGATCTTTTTATATTCTTTTCCATCTTCCAGTACTGGGATTATACCTGGCCTGAACATGTCTTTTAAATGTGTACCTTTGTCCCTTGCTACTACCACACTATTTCACATTTAAAATATTTGTATTAGCCAAATTAGAAAAAGAAACATGAGCTGGGCCTTGTTCCAAGAAGTCAAACATGAATAGCCCAGGGTAACTTCTACAACAAATTAATCATTTATGAAGTACCATTGAATCCACCTAAACAGGTAAACACCTCATTTTTAGATGTTTGTAGCATTTTATAAGATAGTGACACTGAGGGGGGGCTTTTATAGTAGTAGTTTATCTCCCCTACCATAAAGGAAAATATTCTTGCATATTTTAATAAAAAAATTACCTGTTGTTATTCTGATCTTTTAAAAGTTCTTTTTTGTGACAGAAATTAAATAACAAAAATTCACATTTGTTCCATTTACAGAATAAACCTTTATAGAAAAAAATGTAAAAGAATGCTCAGATCTCAGTTGAACCTCACCTATTCTCCAATATTTTCTAAAAATGATAAGTTCGTTGTCATCTTACTCAAACAGATGAAGCCAGCCAATAAACAAAGGCCCCTGTGTCTTCATTTCCCCTTTGCCCTTCGAAGGTAAACACCTCAAACAAGTGTCTCCAAGTCTTCTTAGACAAGTCAGTTCTCACTTCCTTTTGTTTTGATATCTTTTTTTTAATTAAGGAATTTTTATTCATTTTGCATACCAGCCATAGATTCCTCTCTCTTTCCTCATCCCACCCCTCCAGCCTCCTCCTCCCCCAACCCACTCCCCATTCCCTCCTCCCACAAGATAAGGCCTCCCATAGAGAGTCAGCAAGGTCTGGTCCATTCAGTAGAGGCAGGTCTAGGCTCCTCCCCCTGCATCAAGGCTGTGCAAGGTGTCTCACCATAGGTAGTGGGCTCCAAAAAGCCAGCTCATGCACCAGAGATGGATCCTGATCCTATTGCCAGGGGGGCCCTTGAGCAGATCAATCTACACAACTGTTTCCATTATGCAGAGGTCCTAGTCCAGTCCCGTGGAGGCTCCAAGCCTTTTGGTCTGAAGTTCATTAGTTCCTATTAGCTTGGTTTGGTTGTCTCTGTAGGTTTCCCCATCAGGATCTTGATGCACCTTGCTCATTGAATCCCTCTTCTCTCTCTTCTACTGGACTCCTGGAGCTTAACCTGGTACTTGGCTATGGAGGTCCCAGACAATTCTCACTTTCTTAAACAGGGAGCTAAAAAGGATGCTCAGTGGAATAAAAATGTAAAGTAATGGTGTTTAAGGGTGGGATTCTGTCTATGAGTAGTTTAGATCCACCTGGAATGGTAAGAAGGGTCCAGTTACACCTCAGCTATTGATATTCTTAAGGGAAGTTGTGATACTGGGAATCTTATGGACTGCTTTGATGACAAAATACTTTACAACCATCAGAAAAGCTGTATGTAAGTCGTTGTTGGCATGCATTGCAAGATCTCATTTCTCTAGAACTTATCTGATGAAACTGCCTTAGTGTTCCCAGTGGCCGGTTCATTTGTGGAGACTGGAAAGCAGTAGACCGGGTCTTAATCATATCTTCTATGCAATTCTTCATTCCCAAAATAGAAAATACTGGGAGGGACAGAAAATTACTGTTGCCTCTAGTATACTAGCAGCTGCCTCTATAACTATCCAAACAAGTCCAAAGACATGGTGCAGAAGTGTAGGACCAGGGTCAGGATGAGAGAGAACAATGATGGCAGAAGGAAAGTAAATAAGAAATGGTTAGATCTGCTTCAGAGGAAAAGAAAAGTACTCAGCTAATTCCATTCTCCACAGCTTAAAGCTCCCTTTGACATTCACAGCACAGTTGGCTGCTCTGGTGGATTCTAGTCCTGTGCCTCCCTGGGGAGACTTGCATTTCTCTTTCTGTGCTCACTAGATTCTCATGGTTGGTGATACAAAATGTTTGTTGTACCCTGGCTGTGTATGGAAAACAGGAGTCAGTTGCTTGCATTTGAAGTTGTCCCTTCATCAGCCCATTAAGAGGGCAGGTGAACTGGATCTGTTAGCTGTGAGGGGAGTGTTGGAACTGATGGAGAATCCCCTTTAAAGCTATCCTAGGTCTCCCTGTAACAATGCTTTCAGTCTTGAGTAGTTGGACACACACAAGCTTTGCTCTAAATGCATTTCATTCACTTGTTTGCTCACCCCTCCTTCATTTCTGCATTTGCTCATGTGAATGTGTGTGCCAAGTGAGGGCTGTCCTAAGCAGGACACAGCTGGGTTATCATCTCTTGTCACAGAGCTGCTCACTGGCCGGTGGCACACAGCACTGGCTGGTGGTTTACTTTTGTATGTTCCTCAATGATTAATATTTATCTCTGTATCATAATTAAAAGTTACACACTTATTAAAATAACAAACCTGATCCACAGCAGCAGAATATTCTTTAGCTTTTATGACTGGAAACAGAATTCTGAATTTTAGAATTCCTGCTTTTAAGTCGTCATGACAATCTTCCAGACTTAAAGCTCATTAGGGTTTCTTCACATTTCCTCATAGAAACACAGAGAGAAGATAGTTCAAATTTTGAAGCCAAGTTTCTCACTGTCCTCCTCTGAGACCACTCAAAATACGCCTAGAGTTTTAAGACACAGTAACTTCCAAGGAGAGGAAAGCTACTGACTCAAAGCACACACACACACACACACACACACAGAGAGAGAGAGAGAGAAAGAGAGAGAGAGAGAGAGAGAGAGAGAGAGAGAGAGAGAGAGAGAGAGAGAGAGAGAGAGAGAGAGAGAGAGAAAGAAAGAAAGAAAGAAAGAAAGAAAGAAAGAAAGAAAGAAAGAAAGAAAGAAAGAAAGAAAGAAAGAAAGAAAGAAAAAGAAAGGAAGAAGAGAAAGGAAAAGAAAAGAGCTTTGATGTCACTTCTTAAGTCAGAATTTAGGTTTTATTTTGATTTGCTTATTTTGTTCTGTTTGAGATAGGACATTGCTGGACTAGGCCATGGCTGGTCTAGAACTCACTATGTTGATTGACCAGGCTGGTCTTAAACTTGTGGGTCTCCTCTTGCCCGTCAAATGCTAGGATTTCTGATGTGCCACCACAGCCCACAGTTCAGTCAGACTTCTCAGCACAAACATTTTCAACCTTTTCCTTGTAGCATTGCTGATAAGCTAGACACAATCCGCTTTTCTCAGACACATGTTTGAGGAGGCCCACTGTCTATCTCACCAGTGATCTACCTGGTGCTGTTTGCTGTAAGCTAGGATGGTGACCATGTTTATATTCATTTAAAAAATGGCATATTAATGTCAACTCTCTGGTCTCAGACAAGATTTTAGATCCTCTCTCATATTGGCTTTTCTAAGTGAATTCTTCAATTTTAGTTCTACTTTATATCCATTTGGTATTATTTATAGAAATTGCCGGCACTTGCTTTTGCTTTTTCTCATTCTAGAAGCTGACAGTATAGTACCATATACCATCAACTACTGCTCACCAGTTTAACGTCGTAAAACACTTACTGCTCAGAACTGATTGTTACTGTCTAATCTGAAGGTCAGTATTAGAAGAAAAATCATCACCTTCAGGTAAGTGAACAAACAGCCCAGGTCACTGCACTTCTTTGCCTTTGATGACCACAGCTGTTGTTCTCAACCTCAATAACTAATAAGCAGTGGTTATTCTCTTGTATAGTCACACACTGACCCAAAACCAAATAAAGAGATATTCTAACAGTTTTGTTTCATTAGCCTAAAGTATGTTTTCTAAGGTCATCTGTGATAAGTAGCAGGGGCTGGCAACACATGGTGCTCCCTTATTTGAGTAACAGATACAATTCTTCATTCCTATTCTTGTTTACTTATTTAATAAAAAAAATTCAATATACTTATTAAGCACTGACTGTAGACCAAGCACTAGGGGATACAGTGGGGAAAAAAATCAAATATTGTCCTTGCTCTCAAGGAGCTAAGACGCTAGTGGGAAAGATCATTCCTTAAAGCGCTGTATATTAATATCTACGTAAATTCATATTAAAATTCAATAGAGTTATTTGGTCTTAACAGAATTTCTCCATGAATAATTTTATAAGGTAAAGATCTGACTAATATATCTAGGAGTTGGGTCGCATCCATTAGACTTGATTAAAACACAGTGTATTTTCCTTCTTGAATGATAATTTTTTTTTGCAAGTGGGTCTTACTATGAAGCCTAAGCTGAAAGTGAACCTGGCGCCCTTCTGCCTCTGCCTCCTGAGTGCTGGATTATAGACTTGTGCCCTATTCCTGCACTACATAGGATTTTCTGAAAAAGTGGGAGGATAGCACACAGGAGAAATGAGAGGCAGCCACTGGGGACAGTGTCTTAAGAAGTTTCTAGGGCTTGGATCTTAAGGACAATTAGAGTTGATAAACAAAAGGAAGAGATAACAGAGAAAAAGAAACACGTTTATAGGAAACTACAGATCCATCTACACATAATGTGTTCCCTATACTTTGGCTGCTCCTCCTGTGGAATTAAATCTTGGTGTACCCTTCTAGACATTGTTCTGGACTTATGTTGGCCCTCATAGTCAAGAAGAAAGCTGGTAGAAAGAAGGCACCATGTGGTTTCAAAGCAGTAAAGAAGCTATATTTTACTGGGTGAAATTAAACTATCAACATACAAGACGGCAGAAAACTAGGAGGCGGAGATGAGCACCGGCATCCTGAGGATCTTATCTCTGACATCAACTCAAGAGCAGATACTAGAAGTTGCTTGCCACCCACACCAACAACCTGAATTCCATCCCTGGAGCCCACAGGATAGAAGGAAAGAATCAAATCCTAAAAGTTGCCAATGACCTCCACATGTTCATTGTGGAATGTGCATGCACACAAACTAAATAAATGTGAAAAAAAAAAGGAAAGAAAATTAAAACAACAAACATTAGAAAAGTACATTAGGGCAAGAACCTGCAAGGTGTTCTATTTTCCCCCAATTTCCTTCATGGTTTCAAGATGAAAACACATTGGCTGAACACAGAAAAGTGGCTATTCCTTTTGTTCTTGATGCCATTGACTTTTACTTATATTTTTACTGTACCTTGTTTTTTTGTTTGTTTGTTTTTGTTTTTGTTTTTTGAGACAGGGTTTCTCTGTGTAGCTTTGCGCCTTTCCTGGAACTCACTTGGTAGCCCAGGCTGGCCTCGAACTCACAGAGATCCTCCTGCCTCTCCCTCCCGAGTACTGGGATTAAAGGCGTGCACCACCACCGCCCGGCTGTACCTTGTTTTAAACTTATAATTTTGAAAAGGTTCTTAAAAGTGATCCAACCTAGTCTCCTTGTTTTATAGCTTTGAATATTACAGATCAGAGTAGTGAGAGAACCTATTCATGGTCATACGTTTTAGGAGGGAAAAAAACTAAGACAAAATGATAAGTCTTTTTTTAATTATACACACATACCTCGCCGCTCCTCTCCCTCCCCACCCCCCACCCCCGGCGGGGTAGGGGGAGAGTAGAAGGTGATTTAGAATTACTTATAGTGCATCTGATTTTGTTCTCTTAATTATATCTGAGTCTGTTTTCTTTGTAGAAGGGAAACAGAAAGACTTTACAGACAAGTTATGAAGAATACACAGAGGAGTTCTAGAATTTTCACAGAAACACAGATGTGTGGTGCCTTTCTCTCCCTTAAAAAAAGAAAAATAAAGAAAAAAAAACTCTTTCCAAGGGAGTATGATAAAGATACTTTAAAGATGATGTATGAATTCAATCTGAAATAGTACTACTGCTGAAAGATGCGTGCGGGAGTGCACTGAAATCACACAGAAATGTGCACACAATAAAAGACTGATCTGATAGACTTTTAATTCCTTGTAATGTCTTAATGGTGCCAGTTAGATTAACAGTGGACACCACTACTGAGGACTCACTATGGAGCATATGTTGTATTGAATTATGTTAATTCTCAGCAAAATCCTAAAAGCACTGCACAGATGTCGACCAGGGACAGAGAAGTTAGGTTAGCCATGGGCCAGCAGCAAGCTGCTGTTGGACAACAGCTGTCTCGGTTTTTTCGCAGTCAGATTTATCCATGCGCATTACATACAGAGAGGTGATTTCTTTTAGTTTTTTTTTTTAAATTTATATATGTTTGTGTCTATGTGAGTGAATATCATGTGTGCTGGTACCTATAAAAACCAGAAGAGGTTGTCAGATCCCCTGGAACTGGAGTGAAGCAGGCAGTTAAGAAGTGAGAACTGAATTCAGGTCCTCTGGAAGAGAAGTGAGCACTTTTAACCATGAAGTCCATCAACCCAACCCAGCATCTGAGTTCTTCCATAGCATTCACTCTAGCACAAATGCCTAGATGCTAATACAGCAGCTGTTCTTGGGAATCCAATGGGCAGTGTTACTAAATTTCATCAGGAAGGCCCAGAAACCTGAGTAATTTTAAAATTGATCAAAGGGCACAGAGGATGATTTCCTGAAAACATACACCTGCTGGGAGCTGAGTGTGTGTCCCTAAGGTCAGACTTAATTGCACTTAGACCTAAATGAACTCTGACATGTTGACTAGTCACTGCTTGAAAGTGGGAGGTCAGCATGGTGCATTTTCTTCCACCTCCAGAGTGGTTCTAAAAAGTCACCATCGAGGACTCTCTTTTATGTAGATCTCTGGTATGTGAGTCCTGACCCCATCCCCAGGGCAGATCTTCTCACTGAGTGTACACCTGAATCTTCTAGAATCAGTGCAGTAATGGAAGTGGAGAGCCCAACAAAGCCCCAAACAATATATTGGAGACATGTGGTCAAGAATTCTCACAACTATATTCTTCCACAGAATTTGTGGGAGGGGTGTAGGCCATCTTCACAACTGATGGGAATACAAAGATAAATAAATTAATGGATCTGTAGATTTTTGTTGTTGTTTTACCTCATTAATTCTCACAGTGGTGAGAGAACACTTGTGAGAGTCAGTTTTCTCTTTCTACCATGTGGGGCCGGGGCTTGGACTCAGTCTGTCAGAAGTGGCCATAGGTGCCTATTACCTGCTGAGCCATTTTGCTGGCACTGATACAAATATAGTTCTTATACCTATTTTATTAAATAAATAATGAAAGCAGAGCATGAAACAGAAAAAATAATGAAAACATTTCTTTAATATCATGCCAGAAAGTGTTATTTAAAACCCAGTTCTGCCTGATGCAGCCAGCATTCTGAGAGGATGGCCATGCCAAGATCGTACTAGTAGGTTAGACATTAAGGGTACCCACTGAGAAGATTTGTATGCACAAATCGGATCCTAGGTTGAGAAGTGGAGAAAGGAAAGGATGCAGTGGGCCTGACATCTAAGATTGTGGGAGGGTTATGATTTGGATGATGCAGAAGGCACAAGAAATCACATAATTTTAGGGGTAGAATAAGGTAGAAAGAGAAATTTGAAGTATTTGAGGGGATATTTTCTGAATTTGGAGCTGGACCAGGTGATGAAGCTAGGCATAATCTGTAGATATTTCTATACAGCAGTAGGGAAACTAGGACCTGGAACACCAAAAACTAAAACGGAGCCAGGAAAGTGGAGAGGGTATAGTACTCTCAGAATACTGGAAGATTTTGTTCATGAAGGAAATACAGCAAGCTGACCCCTAAAACACAGCAAGCTATGTGTCTCCTGTGTACAGTGATGTCTATGATAGAAACAGTTCTTAGATAACCTGATTTCACTCCATAGGCTTGTTAGAGCCTCTCTTGTTTGTTAAGTTTGTGTGTGAATGAATACTTTGCTTCCCAAGTACTGCTGAGTGTCCACAGCGGATGTTGCTGGATGCTCCAAGTTTTCACATGCTGATTCTGAACTGGTGCAGCATGGCAGGTCTGTTTGGCAGGAAACACAAGGTTAGCTTTGGGATTCCAGTGAGGATGATGTAAAGTGAATGGCCACTGTGTCAAGGCTGGAAAATGTAGGGTGGAAACGTGTTTTCAGGATGGGATGGAATCAATTAGAGAGACTAACACAGTGCAAGCCAAGTGTTGATTGTATTGAATGAAATGGAAAAAGACAAGCCTGTACTCTGAAAGGAAACAGAATGGGAAATGTGGACGAGATCTTCGAAGATAATAGTTCCCATTTGGCAACCTTCATCTTTCCGGATGCACTAAATGTTTCACTTAGGCTTTACTGTGTAGCACAACTCTGTGAGGAATGGAATGCTATCCTAGATGAGGATCTGGGCTATCAATTGCCTACGTGCTTGGGACTGAAGGATTCCTGGGACAGGCGACTTTGTGTGCTAATATGGAAGAATCCCAGACAAAACAGGACATTTCAGTCTCTGAGAGTCTCTAAGGGTCACGATGTTTTAAGTAAAGGAGAAAAACCCAGGGTTTTCTGATGTCACTATCTGTGTCTTCCTAGACACTGCCTCCCATTTTACAAATCCTAACCTTACCAATACCAATGTGTGTGCTTTCTATAAACCCAAACATGGAGATGACTTTATTTCTCTTTTACTCTCTTGTTATGTTTACAGCTAGTATCTGTCTATGACCTAGCAGACTGACAGCATCTTTCAACACAGGAAACACATTTTCATGATAAAGCCTTTTGCATTTCATTATTTTGGTTATATTCTCAATAGTGAGTGGTAGGAAAGAACTTCCAAACAGGTTGTGTAGATAAGCAAATAATAGATAAAGAAAATGAAGTGAAAAACTTAAGTCCAGGTGTTCTGTCCATAGGCCAAGCACAGTGATATTTGGGAACATCTGGAGAAGTGATTGAGATTTTAAATATTCATGTGTATGTCCAGTGTCATATAATCACAGCCACAAGAACACATGGAAAGATGGGCATAATGGCATTTCACTAACTATGTAATTGCCACAAGGAACCTTTTCATAATGCTAATGTCTGTAGACAGAATGAAGACTCACCTTGCTGGCCTTCACTGTAACATCAATTATATTTTACAGCATATGGTTATTCTGTTCCAATACTATATTTTGACCCAGATAACCACGCAGATATTATGGATTTTGAAAATGGTTGCTTTATAGCTTTAAGTTGTGTTGGCTAAATGCAGTCAAGAAGAATGAGGGAATTTACTGGATTCCCCAGGTTTTCTTAAGTAAACAAACCAATGTTATTGAAAACGTGTGAATCACATAATTCAAAATTTTAAATGATGTCACATTCTAACTAAATATAGCTTCTGTACTCAATTCACCCTGCAATCAGCACTCCACCCCCATTGCCTGTTGTGTGAAGCAGCTGCTTTATCTACATTTTGCCAAGTAAACAGACTCTGCACTGTGCAATGGTGTTTGTTGTTTGCTAATATGCCAGTGGTTAAAAGTGCTTACAAACTGTAATTATACATCTTCATATAATGCAGAGGTAGTATGTGGGTGTGCTTTATTACTTGGAGATACACACATATAAACTACACTTGTGTTTCATCTGGTTCATAGTAGTTATTCAATAAATGTTTTGTAAATGCCTTAAAGGCAGTATGTATTTGTCAATGCCTTAAAATGTACTGGATGCTGAAGTAAGTGCATTCATGGTGTTTAATCTCAGATTTCAACTTGATTATATCTGGAATCACCTGAAAGATGGGCACCGGAACATGCTTGTGGTAAATTAACTTGATTAGGTCACTTGAGATGAAGAGTTGGCCACTGTGGATACAGTACCTGGACTTGGACTGCACAGGAGAGGTTGAGCTATCTGGACACTAGCATTCATCGATCTCTGCTTCCTGATTATGGATGCAATGTTACCACCTGCGTCCAGCTTCTGTTGCCTGCCATATGGTTTAACCTCAAACCAAAATAAACCATTTCTCCCTTAACTTATTTTTGTCATGGTGTTTTATCACAGCATTAGTAAAAAACTTAATAAAAGTAACTCTACTGAACCCATAAAATAACTAGTGAAGTAGTTTTTTCTATTTTATATAGGGAGTAAATGAGGTACATAAATACCAAATAAATAATTTGCCAAAAATCATATCAATCTAGCCCAAGGCAACACTTTTGTTTGAAGATGGGTTTGTCTGAGTTCATAACCCATATTCCCAGCCAGCACATTATACTGTTTCTTTTTAAAGGAAGTGTCCCATGATAATCTTGTAAAATTTTTTCTTTCTTTCCATCTTTCTTTTTCTTTTTTTATTATTAAGAGATTTTCTATTCAATTTACATACCAACCACAGATGCCCCTCTCCTCCCTCATCCCGCCCTCCCAGCCTCCCCTCACAACCCACCTCCTCCAAGGCAGGGCCTCCCATGGGGAACCAGCAGAGCCTGGTACATTCAGTTGAAGCAGGTCCAAGCCCCTCCCCCTGCACCAAGGCTGTGTAAGATGTGCCACCATAGGCACTGGGCTCCAAAAGGCCTGCTCATGCACCAGGTACAGATCATGATCCCACTGCCAGGGCCACTTAAGCAGGTCAAGCTAAATAACTGTCTTGCCTATACAGAGGACTTAGTCCAGTCCCATGGAGGCTCCACAGCTATTAGTCCACAGTTTATGAGTTCCCAGTAATTTGGACTGGTTGATTCTATAGATTGCTCCATCATGATCTTGATGCCCCTTACTCAGAGAATCTCTCTTCTCTCTCTTTGACTGGACTCCTGGAGCTCAACTTGGTGCTTGGCTGTGGATCGCTGTATCAGCTTCTATCAGTTACTGGATGGAGGGTCTATGATGACTTATTGAGGTCTCAAAGGCTGGCTTGAGATTACTATCAAACATAAACCTGCACAGATCATCTTGCTGCTATTTTGTTAAGAAGCAGGGCTTGATGAAATGGCTCAACCAATAAAGATGCTTGCCACCAAGCCTGTCAGCCTGAGTTTGATCTCAGGTATTCTTGGTACTCTCCTGATGGAAGGAGAGAACTGATTTGGAGAAGCGGTCCTCTGATCTACATATATGTGCTGTAGCATACACATGTGCATACACATATACACACAAAGAACAAACAAACAAATAAATAAATTTTATTTTAAGAACCATCATGGCAGTGAGATGTCGATTTCTACACAAAACTGAGTGAAGACAACAGTTATTACACAGATCCCACTTGTACACATCTGAACTGATTCTACCACAGGGCCAGCAAAGGTTGTTTTAGCCAGTGGCTCTTATGTAGAAAGGTTACGTCTCTGCCCTTTCCTTTTAAATTTGAACCTTTTACTTACTAACCTGGCCAGTTGTAAACATTGATGCATCTTCAAATATGTTGTCTTATGAATCAAATCTCTGCCACAGGAGATTACAACATTTTTTATTGCCCATTTAAAGCTCTTGAAGATTTGTTTCTTTAAAACCTATTCCAGTTACAAAAAGATGAGGGTTTTAAGTCAAAGGAAGCAGTTACAAAATTGATAATTGCAGAACATAAAACTTCCTCTTTAAATCAGTATTTGGGACTTCATTCACTTCTTTGATAGTCATTTAAAACTTCACAATAAACAAAAATATCCACCTTCTTTGATTAGCCCACCACTAGCTTTAATGAAACCAGCCCTTTGATCTAAGGTCTTGTCTTTTCCTAATGAAGCTCACTGGGAGAGTCACCTCAAATCTTAAAATCACAACTTCCAAAAACTTTATCATAAAGTACATTATTAAGTAGTGTTTTGTATACAATCACAAAACTGGGGTAATAAAAACAAATATTTGTGTTTCTCAGTGCAAAAATTTTAAAGGAAGGATAATTACACTATCTACAATTTAATAGAATAATAAAGTGGCATTGATTACACTGTTTTTGTTTTCTTTTTAAAAAGGCACTGATCAAATACTACACCAAAGCCTATGTTTACCTATCAACAAAAAAATACCTTTCACTTGTAGTTACAAAGTTCTTTTGAATTTACTACATTGTTGGTTGAAATCATTTTGATACATAAAATTATATACCACATATAGCCATCTGACTACCTTCTTGTCTTATAATTCAAGACAGATATAATTTAGGGGCAGTGTGCTGATATAAAAAATAACAACTAAGGGATTTTTGGAGTGGGAAAAAATAGTCTTTCCCAGGGAAGAACACACCAACTGGTTGTCTAATACTGAGTGGTCATCCATAAAAACATTCATACAAGTAGCATTATATAGACTGAGCAGATTATATTTAGAAATATATATGTATACACATGTACATATATACAAGTAACAATTAATGGCAAAAGAAAGACTTGAATTTGACATAGAACAAGGAGGGGAATACAAGATAGTTTGGAAGGAGGAAAGGGAAGGTGGATGATGTAAGTATAATCTAAAAAAGAAAAGAAATAATAAAAATGAATATATGTATGTATATATATATATAATTTGTTAGGCAAGTTATAAAAAATTATACACATTGAAGTTGGCATCATTACAGAGACACAGGGATGGGTATACACACACACACACACACACACACACACACACACACACACACATAACACACATACAGTCCTAAAGGGATTTCAGATAAAGGAAAAAAAAAACAGATGAAAACAATTTTATTGCATTATGGTCAGATAGGATGCATGGAATTAGTTCAAGTTTCATGTTCTTATTGAGACTGATGTATGTCCAATATGTGGTCTATTTTATAAAAATTTCCATGGGCTGCTGAATAGAAAGTATAGTCTCTGGTATTTGGGAATAGTATTCTGTCAATATCTGTTAGATTCTTTTGATATATGGAATTAAATGAAAATATAACACAGCAAAATTTCTGGGATACATTAAAAGCAGCCATAGAGGAAAATTCACAGTTTTAAATGCCAATATTAAAAAATCAGAAAGAATACAAATAAATGACTTAACAATGAAACTGAAGAGTCTGGGAAATAAAGAATAAATCAAACTCAAATGTGGTAAACAGAAATAAAAATCAGATCAGAAATTAATGAAATAGAAACAATGACAACAACAAAAATACAAAGAATCAACAAATGTAGGGTTTTGTTTTTGTTTTTGTTTTTGTTTTGAAAAGAGTAACAAGATCAACAGACCCTTAGTCCAGTTAACAAACAAAAGGAGAAGAGTTCCAGATAAAAAGACTCAGAGATGAACAGTGAAACAACATAACATCTACCAAAGAAATTCAAATCATTATAGGGAAAGACTTTAACCTATACTTTATGAAGATAGAAAGTATAAAAACAAAATGGATTAGTTACTAGATTCATCTGAACCACCAAATTTAAACAAAGAAGAGATCAACAACTTAAACCACCTCATGGCAAACAAGGGGATCAAAACAGTAATAAGAAGCTTCCAGATTTAAAAAAGGCCAGGAACAGATAGATTTAAAGCAAAATTCTACCAGACTTTCAAAGAAGAGCCACAACTAGTACTTCTTCAATTACTCAAAAACAGGAGCATGGAGTTCTCCTCCAAATGCATTCTAGTAAGCTGTTTTTGTTGTAGTTCCAAGGCTAAAATATCAGATAAAGATGCAACAACAAAAAGAGAAAATTATAAGCTAGCATACTTGATGAACATAGATGCAAAAATTTTGAGGCAAAATTTTTGAGCCAAATACAAAAAAATGATCATCCTCATTGATCAAGTTGGCATCATTCCAGAGATACAGGGATGGTTCAATATACATAAGTAAATGAACACAGTAAACCATATAAACAGTCTTAATGACAAACATTGCCAGCTCATCTCAATAGATGTTGAAAATCCAACATGCCTCTATCATAAAATTCCTAGAGAGAATAAAACTAGAGGAAACATGTCTCAACACAATAAAGGCTATAACAGACCCATAGTCAACATCATCCTAAAATGGAGAAAATCTTGAAGTAATCCCATTAAAACAAGAACCAAGACAGGGATGTTTACTATGACTATTTCTTTAAGTTTTAATGCTGTAAGCACTATCAAGAGCAATAAAACATGATAGTGAAATTAAAGGATGCAAATAGAAGAAGAAAAAGTATAATTATCCCCATTTGCAGCTGATAGAATACATAAGAGATTTTTTTTTAAAAATTCACCAAAAAACTAAAAATGATCAACATTTTAAGCTAGGTGGCAAGACGTAAAATCAACTTAAAAAAAGTAGGCTTTCTGTATAACAATAGCAGATATTCTGAGAAAAAAAAAGTCATGAAAGTACTCCCATTCACATTAACAACAACAATCTAAGAATTAGCCTAAGCAAGGAAGTGAAAGACCTCTACAATGAAAATGTTATATCTCTGATGAAAGAAACTAAGGAAGACAGTAGAACATGGAAAGAAGTTCCATGCTCATGAATTAGTAGAATTAATATTGTAAAAATGACCATTTTACCAAAAGTAAATTCATAAATTCAATGTAATCCCAATGATAATCCTTAATGATATTCATTTCAGGAAAAGAAAAAAATCATAAAATCCACATGGAGGCACAAAAGACCCCAGATTGCTAAAGCAATCCTGAGCAAAATAAACAATACTGGAGGAATTACCTTTCCAGACTTCAAACTATATTAGAGAGTCATAGTATTAAAAACAACATAATATTGGTACAAAAACAGACATAGAACAATGGAACAAAACAGAAGACCTAAACATGACTGTCTAATATTTGTTAATGATGCCAAAAATACATACTAGAGGAAAGATAGCATTTTAAATAAATTGGTGCTGGGAAAACAATGTGTCCACATGTAGAATAACTAAATTACTCATGTCTATAACCTTTCACAAAAGTTATCTCTAAATGGACCAAATATCTTGATGTTAACCTGAAACTAAAATAAGTAAATGAGTGAGCTTACTTCTGAATAGATGCGTCTTGATCACCCTTAAACTCTGGCTTCTATATAGGCGATATAATATGTAAGTGTTGAGTGGATGAAAGAATTCATGAATGAATGAATGGGCAACATGCCAAGCCTGGTTCATTGCCAATATCTTAATCAGATGAATGATCCAAATGAATACACCATTGATTCGAATGATGAATGATCCAAATGCATGATATCCAAATGAATATCAGAAGCATGTAAACATATTAGTTGATATCCTGCCTTTTATCCCAACAAAAGACTTCCATAGCATCTTAAACAAACAGATTAAGAATAGAAAATGCAGAAGGGCAGTTACTTAGAGTGAGGACATGGCTTTAGTTCTTATCTATACCATTCTGTATGTACACAAATCTGGGAAGTGGTTATGGGAGTGGCAGAGAGCTAGCCAACTTTTACAAGTTCATGGAGTACTTCTACCACCTTACCCTGAAGACTCACAAATGACAAAAAACCACTGTATTGCTTGAGTTCATTGCTGTGGAATAATGCTTTTGTACACTGGTTTAATAAAACACTGATTGGCCAGTAACCAGGCAGGAAGTATAGGCAGGATAAGCAGACGGGGATAATTCTGGGAAGAGGAAGGCTGAGTCAGGAGATGCCAGCCTGCTGTCCATGGATCAGCATGTAATAGCACACAGGTAGAGTCATGGAACACATGGCAACATAGATTAACAGAAATGGGCTGAATTTAAGTGTAAGAGCTAGTCAGTAGTAAACCTGGGCTAATGACCAACCAGTTTTAATTAATATAAGTCTTTTTGTGTTTACTTGGGTCTGAGTGGCTGTGGACCGGGCAGGACATAAAAAAACTTTCAACTACAAATGGTGCTAAAACTTGGGGCAAGAGTTTCCACCTAAAATCTGAGAATGCTTAAAAAAAAAAAAAAGATTCTAAAACTGACCTAAAAATAGCTTCCTAGTTGTCTCTCTCAGGCCAGCCGCAACCTGTGGGCTTGACCTACTCTATGGTGGGTTTGTGGCATGCTATGCAGGCTTGACCTTCAGCATAGTGGATTCCCACCATGGTACACAGAGCAATCTCCAAGCCACACATTATGCTATAAGCCACATAAAGATGTATATTACACCGAGCATCTGGAATATATTGTGTCTGGGATTTTTAACTACAGAAAGGCATTTGATTCTAAGGGCTACTCAGTTAAACCAATAAATGTATTTTAAAGGTATCTTGACCTCAAAATTTGGATCTAAGGATATGATGCTTTGGAAAGGAGGCTCTGCTTTTGTTTCTGCAGGAAGCAAGAGGCTATGGATTTGTTCCAGGTTAAGATGAATCAGATTTCATCAAGTCAGACCACCTGAACCTTAACAGATGGTACCTATCAAAAAAGGTTTTATAGCTGGTCTTCCCAGGACTTGACCATTATCTCAAATTTTCTTAGAATCCCCAAAAGACTACCAGCACCTTCTATCAGTAGGAAGTAGCCTAGAAAACTACACCCACATTCCCCAAAAATGAATTACGGATGTTTGTCTTTGTTTAGGTTGTTGGTTACAAGTTGTTATTGGTCCTAGTCAATATCTTTCTAAAAAATGAAAGGGGCATACAATATGATATGAAAATATAGGATATAGATATGATACAATAAAAGGGTAAATTGTTGACCTACTTTTAAAGAGCAACTTGTTTAAAATGTTTTATATTGGTATACATTTTAGTTTATTGAAACAAATTTAAAGTTAATTTTGTTATACTGTCTGCATATTTCTACTCTTGTTTAAGGTATTATGTTTGTACAGCTCATTTGGAATTGTAATGGATAATTAAGAAATACAGATTAATAATTGCTCTTCTATGAGAGTCAAACTTATAGTCATGTTAAGTTTTCTAGGTATACATAGATATAATTCAGTCAGATAGGTAATCTTCAAACACTTCAAAGACCTATAGAATATGGCATTTAAAATGTTTTAAAAACTTAGACTTTCTGGGCAGTGAGACACATCTACTCCTTGCAGCACCCATTAACTTCAAAGAGAAAGATGGGCACTGATGACACTCTATATGGAGTTTATCTTCTTAACTGTTCTTGTCTGAACTGCTTGACAAAATGGTGTATAAACTGGACATGCAGGATACATAGAAAGGTGACCACTGAATGTTGCAAGGCAAAATGCTCCTTCAAGTTCCTGCATTGCAGAAGAAACTGCCAGACATTCTACAGGACACAAGAAAAAGTGACTGAGAGACTAGGCCTATAGCCTAAAAATGGATGCTCCACCATTACAGAAGAACTTTGGGTGACTGTCCAGGCGCCCAGCTGTCTCTGTCATTCTAGGTTTTTGGAAGTTGCTTAAAATGCTCTTCCTGTTTACTTAGGGATCTCTTGGGTCTGGACTGAGTCATTGTGGTTTAAAAAAGTGTATGTTAAACAAAAGGCAACTCAGACTTTGTACGCAAATCAGTTAACTTTATGCCCACATTTGGCATGTATTTATTGCTACCCTAGAATATCCTCATTTCTAGAATAATCTCCCTTTCCATTTCATGCTAAATTGTACCTGGTTCTCCTTTCAAAGTGGTAAGTAAGTAGATAATTTCTGTGCTCGCTATGTACTGATTTTTTCCACTGGGCAGGTACAATGTTGTTTTATTGTCTATTTTCATATTTTACTGTGAAAGCAGACTAAAATGATCTAACAAAGCAGTTCCATTTGAGAACTGCCTTTCTCTGATAAAATTGGCTAAAGGGGCCTTTTCAAAGAGCAGGTTCAATAGCCTTTAGGATTACTGATGAGGTGAACTTCATTATTTTAAAGTATGGATAGTGATTTTTTTTAAGTGAATTGAATTACTTTGGAAATAAAGTTCAAGGCCTGGTGAGATAGTTCAGTGGATAAAGGCACTTGCCACTCAACCTGGCAACCTGAGTTTGATCTCTGGAATCTACATGGTGGAGAAAAACTGACTCCCACAAGTCCTCTGAGCTCCTCATGCACATTGTGGTGTAAAGTGGCCACTGCACACATAAATAAAATAAAATAAATGTAAACATCTTAGATAAAGATCACTTTCCTTGGGAAATCCATTGGTCTTTGCATTTGAACAGACAAGTTCTATAGTGAACTCCTAGAATCCCTGAGCTTTGATTCAATTCTCTCTGTCTGTGTCTTTCTCTGTCTCTCTGTCTGTCTCTGTATCTTTGTCTCTCTCTATATCTCTGTCTGTCTCTGTCTTGTTTTGAACTAATCTAGGGGCTTCACACATGCTTGGAAAGCACTCTACCTCTGTGCCTCATCCCTAGACACCACTACTCTACTATTTTGTTTTGAAAGAGAAGCATTCTTTAATATACATTAAGAAAGATCTTTAAAAATAATGTAATTGGTTGGGCAGTGGTGGTCAATGCCTTTAATCCCAGCACTCAGGAGGCAGAGCCAGGCGGATCTCTGTGAGTCTGAGGCTAGCCTGGTCTACAGAGTGAGATCCAGGACAGGCACCAAAACTACAGAGAAACCCTGTCTCGAAAAAACCAAAAAAAAAAAGTTAATATATAAAAGAGTCATTTTGTTGCATATTTGAGTTGGTCATATACAATTTAACACAAAATTAGCAACTAATGATTTTGGAAAGCAGTAATTTGATCTTACTAGGGAAGCCACACAATTGCCTCAGTTCTGCCCCTGCATCTTACTTACACTGATGGAGTTAGGAATTAGAGACAATTGTGGGCCTAAAGAAACATTAATGGGGCCCAGGAAGCAATTGTTAGTAACAGTCAGAGGATTCTAGGCAAAGTTTGAGGCAAAGCAGTCATTCCTTGACAGACTAAAGCTGCCATGGGAGGCTGGGGTACCAGAGCTGGCAGATCAGGGTGACCAAAGTCAGTCTCTGCCTGTGGATCACTGCTCTAGGTTGGCTAGAAACCCTTCAATTACTGTCACCTGCTTATCATCCCCATGCCATCTCCTAGCTTCATCTTCCTCATTTATATCTCTCTCTCCTTTCTTCTCCCCTACTCTCTGTTTTTCTTTTCTTGATCTTGAGTTTGAGGGAATAGAAATCAAGGAATGGAATTCTATTTGGGTTTCATCTGGTCCTCTGGTGGCGTCTGCCCTCAAAGATGGGGGCTTCAGTATTTCTCTTCAGATAGGCTCCTGTATTTCTTGGTTTGTGAGGGGAATTTTCCTGGACCAATACAGAACCTGTTGGATTCTGGCAAGTGTCATCATCAGCAGCAGAAGGACCGTTTTGTAAATGCAGAAAGCAAGCGGTACAGGTAGAAAGAGCACACTTTTAGCATCTTCAGTGATTCTGAACCAGTTTCTTAAATGTAGAAGGGACCCCAGAGAAATGCTCACCCAATTTATTCATTTATTCCACAAATACTTTCCAAGTATTAAATACTGGAGGTTCATAAGTGAATGTTAATCCTTTAAGATACCTCTTATTATGGATAATTTCCATTAAAATAAAATGTTGAAAATATTGGCAAGGTTCCGCATAGATTGACTCAACAGTGAGGCTTAACAGGCAGTCAACATACAAAGACTCTAATAGATAATAAGAGTGTTCAGTGAGGCCATGAGGTCTATTCAACATGAAATAAAATAATATCAAAGTAGAAAATACATCAATGGCGTAGTATGGTTTGAAACACACATAAAATTATGTGTGTATGGTTAAATATTATTTATAAAATTAAAATGTAAAACACACAGTCTTATGTATCATTTATACATATTATTTTACTATATATATATTCATTTATAGTAAAAAGATAGGAACATGAGGTCAATGTATCGACTGATCATTTTACTATGTAAACTATGTTAGAAAGCATGCAAGGACAGAGCACCCTGCAGCAAAGAAGTTACCATTCAACAGCTCCATGCAAGTGTATTGATGTCTTTCACAACCATGAGGCTGAGCAAATGATATTCCAAAGAGTGCATACTGTGTGATTTATATAAAAGCTGAAGTCAATGTTTCTTGATGGAGTCAGGATTTAGGGTTGGAGAAGGTTAGAGACTGTAAATGGGTTCAGATGACCTGTGGGCAGTGTTGTTATGTCTTATTCTCCAATCTAGTCTCTGGCTGCAGTGATGTTGCTGGTATATGAAAACTCACTAATGCTTACTTACTGAATACGTGTTATACTATAAAACTTGAAAGTGCTATTTGAAAAAGAAAAGAAAATTCTTAAGTAAAATGGCATATTGTGGCATTTACTTATGCAGGTTTGATGGGATCACAGGTGTTTGGGTTTTTTTTTTTTTTGACATTTCTTGTGTTTTGCTATTTATTTGTAGTATTTCACTCTAAGCAGAGGAAGCAGTTGCACAAGGGCTGAGAGAAGACATTGTGATCAGCCGAGTCGGCAGTAACAAGTGAGCAAAGCTGGGAGATGGCTGAAGACTTGCTGATGCCGAAGAGACACACATCAGCCAGTCCTCCCACTCCCCACGCCAGTTCAACGCTGGCTTCTGGCTTTCGTAAATTCTCCCAGTAATTTGGCTTGTTAGTCTGGAAACCCATTCACATTCTGCTTTTAGGTCTTGTAAAGGGCCCTACATGTTGTTAGCAACCATAACAGTAGCAGCCGCTGATGCCTTATACTGCAGAGCTAAGGTGGGCAAAAGGGTAGAGATGGTACTTTTTCTGCTTTTTAGACTCCTAAACAAGGATGAGCAGGCAGGCACTCAAGCTTCCAGGGGATGCTACTTTATAAGATACACTAGATGAGATCAAAGCCTTTTGGAAAATGTCTGGAATTCTTCTTTTTTCTCATTTCCAAAATAAAAACAGACATCAAATTCAACATTGTTAATGGATAATGTTGCTCCCATTTTCTCTGGCTATTGAAAAAACACATGTTGACTTTCATTGGAAATTTCAGCAATATTGAGTTTGATTTTAAATGCATCATGTATTTGAGATAGAGGAACCTTTAGACAGTATTTTCAGGAGCGTTCACAGCCTCTGCTTGCTCTGAGTAAATGCAGTAGAGAGTGTATGTGATGCCCTTTGGAGCTCACTGTTTACCTTTTGTGTGTGCAGTTACTGTGCTCTGCACTCTCTTCAGTGGCTGGATGATCCCTGAGTTTGTAATCAATGTCACATCAGCATATCACACTTGTTTGCAGAATTTGAGGAAGACAATGAAGCGTGCTGAATGTGAAAGAGCTTACTGTGAAAAGATGAGTGGGAGTGGGTGGGCAGGAGGTCTTGATGGTTCTCTTTTGTGTACCTTGCAAGTAAAGCCACAAGAAGATACATTCCACATCAACACTGGGAATTTCTCAGCAGGGAAGTAGATCATTCGGGAATGTCTTGGCCTCAGCATATTCTGAAGAGCCTGTTAATATTTGCTGCCCCCTATAGTTTGCTCTTGCAAACATTTTGAAAAATTGAAAGCTACCCCAAACCGCCTTTGCTCTTCTAAATCCTAAGCACTTGTGGTATTGTGTCCTCTTTCTCTGTGCAGCCCAGCTCCACACATCAGTGCTGACATGGAGCAAGGCAGAGGCTACTTCTATGTGATGCAGTGATTTCTTTTAAGTGAATAAACTGTGGGAAATGGTGGCCTTATAAAATATGCAGATTGTGTTATATGGAAAAAGCCTGCTCAAATAAGTACGATTTTCCTTCAAAAGGCAAAGGAAGCATCTGTTTATTAAAGCACTTTCTCAATTTCCTACTGCCTTCAGAATCGGCTGTGCGACATGATTGCCATTGTCTTGAAGCACAATAGCTTCTAATAGCATTAAGCTTAAAATAATATAGTAGAACAGTCCACATTCATGGTTTGTTCATTTGCTGAAAATAATATAGATGACAGAAATTATGCTCAAACTTAAAGTAGCTTAAAATAGCACATAGAACACTAGGAATTTTACCCGGCTCAGTGATGAATGAAATTTCATTATAAAGAATCACAGCCCAATATCTAACTTTTGTAAAAATTTTGGAACTGGTTAACAACATGAGCAAATGCTGAGGGCAAAGGTAATAAGTGGGTTTACTTTGGCAATAGAGTAATGAATAGCTGGTGATCTTAAGATAATGTCACCCAAGAGCTCCCATGACTTGAATAGTTTTAGGTTTAATTTCATGATGCAATTGGCCTGTGTGCATGTAATTCCCAGAAAGATTATAGAAGAGTGTGATTAGTTTGTGCACACTAAAGCCTCCCTTGGGCACATAAAACATCTTCTCTAGTTTCTTGAAAGTCTACAGTGTGCACTCACATTCACATTCAAGTTTGTTTTTATTTTTTTTTTCAGAAATATGCTCATAAGTTAAAGAATCTAATCAGTGGTGTGTGTGTGTGTGTGTGTGTGTGTGTGTGTGTATGAGAGAGAGAGAGAGAGAGAGAGAGAGAGAGAGAGAGAGAGAGAGAGAGAGAGAGAGAGAGAGAGAGAACATGAGCTAATTTATGGTTTCTAGGTTTCCTTTCATGTCAAGAAGCAGAATTTAAGGCTGATTTCTGGGTTTTTTGTTTGTTTGTTTCATTTTGTTTTGCCATTAATTGAGATGAATTAAATGATGCTATACAAAAATGTTTCTTTAGCCACATGAAAACCTACTACTGTAGAAAATTCCTAAAATATATACATATTTGCTATGAGAAGTAATTAAAAGGAACCACTGAATAAAGGGGAGATACTACCCCAGCTAGACATCTTATGTGACCAAGTAAAACTTTCAAGTGTCAAGAATGGGTTACATCTTATTAAGTCACTGGCAAAAGGGGCCCCTAGGCCTTCTCCCCAACTATCATGGACTATTACCAAGGCTATTTGTTACTCTCCATAACCTAATGGTAAGGCCCTACTACTGAAGACAACTTACTTATTCAACATTATTATTATTTTTTCAGTATTGAGGAATTGAGCTGATCCTCAGCTAGAAGCCTCATCCCTACTGAAGAGTGTTCATGGTGCTAGAAGGTACTTTGTAGTCTACTGGAGGAGGAAAGGAATCATCAATTTCACCCAGCTACAAACTCTACAACCTACAACAGAGGCCTGCCACCTGCAAGATATATTGTTGCAACAGCAACCAAAAAGTTATGACAATAACCCACAATTTTAGTTGTATTTAGGGCCCATGAGATGGAGCCAATACCTACTCGAATAACTGTTAAAGTATCCAAGAACCTGAGAAGAGATAAGTCATGGGCCTACGGAAAAACCTACTACTATTGTTTTTCTAAAGGAACACAGCAATGAAATTACTCTATATTGTTTAACCCTCATCAGAGATGTTTCTTCATGCAGTAGATGGGAATTAACAAGGAGTATCACAACTGGACAACATGTAAATAATGAGAGACTTTGGAGTGCTCAGCCCTAAATTGAATGTCTGTAATAAACCCTTCCCCTTAAGGCCCAGGGATTGATGCAGAAAAGGAGGCAGAAAGATTGTAAGAGCCAGGGGTGGTAGATGATTCCAAGGGAAGACTGTATTTCAGCCATGGCAGGGACATGGCACATATGAACATACAGAGACTGTGATAGCATACCAAAAATCTGCACAGTTTCAAACCAGACAAAATCCTTGCACTGAGAAGGGAAATGGATACAAATTCCATCCCTAACCAAGAAGTTATAGTAACTTGCAATTGATACCTGCTGGAAAAGGGAAAATCAGTTTTTTTTTTTTCTGATGGAGTGTCACTGGGTATAGCTACCAAACTTCAGGGTAGGGCCCATACCCAAGAGGAGTTGGCCAACACAATACAACTCTGTGGTGTTTTTGTGCATTTGTTTTTAAATGTTTCAGTTTTTTTTTCAAAAATATTGTATCAAAAATATTTAACTATAAATAAGTTTTTATTTTTTCTGTTTTTTCTTTTATTTTTGATATTATATCATTTCCCCTTCCCTTTTCTTACTCTGAACTTTCCCATATATCCCCCCTTGCTCTCTTTCAAATTGTTGGCCACTGTTTTCATTAATTGTTGTTATCAACGTATATGTATATGTGTGTATATTCCTAAATAGATCCTGCTCTGTCTGAATAATGTATAAAGTTAGTTATCTGCATGTTTCCAGGGCTGACCAATTGGTACTGGATAACCAGCTGGTGTGTTCTTCCCCGGGGAAGACTATTTCTCCACCTCTCACCATTCCTTGATTGTCTATAGTTCTTTTTGTAAGGTTAAGACCTTTTGGTCTTTTCTCTATCCATTTTGGCATATGCATTATTGTTGTCCTTGTTCAGCTCATGTGTAGGCAATTGTGACGATGAAATTTCATGGCTGTAGCTTCTGATATTACTAGGAGACACCAATACAAAGCCACCTTCCTGATCTCCTGGCTCTTGAATCTTTCCTATCAGTTTGTTTGTATATTTTTGAGAGAGACATGATACAAAGCTGGGTAGGAAGAGGGGTTGGAAAGGGGGAAGAATATGATCAAAATATTGCTTGAAAATGTTTAATACAATTGTTTTTTTAAAAAAAGAAAAAATCAAAACAAGGTCTCATGTATCTCAAGTTGGCCTTAAATTATTTATATACCTGTTTCTGCCTCTCGAGTGTTGGGATTATAAGTGTGTGATACCACCGTTGGCTGCCAATTTCTAAACAAATTAAAAACAAATGATTTTTCACAGGAGAACTTTCAATATATGAGGCTTAATCATTTATACTGACAGTCAATTTTTATTAAAAATTTATTGACATTGCTATTCCACTTTGAGGTAATAAACAGAGGCCTAACTCCACCAAAATCCAGGGCTATTTATTAAACATCCATGACTACCTGTTGAGATGAATCTATAAGATGAGCAAAGGCTGTAGACCCTCTTTTCCAGGTTCATGTAGACTAATGGACAATGAGAGAGAATAAGAATTAGAGAGACTCTCTAAAAACAGATTCTTTTTGCTTACATCATTTAGGAAGATCTAGTCTGAAGTGATCTGGGGTTTGGATAGGAAGGCAACTGTGCCAGCACAAGGGATGAAAAAATACTTCCTAAAAAGCAGACAATGAGCGTAGAAAAAGTTTGAAATTGGCCTTAGAGATTTGTGATATTCTCAAAAGAAAACTTGGTCTAAAGATCCTTAGCACCTACAGACAACACAGATATGAACTTTTAGTGAGACAGATGACCTCAGCACTTGTTTGAGCAGTGTCTTGAAGGAGTCCTGGTGAAGAGTCTTGGCCAGAATGAAAGAGATTCTTCTGCAGATTGCTTGAGAGGTCAGCAATCTGTGCAGGTGCACACTGATGGGAAGAATACTGAGTTGGATGAGAAAATATTTGATTTCCTGTTCTTTATGTATGTGTAAACTTTGGTTTCAGTACAAAACTTGCCTGTTTTTTATATGTAAATATACATATATTTAAAGATATATTTTTATATATTAGGGTTTACTTGCTTTTATATATATACATCACATGAATGCCTGGTGCCATGGAGGCCAGAAGAGGTTGTTGAATCCTTTGGAACTAAAATTACAGAAGACTGTGAGTTACCACGTGGGTGCTGCGAACTGAACTTGGGTTTTCTGCAAGAGCAGTAATAGCTCTTAGCACCTCTCTAGCCCCAGTTCCCAAAGGTATTTTGTTTATAGTATGAGGGTTAATACTACCTTTTTTGCTATTATCGTGGTATTAAGGTAGCTAGACAGACATTAGCAGGCTTGGAAATCCTTGTGGATGGAGCCCTTGCTCATACTCTTCCTTGACACTGTCTGCTGTTTCCCTGATAACACTAGAAAGAGAAGAATCACAACTTAAGATTTAAAATATCACAGGGAAAGGGAAAGGCATCTGGGCTTTGTTGAGGCCCAAAGAAAGCTACTATGTCATTGTATGAAGAAAGGATTCTGAGTTCTGCCCCTGGGTGGAGCCAAGACAGCCTGATCATCATATTGGTTGGATTTGATATGCTGTTCTCCCTTAAGAGTTAATCCAGCTGGACCTAAAAGCCAACTGTCTATGAGACCACCCCTACGGAAAGCTGATTTGCCCAAAGACTTGCCAATAGCATGAGAAGAATAACTGTCCCCTAAATGAGATAAAGTACTTATCTCCTAGAAAGCCCACCTCCAGGGCACTTGCTTATGGATCTTCACTGTTACATTTGTCCACTTTCCCATGCTACCATTTTCCTTCATTCTATGTCTTTTTCTGTTACCAGCCAAACACCTAAACATGCTTTCTCTGACACTGAGCTTTCTCACTGTTTCTCTGATGTTCTACCCTTTCTGAAGCTCCTTGCTGGTCTCAACTCAAAATGACTTTTTCCTCTTCATATGTCGTCCTCTTTTAGGTGGGAACTGCAATTTTCACCTCTTCTGCTGTATTATTTTTCTCTCAATAAAATGTTTCTTAAGCTTCCTTGTAAGTCTGTTTTAAAATTCTTTTATCAATGAGACTGAGAACCAACAACTGGGAGATCCAATTCCCTGTAACAATCTACTCTTAGTGGAAAGCAATGATGTGATAAACACAGTTTGTAAACTGGAAAATGCTACATAAACAATATGTATGTGGTCCACATTCAGGGAGAAGCTGGGCTTCACTGGCAAAAATGGTGTGTAGTAGAATATTTTAAGGTATGTTACTTTCATTTATGTTGCATTTATTTATCTCTGTGAAGCTGTGTTACTGTGCCTCTCTAAAACACCTCATGGTCTAATAAAGAACTGGCCAATAACAAAGCAGGAGAAAGGATACGAGAGACTGGCAGGCAGAGGGAATATGTAGAAATCTGGAAAGGAAGATTGAGGAAGAACCAGAGAAGGAGGATGGCTCCAGGGGCCAGCCACCTAGCTATACAACAAGCCACAGAGTAAGAGTAAGATTTACAGAAGTAAGAGAATGGAAAAGCCCAGAGGCAGAAAATAGATGGGATAGGTTAAGAAAAGTTGGCTAGAAACTAAGCCAAGCTAAGGCCAGGCATTCATAAGAATAAGCCTCTGTGTGTGGATTATTTGGGAGCTGGTGGAAGGCCCCTAAAAAGAGTAAAATAAACAACAACAATGGTGGCCATTATCAATAGTCTTCTGCTCTTCCCTCTGAATCCATCTCCAGTTTACTGAACTACACTCTCTCTTTTCAGGAAAATGCCTCTCCTTGTTCTGTTGTCAATGATTAATTTAGTTCTTTAATATGGTCTATACAACATTTACTCATGTTATCTTTTACATGAGAACATATTACCTCTTGGTGGTCTTGTGTTTTTGTTTGAAAATGATTAATTGTATGAGAGCCTCAGAGCTCTCCTTTATTTGGAAGCAAAGAAGGAAGGTAAAGACAATTGTGTACAGATGGTAGCAAAGAAAACCAAGGGACAGCATGACCCTGTCACAGGTGGCCTGGCTCTTCTCTGGTCCTCAACAATTCTCTGTTCTTTTCTGGACATTTATTTATAGAATGACAATGACAATTTTGATTCTCTATTATACATGGTTTGAATTGGGCAAAAAATAATGTGTTAAGAAAAGTATTCATTTTGAGCATACAGGATGTCTTTCAAAAATTAAAGGCAAGAGAAAAGCTGGATGAGAGTTAAATCTCTATGTCAGATACCTTCAACATTTAAAACATCAATATGTAAGATGGGGAAGATAATTCTTGATGCAATTATTTCAAATTCTCAGAAATGAGCTAGGCCCCTCATCTTCTGACACACATTAACTATTTCTACAGCAGTGTGATGACACCGAATGTAGACGCACACGCAGCAAATGGGCAAGGCGTTTGTGAAGGAGCCTAGGAAGGAGGGAACTGAATTCTCAATTTTCACTTTTTAAGAAGACACATTGAAAAAAAGAGAGTACTACTTTCCTGCTACAATCAGTTCACTGAGAAAAGCAGATATGGGGTGAGCTCTATGGGGTCAGAAAGGACACACTGTAAAACAGGGCATCAATAAAAATGACTATGAAAATTCATTGTCTTGTGTTATGTGCCTCAGTGACCTGCCTGTCAAATGGCTCCCTCATAATTGTTTATGCCATGTCATTTTTATCTTCCTGTCTTTAGGAAAGCTATGCAGAGACTGGAGGACTGGGTAAGATATCTGCTATGCAGAGCTCCTGGAGTCTTGTGATATGAATTAAGGAAGTGTTGCCCAGGACCACCAGGATTACTATCCTGAACCTTGGCCTCAAGCAGAGCTTCCATTAGCTCACAGCACTTCCCTACTGATGGTAGCCTGCCCTCTCTATGGAAAGGCAGTTGAAAATAATGGACGGAGTGCATCTGTAATTTACAAATTGACTGTGTTCTCAAACATTAATTCAGTACATCACTCAATTCAACCTAAAGGGCTGGGCTTTCACAGTTCTGTGCTGTTCTTCAAATAAATGCATCCTCATCCTGAGTGTAGATAAACAGCCGCAACAGGCGATACCCAGATGTGGCTTCAAGTTTCTAAATCATACATTTGCTGGGGAGGGGGGCGTGGGGGTGGGGGACAGGAGTGCAAATGCTTGCAAGCTGGATATAGTGGTGCATGCTTTTAATCCCAGCACCCAGGATGCCAGTGGATTTCTGTGAGTTCCAGGCCAGCCTGATGTACACAATGAGTTCCAGGACAGCCAAAGCTACACCGTGAGACCCTGTCTCGAGGTGGGGTGGTGGAATGCTTGTGAATCCAGTCGTTTATATTTTATTTTCCAGGTCCTGCATGTGCTGGTTTCTCTATGGCTGGACCAGTTCTGGGCAGGGTGGTCAGGGTGGGTTTATAGGAGACAGCCTGTGTTTAGACTTGAGGGGATGCTTGGGACCCACACAAGTGAGCACTTCTCCTCTCACTCCCATTTGCGATGTGTCACAGTGGGGACTGCTAATTCCCACCAGATGCCAGTATGTGTATGTTTTCCTGTCCTTGTGGGTGAGCTTGGCAGTCAGCACAGTGCCTTAGACACTGAAATGGGAGGCGTTGAACATCATCATGTTGAAGTCTAGACATCTAAGAGCAACAAGCTTTTGTAAACATGAATTTTTATGAATAACCCAAATTATTTCAAATATGCTTGAACATGTCTTTCTTTTAGAGTATTATTTTTTTTACTAAATCTTGTCTAAGATTTTCCTTCCTTCCTTCCTTCCTTCCTTCCTTCCTTCCTTCCTTCCTTCCTTCCTTCCTTCCTTCCTCCCTCCCTCCCTCCCTCCCTCCCTCCCTCTCCCTCCCTCTCCCTCCCTCCCTCCCTCCCTCCCTCCCTCCCTCCCTCCCTCTCTCTCCCCCCCCTCTCTCCCTCTCCCTCTGCCTCTCTTCCTCTCTCTTCCTTTTTTGACATAGATCATTATGTAGCCCTCCCTGGCCCAAAACTCACGTAAACCAGGCTGGCCCTGAACTCATAGAGATGTTCTTGCCCATCAAATCTAAAGCTGACTGCTGCATACAACTCCTTGCTACTCTGACTTTTATTTTAAAAAGTGGAGTGAGTCCTCATGTAAGTCCATGAGCACAAGATAAATAACAATCGGCACTATTGATATTAGTTGGCTTTATCAAGTTAGAAAAAGTGGTCTGGAAAAAGAAAAGAAAGTAGAAAGTGGGGCAGGGAATAATGCAAAGGGAGATTTATCGATGTAGAAGGCACAAGAACCAGGAGCATGGAACATAGTGAGGCAGAGGTATTTGTGATCATCCTGGCCTCACCAAATTGCACTAGCTCTGCCTAAATCCCCAGGTGCCCAGTGGGATGGGAATCCGTCGGAGCCAAAGTCAGAAAGATACCGTAAGAAGCTAGGAGAAGTTTCAGAAGAAAGAAAAGGCAGTTGAAAGAGAAGTTGCCTTTACTCAATGATGACATTGAAAAGAACGCTTTTCACAAAACAACAACAGTGTAAAAGTGACAATATACAAAGGGCTGTATTTACACATTTATCTTATGTGTAGTGAATCACAATAGCTGCCTGTGATATGGAGAGGGAACACTTTGTCTCCACTTCAGAGACCCAAAGCAAATCAACAGCGCTCCCTGGCCATGAAGTGACTGTCCTAAGCTTCATGGGTGGAACTGGCAGGTGGGGCTGGATCCTGGGTCTCTGGTTCTCATCATTCAGTTCTTTGCTTCTCAGGCCACTCCTAATTATGAAGCTGCACTGGTACAATGTGGTGATGCATTGTATCCCCCAATAAAATTTGCCTGGAGATTAGAGGAAAAAGCCAGCCACTATATACAAGTCAGACAATAGTAGCACATGCCTTTAATCCTATCATTTGGCAGGCAGGGATCTGTCTGGGTCTCTGTGAGTTCAAGGCCACACTGAGAACAGAGCCAGGCATGGTGGCACAAGCCTTAAATTCCAACACTACTTAACCATGGGTCTGGAGGTCTGTACAGACAGACAGGAAGTGACAGAGCTGGGCAAGAAGAGGAAATGATGCAGCTGGACCGAGAGAGCAAATCAGATGTCAGAACAGCAAGGTATATAGGCGTGGGTAGACAGGAAGTAGCTTGCTTTTGGAAGCTGAGGAGTTGGTGAGGTAGGTTAGCTGTGGCTTTCCCTATTTCCCCGGTCTCTCAGGTTTTCACCCCTATACTTAGCTCCATGTTTTTATTTAATAAGACCATTTAGAAATTTGTCTATAGTACAGCTTCATTCAGAAAACAGATTTTTCACAATTCTTCACTATTGTACCATCTTCCTCACTGTTTCAATTAATCACACTCTCCTTGACCCTACAACTGCCTTTGTTCTACTGTCTTACTTTCCCTTGCCTTCCTCAAAGTCATTTGCAGATTCAAGGCAAGATTAGAACACCCTTCTCTTGGATTGTAGTTAGAGACATAGGCACAAGTACCTCACTCGTCTGCATCACACAACCATCCTGAGAACACATGTAAAAGTCTCTGAAACTTTTTTTCCTCTTATTTGAAAAACAGTCACAACTAGTGCTGTAGAAAGCTTTCCTTTCACACAGTCTTTATATATGGACATTATACACATAGCACACATACAAACACACACACATCACATATATATGCAAACATTCAAACACCACATAGAGTACAAACACAAACACATACACATGACACACATATGCACATACACAAACACCACATACAGAATACACACAGGCCACATACAAATATATATATATATATATATATATCACCACACACTACGCACAAAGCATACACATGCCACACACATATACATATACACATATACAAACACCATACACAGAGTATACACACATATCACACACATATATTCCACACACACCACAGTATAATCAATACACACATAGAGACCACTATTGGGGAAATTTATAAAGGCACACATACACACCACCACACATACCATACCACACACATCACATGCATACACATATATACCACACATACACACATACCACATATACATCAGATATACATATGTACATCGTATACAAACACACACATCAATACATGTTTTCCATCCACATGTTCCATGCAGGCTACTTAAGTGATTATATTATTATACTCTATACATTGATATATCCCTACTTTCAACCTCATTTAGCTTCTACCCAATTTTCTAAGAGAGTATTTGTTACCCTGCCATGTGTTAGAAAACTCCTATTATAGGAATGTGGGTGATAGGGTAACAGCAACACAGTGAAAGTTGTTAGGAAGGCTTCTTGGGAGACAGACCTTCTGAACCCGAATCTGTCTTTCCAGCAGGGCATGTGGGAATTGCACACACTAAGGTTTAAGAAGCATTGCCACAGATTATATGCTTCCCAGAAGCAGGAAGAGCAAGGCTGGCAAGTCTTGGTGGCTTAGAAATCCAGGAGAGTCTCCAAATGATGTTTTCTTAATTTGTTTTGTTTTTCCATGGGGTATATTCCTATATGTCTCTTCATCTCATTTTTTAATATGGGGTTTCTCATAGAGTGTGCAGCTGACTACTCCAGCTAGACTAGATAGTCAATGAGCCCTTCAGATGTTCATTCATGCTACTGCTCAGGACTGGGGTTACAGATTGGCTTTTACATGAGGGCCAAGGATCTGAATTCATATCCTAATGCTTATGCAGCAACATTTTACCCATGAAGCCATCCCCCAAGATGATTTGCTATTTGAGAGATCTCACATAGTCTAGGCAGATAGGACTTGCTAAGTTTGAAACTTTTCTTCTGGTCTCCATGGGTATTTGAGTGCATGCACACAAGGGTGCATGGAGACATGCATGGATACACATAAGTAAAAATAAACCTATTAACTATAAACATTATTTTAAAAAGAGATGTTTATTATTGTGATCACTTTACTAAACAAATAAATGAGCTCATAGGGAAAGTCCACATTTGATTATAAACTCACAATATACATTTTCATAAGATTGAGATAAATTTTCTCAGATATATAAACACACATATTTTCCCCACTGAAGTGAGCACATTTGAACATATTTTTTGGAAGGCATATACATTAAAATTGGCTGAAATTGTAAAGTTTAAACTTGGCAAGATTATCAGAAAATAAGTCCAGCGTTAGAAGAAAAACTCTTCAAGACTTAGCTGACATTATCAATTAGAATCATGAGTAGACCAAAAAAGAAAGAAAAATAAAAAGAAAAGACAATGAAAGAAAGGAACATAGTCATCCTTTTGGGTGACCCTTACCAGTCCTCTCCTCTTATTAGGTGACCTAAAGTCCACATGAATAAGAGCTTCATGCAATGTGTAAGTCAATCAAATGTTTATGATAAAAACAGCAAAACAAAAGCAAAGCAGTTTCAATAAAGTAGTGATTTTTTTTTGTTTCCATGTTCATAGGTATGTATAAACCTGGCCTCTCACAGCCCTCTCTGATTGCTATCTGAAGTTCTCTTCTTTTTGTTTTCATTATAAGTTTCAGGTATTCTTTATTTCCTTTCAGTGTGTAAGAAGGATAAGGGTGGACCGTGAGGATGCCCCAGAGAATGAAGAATAAGTTCACCGTTCTTCCTTCCTGGGCTAGCCCAGGATAACTTATTTTGACATGGGGTACTAGACAATGCAACAGATTTATTCACAGTGATCTCCAAGGAAACTGTCAATGTTACTAATTTATGCTATGCATTTTGAAGTACAAATAAACATGAGTCTAGGGTAGGATCTTTTGGAGTGCTCAGACTTCAAGTTTCCTACGTTAGTTTTAAGTGTACATACTTTAGTCATATTTAGTTTTCATACATGTGAATAAATCTGTGTCTAGCATGCAGAAACACATGGAATACATTTCCTGAATGCAGCAAATGCAGACTGAACTTGAATTAAACACTTCAAAGCCCAATGATGTGAGTTTCACATTTTCCTGACCAGATGATCGTTTTTTGATGTTGAAATGCCCTTAAAACAAACATCCCTTTTCTTTAAAAATCATGACTTATAGAACTTTAAAAGTTTGAGAGATTAAGGGCTTTCTGTTTTTAGTACATGTTACTGCTTTATGTTGTCCAATAATTCTTTTATATTTTTTGTTTGTTTGTTTTTCAAGACAGGGTTTCTCTGTGTAGCTTTGTGTCTTTCCTGGAATTCACTTGGTAGCCTGGGCTGGCCTCGAACTCACAGAGATCTGCCTGGCTCTGCCTCCCAAGTGCTGGGATTAAAAGCGTGCGCCACTACTGCCTGGCTCTTTTATATCTTATTTGAATAAGTTAAGAATAGACTGTACTGTGGGAAAACATTAATTATTAAATTAAATCATTAATTACTAAATAGCCACACAATTAATAAATCATTAACTACATTTATTAAATTATTATCAAATAACTGCATAAAATTATTAAACTATAAAGTAATTATTTAATGACTCTATCAGTGTGTAGCAGTGTAACTTTGGAAGTTACTCTTTCATAATACAGCTCAATTTCCCTAACCATCTGATGGGGATAAAGGAAGAAATGAGGTAAAGTTATGACATAAAAACAAAACATAAGTGATCAACAATTGACAGAAATTTTTATTAACATTATAATTATTATATTTTATGAGTAAATATATTACTTTTAAGAAATATTTTATAATGAAATCTTGATCCTAAGTAGATAATTTGGTTATAAATTTTAAGAACAAATGAGACTTCTATTCAGAGAAATCTAATAGGATAACAAATATTTCCCAACAACAATAAAATTAAAAATGTGAAAAACAAAAAACCAAAACAACTGAAAAGCTATCACTTACAAAATGTGTTCAACTTCATGTAAGAGCTACAGAAGACTGCGGAATTAACACCTCAACAAAAAATAATAACTGTACTTAGTACCCTACAGCAATTATGAGTCCTAAGTTTTGAAACAATTACAGCAATCACAAGTCACACTTTTTTACATATAGTCACTATATACTGTTTCATACATAATATATAAATATGAATATTTTGAAAAATAATATAATTTTAATAACAGTTAAAACAAAACTACCTTCAAAAAAAGACAACCTTCAAAAATATTCATAGGGCCAAAAGTGATCCAAGACCAAGAAAACCAAATGTTCCCATATAGACAATCCCAGTGCTGTACTATATCACTGGTTTATATTTGCACAGACTCTTTGAGAAGGTGAGAACCCCACAACTCATTCTAGGATGGTCTTGTGGATTAGACTCAGGTTGTTCAGACTTGATGACAAGTGCCTGCTAAACTACTTAACCAGCCCCTAGACTCAATATGTTTTAAAAATCAATAACAACCAAAAACCACCCACATGATCATGGATGATACAGCTAACAAGTGAAACTTAAACCAAGCATACAGGGTTGATTTATTCCAGATCCAGTGACTTAATGAAACTGGACAGGAAAACCAGGACAAACTCATATAGTCATCACATTACATACAAATCCAACACCTACTCCAGCCCCTTCTTTTTTAAACTGACCAATTCCAATTTGTCTACCTACTTCCATTAGAGCATGGTTAACCTATCAGGGGCTATACCCTTAAAGAAAACTCTCTCTCCCACTCCTGGCAGCTACCAATTGCCAATAGCTCCTCAGCTCTCTTCCCATTTCCATCTCCATGATGGTATTTTTTTTGTCTTGACTTTGAGCAGTTCTTGAGCTTGCTGTCATACTCACTGTGATTTCATATGTGCAACTGCTTTTCTGTGTTTAGAAAACATTGTTTTCTTGTAATCACTTACCACCTCTTGCTTGTAGAATCTTTATGCTCTCTCTCCTACATGATTCCTAAGCTTTGTGAGGAGGCGGTGTGGAATAGGTGTCACATGTATGGCTGAGAATTCCACACTTACTCTCTGAACATTGACCAGCTGTGGATTTCTGTGTTAATCACCACTGTCTTCAATAGAGGCTTCTCTGATGAATACTGAGAGACTCACTAATCTATGTGTTTAACAATAAGTCAGTGGAGGCAGTTTAATTCTATGCCCATTTATATGGATAACATATATATGGATATTATAGGTTCTTCCTTAGTACCTATAATCTGTCTATCCACAAGTTCTTGGCCCCAATTATCATTCCAGATGTTGGTTTCAACTTACAGAATGGGCTCTAAATACAACCAGAAAGGCGTTGGTTACTCCCATGATATTCCTGACACTATAGCATCAGTGAGAATATATTGCAGGGGAAAATAGTCATTGTAATTCACAGAGTATGCAGGTGGGTAAACTTGATGATTGCTTTTCTCCTCTGGTACCATACATAGCACCTTCTATCCCTGTGAAAGCTAGTCAATATGAATGAAGCTTCCAGTTTAATTTCTCCATGATCTATAATTAAGTATGTGGTATCTTCAGCAAAAGGGTTTATTGTTTCAATTTATGGATGATAACAAGATCATGAGCAATAGCCTTTATAATTTGCTGCTGTAGTGGGTAGCCATTCCAGCTTGGATCTGGAAGTTCCAACCCCCATTGAGACTCTGGCAACTGTCACACCTACGAGGCGGGGCCAGGGGAGGCGCCTGGAGACCGGAGAGCTGGATGGGCAAGCGCTCTCTCTGTGCTGGGAGCCTGAACGGTGGAGGTGGACCGAGCAGAGCTCCAGAGAACACCGCTGGATTGTGATACACCTTTCCCAGACCCTGCGACCTACCTTTCACTTAATTTGTGAGTTGCCCACTAAATAAAGCTTCCTTTTAACTAAGTGGGGTGGCCTTAATAATTTCACCAGTAGCTGCTTTAAGGGATATCTCTGGCCAAAAACTCCAAAAGAGGTAATCTATTTCTGGTATTGGGCCTTTTATTTGTTAGCCTGAGTTATCTGGCATAGGTGCATCATGAATAGGATGATTCCTTTTAAACTCTTTTTATATGTTTATATGTAAATAGTTTAGGAAGCTTCTACAGTAGTTGGCTTCCATGGGATTCTTCTGAATGCTTATTGTTATTTACCCCCCATGCTCCTTCCTCTAGCCTGCTCTCCTATCCCCCACCCCATTACAGCTTTCTTGTTGCACTATTGCCATCTAACCACTTCTGTCACCATCTTCTAACTCTCATTCCTTGAAAGCCACCCCCAACATGGCTTCTTCTAGTTTCTTGACATCTTATGAGTATTCTAATATGAAACATATACATATTGGAAGATTCAAAACTAACATCCATAGATGAGAGAAAACATGTAGGCTTTGTTTTCCTGGGTCACCTCACCCAGAATGATTGTTTCTAACTTGAATCATTTACCCACAAATTTCATAATTTTATTTTTCATAACAGTTAAATAATATTTCCATTGTGTAATATATCACATTTTCATTATCCATTCAAGAATGCTTAACAAACTAGTCAAAGACAACAACTTCTTCAACCTGACATAGGGCAATTGCAAAAGAAAATCTACAACTAGCATAATATTTGTGATGAAAACTATCATTTAACCTCAAGGACTGAAAGTAAACAGAGATTATCTATTACCGCCACTTCATTTTAAGACGGTGGAATAAGGAAGCAGTATTAGAAATGGAAAATGGTTGAAAATAGAAACTTTGATAGTGATGATGGGTACATAAAACATCTAATCATAGTGGTTGACTTATATTGTATGTGAATTATTACCCAGTAAAGGCATTAAAATGAGAAAGAATGTTTTACTAAAAATAAAAAGGGCTGTCATGTGGTGGTGGTGCATGTCTTTAATCCCAGCACTTAGGTGGCAGAGGCAGGGGAATTTCTGAGTTCGAGGCCAGCATGGTCTATGGAGTGAGTTCCTGGATAGATAAGGTTACATAGAGAAACCCTGTCTTGAAAAAAACAAAATAAATAAAAAGGGCAAGAGCTAGAGAGATGACACAGTGCTTAAGACCACATCCTACTCTGTTGTCATACTTCCAGTTGTGCTCTACCTGCTAGGGTTTGCTTTTGGCTATTCCTTTGTTTTTCTATATGAATTTATTAGTTTTTTTTCTGAGAAGAATGGTATTGGGATTTTGACAGGGATTATTCTGAATTTGTAGACTAGTTTTGGTAGTAACTATTTCCACAATAGAGCAATGCAGTCAGTATAGAAGGATGGAAGGTCTTTCCATAGTCCAGGTCTTTTGCAATTTCTTTTTCAGTGTCTTGAAATTTTATTGTAGAGGTATTTCATTTCTTTAGTTAGGTCTATTCCTAAGTACTTTATTACATGGGGGGGGGGTGCTATTATGAGTTGGATATAGTTTTCCTAATTTCTTTGTCAACAGGTAGTTATTGGTATATATGAAAGCTACTGATTTTTGAATGTTGATATTCTATCCTGCAATTTTATGGAAAGTGTTCACTAGATCTAAAGATTTCTCCTAGAATCTGTAGGGTCCTATAAGTATAGAATCATGGCATCTTGGCAAAGGGGTAATTTGAATTTTTCTGACTTTCACCCATTTTGTATTTTTCTCATGTCTTACTATCTAGTTAAGAACACACTGAAAGCTGGGCGGTGGTGGCACACGCCTTTAATCCCAGCACTCGGGAGGCAGAGGCAGGCAGATCTCTGTGAGTTCGAGGCCAGCCTGGTCTCCAAAGCAAGTTCTAGGAAAGGCACAAAGCTACACAGAGAAACCCTATCTCGAAAAACAAAAAAAAAAAAAAAAAAAAAAAAAAAAAAGAACACACTGAAACTGCTGAAGAAAAAGAGAAGGAATGGCTTCAAGACATAAGCATAAGCAAGAGAATTCCGAACAAGAATCTAGTGGCACAGAAAGTAGTTCCAATAATTAACAAATGGGACTATATAAAAGTAAAATGTTTCTATACAAAAAATAAAACTCTCAGGAGCAGATAGACAATCTATAGGATGGGAGAAAAATCTTCACTGGTTATACTACAGTCAGGGCAATAATATCTAGAATATAAAAGTATTTGCAAAAAATAAACACCAAAGAAAAAGAGAGAAAGAAAGAAAAAAAGATACACACACACACACACACACACACACACACACACACACACACACACAATGCTGCCAGTCAACAAATGGACTAATGAAGTGAACAGACAGTTTTCAAAAGAAGAAACGCAAATGGCCAATTAGTATTTTAAAAATGTGTTCAACATCTTCTTCATCAAGGAAAATGCAAATTAAAGCTATTTAAAATTCTATCTCACCTCAGTCAGAATGACTATCATCAAGAAAATAGGAAACAACAAATGCTGATGAGGATGTGGGGAAAGAGAAACCAGTATTCACTGGTGGTGGGAATGTGAACTACTACAACCATTATGGAGACATTCTGGTGGTTTCCCAAGAAATCAAAAATAGAATTCTCTGGGCACACACCCCAAGGACTCTGGATTCTATCACAGAGGTGCTTGTACATTCATATTTACAATAGCAGGGATGTGGGAACAGTCTAGATGTCCATCAACTGATGAATGGATAATGAAAATATGGTACATATATGCAATGAAATTTTATTCAACAAGAAACAATGTTGAAATGAAATTTCCAGGAGAATGAATGGGATTAGGAATTATTATATCACACGAGGTGCCCCAGGCTAAGAAAAATAAAATCACAAGCCTGGAGAGTCTAAACGTGTTTAACAGTGGTGGTTGGGGAAAAAACAAGGAAAATGAACAGAATTAGCAAAGGCTTAGAATGTATTTTTTAAAACCACGTCTGGTGAGTTTTTGTTGACTTGACACAAACTAGAGTCACCTGAGAAGTATGGAAATGCCTCCATCTGACCAGAATGTAGGCAAGTCTGTGGGAGAATTTTCTTCTTTTGTGAAGGCCATTTTGGCCCCTTTGTGATGCCACTGTGGGCAGTGCCATCCCTTTGGCAGGTAGTCCTAGGTTGTATAAGAAATCTGGTTGAACAAGCCATGGAGAGCAAACCAGTAAACAGTGGCCCTCAACAATCTCTGCTTCAGTTGGCACTTCAGATTCCTGCCTTGCGTTTCTCTCCTGATTTCCCTTCATGATGGACTATTACTTGAAAGTATAAGATAAATTAAACCCTTTCCTTCCCAACTTGCTTTGGGTGATGAGGTTTATGATATCAATAGAGAAGCCAGCTAGGACATTGTATAGAAACCTAATTTATAAGCCAACTAGAATATTTAATTTTTCAAAGGAGTTTGAATAAATTGAAATATCCTGCATGCTCCATCTAGAAACCATAAATTTTTAAGTGCAAATCCCAGTGCTAAGTGTGGGATACTTGTCTAAGAGTTTTTGGCCACAGAGACGCCATGGTGGCTCTAGAGGCATTTTAAGGAATGTAGACTTGGGATGGAGACATGGCTCAGAAGTTAAAAGTACTTGTTTTTTCACAAATGAGGTTTGAACCCCTGCACCCACATGGTGTCTTGCAACCATCTGTGATTCCAGTTCTAGGGGACCTAACACCCTCTTAGGACCCCTTAAGGCAGTGGGCATGCATATAGTGCACATACGTACACATAGACATACATACATGCATACAGGAAAAACATTTACATACGTAAAATTAGAGTGAATAAATCTAAAAGATTTTAAACAAAACAAAGCCAAGACAAGCTATGGTTATTGCTCTTGGTTATTCACTGGAACTATGTTGCAAGGTCCTATTGCTGAAGACACCATACACTTTGGATACAAGACACAGAAAAAAATTAAGATGACACTGAGTTGGAAGCCTCTTCCCTGCTGGCTAGAACACCAGCCTTTCACTGGTACAATACTGGCATTGGCATTACAGTTTGGGGGGTAAACAACTGCTTTCTTATTGGATTTGGAGCCTTCTCTGTAAGAGGGAATATATGCCTGGTACTATATATCCAGTGAAAAGCCTGTGGCTGAGAGATCACAGGTCCTGGGGTGGGGAGTGGGAACCTATTATTGTGTTTTGCTAAATGGAAAAATACACACACATGCACACACACACAATAAGTAAGTAAAGAAAGGATGGAAGAAAAAAACAAATGTTTTCTTTCATGTTCAGATCCTATCAGATAATATCTGTGTGTATATTTATGAGTCAGATAACTGTGTGCATAAGCTATTAGATTATTAAAGAAATTAGAGGAAGAAAAGAGAGGGCCAAAGAGGTCCTAAAGATGTTGGGGGGAAGTACATAGTACATGTGTGACATGGAAGTGGAAAACTGGCTATGAGGAGGTAGAAGGGTACAATGTGAGCACTCAAAGGGCTGGGGAGTAGATGGGGAGAGGAGAATCGACAAAAACTAGTTTTGTTTGAAATGTCATAAAGAAACTTAACACTGTGTATTCTAATAAAGAAAAACACCATGACACTTTATGGGGCTTTGGAGATAGCTCAGTTACCAGAGAACTTGCCGTGCAAGTATGATGATTGGAGTTTGATATCCAGAATACACAGGGCTGGGCAAAGTGCTCCTCTCTTAATCCTAGTGCTGAAGAGCCAGACATAGGTGGATCCCTGGGGCTCACTGGCCAGTCAGCCTAGTTTACTTGGTGAATTCCAGGCTGGTGAGACATGTCTTAAAAAACAAGTGAACAGTACATAAAGAGAGGCAGTTGAGGTTGACCGGTGGCCTCTGTACATACTCTTATTCATGCACACTCTCCCACATTCCCACATATGAACATAGCCACACACACACAGAGAGAGAGAGAGAGAGAGAGAGAGAGAGAGAGAGAGAGAGAGAGAGAAAGAGAGAGAGATTTACTTTATGTGCATGATTTGTTTATTGTCTAGTATAGGTAATATAGTTTTATCATGTTATGGTTCTAAGTAGCTGGCAAAAAGACAGAAGAAAATATGTATCCCATGCATGTTTTTGAGGTTAAAAACTTATCCTATGTCTTCAGAGTCATTTCTAATAGAATTCACCCCTATAAGACACATTACTGGAGATATCCCTCTGGTGAATTCTCAT
This sequence comes from Peromyscus maniculatus bairdii, assembly GCF_049852395.1. Taxonomy (NCBI): domain Eukaryota; kingdom Metazoa; phylum Chordata; class Mammalia; order Rodentia; family Cricetidae; genus Peromyscus; species Peromyscus maniculatus. The sequence goes on from NC_134853.1 coordinate 97,795,621, forward strand.
AAATGAATTTTGCAACAGCAATTTGTTTACATAAACCCTTAAAAATCAAGCGAAGTATATTATTTACACATGAGAGGTTCTATTCTGAGTCTGCATACATCTGGCATCACTCATATTTTCACTTAATTTAAATAAATAAGTTTCGTAATGAGTGCCTTATATTTAATTGCTCTACACTGGCAAGCCTCTGCACCAACTTTGAGAATATGTTTATAAGAATGAGATTCCCTATTATAGCCTACTTCTCCGTCCCACTCCCTCTCCTTTCTGTGTCATTGCTATGTCTCCGAATGAAGACGACAGAGGATGTTTAAAATCATGGGTATCAATGTCCTGCCGTTGAATACCCTTTCCTTGGTTGGCTGTGAAAAGGGACACTGGAAGAGAGTGGGGTATAACAGTTATGACCGGCTTCCGAGGTAGGGGGACTTGGGCTGAATCCTGACCCTGTTCTTGCACTACTCGTTCAAAGTACCTGCTTTGTGGTACCATTGAGCTAGGATCTGTGAAAGTAATGGTGGATAAAAAGATAGATAGCTCTCCAATCCTCAAAGACAGGGTAGTTTAACCAAGAGTTCAGCTATAATTGCTTAATCAGATCAGTAAATTCAGACTGTGGCTAAAAGCCAAAGCTCCAGGGAACAGAAGCATGATAATGATGTGACAAAACTGGACACTGGAAATGGAATTTTTTTTTAAGTTCTGGGATTAAACCAAGGGCCTTTCTTAGGTTATGCAAGTCCTACCACTGATCTGTCTCCACAGTCCTGATTGATACCTGAAATGGGATAATTTTTAAAAAACATCTCTTATTCACAGAGCTGTTTAAAAGAATATGGGTGTAGTATGTATTAGCAATTACTAGAACAGATACATTTAATTTTGAAAGCACTATGAAAATTAAGCAATTTTTTTATAAATTAAATTTATTTTTATCAAGCAAAAAATATAATTCACTTCATGTGTTATCATTTCACTTGATGATTTAAAAGGAAATTCAAAGTCGAAGTTGTCAGGACAGATTGCAGATTGCAGCAGCTCAAGCAGTTTTTTTCACTCACAGTCTTAGTGCTCACACTGCTCCTTTGGCATTTCCGCTTTAATTTATTAGCGTGGTGTTCTAGAGAGACAATCTACACTTAGACATGCTACATAGTGACTATGAGTGAATACACACTTGATATTTAAACCGTTATGTGCAGCTGAGTCCATGTCAAGAGCTGACTATGTAATTTGGAGTTCTCCAAATTAACCTCTAAACAGAATGTTTTTAAGCAATACTAATTTGATGTGTATATAAATATTACAACCCATTTGTAATTATATCAATTGTTTAGAATTTAGACAAACAAAATGATTATTTCAAAAAGACATTGTCTGGAATTGATACACGTGGGGCTCTGCTATTTTTATTAAAGCCCTGCATATCATAATTGCTTCTCCATGGCAGACATCTACCATCCTGTCCTGGGTACACCACAGATGCAATGTGAGCTTACAAATAGCAGAAGAAGCTGTGGACTACACAGCCCATGACAGACCCATCTGAGAACACACATCCAAGAACTGCAAAACATTTAGCATAGCCTGTGCTAAATGAGGGAATGGTGGAAAAATAGAGAAACATGCAGCCTTATAGTTATATTCAGCAATTTGTTTACTCTAAAACTGATAGAAAGCCTTCAATGTTTCATGGCAGAAAAAGGGTATAGGTGATGGAGAGATATGAGAACCAGATCAGTGTCTGAAAAAATCCCCTCCAGTTAGCAACAGAGACCAGATGGCACAGAGACCAAAGACTGTACATCACTTGCATTTGTAAAAGATGGGACCCTGATTGTAGTAATTGAATTGAGATAGTATGACTCATGACTAAGGTATTTACAGGATGGAAGATCAATTGTGATTAGTAATAAACTAGATGTGGTAGTCAGGCTTCTCCAGATAGTCAATAGGGTATATGTGTTTTATGTTGTAGTTCAGAGTGTATGTGTGTGTACATTTTTTATAAGGAGTTGGTCATGTGATTACAGAGACCTATGATTCACAAGACATGTGGCCAGTTTTCTGGACTTCCAATGGCACAGATCCACCTTAAATGGTGATGGTCTTGATACCATGAAAGAACAGCCCAAGGCAGTCAAGAACAGGACCATTCTCAGTTATGGGGGGCAGTATCTATGCCTTCACCTGACTGGATGAGGTACTCAGTTATGAAGAAAAATCTGTTTCTCTTAGTCCATTCAAATGTTAGTATTGTCAACAAATGGCCTCAGAGACACATGCAGAATGTGGACTGACCACACACATGGGCCTCTTATGGTCCAGTCAACCTGCATAATTAGTCATCACAGTGAATACAGTTGTGAGGGAGAAGGAAGTGTTTGGAATGATCCAAATGTTTCTAGTAGAGACAGTTTGATGATGAGTGGTTAGTTTCCTCAGTGGATGCTAGAAGAGCAGTTAGTTTTGTGTGTGGGGGGGGTTGTTTTTTGTTTGTTTTGTTTTTTGTTTGTTTTTTATAATTTAATTTAATTTTACATATCAGCTACGGATTCCCCTGTCCCCCCTCCTCCTACCCCCAACCCTCTCCCCAGTCCACCCCCCATTCCCATCTCCTCCAGGGCAAGGACTCCCCTGGGGATTCAGGTCAACCTAGTAGATTCAGTCAAGGCAGGTGCAGTCCCCTCCTTCCTTCACCCAGGCTGAACAAAGTGTCCCTGCATAGGTCCCACATTCCAAACAGCCAGTTCATGCACTAAAGACAGGTCCTGGTCCCACTGCCTGGGGGTCTCCCAAACAGTTCAAGCTAATCAACTGTCTCACTTATCCAGAGGGCCTGATCCAGTTGGGGGCTCCTCAGCTATTGGTTCATAGTTCATGTGTTTCCACTAGTTTGGCTATTTGTCTCCATGCTTTTTCCAATCATGGACTCAACAATTCTCGCTCATACAATCCCTCCTCTTTCTCGCTGTTTGGACTCCCAGAGCTCCACCTGGGGCATGGCCATGGATCTCTGCATCTGCTTCCTTCAGTCACTGGATGAGAGTTCTAGCAGGGTTTCTCTGTGTTGTTTTGGTGCCTGTCCTGGACCTCATTCTGTAGACCAGTGTAGCAGGAATCTTAAAAGTTCTTATTAATAAAATCAAACCTGAGCCAGGTATTGGGGTGAACCGGAAGATCAGAGAACCAGAATAAGCCACAGCTACCTCACCTCTCCTTGCCAGATCCTCAGCTGGTCTTGTTTCCTCAGACTGGAGGCCTCTGAGTCCTCATCCAGAATGGGTCTTAGTTGAATTGCTGCTAGAAGCCTGAAAGCTTAACCACGCCAAATACTTTACCAGGCCAAATGCTTCTAGTTCCTGGTCTTCACGCCTTATATATCTTTCTGCCTTCTACCATCACTCCCTGGGATTAAAGGCTCACTCCCTGGGATTAAAGGCATTAGTTCCACCATTTTTGAGCCTCTGTACGTAGTGGCTGTCTGTTTTCTGACCCCAGATAAATTTACTAGGGTACACAATATTTTGGGGAACACAATACCACCACAGACCAGGCTGGCCCAGAACTCATAGAGATCTTCCTGGCTCTGCCTCCCAGAGTGCTGGGATTAAAGGCATGTGCCATCATTGCCCGGCAGAGCAGTGGATTTTAAATCAAATGTCAGAAGGTCTACTGTGATCTTTGTGAGTTTGGGGTGGACTTAATGACGTTAATAGATATACCAGTGCAAACAGTCTGGGACTCAAGAAGTTCAGTTTAGAAAGAATTATGTGAGAGTCAACAATTTGCAGATACCAGTGGAAGACCACAGCATAGGTAGAAAGGAAAAGAAGTCGGAGACAGAGAAAGGAATCTCAAAGTCAGTACCAGGGTAATTATGCTATTTAGTGACTAGATCAGAATGGTGGCCTGGAAGTTTGGACAGCAGCTGCAAATGAATATGTGAGTACTGAGGCCTAGGGTGGGAGCAGGACAGCTTGATCCAAGCTGAGGGCTGGTGATCACTAGAAGTTGTAGTCAGTGGAAGAAAGCAAAAAGATCAACAATGAACTTGAGACAGAGAAATTCAATTCTAGAAATGTTTGGCTATGAAAGACAGAAGAGAAGCAGGGTTGCTGATTACATGATTGTCAGTGAAGGTTTTCAACATATTTTCCTTACTAAGCCCAACAAAAACAGTCACCTACTATAATCAAAGTAACAAAACATTTAACCTATATCTCGGTAAATATATGTGGAATAAACACATCTCATAGCCTGACATCATTCCCTCTGGAAGGCCATTCTCCTTAATTTTTTTTTTTTACTTTGAAACAATGGACTATAAACTATAATCTATTAAATATAATGACTTACAGTAAATAATTATGCATCAATGCAGAGCACATAATTAAATCTTTCTTGTAGGATCCCCTGTGGTATCAAATCTCTAAAGCAAACTGGACTATTGTTCATAGGACTTAGGCAAGTGCTGACTATCACTATATCCTTTTCCTGAGGCCTCATGTGATAAATGAGTCTTTTCTCTGCAGATGGAATGTACAGTTTCATTGTACAGGCAAAGGGAACTATGTAACTGATACTATTTCCCTTAGCAGGGGAGCATAGAACAGAGCTGGGCTCTATTTTAACCCTGGAAAGACAAATGTCAGGGAGTCATTTTGTCTCTTTATCACTCATTTCATTACTTGGTTTTCTGTGTCAACCAGGAAGTGTCGTCTGCTCTGCATCTTCTTTTGCTGGAGTCTAAAGTGGAGCATAAAACAATAAGACATTCTAGCCATCTACACTAATCCAGGACCACACACCTGTAGCCTGGCAGCGCTGCTGCTTTCTCCAGAACCCATTTCAATGCAACATTTGGCAAACAGCTTGATAACCTCAAGGGTATTTCTGGAGTCATCTGGTGTGAAGGCAGGGGAGAAAGATGGATTTACTTTAAACGGTGATTTTGAGGTGCTGAGTATGCATCCCTCTCCCCGACCACTCAGGCACAACTGTTAAGGAAGTCTCTCCTTTGGAAGAAGGGAGGTGTGTTTTTAATGAGCAAGAGGCATTAAAGGGAATTTGGGGCCTCTCAGAATCACCAGCATCACAGCAAGCTTTCAATTAAGGGGACATCTGTTGGGAATGCAGGGGAATCTCTATCCAATGTCAGTTGCTAATCACATTCACCTGGCCAAGCACCAGGCAGCCCCAGCGCTGGGACAGACTGCTTATTTCCTCGTGCTCAATCACACTGAGTTAAGGGGCCACCTGGGCAATATGTTAGTTCATACCTGCTGACCCACCTAGTCTAACAAAATGCACAGAAATCAACCTTCTAAGCAGACAGAATGCCGCTCCTCTCCTGCCTAGAAAGGGAAACAGAACAGAGAGCAAGAAAAAGCCCAAGACTGGAAATACACAAGATGCTGTCAGGAAACCAACATTACTTTGGGACTTTTTGTCCTTTATACAGTAGACATCAGAAATTCTTACACTGCCCGAGAGGGCAGCTTTTCCATTTTCAGAAATGGAATCTGGGAGTGGACTGATGGCTTAGTGGTTAAGAGCACTTGTGGCTCTTTCAGAGGATCCAGGTTGGGTTCCTAGCACAAACATGGCAGCTAATAACTGCCCTATAACTACCAGCTCCAGAGGATCTGATGCCCACTTCTGGTCTCTGTGAACACTGCATGAACATGATGCCCTGGCATGTATTCAGACAAAGCACCCTAAACGTGAAAAAAAAAATGAAATTTGAACAAACAACAACCTGATCTGTAGAGGGTGATATTAAATAGCATTGAATACATATGTGTAGATGTGTCCATGTAAGACAGGCACATACATTTGGATGATTATTCAGTCTAAGTTAGAGTACATTTTCCTAGACATACAAAGTATAGATAAAAATGACATTTCAGTCTCATTTACCTTTTTTTCTAACTTATCTAACAGTTGTCCCCTTCTCCAGTTAGCTTTGTCTCTTTAGATCCAGACTGTTTGTTTGTTTTTAATCAGGTTTTTATTCTGGAAAACTGGTTTGATAAAGCTTTCTCATTACTGAGGACCATGTATGCATGGAAAAGGACATAGAAATGCCTTCTTTTCCCTAGCTTAGCATGCAGAACATTCCTCTTAGGTTTAGTGGTCACTTCTATAATCATTGTGTATATATTAAAATCATGTTAGAATGATAATATTTTTCCTTAATATTAAGAAATCAATGTATTTTAAATGAAAAAAAAAGGAAATGGTTGGCCTGGCCACATACTTACAGTTTAATCAAGATGATTAATACCCAAACATAGGCCTCTCTCTCAGCACTTATAAGCAATTGATACATTGTAATAAGAATGAACAATAACATATGCTCTAGCAGAGTCTATAATTCCCAAAAGCCACCTCTGTTTTCTGATGGAAATAATCAGTAAGTAGATCTCCAAGGCATCTATTAATCACTGTCAGTTTTGACTAAATAAGGGTTCTGATTGGCTGCTCAGGAATGGCCAGTTGCTAAAGGAAACTAAAAAACCTTGGGAAAATATCTATTTTTCCATCACAGAAATGCCTACTAGTTGAGGTCATAAATAGCTTTAAATGAAAGGAAATAAATCTAAAAGAATAAATGCATAGATTTACTGAGATTTAGTTAATGAGTGCTAATAACTAATTTATTTTCACAAAGGCAAATGAATGAAAAAAGTTAATATATGTTATACAAATCTCACATCCAACAATTACATAGAAATTTGCAGGGCATTCCTTAAGTTCTTTTAAGCTCAAATATTCATGTTAATGCAAGTGTTGGCCATAAGACTTCCACAACACCAACATTACACCTGAAAGCTGGGCTAGAAATATCAGCTGATAATAATGTAATTTTAATAGTTGCTTTAGTGTTTAGGGTTTGCAACCATAGCTGATTGACAGTGTTGATAACTTTCTACACTTAGATGTTCAGGTATGAAGTATTATTTTATCCTTACCTAACAACTATGTCCTTACTGAATGAGTGGTTTGACTTTGTGTTTAATAGCAAAACAACTGGAATTTTATCTATTGAACCAGGTAATAAACTAGGAAATGTTATCTTTAATATTCAAACAATGCCAGCATATATGCCATTTTTTCCATTTTTGTCTTCTTTGCCCTCCTAAAAAAGCAGCAGTGGACCTTCTTTCTCAGAAGTTGCCTAGACAACTGGTCAGTGCATGTTTACATGCTACATCTTTGACTTTAATAACAGAGACAGGTCAAACAACCTATCATTCATTGCTGGTCGTTTGGGATTTGAGCAGAGCACTTCTCTTCTATCCATGCTTGAGTTGAGCAGATGTCTAGTCCCCAGTACTTGCTCAGGAGAAGGAAAGACCATCAGGGAGATAGAGGTTGAGAAACCATGCTAACCCGGGATAAAACATACAAGGAGGAACATAGAATTGTACTTGAATCTCTAAATGACTTTTCTCATGGTTTTTTGCATGGCTCTTTCTATGATTTGGCTGTACTTCCTGTATCCTTTTTTTAATGAGAAGAAATTCTTCAAGAATTTTAAGCAAATCTCCCCGCAACCCATGTATTTGCTTTTTCTTAGGAATATCCAGTATGTTTATGGTGCCTGCCCCCAAATGGCCTATCCTAAAATATATATATTATCTGAAATTAAAACCAAGTTATTTGTTGCTCTCTATTCACTGTTAATTTAATTTTCAGCTACGAATAATGGCAATATCTTTGCCAATGAAATAGCTTTGATAGTCTTGGCTTAGTTGATACTTATCTAATGTAAAGTTGTCATTTGAGGTTATGAATTGAAAAACTAACAGCAAATCTCATTTTTCCTGGATAGAATATACTAACTCTTGTCACCATAGTATGCAAGTGTGTGTACACATGTGTGCATGTATGTATGGTGGTCATGGCAGCAACATGTTCACTGAGAGAGAACAGTTGTGTGAAGTTATGAGGATTATCTTTTAGAAAACATTCAACTAAGAACTTTCTGTTTTCTTTCCCCACCAGCAATGTCTAAAGCCCTTGCCTCTGGAATCTCTGAAGCCATTCATATCGTCTTAGGAGAACATTATATAAGTCAAAGAAGGAAAGAGATAGTAAGTGTACTAGAATCATGGGTTGTTGATCTTATTTCATGCAATGATCCCCATTAGTTAAATCCTGAACTTATAAACACTCACCCCCATAGTGCTGTGGGGTGGTCTGTGTATGTCAAATGTGTTGCTCTGATTGGTCAATAAATAAAACACTGATTGGCCAGTGGCCAGGCAGGAAGTATAGGCTGGACTAACAGAGAGGAGAATTGAGAGAACAGGAAGGCGGAGGGAAACACTGCCAGCTGCTGCCATAACAAGCAGCATGTGAAGATGCCGGTAAGCCACAAGCCACGTGGCAAGGTATAGATTTATAGAAATGGATTAATTTAAGATGTAAGAACTAGATAGCTAGAAGCCTGAGGCATTAGACCAAACAGTTTAAATAATATAAGCATCTGTGTGTTTATTTTATAAGTGGGCTGTCGGACTGCCGGGGCTTGGCGGGACCAGAGAGAAACTCTCCAGCTACACTCCATAGCTAGCTAGTTCTCATGTGTTATAGTCCCTAAATATATATGCTAAGAAGCTCTGAGACTGCAGACAGTAGTAAAGCATTGTCTGTTACAGTGCCCGTTTCTCCAACAGACTCATATAGGCTGTTTTACAAACAAGTCCAGGAACTTCTTTCTGGGCCAACTGAGTCTGTGCATGTGGGATTGGAGCTTGCTGACTTGTGTTTTACATCTCTTGAAATCCAATACAATAAAGCCAGTGTCATCTTGAGGAGACACTATTTCATGCATTACCATATCAGTTCTGGGCTTGTTTACATAAATAGTCCAGTGTGAACTAGAGCAGGCACGAGCAAGGTGTGAGTTCATAATTGGGCAAAGAAGAAGATGGAAGACGGGCTGCCTAGAACAACACTGGGCTGCTTAGAACAACACTCAGATACTTAGAACAACAATGGGATACTTAGGGCAAGACTGGGATACTTAGGACAACCCTGGGATACTTAGAACAACACTGGGATGCTTAGAACAACAATGGGATGCTTAGAACAACAATGGGATGCTTAGGACAACAATGGGATGCTTAGGACAACAATGGGATGCTTAGGACAACAATGGGATGCTTAGAACAACAATGGGATGCTTAGAACTGGCAAAACCGATCAAGAACCAAGGCAGATACAAGACTAGTCTCCTGACAAAGTTCCTGTGCTTGGGAGAAAGGGTTGGTCATCAACATCACTTCCTGCTGTAAACTTGGCTTAGAATTCACATGCAGTTTCATCTTTTCAATCCTCATGTTAATACCAACTTAAAAGTATATCTTCTGCACTGTTATGTTTTTCTTCACTGATTCTTTCATCTTTATTTTTTTCCAGTAAAGTCTTGTGTTAATACTCATTTTTGTTATTATCTATAATCTTTCTGAAGTTAGTGGGCTCAATTTATAATTTTTATGAATCTTAAGGGTTTCAGGAAAAAATATGAACAGCACCTGTCTTATACAGTCAACCCTGAATGAGGAATATTTACTTCTGCCTTTGTATTAAACACACATACACATGTCATGTAAGACTAATGATTAGGGTTTTTTTTTTCTCAGATCATTTGCTTTAAATTAATGTGAGAATAGAGATGCCATGAAGGGAGTTAAAGAGTTTAACAATATTTGCGATGACATTTTGTGTGTTAGATAGTGTTCATTTAAGGTCACTTCCATCCACATGCATGAGGATTCATCCAGAGCCCTAATATGTAAAGGGGACAGTGGTGGTTAAAAAGGCTGCTTCCAGCTCTCTAATGCCTAGTTACTGTTTATTTTAGCAATGCTCAAAGTAACTTAAAAAGTTAACAGTGGTAAGCGTTTTTGAGATAATAATAGAACATCGGCACATTCTCCAGACACGGTGGAAGCCTTTGGGTCTCTACTGAAAGCATGGTAGCAGGGAATAATAAGCGCCCGTGCCCGTGCTTTGCACATGAATGGAGGTGACCTCTGCTTTGGGGTGACTGCGAAATGATGTAGTGAGGTACACATGATTGTTAGGGCCTATGATTTTCCCAAAGCATTATAACAGCGCAAGATGCATTCTGTATTTGAGTCCTCTGAATGTTTTAATTAAAAAACCCTTTAAACTATGTTACACCGTTTACACAGCTGAAAAGACTGAACTGTGTGCAAGCCATTATCATTTACAAAAAGAAGACAGCCATTTTCTAAATTTGGAACAGTGAAATATTTTAATTTTGCTATTATGTCTACTATTTGTCTTCATAAGGCACAGTCCCAGGGGCCTCAGCCACTATTAAATTCAGCATTCCACATCATGCCTATGATTCAGTACCTCTGAGAGTGGAGTTCCTTAAGGAAGTCTGCCGTCCTGATCTCACCAACAAGCTCTCAACAAAGAAATAAACCTATTTCTTTCACTAACGCAAAATAATGCTCTGGGATTTTATATTTTTTTCTTAATAGCAGAGTTAAATTAATTATTTTTTGAACCTTAATCATTGCTTAGCTTACTACTTAGTGCAAAAGAGGGACACACACACACACACACACACACACACACACACACACACACACACACACACACACACAGACACCCCCCTAATCTTTAGTGGGATAGAAGAAGGAGTAACCATTTGCTGTGAACTTACTGTGTGTCGAGCTCACTGATGGGTGCTTTCGGTATACTGTGTTAGTTTGTGGAACTGGGGTTCACTTTGCGAGCAAATATAGATCTTGTAACAGTCAGGAAATAAAATTACACTTGAATTTTCGAATAACCCCTCTCTCTTGAACTAGCTTATCACCTCACCTGCTAGACAGATGTGTCCACGAGGGTTTTTCATCATTAGCAAATTCCCCAATTACCCAATTCCATGTGCAGAAGAAGCCTTGGAAGACAACTGATTGTGCCTTTCTTATCATGTTCACCCTGCCCAGCTTCTGGCAGTTTAGTAGAGCTTGGTCTGAGGCAACCACTCTAGCGTAAAGTAGAAAGGCCAATGTTTTTGTTGGGATAATTTACTGATTTGCTTTTGTTAAAATGTGATGACACTTAGCATTCATGAGCCTTAAAAAATAATGAGGTAATCTGAATGGACCTATGGAAATGTGTTTTATGATAGGACTACTATTTGCTTCTGATATCTGTGGTACAGTGTGACTTTCGTCAACTTGATACAAACTTGAGACATGAGGAATAGGGAACCACAATTAAGGAATTGCTTCCATCAGACTGACCTGTTGGCCTGTCTGTGAGGCATTTTCTTTTCTTTTCTTTTCTTTTCTTTCTTTTTTTTTTTTTTGAGACAGGGTTTCTCTGTGTAGCTTTGTGCCTTTCCTGGAACTCACTTGGTAGCCCAGGCTGGCCTCGAAATCACAGAGATCCGCCTGTCTCTGCCTCCTGAGTGCTGGGATTAAAGGCATGGGCCACCACCACCCAGCTAGGCATTTTCTTGATTAACAGTTGCTGTGGGCCCAGTCCACTGTGGAAGGTGCCACCGTGAATAGGTAGGTGGTCCTGAGCTGCTTAAGGAAGCAAGCAGAGCATGCTGTGGGAAGCAGCCAGTAAGCAGTGTTCCTTCTTGGCTTCTGTTTCAGTTCCTGCCAGGTTACTTACTGCCTTGGATTCCCTTAATGAGAGACTGTAACTGTAAGCTAAAATACCTACCCTTCCAATTGTTTGAGACCAGTGTTTGATCACAGCAAAACGAAAATCAGTAGGACACAAGGAAAACATGAGGCTATAACTTGCAAGTTAGCATATGGTAGAGAGTTCAGACAATAAGATTAAAACAATTCTTACTGTATGGGCATTTACAATTCTCAAAATGTTTACAAACTCCCATAGTTGTCTTTTGCCTGCTTCTTACACTTCATTTGCTCTTTGTGATCAAATTTTCTTGCCTATTCTCGTTATTTCCTGTGTCCTGGTGCAGCCTGCCTTGACACCAGACTGAGTATTTGCCTGAGATCCACATTTTTTTTAGGCTAGCAAGGGTCCTTTCACCCTGCTGCATGCTCTTGTAAGCAAGGCTGGTGGTATAAGACATCTATGTGGCAGGCGATGTTAGGAAAAGCACATTCTTCTCTCCTGAAGCATTTGAGCCTTTTGGGTAACACCTTCCCTGTTTCCTTACCAGTCTGCTGTGCCATTCTACTCTCTATTTTATGAATTCACTTTCTTTTAGATTCTCATAGAACTGAGTTCATGTGTTACTTGTCTTTCTGTGTCTGGAAATGTTCACTTATCATCTTCTAGTTTCATCAACACTGTAATGTAAGGCATGATTTACTGCCTTATTAAGATTACATAGTATTTTATTTTGTGCATATATGTGTACTATATAACTCCCCCCATGTGTAGTCCAGGCTGTCATGAAACTCATGATTCACCCCATCCTGTGCCAGCCTCCCAGGTTCTAGGATTGTAGACATGCTCCACCATGCCTGGGGCACCGTTTCTTTAGCTATACATCTGTAGATGGAGACTTAAATTGATTCCACATCTGGCTATTGTGAAAATGTGTGCTGAATACAGAAGTGTACATAACCTGAAAAGTAGAAAATAAATGACCTCTTTTTGCAGAAGAGTCTTACTGATGCTCTAAAGAGCTAATGAAACACAGTTAGAAATAATAATCTAATTCAGTAAAGTAGGATATCAAATCAATGTGCACACACGAGTCTCATTTCTATATAGCAACAGCAGGCTATTCATGAAAGTAATAAAGCAAACAATCTCATTTGCAATAGCATCACAAAGCAAAACAACAACAAAGTGAAAAACAACTGCAAAAAATATTTTAAAGTTAAATTTAGCCAAGAAGGTGAAGATATGCATCCTTAAAATGATAACACGTTGGTGGTGCCTACGTTGGAAGTCATGCATGTAGGATATTTAAAGTGTACCAGGGAGACAAATGACTTTCAGCTGCTCATTTTCTTACCAATGAGTTCCCACAGAAGCTCTAAGAACAAAGGTTCCACTTCCATTACTAGCTCTACTACTTGACTGGAGGACCTGGGAAGGTATCCTAATAGAGCCTTTGTGCTTCACTTAGGGACAACCGAGCAGCAAGAAATTGCAAGAAGTGGAACACTGAGGGAAACTAGATCCTGCAAAAGGGTCCCAAAATGGACTGCAAAGAGAAGGTAAGACACCTTCCTCTGAGTGACTTAAGTTTTTCTTTCCCAATCTTTCTTGCTCTTTCTTTCTCAAAATGGAAATATACTTGTCATTTAGAGTTACAACTTCCTAATTTGAATAATGATACCTAAGTCGTATGTCTTTACACATCACCAGAAGTCTCAATGCATGATGTGGGTGCTGTGGATCTTCAACCATTTTTTTCTTTTCCTGAAAATTTTAATGCTGCCTTGCTGAGGCAGCCTGGCCCCCTGGCACAACCATTGTTCCTTTAACATCTGAGGGACATTTGCTGACACATTATTTTGGATGGCAGAGGCATCTTCAATTCATTTGACAGAACTTTAGAGAATTTCCTATAGTTTCTGAACCACACAAACCTTCCTGTGAAAGACAAGCCATGTAGCGATTTGGCACACGGGGTGATTAAAATTTACTTAATCTTCAGCACTTCTCATGCAGTCTTGCTTTGGGGAACTAGAAAATTCAGGTAACTGTTCACCTGGAGTAGAAACAGTAATTAATAGACAGGAATGGCCATGCTATGCTTACTTTGCCTGTGGTCTGATATTTGCCCCCATATGATAACATGGACTTAGTTTCATAAATCTATTTGACTATGACAGTGTTCTCTGTAGCCCTCAGGTGCAATCAGCTTCCTGCTAGGTGTTCAAGGGTAAAATTATGATCAGACATGAGGTAATTCAACATGATTTCTTGACCAGAATCTATTGTGAGACCAACATTACGTTAATGGAATGGAAATTAATAGTGCCAAGCAATGTAGACTGCAGGTACTAGTCCATTCTTATCAACTCCTAAGTCAGAAGGGCACACTTTTGTTTTTGACTAGGAGGAATCAACAACAAAGAAAACCATAAGTGATATTATATGCACAGTCACTTCTAATAGGATATACCACTTCTAAAATTAGAGTATAGAAATCATGGTTATTTGGGGATGGTCAGATGGCTCAGTGTTCTAAAGGGTCAGATGGCTCAGTGTTCTAAAGGGCACTTGCTTCCAAGTCTGGCAATCTAAGTTTGATCCCCAGAACCCACATGGTAAAAGGAGAGACTCAACTTCTGAGAATTGCTCTCCTACCTCTATATAGGAATTCCCAAACACACACACACACACACACACACACACACACACACACACACACACACACACACACACAGTACATAAAAATATAATTAAACTTTGGTTTAAGGCATAAAAAATAAATAAAAGAAATTGTGATGCTTCCCACTCTTGGGTAGGAAGGAGTGAAAGTCAGCACACAGTAGGGATAAGGGCATCCATGCTCATCACTGCAGTCCTATTTAAAACATCCAGGTTTGGATACAATGAAGAGTAGCAGAGATTAGGTTTTTCTGAGTACACTCCACTGTCTAGCTTCCTGATTAGCATCATTCCCTACAAGAGGCCCTGCTGCCTCCATGGCTACAGTTTTGCACTGGAGGTTGGAATGCCCATCTCTATCCTTGACTCTTTGACCTCTGGTCATTATTCAAGAATATGAATTAAACAAATGATTGAACTTTGTGGCTTTCCCCACTTCCTCTCAAAAGCTCACAATTAAATAACTATGTATTTGTTTTAGTTTGCTATTGGTTTACTAGTCACAAGAGAACTGAAGTGCCCCAAATCTTGTGGCCACATTGTATAACCTACATACTCTTTGGTTCTAATAGGAAGAACAGACTTACACATACAGCTTTTCATTTAAAATGAACTTACTAGATAATAAGCCCGATACATATTAAAATCACACAAAACATAACCATATGGCCCAACATCAAGGAATGTGCTGTATTGCTTCATAAAATACCTTAAGCTTACAAAGGTACTGTTTTGATTTATGTTAGGATTGCAATGGAATAATCTTCAGGCTAACTCCCATAGCATTTGGGTACACAGTACACCACAAGTGCAGGTAAATCACCACTGTTGAGCTCCATAGCACTTAAGAGAAAAGCATAAATGAAGGCTGCAGCTCACCATTTTTACTGGATGTATTTCTTAGTCTAAATTATCCACTCTATGTCTAAAAATAGTAATAGCCTGTACTATTACCCTGAAGACACTATACTCTCCTTAAGACATTGTCTTTGTGGATATCTTACAAAGCAAATTTGAGCTAAGCTTGCCTAAGCTTTCAGTAAAGACATTAGTTCACTAAGCATATTAATTAAGACAAGTTCAAATGTCTGTCTCCCTCCGCTGCCAGGTAATGATTGCACGTGCACCATTTGTCCTGCAGAAGCTGCTCATCTGAGGTTTCTGTAACTCATCCTTAGTCCTTTAACAGTTTTTAGCCACGGGATACTTTTTTTTTTTTAGACCATGTAATGGAACTCTGAACACACATTGTGTCATTGAGGAGTTAGGACATAGCAAGCCCTTTCCGAAGCTCTTGATAAGAATGAAGTGCAGATGCCCATGCTGTGGTTCAAATCTGTTGTTTATTGCACAGGAAGTTCTTCATACCCTCAGAATGGGTGCACTTTCTATGACTGTTGAGATTTATTTCAACAACCTGCTTAAGTTTTGAGTCCTATATTATGTTGAAGGAAGAATATACCTAGAATATTTTTAAAGGCTTTGGATCCAATACAATATCTTTTGGGATCAAAGAGGGACATAAATGTGGCAAGCAGACATTCAGTTAAGTAGACAAACTGATAGGAGTGTCATTTTAACTTCATTTGGAACCCTCTGAAAGTCTCTATGGCTCTACTGTATGCTGGGACAAGGAAACTTTTTTTTTTTTTTTTTTTTTTTGAGACAAGGTTTCTCCAAGTAGTTGTTGTGCCTGTCCTGGATCTTACTCTGTAGACCAGGCTAGCCTCGAATTCACAGAATTCTTTCTGCCCCCTGAGTGCTGAGATTAAAGGTGTGCACTACCATTGCCCAGCAAGGAAACATTTTTATAACCATCAAGATGCAGGAGAACAAACTTTTTATAATTGGTAAGAGAACTATTTATATCGACTTGAGGTCTGTGCATTTCTGTATAAGCATTAGTGTCTTATGTGAGTGCACATGCACACACACATACACGCACACACATATGCACACACCATATTCCCTTAGCTACTATACATTGTAATTTTTGAAAATATAATTAAAAAGCAACACTAGGAAGAGAGTCCCCAGACATTCTTTTCTATAGCATAGGGAGAAACATAGCTAATAATGTGTCTATCTTTCATTGTATAATACATGGCCATTTGAAAAGGTTACTGATGTGTTCAGTAACATTCCTCCTAAACATTTAATTCTTTCTTTATTGTTGCCACTTCAGAAAAATATCAGCATGCATGTTTTCGGCCCCTTTAAACTCATTTACTCCTTTATTAAACAGTACAAGAAAATAAAATTAGAAAGGTCAAAAAACTGGTGTTTTAAATGGTAATCAATTCTCTAATTAACAGCAAGTAGATGTCAAAAAGTGATGTGTCCTTGTAAAGTATGGTGCTTTGGAGTGTAGAATGGCTGGGTAACTACTCTGGGTTCAGGAAGAACAGGATCTCTGGACTTAGTCTCAGGCTCCATGCTTTCACTCCCATACAGTTTGAATCTCATAAGATCTTTTTCTAGAGGACTCACTTGACAAGGGTTCTTTGCAGATCTCTTAACTGAGCTACAACTAACACTTCAGTGTCTCACTCTGAGACTGGAACTTCATTCCCCACCAGGAACGTCTTGTTGCAATGGCTGGCCTGCGGGATGAAGACCCTCTGTCTTTTCTGTGCTGACACTTCTCTGAAACAAAAGTAACTTCACTACTGTGGTTTGAAGGAGGAGTGGATCTGAGGGAGAGGCGAGGTGGTGGTGGGGACTGGGTGGAGTGAAGGTAGGGGAAACTGCAGTTGGGATGTAACATATGAGAGAAGAATTAATTAATCAAACAATTAATTAATTAACTAATTAAAATAAATAAGTTAAATTTGAAAATTACTATTGGGAACATTGTTTTGGAAGTGGCAGTGATGGTGGTGGCCACCAGGTCAATTGCCTCCCAGTAATTAGTATTGTACCTAAATCAATGCCCTTAACTCTGGGTTGCACTACATTAGGAATCAGAAAACAAAATGAATCTTTCTAGCTTCCTGCTTGGAGGTTTAGATATTATCTTGGCCCAGCAGTAACTCTTGATAAGCCCATCTAATGAGTGTCATTTATGGCATTTTAATTCACCCTCTCACCAGGCCAAGCCAATGACCCATGTGTTCCTCCTGCTCATGAATATCTATATAATTCTAAAATAAAGGTTAAAAAGCAGAATAAATTTTTCTCCTCTGGTTCTCAAATCAGTGAGGAAGCATTTGGTCACTACTTCAACATAATGAAAGGAACAGGAACAAATGATTCCACAGTAGAAACAAAACCACTGGTACAGATTGTCTGGATAGACAACTATGTATTTATATATAATTTTAAATTAATTCTTAGTGAAAAAGTTGTACTTGAATCCTGGCTTTGCCTAACATTAGCCATGGTTATAGTTGACAAATACATGATACCATGTACATTAATATCTGCTTCCTTTTTTATTAAAATTGGGACAATGTTCCTGTAATGGGTGACTGTGGTAAGTATATTTAACTAAATTAATTAAGTAATTAATATAAAGAGGTTTTACTATGTAACTCAATCCTCATGCCTTAGTCTCTTAAGAGCTTCTATCATAGGCAGAAACCACTATGCCTGGGTTAAGATTCAAATGAAATATTCACTAGTAAATGTCAATAATTATATTGGTAAAATGTGGTGATATGATTGGCAAGATACTTAAAATTATAGAAATTTGGAAGGAAGCTTCTTAATAGTGACTCAAATTGGACAAAACAGATTGGGCAAAATATGTAAAAAAAAAATAAGACTTCCTTAACAAGTTTAATTAACTGGTCAGTATGAAACAGATAAAGGTCTTAACAGGCTGGAGTCTGGTATCCACCATATTGTTAACCCAGTTAAGATGCGTTTCTTTTTGCAATGGTTAGGTTTAAGCTTCTCTTAAGCTGCTGTGAAATAGAAGGTGTGTCACCACTTCTGGCCCCTCTGCCTGTATCCTGTTCCTGTGAGAAGCTGTTACTATGTTACCAAGTTGGTGATGTGGCTGAGAAAATTTAATCTGGTGCACTCTTAGCAGCCTAAGCCTGCTGCCACTGATGGGAACAGACACTTTCCAACCATGACAAAGAGCAACAGTGTCATTCAAAGAGCGATTACAGTGACAAATAGTGAACAAAGAAGAGAGAAGACAAGGCAAGGAATCTATGGCATTGCTAAAAGACTTAAGGTTTGGTTAAACAGGAACAGGACAACAACTGAGGAAGCTCAAACCAAACAAAAAGAAATGAAAGGAAAATAAACGGGAGAACTTGGGGGGGGGTTAGTGACTTTGGGTTCCTCCCATCCTTGTCCTTCATGTGCCTCTGGGTTTGAGTTCTATGCTTTACTGTTATTATAAATAATTCCCCAGAAAAGTGTTTCAAGTCTCTATCTTCTTCTGAAGTGTCCTGCCCACATCAGAGTAGTTTTCAAGTCTGGTTTCTTTCTTGTCTTCCATTTTCCTATTAGCTTCCGATTCTCCTCTAGTTCGCAGCTGTCATCATCTGAGCAGCTCGCGCTTGGCCATCCACAGCAATCTATCCTGATGGCCACATTTTCCTGAAGCATGGTTTTACTGTGATACACTCTGGCACAAGGCAAACTCTCCACTGGTAATCACCTCATGCCCAACCCCCACACCTTGGTATTCCAGACTCCTGTCGCTTCCCTCCACTCGCCTCTTCTAGTTTTAGCATAAGTCACTTGCCAAAAGGATTCCACAATCCCACAGCGGTGGTATCCACACCTACCATACTTGACAAAAGGACTCCATATTCCCATAGCGGTGGTATCCATACCCACCATACTTGACAAAAGGATTCCACAATCCCACCAGCGGTGGTATCCACAGCCACCATACTTGACAAAAGGACTCCACAATCCCACAGTGGGGGTATCCACACCCATTATACTTGACAAAAGGATTCCACAATCCCAACAGCGGGGGTATCCACACCTACCACACCTGACAAAATGATTCTACAGTCCCACCAGTGGTGGTATCCACATCTACCACACTTGACAAAATGACTCTACAGTCCCACCAGCAGTGGTATCCATACCTATCACATCACTTGCCAGTGCATGTGAAAATTTGGGCAGGCACATCTATCTCCCTGGCAGGCACTCTGCTTTGCTTTTTGCTATACCAAATCTCTGTGGGCCCCAGTGAAAAAATATGATACCTTTCAGAAGCTTTCCTTAAATAAGCCAAGAATGAACATTCTTAATTCCTGTAATATGCTCTTTAATCATTCCTAAGCCTAATGGATGTCTGGTCTGGGCTCTCCACCATTGTACCCATGCATCTTCAAAATAATTATTACTACCAATGTGTCAGTTGGATTTGTCTTGAGGAAATGAAATTTTATAGCTGTTCCTTGGGCTAGGTGTAGTGACCAGCACACATACATACATACATACATACATACGGTTGAAGCATGAGGATCAAAGTTTGAGGCCAGCTTAAGCACATAACAAGACAGTGTCTCAAACAAAACAAAACATGTACAGGTTTGCTACTCAATTTTAACAATGGTCCACTTTTTTTTTAAGATTTACTTTATAGACTGTATCTCAATAGTGACACAAACATAAGTTACAAAATAAGATATATTTTACTAATAGTACATTTAATTTTATCTTGGTAGAACAAACATTCTATATTTTTAGAATGAGTGAATCCAGGTCAAAAAAAGGATGACTAAACCCATATTTATGATATTTGAAACATAAAAAAATGGAATGGTATAAGTGATTTTGGTTTCGCATGAGATGGCTGGCACATTGGCTTCTAGGTTTTATTTTGTTTTTGTTTTTTAGTTTGAACATGACTGACTGTAAGATGGGTGAGTTAAAATTAAATGGAATATAAGATACATTAAGACCAATAAAAGAAATGTATGATATAATAATAAGTTTATATTATTTTTAAGACCATGTTTCACCTGAAATTCACGTTCTCTTCCTGACATGAAGGCAGAGTCAACTCTGCTGCTTGTTCGCAGATTAATTGTCATGAAAAGCAAGAGCTGAAGAAACCACTGAAACTGCAGCTGGTTTAGTCATAAATAATAACCACTTCCATTTCCACAGCACCTGTGAAAAGGTCCCTAGAAATCTGATAACTTTTAAAAACCATGCACCAGATTTCAAATGCAAAATCTCCCGAGAGGTAATGTGGGGGTTAGGAATTTAAACACTTGAGGTCAGTAAATGGGAAATGTCTGCTTCTCATTATGATGTTATCTCATCTACACAAGCATGCTTTGTAATTTCCCCTTATTCTTTACTTAGAAATTCCACTCTGCTGAAAATATTGTCTATCTAAATATTTAGCACACCAAAATGTAAACAGTATAGGTTTGTTGTGTTCTGTGTGTTGATATTTTCAAATACAGCCTGAAATTGTTGCAATTTGAATTTGTATTTTTGCTTGGAATTCCAAGCTAAATGAAAATGCTGGCCCAGCAGTCACCACGAAATGTTAGCTGCTCACCTCATTTACTTCTGCTTATTCCTTCCAGGGTTCAAGAATGAACAGAGACACAGTGGAGAGTCTAGGAGAGTGCTAGGACAGACCAGCGTTGTGACATCACATTAGGTGCTTTGTTCATGTATACTTGTCAATCTTTGTATGAATTGCAAGTAGGCATCTTAATATTTATTTTATGAAAGGGAAAATGGACTCTCAGGGTGATTAAGAAACTAGGCAGCCAGGATGCAAGTCAGAATTTGCTAGGTGCTAATGTCCCCATGTTTCTCATTGGATGGAATAGGGGGAGAACCCTGTTGAAAATACCTTTACATACTTTACATCACTTTCTCAAATCAAAGATGACTAGAATATAGATTGTGGGCAAAATGCAATGGAAAATTTTAAACACATAAGCTAAAAATTTTGTAATGTAGTCTTCACAACTGACAGCCAACATTTTAATTTTGGCACATATGGAAAGGGTATGTGCGTCCAGTTGAGAAGAAAGCTGTGGGGCAAGACCATCTGCTTAGATGCACTTTATCAGTCACCTTCTGGGGGAGGAGGGCTGGGGAGGAAGTGACCCACTGCAGTTTACCAAGCAAGTTTGCCTGGTGCTAAAGCAAGGATTTCCCTGGAACTGACCTCTTCTTGCAGTGGTGACATGCTTCAGCTGTCTTGTCACATGCAGTACGACACACAGAGAACTCTGCAGACAAATACGAAAGGCATCTGTTTTCTCAATAGGTGGAACTTCCTCAAATTCTAGCCATTCACTTGATGCTACTAAAACTTAAAATCATGTTCTTTTAGAGGTAGGAACAACCTAAAAGACATTTTTAAAAAAAAAAAAATCTGAGCTTTGGGAACAGTGGAATCTAAGGATAAAATATTGTGCTTGAGTTATTTAAGTAAGTACAGAGCTGTTGTCAGGACCAGGGGCTGCCTACAGTATTTGCTCAAAATCCAATGTATTTCCCAACTTGAAGCATAATTACTAAAATACAAAACATTTGTTTATTGTTTGTTTATTTATTTGTTTATTTGTTTATTTATTTATTTATTTATTTATTTATTTATTTATTTATTTATTTATGTTGTGTGTGTATGCTTGCTCTGTTTTTTTAGAGGAGCAGAACTGATAGAATGAATCTATATATACATAGAAAAGGGAGGGTTATTAGAATGTCTCACAGGTTGTCATCCAGCTAGTCCAACAAGGCTTTCTACCAATGGAAGATTCACAAATCCTTTAGTACATTGAATATCTCAATTGGTCTTCAGTATACACCAGAATCCTGAAGAAGCAGGCTCTAATGACGGTGAAGGAAAGGACTTGCTATAGAGAGGTAGAGCAAGCAGGCAAAGAGAACAAGCTTCCTTCTTTCTTGTCCTTTATATAGGCTGCTAACAGGAGTGGTCCAGATTAAAGGTAGATTTTCCCACATCAAAGATCCATACCAGAAGTGATTCAATTAAGAAAAATTCCTCTCTTGTGTACTCAGCCTTTTGGGTTTTAGTTAATTTCAAATGTAGTCAAATTGACAACCAAGAACAGCCATCACACTCACCATGCTATTCATGTGGAGGTTAGAGAACCTATTTCTGAATTCAATTATCTCCATCTACCACCGGGTCCCAGGGAACAAGCTTGGCTTGGTGGTAGGCAGCACTATCCCCCTTCTGAGCCATCTTACCAACTAAGAACATTTTTTGAAAGGCAGTTTCAGAGTTCTAGTTTGCTTTGAAGTAGAGTTATTTCAAGAAAGTTTTGATAGATGAATCCTAGTTGCCATAGACTAGAATAGTGGATTATTTAAAGAATATATGTTGGAGTCTTTTTAATAAATGAAACATCTACAATATGAACAATCTCTCTCTTATATTAAGGTAAAATGATTTTGTGGTTTAATGAAGCTGTTCACTTAAGGTGGTACATGCATGTGTTTATGTGTGTATGGAAAGAAACAGAGAAAGAATAAAAAAAGTGCAACAGCTTGAAATACATATTCTGTGTCCCTTTGCTTTGTCATGTGTTCCTAGCAGCTTGTTACTAGATGCCCACCCTGTCCCATTACTTGTGTTAGGGCCCTTGTTTTCCATTCCTCTAAACATACCCATGTATCAGACCTTAACCTTCTGTCTCCTTTTCTTCTTTTTCCTCTTAGGTTATCTGCTCAAATCCTAGTGTCATCAGTGGGTTGTTAACTTCTAATTTATTATTTTAAGCGCTGACACTTCACTAAAATCTAGATTTATGTAGCCGATACTATGCCTGCTATTTCCACTTTGTCACTTCCCATTTCCTGTGTCCAGGAATTTGCTGCAAGTGACAGCCCAGCTCTTCATATTGTTGCTTGTATTCAAAACCCTAAAAGCATTCTTGACTCTTTTCTTTCCCATTCCATATCCAGGGAATCGATCACTCTTGTCTGATCCTCTTCATAATATATCCAGGATCCACCTTTGTGATAACTTCCCACAGAACTCAGTTTCTAGCCCTTAATCTCTTATGGGGACAATAACAGCTCTCTTTATCTTCCCCTTTTCACTCTTGCCCTCACATTTTGTAAAGCACTACATAACACAAACATGCTTCTGCAGAAATTGCATTGATCACACTTAGTAAATTCCTAAGACCTTATCATGCTGTACCATGTTGTTGGTCGCTTATCTCATTCTCCAGCTTAGGCTCAAATAAGTTCTGATGGGTTATTTATCACTATCAGTGTGGTAATGTGAATGTAATTGGTCCCCATAAGTTCATAGGGAGTGACAGTATTAGGAGATTTGGCTTTGTTGGAGTGGGTATGGCCTTGTTGGAGGAAGTATGTCACTGTGGGGGTGGGCTTTGAAGTTTCAGATATGCCCAAGACATGCTCAGTGCTTCAGACCATTTCCTGTTGCTTTCTGAATAAGATGTAGCCACCACCATGTCTACCTAAATGCCACTATTATCTCTATCATGATGATAACAATGGATGGAACCTCTGAACTGTGAGTTGCTATCTCAATTAAATGTTTTCCTTTATAAGAGTTGCTATGGCCATGGTGTTTCTTCATAGCAATAGAAACCCTAACTAAGAAAGAAGTTATTATCTTATAGTATATATAGAAGGTATTGTGATAGACCTGATCATGTTTTTGTTTGGAGGAATTTGAACTTCAGTACTTTGGATAAGGAAAGCAGTAGAATGGTTTAAGCATTGCTTAATGGGCCATACTAGTAGGAACATGGAAGATAGTGGTGATAAGAGATATTTGGATTGTGGAATACTGGCTCAAGAGATTTCAGAGGAGAATTTTAGTTGCCTAGAGATCATAATTGTGATATTTTGGTGAAGAATGTGGCTGCTTTTTGCCCTTGTCTGAAGAATCTGCCTGAGGCTAAAATGAAGAGTTTGGATTAATTCCATTGGCAGAGGAAATCTCAAAACAGACTAGTATAGACTCTGTTGTATGGTTATTAATGGTAATTCTAGTAAAGATTTATGATGAAAAGGAGCAGGTTGAGCAGGGTAAATTACAATATGTAAAATTTAAGAAGAAAAGGAGGACATGGAAAAAAAAGTGGAATACAGCTAAGTCCTATATTCAAGGAGATAACAGATGAAGAAAGGGGAATAAAGGGAGTGGTGATTTCAGGGCATAATCCCACCCAGCTAAGTTTCCAACTTGTGAAATGGAATTAAAGAAAAGCTTAGAGCTAGGTGTGGTGGTGCATGCCTTTCATCCCAGTGCTCAGATTGAAGAGGCTTGAAAATCTCTGTGTTTGAGGCCAGCTTAGTCTATGGAGCAAGTTCAAGGACAGCCCCATGATGTTGGAGAAGCCAGAGTCATGGTATACCTACCAAGGAAAGCTGCTAACTGGGAGTAGAAGCAGTTGTGTTGCAGTCAACAAAGCTGAAAGAAGTTGGAGATTTAAAGAGAGTTTTGACATCAGACATGGAGATGCAGAGTTTGGAGTTTGCCTGCCTGGTTTTCAGTCTTGCTTTGGTACAGTATTTCCTCACTATGCTCCCTTCCCTACCATTTGGAATGGTAATGTATTTCCTGTTGGAAGTATGTGATCTGTTTTTTAATTTTAATATTATAGGTGATTACAGTTAAGAGACTGACATGAGTCTCAGAAGAGACTTTGAACTTTGAGTTTTAAAACATTGTTGAGACTGTGATAGACTATGGGGACCACTGAAGTTGGACTAAATGCATTTTGCATTATGATATTGTTATAAGCTTATGGGGGCCAGAGAGTAGAATGTGGTAGTTTGGATGTAATTGGCCCCCATAAACTCATTGGGAGTAACACTATTAGGAGGTGTGGCTTTGTTGGAGTAGGTATGGCCTTGTTGGAAGAAGTGTGTCACTGTGGGGATGGGTTATAAGGGCTCATATATGCTCAAGCCATGCTCAGTGCTTCAGACTATTTCCTGTTGCTTCCTGATCAAGATGTAGCCAGCACATTTCTGGCTACGTGTTGCCATTCTCTCCACTATGATGATAATGGATTGACCCTCTGAACTGTGAGCTGCCACCTCAATTAATTGTTTTATGTATATACATATATGAGAGAGTACTCTTGTTGACTAGCTGTTTATTTCCCTGTTTAATGTTTCTCTCTCTTCCTTCCTCCATCCCCAAACCCCCTAATTAAAATTTTTATCTGCCTCTTGTACTAATCTGTGAGTTTCACAAGGTCAAGGATTTCACTTATTTTGTTCAGTGCTATATACTCTATATCTCTGGTAAATACATAATGAAGACATTAACTCAGAATATTTTTTCTTCATTAAATTATGGATCTTGGGACACAGGTAAAAAAATCAACGTGTTAATATAAATACAATCATCAGATTATTTTACTTCATCTTATTTATGCTATTGTATTATATAAATACAATATAATATATAAACATTATCATCATATTATATTATTTCTTCTTATTTTTGCTGTCTTATTAATATAAATGTCATCACATTACCTGAGTTCATCTTATTTATGCAGTCAGATCAAAGGGGACACAGCATTCTTTGATAATCAGTTGCACTTTCTACCTTCACTCTTTAAAGTGTATTACAAGCCATGAAATAAATGTTGAACATGTGAATATATATTTGCATATTGTTTCAATCATTAGCACCAGGAAATGAAGCTTTCTATGACATAATGTGGGTTTGGAATATGATGTGAGATCTGTGGTTCAGGAAATTAACTTCATAGGCTCTGAGGCTGCAGGTAAGCAGCCAAGCTGCTTGTGGGCAGATACTCTTTATGTCGATATGTACTTTGTAACATTGTCAAAAACTTCACATTTTCAGTGAACAGTCAGTTCTGTGTGGAAGTGACTACATGGCAAAAACTGGATGAGCAAATTAAAACTTGGTGAAAGAGAGAAAGAATTTAAAGAGCTTAAGAAAAATAAATAAGTTTCACACAATTTGAGAGCAAATCTCAGGATTCATGTCAACACCCCAGGCATACAAAAGTTATCAACAGAGCTTCTGCTGGCTGTCTTCTGCTCTGAAGTCCAAAGTCCATTGGAGTGTGCCTACTGCCTCATAGTGTTCACAGGCTCAGAAATCCTCATGTTGCTCTATTCAGCAATTTCACAATGTTGAACAATGAATAACATTTGACATACATAACCTTCCTCAGATAAAATGAATGTTTCTGGTTAGCACAGATGGACTCAGTATGCTAGGATAGCTCGCAGTAGGGTAACTAGTTGTCTCATGCATGTGTAAATATGTGAGACACAGGTCGGAGTTTCAGAAAGGTACAACACATCGATGAGGAAAAAGGACTGAGGTATAAAATGCCAAAGAGCACGAACTGCAGCCTTGAACCATGGGAAGCTGCTGTAAGACAGTGGGAAAGAATGGTTTTTGAAACTACTGTTTATTTGTTTATACACTATGCAAAGAAGTTCTTATTCCTGGTCTTGATTTTGTTGACTTCTTGTGCACTCTTGTGCACAACGTTTCTTATTTAGTATACAATGAGGAATCCATAACCCACAGTAAAAGATCTCATTTTTAAAAGACTATATTTAAGCCGGGCGGTGGTGGCGCACGCCTTTAATCCCAGCACTCGGGAGGCAGAGGCAGGCGGATCTCTGTGAGTTCGAGGCCAGCCTGGTCTCCAAAGCGAGTTCCAGGAAAGGCGCAAAGCTACACAGAGAAACCCTGTCTCGAAAAAAGCAAAAAAAAAAAAAAAAAAAGACTATATTTAAATAACATAAAGATTTGTATAAAAAGTGCCATTTGTGTTAGGAAGAGGCAGGTCAGCAGTTTAGAGCACTTGAGGCTCTTGCAGAGGCCCAGAGTTCAGTTCCCAGGATCCACATGACAGCTTGAAACCACTCTCAGGAGAGTTGACACCTTCTTCTGACCTCCCTGGGCACCAGGCATGCACATGGTGCACATACACATGCAGGCAAAACATTCATACACATAAAATAAAAATAAGCAAATCTAAAATTGTTTTAAAATAATAAAACACAAGTACTGGCATGTATAGTCTATATAAAAAGTTCATCTTATGCTAAGGAAAACTACTAAAGTTTGTAATATTACAGATACAAAATGCAGACAGCCACATTCTTGTTCAAATTCATCTACACTATTTTAAAAAGCTTATGTTCATACAGAGATATTGTACTTCAAAAAGGATATTGAAAAATGAGACAGCATGTAGGGAAAGAGCAAGAACTTGATAGAGGGTGACCTTGATATCACACTACAGGAGTTCGCATTGTTTTGTCAGATGGTTGAAGGATGTAATAACTCTCTTCATAACTGTGAAGAGCTGTTATTAGGAGAATATAGACCAGCTGTTCTTCAGATTCACAAAGTAAGCTTTGGCTGGTTTTGTTTAAAAGTTTGAAAGAAAGCTCTGGAAGTAAAGGTTACTTATGGGTTTCAGGAGATAGGCAGTCTTCTTGACAGGAAATGTTGAGGTCTCATTTGCTTTGAGGGAAAGTTTTAGCCTAGTCTGAGGAACTCCACTCTACTTGAGATATAAGCTCTTAGACTCACATTCACTAATGCCACATCCATTGATAATTGGTAGTGGAGGCAGGGCTGCTCATTTGTGTTAACAGGGAGTCAGGGTTCTCTCTTTGGGGGCTTCATTCTTGTCAATAAAAGTACTTAGAAATGGACTTCGATGGAAACTCAGCGACAAGGTATTAGACTTCCATTTACAAAGAACAAGCCAGGCAAGCTGTGACTCAGCAACTACAAGGATCAGAGAGGGGAAGTAGAAGAGAGAAAACCATGCCATTTGTGTCAGGGTACAAGAAAGCAGGACGGTTCAGTAATGGAGGTAGGCAAGCAGCTGTTGGCAGGAGAAAAGCAGCAGTGGGAGGTGTTTCAGAGATAGAGTGAGAAATCCCAGAGTATTAGGAAACCACGTTTAGGCTTTTGGCCACAGTATTTGGCCAAAATTAGAAAGAAAGGAAAAAAATGTCACGTTACTCTGAGTAACTCAGAAAAGTGGGTGGGCAGGCTTCGTGGTGGAGGCTCCATAAGTGGCTGCAATGGAGAGGGGTTATCTTGAAAGAATAGGCATATTATTTCACCAAAGGGATAATTATTCCTCCCATCTCTTAGAATGTCCCCAGGTGAGTCTGGTTTCCTATGGAGTGTACTACTAACCAGGTGATTGACTGGTCCAGCTGGAAAGAGAAAATAACGTACAATGTTTTAATTTTTGGAGCAGATTGGAATTCCGTGTATTTACTCAGATCCAGGAGTCCTAAGGAGTGGCAAAGTTGATGCTTATCTTCATAGCATTACCAGGGAAATGGAAGGTAGGCTCAAAGCTATCTATGAGAGAGGGGTTCATCCTCAAAGGCTTTCAATTCTACTGTAACGTTCCTGCCTCAAGAGTTGAGACCCTAAAAGTATTTGTGATAGGCAGAAATTGGTGGCTAGATACAACCCATTTCCACCACCAAAATCCAATTCCAAAACTGTTTCCCAGAAGGGCTTTAATATCTGGAGTTCCAGTCACACACACCTCCATGGACAGCATCCAGACAGCAGTGCTCACTTAGGGGAAGACCTAAGTCAGAAGAGCACCTAAGTCCTCCTGGCACATCTGGCCTCTGACCAGAACAGTACCAATAATCTTTCTTGCTTGGACCAAGGACAGGAATAGAAGTGCTGCTTATGGATCCCCTGCCCTAAAAGCTGCCTAACCCAATTTTGTCTCCTCTCTTCCCATCACCTCTCTCAAGAGGCATCCATAACAGTCCTTAGGGAATCTTGTCCAGATCTGGGGAAGTGGAAGTTTCCTTTCCTCTCTGTTTCTTCTCTCTTAATAAATTTCCCTTGAGTCATGGAGATGCTTTGAGTCTATTTTGTTTGCTGTCATCCTACCTAGCTTGCTTTTAAAACACAAAGAAAAAAAGGAGAAATTTTATATTTGAACATGGGAATCGGAAATTGAGAATATATGCCTTTTAATTTAACAAGGTCTTTCACTCATGTTTAAGTCCTCTATCTGGAGTGCTCATTCATTAACTCATGCAAATGTGAGGGAAAATAGAAGCTCATGTCTCAGACTTACATATAGCATTCATTTGAATATCCATGCACACACACACACACCTTATTTTACATTAAATCTGTCTCTATACTATTTATATTTATACCCATTTGCTGAGTCCAAATATATCTGACCATTTTTTTTTTAAATTCAGCCAAGTGTTCTTTAGAAAGTATTCTTAAGTTATACTTGGTAAGACTTTGCAGCAAAGCTGAATTATGGTGGAAATCCTATACAAATACTCAATCTTCCCAACAGCAATAAATTACAATGCCAGAAACATAAGGTGCTGACCTCCCAGTGTGAACAAAGAGTGGGGGGTGAGTGATGAGGAGGGAGCTCTGATTAGAAATGCTTTTCTTGAAGAATAAAGCATTTATGCAGGGAAACAGCCATGAGTAAAGTCACTACTGATGTTTATCCATATAAAGCACAAGAGGATTTTATTCAAGGGAAAAAAAAAAGAAACCCCTATGTTTTAGATTGATACTGAAAGTTATAAATGTTTAATGCATCTCATTACTACAAGTTTACAGGGTCCTTTTTACTTAAATAAATGAAGGCATGATTTTTTTTAAATGAAGAAATGAGTGAACAATCCTTAATGTGAAGAAGCATTTGGTAATTTCAGGATATCAAAATGACAAACGCATTATGTGCAGATCTCTTTAAAAAAAATACCAGAGCACTGCCTGAGCTGGAGTGTGTGTGGTGTGAGGGTCAGGATCAAGGACTGCTGTTGTGCTTGTTGTTTCACAATAGGGAGCAGCTCCCAACTGTGAGCCAGGACAGAAGCAGCATCCTTGCTTCCTTCATTATCTCCCTGCAGCCCTCCCTCTAGAAACATCCCAATGAAGCAGACCCTGGAATAAGGAAAGGACCTTGCTGGGACAGAGTCATCGTAACCTCATTGGCTCTTAACCTCTGACCCGGATTATTTTTTAAAAAATACCAGTTTCACACCAGTAAAGGACAATTATTTGGATTAGGTAAAATATTAGTATTAAACAAGAGCAACTAAGGCCGCTAGTCCTGTGTGGTTTTTTTTAATGCGAAAGTGTTTCCGGGAACTAATTTAACATCTGATTGTGAATTCCTACATTATGAGTGGCAGTGATAACTCAGGCATGTAAATCTTATGACTTCAGCCCTGCAATTCCATCTTTTCATGGTCCTCTCTGATTCATCTCTTCCTGTACCATAGACTATTCTCTTTGCCACATCCATAACCAAATCCACTTGGACGTAACTTCACTAAGACAACCATCTCTTATCTTGACAGGTTTTCCAGTCAAGGTGTTGTGTAGTAGTTTCCTCCCAGACTGAAGCATTCTAATCTTCAGGGAATAAACAACACAAAATAACTTTAGAAAGTCCCTGAAACTGACCAAATTCACTAGCCTCCTCAGTCTCTAAGAGGAGGCTATATATTATATATATTATATTATTATATATTCAGTAACAACTGCTGAGAGTCACTCTCATACAAATCAGTTTACAAAGAAATACTCTCAGACAAGGAACGGTACTTAAAAGAGGCTCAGACCACACCAGCCACCTAGAAGAAGCAGAGCTTAGCCAAGCTCCTGAAAGAGGCAAGGACCAGCCAAACTGGGAAGAAGAAACAAAGACCAGCTGAGCTACTTGGAAGAAGCTTAGACAACTGAGCCTATCTAGAAAGCAGCCTTCCAACAGTTGAACTGCCTACGGTCTGCACATTGTGCCTTAGATCTCCATGCTGTTGTGGGCTTTGGTGATATAGTTGTCTTTGAGTCATTTTTGATAATATAAGTAATGCCTCACACACTTATTTTTGTAATCCCAATAAAACTCGAAGTTGGACTTTGGTGCTATCTGTACTTTGGTCCATTTTTATTAGTTCCATATCTGTGGTGAGTAGGCATTTGTTCATGTCTCCCAGGATTGTTGTCACACCACACTGGATCATATGGCACACAAGTACCTTCCTTAGACACAGAATTCAACCTTTAATTGCCTAAATATCTCCCCAACTTTCTGTGGCTGTCTATTCTTCCAGACAAACATTTTCAGTTTTGAAGTAGTATATTTTAGGCCCTTGACCATCTGGTTTCCATACCAGGAGCTTCTCACTGAACAGCAGGGATCTACAGCTCCCCCAGCTTTGTCTGGATCCAGTATTTCCTGAGCCCTGCCTTCTGCAACTTCTTTTTTGTTTATGAAATGCTGATTCCTTTTGCTCAGCTGACACAAGTCTCAGCTCAAGGATCATTTCCTGAAGGATTTCTCACCATGTGAGTGGACTCACTTCAATCTCTTGTTCTTAACACTTAGTTTTTGGTGCTATAGAATTTGCATTTGTACAATATTCCTTGGGTCTTTGTTCAGTTCTGCTCCTGGTTCTTCAATGATGCCTTTTAGAAACAAGACTCATATATTGTCAAAGCTCTCAGCAACTGGCACAGTTTCCCACACATAGTAGGTACTCAACTTCTCAGTTTTCTAAAGGACTGCAAAGTGATTAAATGGCATAGAGTGTACATGAGCTCACATCTTAGTGGCTTAATGCTGAGTATGCATAGGCTGGAAAGTCTGTCTGCATTCCAGTGCCAGAATTATATTTATGAGGACATGTGGAGGGCAGAGCAGACTGGAACACTGTAGTCCAAAAAGACAGGAAGAGAAGACCATTTTTAACCTTAGACTGTACATAGATCCTTAGAAGATTTTTTTTTAATTATTGGGAGAAAGGTCAGTTCTAAGTTTGACAAAATGCATCACTGATTGGGTACTCCATACATAGAACTTAAGTATCCTGAGCTGCTGGATGATTCCTGCATGCTGCTCATACCAAATGTTCTCTTTTAGTGTGTAGAAGGAGTCAGAATTTGCTAACAGAAGAACAGACAGTCCTTAATGTGGGGACCCACGATACCCATTTCCTTCTCTGCATCCTGCTTGCCATTTTTCATTCTGACTGTGCAGCAGATATGTGAAAAGTTGCCTAAGTTGCTCCTTCATTATATCTGTTCTATTTCCCCTTTAAAAGTTGCCTTTCCTTCTTAATTTTTCTATAACATCTACTTGACTTTGATTTTTAGCCTTAAATTAAAAAAGAAGAAGAAAGAAAGAAGGAAGGTAAAGAATAGGGTTATTGAGATGACCCAGTGAGTAAAGGCACTTGTGGCGGAGCCAGAGGACCTGATTAGTTCCATATGACCAACATGGTGGAAGAAGAGAAGTGGCTCCCCCAAACCATTTTCTAACCCCCACACATGTGCTGCGGCACACACACACACACACTAATAAATAAATAAATAAATAAATAAATAAATAAATAAATAAATAAATAAATAAATAAATAAATATGATACATTTTAAAGCCAAAGAGCATGAAAACAATACTGTGCAATTTTGAGCAGATGACAGAACTGAGCCTTTTGCCCCATCCATGGCCTTTTAGAAGCAATCCTACCAAGTCATGATGAGGCCATTGTTTTTGTTAATGATTGGCTCAGGAACTAAGCCAATGAGCTTTTCTAAGGTATAGAGAGCATTTAAGAAAGATATAGGAATGCATATGAGGCAGTAAGATACAAAAGGAGGCTAGCTAATTTTGTTTTATGAGAAAAACATGTTTTTTAACACACATTTATTAGAGTCCCAGAAGGAAAAAAATATCTCTCACTAGACATGGCAAAAGAAAAATATGCTTATTTTCTGTTCTTTGCTGCATTATACCTCAGGATCAGCATGTTTTACAGACTGAAGGTTTGTAAGGTCCCACACTGCTAAATTTTTCTAGCATGTGCTTATTTCCTGTCTCTGTGTCACAATTCTCAGAAGACTTGAAGTTTTTTCATTATTATTACACCTGTATGGTGATCTGTGATTAGTCATTTGTGAGGTTATAGTTGTAATCATTTAGGAGAACCACAAGCTGTGCCCATAATAATAAAAATGATCAGCTATGTTCAGTGACCAGCTATTCCACAATCTCTCTCCATCTCCAGTCTCTAAGACACAGTATATGGAAATCAAAACAATGAATATCCATCTAATAAGATCAATGTGTAGCGATTTGCAGCTATAATCATAGGACTTTAGAGGCTGAGGCAGGAGGGCCATCATGAGTGAGAGGTTCACTTGGGATACACCAGGTGTTAGATTACAGACAGCCCTGTGCTACTCAGATGACTGGAATGCTTGGAGTCTTAATCATGACCAAGAATCATTGATTTACCACGAAGCAACAGGACTGGTGATGATCATTACATGCTTAGTGTCTGAGGGACATGCTGAAAAGAATCAGAACTGCCAGTGAATCATGACTTGCTAGTTTGAGTTGATTTCTTATAAGTACTTCATGTGCCTTAAGTGATCATGAACACTGAAATTGAACCAAAGGAAGGTCATGCCTGATTCCAAATGCCCAACTGGCTCACAAAGCAAGACACATTTGATTATTATTATTAGGTGGTATTAAAATGTTATATATTTATTATTTTATTCTATTTTTAGATAGGGTCTTGCTATGTAGGCCATGATGGCCTCAAAATCACAATTGTTTTGTTTCTATCTCATTCACATTGGCAACATGACTGGCATGCCTGTTTCTAAATTGTCTTATTTTGTTAAGAGATAGTAATATGGCTCTGTCACAGAAATACCATTATGCATTAGGTTATCAATATTAATCCAGCATAGATCATAGGAAGGACAGTGAAAATTGCCAGAAGATGAATGGTGAACACATTGGTGCAGTTCTATAAGTGTTGGGAAGGACATCAGCAGACTATGGGAGGACCAGGTGGAGAAGTAAGATCTGAACTCATGTACAGGCAGAGAAGACAGGGGAAGGTGGTTGAGGAGCAGCAAGGAAGACATTTGGAGGAAAGGGAGGACTTTGTATTTGGCAATTCAGCATGCTCCCAGGGAGAGAGCAGGAGAGGAGAGAAGCAAACAGGGAGGCTGGCAAGGTATGCAGGACTCTGTGGGTTTCACCCAAAGCCTCAAAACACAAGTACCAGCACTGAATGCAAACAGCAAGAGGTTAACACAGCTCTATTCTACTCACTTGCTTTGAGTTATTCTAAATGTTTACATGAAGGAATGAGTGTTAATAACAGAATCCTTGAGTATACCCTAGGGAAGGCAACCATATTTCCACCAAGACTTCTAGTAAGCCAGGTGGATAA
This sequence comes from Peromyscus maniculatus bairdii, assembly GCF_049852395.1. Classification (NCBI taxonomy): domain Eukaryota; kingdom Metazoa; phylum Chordata; class Mammalia; order Rodentia; family Cricetidae; genus Peromyscus; species Peromyscus maniculatus. Next base: position 97,830,167 of record NC_134853.1, read on the forward strand.
AGTTCCCTGATCTTGAAAACTTTTAAATGCTTTCGAATATTCAAAATAAACACTTCATCTCTGAGCATGTTGATGAAGCCACTAGGCATCCTCAGCTTTATAAAGTTATTACTGGTGTTGGAGGGCCCAGGGTTTAGTAAGTGCTTCATGTATCAGGAGGTTCACATCCATCTTTTTCATTCAGTTGAGTTCTGCACATGATCATTTACTGGTTTGTACCTTAGTTGACTTTGCAGAAAATTAGCACACACCATAGCATTAAGGGTACCCAGCAATCAGGAATTGGATTTCCAATATTTCACATGGGTCTTATGTGTACTTGCTGTGTCATTTGAATCGTGCAACGCGGTAAGCTTTTTGAACTTCAGCATCTCTGTGTAGCATGGAGATCATGTTACTTCTATGGGAGAAGCCTGTTCTCAAGATTAAATGAAATAATAACACTGAACATGATGCCTAGAACACAGCAAGCACTCAGAAATATTAGCAGTTCATTGTCATTAGTCATTGTTATTGATCTATGTATACTACAGGTGAAATATGAATATACTTGGAGCAGCAGTGTATTTGGAGTTACTGGACAGCTGACCTTTGGCCCTCAACTACACTTGGGAAGTGTCCTTAGAAACTAGGACACTGGGAGCAGCAGGGTCAGTAAAACAATCCAGATAAATGCTGTTATAGGTCACCAGCATCCTGAAATTCAAGGTTCAGACATCGGTAGATAAAAGAAGATGTCAAGCACAGACCCCACTACACACACACACACACACACACACACACACACACACACACACACACACACAACAAGGCAAATCTGGACTACCTCCATGTTAAACATCTGCTGGCTCAAAGGCAGTAGAACTACATCTTTTGGAGAATTAAAGTCTGAATATAGACTCTGGCTGAAGGCAGAAGGCTTGCTTTCTAGTTTAATCCTGTCATTTATAAGCTATTGATACTGAACAAATGTGTCATTTTCATTGTTTAATTTGTTCATTAGTAAACTAGGCATGTGTATGGCTTTTTTTTTAACCTACCCCAAAACATTGTTGGTGTGATTAAATGAAAGAAACCACTTGGGAAAGTCTAAAGTGCTTCACCAAGTCCTTAATAAATCCTTTTGGTGATAATTTTTGAATCTTTGTCATGTTCCATGGATGGTAGTTTAAAACAAAGAAGAAATATGTTGCTTTAAAGGAAAAAGAAGAGAAGAACAGTTAGACTTTCTGAATACTTCTGTGAAGCTGGCAGGCCCTGTGGTGCTGGCACATGGGAAGACCTCAAGCCTCTGCACTGAAGGAGGGACTTCTGGGAAGGCTAAGTGCATTATCTCATCAAGGTGATAATTAGCCTCCCTCCCCTTGCTTTCTGGGCAATCACCTTTCCAGGGCCTGGGGTGGGTGTGGGGGATGCCAATCCTGGTCAGGTGACTGACAGGCCTCACTGGATTAACTTCTAAAATGAGAAAACAAAAGCACATGAGGATTTAGGTAGGTTCCAATTTAGGTAGGTCTCCACCCAGCTACTCTTTCCACCAGGGGGAAGTAGGTTTGTCTTTATGGGTGTCCACAAAGCCCAGATACTCTACATTTCAATACACTGATTTAAATGCTAAGAATGGGCTTTGCTTTCCACTGTTACTTAGGAAAGAAGAGGTGGGATCTAAAGGCCACTGTGAGGGAGCTGTTCATGCTCAAAGGCCTCCAACCCTGTTAATCTATGTAACGGATTTGCAACAGCTTGTATTTCTTTATTTTTTTATGCATTGATTGGTATTCATTCCTATTTCCCATCTCTTTTCCTCTCACGTAAGAGCCAAAAGCCTCAGCACAGTTTCCCTGTCACTCTGGGCCTTCTCATTGTTTCTCTGAAGCTACCCCTCGGACCCTGCAGCTGCTTGCCACCTTCCATTGCCAAACACATGGTATTCTCCCTTTATCTCCCTTATGGCAGCTGCCAAGATTTCCAGCTTTCCTGCCTCGTTGTTTTCTGTCAAACGCTAATGAAATTGCCCAGGAGCTTCCATTTCAGTCTGTTTTAAAATTCTTTTATGAACAAGACTAAGAACCCCCCCAAAAGAGACCTGTTTCTCCAGTAACAAAGATGCATAAGATTCAGTAGAACTCAGTGCAGATGGATCTGGAGAATATGTTACACAGAAGACAAAGCATGAGCTTATTTTAGATAGATGCTTGGAAGTTTTTCAGGGGGAATGAGGTGGGAAGGATGGTACAGGGACAAAGGATAAAATGTGCATAAAACATAAAGCTATCTCCATGAATTGTATTAGGCCCCTTTGCAGCCAGGACATCAAGCTGATTGAAGTCTTGCATTCTTTTGTGGTGTCATCACACACTTTCAGCCTTATTACTCTTGGGACCTTGATCCTTGATGACTCATGGTCCCATGATTCTTTCACTTATGTCACAGGTGTTCTTACACCTGCAGATGTCATAGCCTCTGGTAGTGAACAATGAGTATACATACCTTCCTCTCTGGTTTCACCAAATACTATTTCTACATCCTTCGATGTTGCAGCCCTGCCTTAAGCAAAGGATACTAACTGAGCAATGACTGTGGCTGATCACATCATTTCTGCCTTACAGCTGAACAGAAGGTTTCAGTTTTCGCTGTCTTCTAGGCTACTTAACTCTCCCCAGCAGAAGTATTCAGATGAAGAAGCCCAACTGTTAGGATAATCTTGTTGATGTAAGACATCTGTATATGACTTCATGACATCTGGCACTGTTTGGAATATAAGGAATCCAGAGCTCTGAATTCTCTAAATACACCATGTGACAGCTAAAGAAATGTTTGCTCATTGGGACAGTAACAAACCTCTCAAGCCCGGTAAAATAAGGAAAGGTATTCTCTACAAATAAATCTATAGAAATATATGTGGCATGTGTTATATGTGAAAAAGTGAAGTCAATGTACAGGCATTTCACATAATTCAAAATCATTTCTATGTTAGATCTAGATGGACTCTTGCAAATCACCTTTACATTTGTCTAAAGAGAAGTTCATTTAACAAACACTTAACAAGGAATAGCTACATGCTAAGTAAGATGCTGAGGATAAAGTGATGAAATGCTCCTTCAAGCAGGTAACATGCAAGCAAACATGTAGATGCATGGCAAAAACAAGTCATGTATGAGTCATTTCTCCTTGAGACCACTCCAAATGGCTTTCACAGGATGTCTGGCCTGGGGCTTTGCCCCTCCGTAGTCACAAGTGAAGAAGGCACATGACCAGGAGAGAGCAGTGTGTTTTCCCTTGGGACTTCTCTACTAGCACATTCAGAAGAGATTCTCTTTTCTTTCCACCTGATTGGCTAAGGTAAGACCACAGGACCCTGAATGTCATTTCGGTAGTCATTTTACCCACCACAAAGAATGTGGTGAAGAAAGAAGAGTTGGAAAAGAGAAGGAAAGGGAGAGGGGGGGAAAGGGAGAGGAAAGTTAGAGAAAATGAGAGAATGCCAATTGTATCTGTAGTCTCTTATAATTCTTTTGCATTTGTCTAAAAATTCATTTATTTGATGCCTGAATGTGGGACATTGTAAGTATCATATCCTAAAGCATTAAAGTAGCAGAGTTGAGAAGAAGTGAGACTAAAACCCCAAATTTTCATTACAAATATTCAGTTGTATATTCTGAGAAAACAGAAATTAGGGCTCACACTACCAAGGGTCACCCTTTGCAAAACTAGTGTAGTGGCTATTCACAAATGTTCATAGCACCATCTTTTTTTTTTTTTTTAAATAAGGAGGTATATTTTCTAAGAACCAGCTGTTCAACATTAGGAATTTATGTATGTGCACATTAGAGTACATGCACAAAGACTTCCTAGTAATTATTTGTAGTAAACTTGAGCTAGAAATAAAGAAATGTTCCCCACAGTATAATTGCAGATAAACACACAATGAAATACTATACGTGAGTAAAAAGTGAATGACATATACATATTTAATAGGATCTTACTATCACAATATAAAGTGATGGAATCTAGGCAAGGAAACACAGAAAACAATTCCATATACTTAATAGAATAAGAAAAGAACTCAAATATGTCACTTTGAATTACTTGGCAAAATACTAAAGAAAGGTAAAATATAGGAATAATTCTGAGAAAGGGGAGTAACATGTGGGTTTTGTGCTACTAGTAAGTGTTGAGTTTGGACTGGCAGGTAATAGTGTGAGGATTCAACTGGATTAATCAACTGGATTAGATTATGCATGTGCGCTGTATTTCACAGTAAACACCAGAAAGCAAAACAAGCACTCTAATAATCAAATCGATTCAGTCCCGAGTTGCAGAGACATATTTAAAACAAAAACCCTATCATGGTAATTTACCACAAAACTGATGACAGCAGGGTGAAAGAGATAGCCCAGCCGGGAGGAGTGCTGACTGCACAAGCGTCAGCCTAGAGTTGGGATGTGATCCCCCATGTAAACCACACCGGAGTGGCTGCCTGTGTGCCAGTATCCCAGTGCTCTGGGGGTGGAGGCAGGAGGACTACGGTGGCTTGCTGGTACAGCCTGCTCCAGCTCCAGTGAGGGAGTGATTATGGAGTCCACTCACTGTCCTTCTTTGATCTCTGCATATGTGTGCTCTGTCATGCAAATCTGTACACACATGTGTACATATACCACACACATACACACACACACACACAAATGCAAAATTGAAAAAAAAATTACAGAGAAAAAACTGATATATTTCTTAAAAAAAAAGATTTATTTATCTATTATTTATACAATGTTTTCCCTACATTTATGCCTGCATGCCAGAATAGGGCACCAGATCTAATTATAGATGGTTGTGAGCCACCATGTGGTTGTTGGGAATTGAACTCAGGATTTCTGGAAGAACAGCCAGTGTTTTTAACCTCTGAGTCATCTCTCCAGCCCTGATATATTTCAATAGACACAGAAAATCATTCTCTGAATTTCCGTAGTCACATGTAATTTGAACAAAACTTACAAATAATGAAAATTACTTTAACAAAGTTTATAAATAATGACAGTTATTTAAAAAAATAAAGAAAAACTTAAACATTATCTTCAATTGAGACACATTATTTTCCATTTACAGCAGGACCATGTCAGTCTTTATCATCACAATATTTAATAGACAACTGAAAGATAATCTAACTATGCTAAAAAACAAAAACAAACAAATAAACAAACAAAAATTCCCCAAACCCAGATGTACTAAAAAATTAAAAGAATGGAAGAGAGGATATACATTGTCTTTTCTGACAGATGATAGAAAAATCTCCTTAGAAAAGTCAATCAATAAAATCTTTGTTTCTCTTTTATTGTTAGATAAATGATGTATTAACAAAACAAATAATATTTCTGTTTTACAGCAACCTTGGCCAATGTGAAAAGGTAATTTCAACAGTAATACAAAATATAAAACTTGAATGGATTTTTGTTATCTCTTGCAAAGAATACAGATGATCTAAAAGAAAAGAATGGAATCTTTTGTGCTCTTAATTGGGATGAGTAGATAAAAGCTCAGTTCCCTGAAATTTAATAAATTCTATGTACTTAAAAGCAAAATTTCATTTGGATAATTTTAGAGCTCACTTTGTGGTAGTTTGAATGAGAAATATCCCCTATAGACTCAGGTTTTCAAACACTTTGTCCCCAGTTGGTGTGCTATTTGGGGATGTGGTTGGTGCTCTAACTTGAGTATATTAACCCATTTCCCCGTATCTGATATGCCACTATTGATCTTACATTTTTTTTAAAATTAACAGTTGTCCATAAGGACCACCAGAGTGAATCTACTTTCCATTGGCAAGTCCTGTAGTATATCTTTACAGTTTTACCTCAAGGTATAATAATTCTGTAAGCCTGCGTTATAACTTATTTAGAAGAGATCTTTATATTCTGTCTCTTTCATAAAATATCATATTGGCCCACTATACTGATGACATTGTGCTGATTGGACCAAGTGAGCAGGAGGTAGCAACCACTCTGGACTTATTAAATAAAGCGTATATCAAAGGGTGGGAAATAAATTTAACCAAAATTATCTGTCTCGGTGAAAATCCTAGAAGTCCAACGATATAAGGCATAGAGATACAGAGATATTCGTTCTAAGATGTAAGGTGAGCTGGTAGACTTGGCCCCTCACACCATCAAGAAAGCTGCACAGCCTCCTTCATCATCTAGTTAGATTACTGCTTACTGAAATAGCTGGTCCTCATTATTCATTGTCTTAGCTACTCTACTCAAAATGCAGGAGTAGAAATGAAAGAGAACATCTTCATGACAGGTATGGGAAGGGACCTTTGAAACAATACCAAAAGGAACATTACTAAGGCAAAGACCGCATATTTTGTAAAACAAAAATTAATGTTTTTTATTTACTATAGATTTAATGAGGAAAAAAAAATCACAGCTAACAAACACACTGGAAGGAGTGGAAGAGAAAGTGGAATTTTCAGTCAAAATGGCAAGAGCCTAATAGTAGGTTCTTATGAAATTCTTGCTAATGAACAATAGCAACAAAAATAAATTAAAAATTAAGATAATGACAAAGGACACTGGAAGGTGACATCTGTCCTTTCATTACTTCCTCCTCCCCAAAAACGCTGGAACTAATGACATAATGTCCAAATGCATGGAGAAAGAGAGATGGGAATCAAAACACTGGCAACAGTTTTGCTCATTGCATTAACAAAAATTAAAAAGCAGGAGCATTCAGAGTTTGGCCAGTGATGCAGAAGCCCTCGGTAAATTCTTTAAATATTGAGACAGCAGCAGCCATTCTGGGATCTGATCTGGCAGGGCATTCCAGAATCCATATTGTGTAGAGACTGTGATAATCAATGTCTTTCCTGGGCAGATTTCATAGGTGCTCTTACTCAAATGCAAAGGGGGTCAGTAGATATTCATTGGTGGGTTGTTTATGTTAGTGAGGTGTTAGAGGTTATGGAAGTGAATGTGGAGTTTCATGCTGTAGAAAACTGTAAATCAGATAGAGACAACAGATGGTGGTTGAGATGATACTTAAGCACATTTCTAAGGAAAGGTAAGAAGAAACAGAATTCTCTTATGTTTTGCAAGCGGACACACATATAACACATATAAGGCAATGATTGTGAATGGAGGAGAAATTGGCAATAGAAAGAAGAGAAAAAAGAGAGTACCTAGGTGAGTGGGTGAATAAAATCAATCCATGCTGATGGTCGGACACAAGACTGAGGAGCCCAGTGAAGTCAGACCTTTGCCCTTGAGGTCCTGGAATGGAGATAACATCAGGGAGAAAGCCAAGGGCAATAGGAAGCCAGACTTCACATCCAACTAGTAGTAGCAAAACTGCTTTAGATGTCTTTGGGAACTGCTAAAATATGTGACATTTGGGGTGTTAATAACATAATGAGGACTCAGAGCAAATTAGCACATATTAAAGTAGAAGACACTAGAAAATCATGAGATATAGAAATTGGTCTAGGATTAGACATTTATCCTTGTGGTGATATTGTGTTCCCCAATATATTGTGCACTCTAATAAACTTTGCTGGGGTCAGAGAACAGAACAGTCACTAGACATAGAGGCCAGAAAATGGTGGCACACACACCTTTAATCCTGGCATTCTGAAGGCAGATTTCTGTCTGTATTTCTGTGAGTTCAAAACCATACTGGAAACAGCCAGGCATGGTGACACATGCCTTTAATCCCAGGAAGTGATGGCAGAAGGCAGAAAGGTATATAAAGTGTGAGGACCAGGAACTAGAGACTGGTTAAGCTTTTAGGCTTTTGAGTAGCAGTTCAGCTGAGATCCATTTGGATGGGGACTCAGGCTTCCAGTCTGAGGAAACAGGATCAGCTGAGGAGTTGGCAAGGTGAGGTTGGATGTGGCCTGTTCTGTCTCTCTGATCTTTCAGAATTCACCCCAATACCTGGCTTCAGATTTGTTGTTATTAATAAGACCTTTTAAGATTTGTGCTACATATCCTCCAGTCTCGAACTGTAAGGATGTATTGTGACCATGTGTTGTTTTTGATTAAATTTCTAGACTCATTTTTTTTATTTCAAGGAACTCTGTATACATTTGGAAGGAATTTGATGATGAGCATTCTTGTTAATTCTCTAGACTATGGTGTCACTGACATATTGCATGAATTACAAATTTTAAAAAGCAGCATAAGCCTTATCATCTGTACAGCCACAAGAGTACCATGGCTGTCCTGCACAGGAGAACCAAGAATAGCATCTTTCAGAAACATTTGGTTCTGGATAATCTCTGCACATTTGAAGATGAATAACCAAAGAAAAAGTGACTGGGGAGATAACTCAGTTGGTAAGTTGCTTGCTGTGTAACCATGGGGAGTTGACTTTGGATCTGCAGGATCTAAGCTACAGTCAGGTGCATCTGTAACCCCAGAGCTGGAGGAGATGGCATAGAGTGAAGATGAGAGGATTCCTGGGGCTTTCTGGCAAGCTTATCTTGCTGAACCTGATCGGTGAGCTCAAGATTCAGTGTCAGACTATAAGGTTGGCAGCGATAGAGGCATTCATCTGACCTTGACCTCTGGCATCCACATCCACAGGAGTCATGTGCACATACATCTGTACAAATATGCACTTATACCTTGTATACCTTTAACACACCCCAAACCCCCACCCTCACCAAACAATGAAAAGAAACTTGGGGGGAGGATCCTGCAATCACTAGCCAAGAAAGAGGCCAATTAGATGAAAGATTATAAAAGATTAGCCATGTAAAATTATTTATTCAAGGAAGTACAGACAGTCATTGATAAAAAGATTATCACATAGGCTATGAACAAGAATTCTTAGAAAGAAGCTGTGACTGCAAAGGCCGGTTGATTGATTAAAGCTTCAGTGATATGGAGAGGCTGGAATGTTGCTGGACCAGAGACTAATTGCTGTTTATTTTGGGCTAGCTTTAGTTTCTTATAGCCATTTCTTGCCCACTCCTGTGTTGTATATAACATCTCATGACTATCAGACAAAATCAAATCAACATCTTCTGCTTAGCAGATAAAACCTATAGGAATGTATTAAATTAACACACCCTTGAATTGAAGGGCTAAGAATGCTCTCAGATAGCATGTAAGGTATAAAGAAGAGTTCTCTTCTGTATAACCTTTCTGATGTACCCAGCAATGTATTTGAAAAATGTCTTTATTTATCACTCTCATTGTTCTACTACTATAAAAACTCCATTAAACTGCTTCCAGGTTGCAACATGGGATTTTGGGAAACCTAAATTTGTGTTTCTGAGTCATGGTCACTGATACTTAACTCTAGGGTAAACTATTTCTTACCATCTTTGAAGAGAGAGTTGTGTTTTTATATCAATAAGATCAAATTCTATGAAATAGAGCAAAAATAACCAAAAAGCAATAGGCTATCAAAAATAACCACAAACCAAAGAAACGACCAAAATAAATAAATAAATAAAAAGCTGTCTTTTTCAAAGGCCCCACTAAAAAAAAAACTAAAATTATAATAACTAAATAAAAGCCTACTTTAGAAATGATAAAACTGACATTATAGAAATTTAAATCAGTTAAGAAAAAGAGAGAAAGAAAGAAAAAAAGACACTGCAGAATCTTTTAAAATGAACTTTAAAAACAAAACAAAACAAAAAAACCACAGCTCAGCCTCGAACTCCCTGTTGTTTCTGATTAGGTGGAGCAAAGGCAAAGCAGTGCAGGTGGAGAGGAATTGTCAATGCATCACTGGAAACAGTCCCTCTGACAACATGGAGACAGCCCAGAGGAGCACAGCATTCAGTGTGCACCGGACTCCAGCACAGGGCCAAGCCGGGGTGTGTTCTCAGAGCATGTCCACTTAGGAGGGCTGTACAACACTGAGTGGCATCTTTTGCAGAAATTGTTGTCATATGAAGCACATGTGGAGCTGCCAGTTTTCTTTTCCTTTGAGATTTTAAAAGTTAAAAAGGCTGTGTTTCTAATCTGTAACCCTGTTCCCAAATCTGCACAATTCCACCAGATGTTTTATCCCAAGCAGTTTATAACTGGCCTAGCTGTTATCTAGAAAAATATAAGAAAAAATTTTTATTAGCTGTAAATAGGCTTAACAGTATGTCTTTAGAAGAGATCACTAGTCAATGACATATTTTAGCTGGCTAAATATAAAGATAAATCATCCACAAGTGAGAAAAAAGAGAAATGAAAAGTTTTTCTCTAGCCTCTAGTTTGTCAGTGAGGTATGCTCTGTGAGCTACAGCTTCAGAACCCATATCTCAGTTTCAAACCTGGCTTCTGTGATCGCTTCAAGGACAGTAGCTTTTTTTTTTCAGTAACTCTGAAACAGAATTAGTATGAATAAGGATTGAATTAATATGTGTAAGTGTTTAGGACCAAGTCTGGTACACAGTTGGGGTTCAGTGGTATGCATCCTCTGTGATTATTTGTTTATAGTTGAGCAAAAACTGCAGCAAGGTTTTCTCTTTATACAATTTACTTAAGCCAATAATCCAGGCTAATCCTCTTAATGAGATGAGAAATTAAAGTCGAACAACAATAATATTAATAGCTCCATATTTATTACTTACTGCATGTAATAATTTGGTGTCTATTCATTTTACCCTCATATAATTTGAGTAATAAATCCCACTATTATTTCCATGTTTTAGATGAGAAAAATAAGACCAGAGAAATAAGTGCCCATCAAAACTCACATGACTCACAAGTGTTGGAGTTGGGATTTGAACAGTCTTCTGTTAACTGAATAGTAATTCATTGAAGCTAATCGTTAATTCTATGTAAGATTTGAGGCAAACAATATAATTTCATTGTATACTCTTTTTCTTTAAATAGCCTTGCAAAATTCAAATTTCATAAAGTATACAGTTCTATGGCAGGCCAGGTTAGAGGGAAAAAGGTATTTCAATGTCCTACTATGAAACAATTCAATTGGAGGCATCTCTTACAGCATTGACTCTCCTCATGACCAAGTGAACTGGCACAGATTCTGTGTTGGCTTTCTTTTGCTGTGGCAAACACCAGGACCAAAATCAACTTGGGGAAGAAAGGGTTTATTTGGCCTATACCTTCCAGGAACTTTCCACTATGAAGGGAAATCAGAGTAGGAACACAAGATAGGAACTTGGAGACCGGTACTAAAGCCAAGGCCATGGAAGAGCACTGTTTATGGGCTCGCATGAGGACCAAAGTTACTTGTTAAGTTTAAATTACTGCACTGAAGAGATCGCTAAAACAAAAATATTTCTAACTTGTAAGGCCCACTTGCCCAAGGACTTCCTGGAATGCTAGGGGCAAAAGATAACAAGCCATGTGTTTTATGTCTGTGAACAAGTTTGTTCGCCACAACTGCACAGGATGTCACTGATCATGCATAGACTGGAGGTACACAGGCAGGAAGTACGTCAGGATGTATGCTTGCTCTTGGCTGGATGAAGGTGGGAAGTATGTAGCCTTATGGGTTTTGCCATTATAAGTATCTGACTAATGTAGTTTGTCTGGGAATTTCGCATATGAACCTGCCCAGTGTCCATTGTCCTGGCTAGTATTTAATAAAGCTTGCTTCAAATTTGGCTCAAAAACTGGTAGTGGTCTTATTCTCACATGGTGGGATTAACATTTGCTTCCCATGGCTCACCCAGTTGCTTTCCTATACTACCCAGGACCACCTGCCCAGACATGGCACTCCCCACAGTAGGTTAGGACCTCCTATATCTATCATCAACCAAGAATATGCACCACAGACTTATCCAAAGGCCAATCTAATGAAAGCATTTTTCTAATTGAGGTTCCCTCTTCCCAGATAACTCCAGCTTGTGTTAAGTTGACAAAGCATTAACCAGCACAATTTTCTACTCTGTTGTATGTATTATTCACATGCTGTCTCTCTGAGCTGACAAATGAAGTGCCCGCTGTTCAATAAATGCATGAAGAAAGGGTATTATAACTTTAGTTGGGGACTATTGACACTATTTCAATAAATAATGCTAATATGCATTTTTCTCACAAAACTGCCCGGATGCAAAGGACTTACAATTTTATGAATAAGAATCTGAGACCATGCTGAGAGTGGTGGTACATTTCCACACGTCCATGTTCCTATCATGTGGATCAGGGCAGAAGGATCAGGCCTTCAAGACCAGCCTTGGTGACATGAGACTACATCTCAACACCCCTTTCCCACCCTGCCAGAAGGAAGGAGCCAATCAGAGACCCACACAAGTTGCAAACTTCCTAGGAATGTGGTCAACCAACTCAACACTTCAGCTTTGCTCTCCTTGTGTGTTTCCCATGAGCCTTTAATGACAGAAAATCTAATACCCACAGTCCTGAGGGGGAAAATATATACACTATTACACAAATGGTAACGCTGTTGAATTTGCACCCATGTTGATATTGCAGTACACTTCTTTTTCCACACATCAGTGCTTTAGAGAGCTATAATGGAGTTGTAGATGAAATGTAAGTTTCTCCTTTTATCAGCACTTGCACTGCTCTGGATTTACTACTTCCAGGGTGGGGAAAAAGTCATTTGCATAGCTGACACCTTCTGCTGGGGAGAGAGAGAGAGAGAGAGAGAGAGAGAGAGAGAGAGAGAGAGAGAGAGAGAGAGAGAGAGAGAGAGAGAGAGAGATCATTTCCTGATTCAAGCTAAGGAAATAAGGAAATTGTCTTTTTATATGTATTTAAAATTAGAGTTCAACCCTAGCCCTAGCACTAATTCCTGGGGATCCTTTGGGTCTGTCATTTTCTTGAGATCAGAGGGACTATTCCAGGACAGCACCTGTTGCTGTCCATTGGGGAAGTAGCTGTCTCTCTTCCCTGGATTATCTGGATTGACTGTGGATACTGTGAACATTTATTAATACCTTTTGGCTCTTTACTTATTTTATGCACTTTATCACTAAGTTAGGAATTTACACGAAAGAATAAAGTTCTGAGTGAGAAACACAGATAGAGGAAGTCTACTAAAGGAGGATTGCAAATCTTCAGGGACCTAATTTAAGAGATGCTCCTCATCTTCCCTGTCTTGCTACTCATTTCAGAAATCACCATCGCTTGTCAAGGCAGTGCACACACAGTGCTCAAGAGCAGATTTGGAATGGCATTCATTGGAATACACTAAGACTTCTGTCTTTTTTCCTGTGTTTATAGTTGTGGGGACCTTAGATTACAGATTCTTGTGAACCTGAACTTTGGAAACAAATCCAGCGATGTCATTCATTCATTGTTTATTGCTTTGGAAAGGTTAACAGAAGTTTAGTTGCCCAGGTTCAGGTACATATAAGATGAACCTAAAGTTCTCTGAATGGAAAAGATTGATTTTCCAAATTAGTTTTAGGTGATTTTGAAAGCTTGTTTAGCTGATGAAACTATTCTGAAACATTCAGAGGTTCTCTGAAGTTATTCCTAAAGGGCTGGAGAATAAATCTGAAAGATATTAATATGCTATACAAATATATTGGAAAATAATAGATTTCTAGAAATTTTATCAACATTCTCAAGGATATTAAATTTATACCAGAAGATTCTTCAGGGACAAAATAAGTATTAAGTATTTCTGGACTAAAGGAATTTTTCCATTAGGAAAAATGACTCTGGTATTCCATTAAGGAAAGAATGAACCATGGGGTCTGAAATATGTGTAGCTCCAAGTCTTTACCTTGAATTACAGGTTAAGCCTTCTGAGAACAATTTTAGTGCTTACTATAGCTGTTTGTCAAAGCCAATCTCAGGGGACTCATGGTATGAACTTACAAATCATGCGGGACAAAGAGTAGCTCCAACAGGAAAGAAAAGAAACCATGAACTGATAACATGTATTTTTCCTAGCCAAAATTCCACCTCATAGATTTGTATGAAGACAGTGGGTATAAAACTGACAGTGACATCAGCCTCAGAATGATGAGTGTGGGCCTCCCAGGAGTCAGAGCTCACAGACCCCCACATGCTCCAGCAGCATGCTGAATCACTTGCCTCCAGCAACTTGCTAATGGAATTTCCTTCCCTTTTGTTTTCTAGTGCTCAGTGATTTCTGGACACTGATCCAATCTTCAGGTTACTGACCACCTGACTCAGTTTGGCTCCTTACCAAGCATTCTGTCCTCTGCTGGTTACTTAACACACAGACAACTCGGCCTTAAAAACAGAAAAGCAGTCAGCATCACTGATCTCACTACTGCCAATAATGAGAGCATAATTTGAGAACAGTTTTTAATTTGGGGGAAGCTTGTACATACAGTTGTGCACATGTATGCATGTGTGCGTGCGCACGCGCGCGCACACACACACACACACACACTATAGCCAAAATGAAAGGCACGTTAGAGTGTTTATATAATTCTAAATCTAGCTATTAAGAATAAAACTTCAATATCAGTGTCAGCTTGGTTTCTCCAGGTTCCATGACTCATGTATGCTGGGACTTTAGTGACAGGTAAGACCCTTTGTACATGTGTACCCATATATGCTAGGAATTTTCTACAGTAGTAGGTTACCATATGGCACTTTCAAAGGTCCTGGTATTAGTTATCCCTCCACGTGCTCTCCCTTCTGCCTTGACCTTCTATGCTTCATCCCATTTAATCTTTTCTGTTCCATTACCCTCCTTACCATGTGCTTTTTGTCCCCCTTTTGAAATGGTGGATGTTTCTAATCCTGCTACTGAAGGAGAAAAGCAATCAATAACTTAAACCAGCTGTGAGCTGAAATATTGAATAGGCTGGCAAGATCTGCCCACCTGGGCAGTAGTGGCATGGATGTTACTGGAGTAAACAATCACTTCCTGATTTAATTTAAGGCTTTCTCTACATGATGGAACTCATGCTTAGCATCATTATCAGATCCTGTGGCTGACTAGGTCATAGGCCCTCGGGAATAACTTAAATACTGTAACTCTTTTAATTGACTGAAATATTAAACTGTCCCTAAGTTCTTATGTTTATTATACTCATAGTCTAGTGTATGTCTCACTCTTTATTGGAGAATCTTATTTTTGCAATAAATAGTATTTAACATGGACACTCACAGTTGGTTTAAGATGCAGAGAATAAGAGCCTTTAAAGTATTTAGCCCTAAATGGGGGCATTTACATGAACTCCCTCTTTCCAAGGGATCATCATGGGAGAGGGTCAGAAAGATTTTAACTGCTAGTGGTGGGGGACTTTTGCAACAAAAAATATTTCCTGGGCATGACAGGACCACTGTATGAGCTCACAGCAGGTGTGACCCGCACAATATCAAGCCATTAAAAATTCTAGAATGGAGCTGGGAGGGGCATATGAACTATCCCCACTGGCTGGAACTATTGACACTTGGTGGCTGCAGAGAGACATAGCGAATGGAGGGCTATCCATGCTCCAGTAGATGACCTTTACTCATATACAGACAGATAGCACTATGTGGATTCAGTGTATTTTAAAAAGTAGCACATAAGTTTATGAGGATAGTGGTGGGAGCATCAGGGAGGATTTGGAGGAGAGAGAATGATGGGTAGATTTTGTTAAAACATATTATAGACATGTATGAAATTCTCAAACATGAATAAAAAAGATTAAGGGGGAACAACAGTTCCTATCTTTGAAGTCAAGTTGAAGAATGTTAAAAATATTTCCAATCATGTGTTGCCACATAATTTCCTCCTTCAGTTTGATTTCTTTTTGACTAGAAATCATTTATGAGAACCAAGTGTTTGCATTTGTATGTGACAGCACAGTGCTAATTTTCTCTACAAATAAAATTGTTAGAAAAATTACAGCTAAAGTAGTAGGGATACCACATTATATATTTCCGAAATTTAGTTTCTTTTCTTCCTTATTTATAAGAGTTCTTTGAAGCTGGAATGGAATAATGTGTGTGAATTCACCAACTCTGATATTTGACTTTCTAACTGTATACGAAATTGAAAACATAATGCATTTCCTATAATGAATAAACAAAATTGAGAAAAAATTTCAAAATGACCTATGCTTGTGTTAGAGTTGTGCTTCCCTCTCCTCTATTCCTAGAATTGATGGCTTGAATCTATTTACTCTCATCAAAGCAGAGAGTAGATGCTTTTATGGATTATTACATGAAAATTGCAATACAAATCATGTGATATCTCCCTACAAATAATTACTCAGGGGAGGGGGAGGCAGAAGTTTTCAAAACAACACAGGTTATTGCTTTTGACCTTGGTTACCTACCATAACTACATGGGAAGATCTTATTGCTTAAGACACCACACACTTTGCCTGCAGGACATAGTAAAATCAATCCTAAATCAACTGAGAAATTTTGTTTCTACTGCTAGTTTTCATAGTGCTTAAAGGTGCTATGCAGAGAAATAAGACCAATGGTCTTATTGAATGCTGGGCATTGTACACTGTAATACTGACCTGCTAGACAATTAAGTACCCATTAGTATAATAGTTGCATGTGTTGCAAAGTAATCAACCAGATTTTGATTGGACTTGAGGCCTGCTCTACAGAAAGGAATCTAATACCTGGTGGTACAATCCTTTCAAACACTAGTGGCTAGTGAGGATTTAGGTCCTAGGGTAGAACCTGCTATTGTTATTTTGCTAGATGGTCATGCTTTAAAATTGCTTTCTAAATATTTATTTTTATACTCATAGACGTGGATGCTCTCAACTTTTTACAGTGCTTAATAATGCAGTTAAAAAAAACTAGTCAAAGTGCTGAGGATAAGAGACATCTTTGTCACCATTCTATCTGACCATCCTCCAAGAAGAGTCAGAAAGAAAGTAGGAACTGAAGAGGAGAGAAGAGTGTTATGAAATCCTGTCTTATGTGCCATGGCTATTGCTGTCATGAATTTAAAGCAGCTGTGCTTACTCTCATAAGACCTGCACAAGATCAAGTTAGCCAAAATTCCAGGGTAAATGAGGGAGGGATGTGCTCTCTTGGTCCTCTCCCTTACTGTGGAGTTATTGGCAGTTGATACCTGCTAGGGGAGAGAGAATAATTCCTTTTAAGAATGTTCTCATGGGCAGGTTTTCCGTGCACGTATGTACAGCACTAATTGGACTTAGTGGGTTGTCAAAAATAAAGTAAGAAGTCAATGAACTGAGAGGGACATTCTGGAGAATACACAAGAAAGAGTTGAAGGAGGAAAATGGTGATGTAGATATGGACATATATCATTGAATATTTGCACAAAATTCTCTTGAAAAAATAAAAATTATGATTTAAAAATCTTACTATAAATGAAAAGTAAAGTCTATGTAAGAAAGTTACAACTCATCAGGGAAAGAAATGAAAGCAAGTCTGTAAGCTAAGTGCAGTGAAAAAAGGAGTTCCACAATGACACCAAGGCACCAATTGTAATGATTTCACAATGTAAAATGAGAGAGAGAGAAAGTTCAAAAATATTACCAAGCACTTGTAAATTTCAACATGTGCTCTAATTGACTTAGTTTTGAGTGGTGTTTAATTGAAATTCATGTGTCTCAATGATGCATTTTTTCTTTTTAAAAATGACATGGATTTTTCTTGTAGTTTTCATCAAAGTACAAGTAAGCTTTTTATGGCTCCAACCTGTATAGATTTAAATTTTTCATTTATTCCCCACTATCAAAAGCATAAATAACATTCTCCTCTCTGTTCTCCTCACAAAACTGACCTTTTATTTTAAATAAATGCTTCCCAGCAATTCAATCTGAAATCAGCATTTTAATAATAGTAAATGGTTCTCCCACATTTGTGCCATGGACTTCAAATGTGACATTTAAGTATACTTCTTACCTTTTATTTTTAAAAGAATGAAATGCCAAGTAAAGGAAGAGAACATAAAAGCAAACACCAGGAGCCCATGGGATGCTCAGCAAGTGAAGATGCGTAACATACAAGCTTGTTGACCTGGGTTCGATCCCTGAAACCCACACAGTGGAAAAGCAAACTGAATCCTGCAGTTTGTTCTCTGTCCTCCACGTGTGTGCTGTGCACACAGATAGACACAGACACACACGCACGCAAGCAAGCATGCATGCATGCACATGCGCACACACACATGCATGTAAGCACACACACAATTTACAAAGAAAAATAAACACCATTGCCAAAAATTAAAAAAGCAAATGGAACAAAATAACAAGACACAAACAAAATTCCAGAAGTATCTTCATTGGCATCAATTCATTTTTATTGAAAGCTGGACAAAATATTTGTAAAATGACTTCATCTTTTCAGACTTGCCGAGTCCTATCATCAGGTTCATTTTTTACCTTTGTTAGATTATTAACTCACTCATATCCAGCAATTAGCAGGACCTTAGAATATAAATAAAACAAGTATTACTGAAATTTTCTGTAATTTTTCAAAGCACTCAGAACTCCTTATTCATTCAGAAACACAGTTTGGTGAGTATTCAAAATAAATCACAGGTATCAAACATACTTTACTCCTGGTGTGGTTTTTAGGAGAGAGGTGGCATCCTTGGGCAGAGAAACACTCCAGGGCTAGTGTGTTATCAATTAACCTAACTTACATGAGTCAAAGCACAACATGTTCTACCACACTATAGGGTACCATGGAGAAAATCTCTTTGATGTGGTAAAACTTTCTTTATAAATGTATAAATTATTTACTTTTTCTCTATTGAATTTTCACTGAGTTCCTCAATACTTGGTGGCTTTTCCTTGTTGCAACAATATTGTGATTAGGAATAATTACAATGGTCAAAATTAGTCTAACCAGTGTCAGAGAAAAATCAACTTCCTTTTTCTTTTGTGTGTTTATACATGGTGTGGTTTACACATGTATACCTGTTCACTGCTTGTCAATGCTTCTCTGCACAGGGAGGCCAGAGAGTGATGTTGGGTAAGACATTTAGATTGCTTTCCATCTTACTTTGTGAGGAAGAGTCTCTCACTGGATCTAGAAATCACTGATTTGGCAATGAGCTGGGCAGCAAGTTCCAGGAACATCTGTCTCTGCTTTTCCAGTGCTAGGATCTCAGATGCATGCCACCATGTCCAGCCTCTTGGGCTGGAATTATGAACTCAGGTCCTTATGTTTGTGCAGCAATAACATTGCAGGCTGAGCCATACCCTCAGATCCTCTCCATAGCAGCCAATTACAACATGAGCTTTCCACTAAATTATTCTAGTCTTAAGAGAAATTGGTAAAAATGAAAGGCTTTCTTAGGAGTAGCAACTGATGATTTTATGTGAATAGGAAAGACAACCTAATGTCAGTAGAGAATGAAGTTTCAGAGTGCCATTGTTTACTGTCTTTTTCCATGATTCTTTCAGGTTTAGGAAACATGCTGTTTATTTTCCAGGCTTTCTGCATTTCATCTTTATCTCAGTGTAAAGGCCATCTATTGTGTGAAAGCAAGTGGTCCACAGAAATTAACTTTATGTCAAGAAGTGCTGTTTCTATGTCTCGAATTAAGAGTCAAAGAACACTATTGTAAAAATTTAAAATGGACTTTGTTCACTGTGGATATGCTTTAAAACAAAGGGACTCTAGCCTGGAGAGAAGGTTCAGTGGATAATAGCACTTTTTTCTCTGGTAGAGGACCTGGGTGCAGTTTCCAGCATCCACATGATGGCTGACAACTGACTGTAATTCAAGTTCCAGGGATTCCAATGCCTCCTCTCATCTCCATGGGCTTCTGCACACATGTGGTACACAGACATACATTCTGGCACACACATATA
This sequence comes from Peromyscus maniculatus bairdii, assembly GCF_049852395.1. Classification (NCBI taxonomy): domain Eukaryota; kingdom Metazoa; phylum Chordata; class Mammalia; order Rodentia; family Cricetidae; genus Peromyscus; species Peromyscus maniculatus. The sequence continues at coordinate 97,849,839 of NC_134853.1, forward strand.
CACAAAATTAGAAAAATATTTTTAAACAGAATTTTGCTATAATAAATATTCAGTAGATGTGTGTTCTACTTAATATAGAACATCAATTAAAAATTGTAAATCTGTGTTTACAAACTCTGTTTTGTTAGCACTAATTGACACCATAAAAACAAATAGTACACTAAAATTGTAATTGTTTCTTTTAAGGTAAAATTATTGATTTACTAGTTGAATAGCAAATGTTTTCTAAGCTTTAGACTATAATTAGTAGTATGTAATGAGACCAAACTCATCAAATGTGTTTCAGGAGAAAGCATGAAGAACAGAATGGAACCTTTCCTTAAAAAAAAAAATCCAGTGAGTGAAAAAACCCTTCAATTTTGATAGCTCTGCTCCTTCTTCAAATGCATCAAGTTTATTTAACTCTTCTAGACAAGGTATCACAATGTCATCTCGACTGCCTTCAAACTCAGAGATCCGCCGGCCTCTGCCTCCCAAATGCTGGAATTAATGGCATGCACCACCATGCCTGATTTCAAACACATCAGCTTATAAAGTTATTCAGGTTATTTGAAAACCTAAGATCAAGAACCATACTGACAGAAGTAGAGATCTAAATGATCAGCTGCTCTGCAACATGCAATACTCTGTTTGGGGTGAGAAGATTCCAGAAGCACAAGTAAGAAATGGTAAAATCTATCTTCCCTCCAACTTCTCAACCACTTGGCTAATTCCAGAAAGAAATGCAAGCATTTTGCAAAGTAACCTGTTACTCTTCTTGCAGAACGCATGTGTAGCCTTGAGTTTAACTGTTTTCCTCTCTCCTTGGTCTTTTTTTTTTTTTTTTTTTGGGTGACTGGGGTTGTTTGATTGAGAAATGTTCCCCATGGGCTTGGTTCTTGAACACCTGGTCCCAACTAGGTGTCACTGTTGGATATGTGGCACAGAAGTCTTGGATGAGGTGTATCCCTGGGCATGGGCTTTGAGAATTCATAGCCTCACTCACTTCTAGTTTTAGCTTTGCTTCATGTTTGTGGTTGAAGATGTGATAGCTCAGTGCCCTGCACCAGCTTCCATACCTGTCACTTGGTGCCATGCCTTCCCACAGTGATGGACTTTGATTCCTCTGGAACCATAAGCAAAATAGACTCTACAAGTGGCTATTGGCCCTGGTATTTTAACAGTAGGAAAGTAGCTGATAGAGGGACCTTGCATTTATGGTGTCATTTAATGAATTTATCTAAGGTAAGAATGTATATGAAAATAATTACTTTTATAAATCTTGGCTGCAAGGATAAAATATCACATAAAACCTTTAAAAAAATTTTAACCTGAATTATTATTATCATCATCATCATCATCATCACCTTTTTTCTTCTCCTCCTCATTCTTTTTTTCCTTATTGTGGAATAATTCAAATTGCTCATTTGATACTTCAATATTTTCACCATTATTTACTCAGGGTTTATTTTATTTGGCCTTTGGAAATGACTGAATCAAGTTGGATACAAATTTACTTTTATTCCATTTAATGCAAACCTTTCCTGCAAGTTCAATAGGAAAAAAAAAAAGAATCCCTCAGCAGAGAGATAATTTTTTCCATGTGTAATCAGAAATGCAAATGAAAAACATGGGCATATTTATCTTAAAAATACTAGGTTTGGGATAGATGTTACTTAGACTTTTAAAAGTTATTGAAAGAACAACTACCTTCCATATGAAGACTATATTAAGCATATGCATATGCAAATTGCTGCTCATAAATACTATTTTGTAGCAGAACTAGATGATTGGATGTTTTATTCAATATTTTTAAAAAGTCTCTTATATCCAACAGTGAAATTACAACTTATTTTGAAAGAGTCTCTGATACTTAACCTTTAATAAATCATTGAGTAACTGTGAGCAATGTATATGATTACGGGTTATGATAGTGAGTAGCAATCATAGGTTCCATTCATGTGGAACTAACTGTGAGCCATGCTTTCTTCTCAGTCCTTGACTTATTTAAATAATTGAATCTTCCAACAATGCTAAGTGCAGCAAAGCTGAGCAAGTGGCTAGGAGTCCGCAGGTATAAAGTGAGGAAGCTGTGCTGTTCTTCCCTGTTTCCTTCACTTAACTGGAAATGTATAGTAAAGAGATGTATACTGGGATAACATTTCCAGCTGTCAGCAGTAAACAGTGTATCTATATCCTGAAGTTGATCACATTATGCAGTACCTATTTTAAACAAATACTGGTTAGGGCCACTACTCACAGAAATAGTTTTGTCTTTCAGTAGTCAAAAGGTATGTTTTTCTTTGTTCTGTTCTTTTAATTACTTCCTTTGTATTGCTTTTTTGTTAGAATGACTTTTTATGGTTGGACATCTAAAATATAAGCAAGAACAGAGCCTACACGGGTCTGTACCAGGTCCTCTGCATATGTATTATATACTTAATACTCTGTTACGGGGCTTGTGTGTGAATGAGTGTGTCTCTGATTTTTGTGTCTGCTCTTGATGCTCTTTTCCTTCTGTTGTGTTGCCTCGCCCAGTCTCAATGTGGTGGTTTTTGTTTTATCTTATTATATTTTATTTTGTCATGTTTGGTTGCTATCTTTTAGAACACGTTCTTTTCTAATGAGAAAAAGGAGTGGATCCAGAGGGGAGGGGAGGTGGGGAGGGACTAGGAGGAGCAGAGGGAGAGGGAATTATAATCAAGATATATTATATGAGAAAATGAATTTATTTTCGATAAACGAAAAAATTAAAATACCATGTTGAGTATCTTTAACAAGGACCAGGGGAGGTCTTTTTAATTCAGTTTTATAAGGAGTAGACTGTGTTATTATTGTCAACCTTTAAAGTGACCTTTGTGAGGCTCTGTGCAGACGACATGCTGGCACATTGTGCTAGACTCTCTAGCGAATAAACTGGAAAAAGTTGGATAACAGCTATCAGAAGAGGTTGGTAATGGCCAAAAATGAAGTAAATGTTACGAAGCAGAGCGGGGAAGAAATATTGAGTCTGTTCAGGAGGAATTGGTAGATTGTGAGCATCCTTCTTCCATTGAGGGGAAGCAACCTGAGCCAGGTTTAAAACAGAGGCCCCGAAAATCAGCACATACACTCCGTATCAGACATTTTTAAAAGAAGGAAGAGGAGGGAGGACCGGAGACAGAATCTTCAAGCCACAGTGATAGAAGGAAGAGAGACACGGAAAAGCCTTCCGTTCCTACCAACAGATGGAGTAACAGCAAGATTCTAATTTAGGCGACCCTGGCTGACTCAGCAGTTCAGTGCCTCTGATCCACTGAACCACAAAAGTGGTCCTGGGACCATATGCTGAAACATGACCAGCCGAATACTTACTGAATGCTGGGAAAACCCTTTGTGGTGGAGCCTAGCAGCACTCAGGGACTTGTGGAAACAGTGGGAATGAGAGTTTTCCTCTAGGGTGAAGCCAGGATCCGCAAATGGACTGCTGAGCTGCAAGCCAGAGGTGAATTTACGTGTGGATTGCCAGCTGACATGACAGTCATCCTGAATCTACATGTAAAAGAACATGCAGGCAGGCGTGTGAAAGGCACCTGTGAGCCAAGGAAGGGACAGTGACAGTTGAGATTGAAACCAGGAATCAGGAAGACAGCGATTAGACTGTACATCCCCGTCCAGTTTTCCCTTCACACTTAAAACTACTTCATCCAATGTTATCAGTTTGGCAGGGCAGCTCTGTTCTCATCCCGTGCCGCCACCACCCATATGTTTTTTTGTCTTTTGTCAATTTTCCATCTTTACCATTTTCCTTTTCCATTTGACAAGCTTTTTCAAGGTACATGCATTGCAGGCTTTCCAAGATTTAGTTTCTTGAGAGCTGGGACTCCCATCTGACCACATTTCTTTACCTCTGTTTTCATTCTACCTTTCGCCAAAACCACCTTGTCTCACTGACCCATAGACTGCTCTCCCCTCCAACTGAATGGTCCTGTCTTTACTCTTTCTCTGTGAACAGAACACTGGCCACTAACCTTGTTCTGCCTTTTTTCTTTCCACTCATAGCCACAGTAATTAATATATTCAATGATAAACTATCAGTCTTCCTTTATTTCCTAAAATGAGTCATGTTTAAGGGGTGATTATTGCTTATTTGACAATTACTGTATTTTTGTAGTGAACTTATTTTTCATAATGATTCTTTTTGCAGACAATGTTCTACTCTCGGGAAAGTACTGAACATTGAATCTGATTCCCCAAACACCAGTTTAGCAGAGGAAAGTGACATCTCAACCCTTCTACAACCTAGACCTTCTTGAAGATTATAAATAATTCCATTAGGAGAAAAATAATTATTTTGAAAATCCAACCCAAGGAGCCAATCAATATCAGCAAGCAATTCCCAACTCAAAAGCACAAGGATCATAAAATTTAAGGTAATATGATTCTACCAAAGATACCAATCCTATATTAATGGCCTCCATTGACAGTGAGTTAGATGAAGTCTCAGATAACAAATTCAAAATAATGATTGAATATGTTCTTAGAAATAAAAGACAAAAATAAACCTGAATGAATTCTAAGAGAACACAAATGGCTAGATGAAAAAAGAAAATTAATATATGATATAAAATTTAAAGTCAATAATAAGATATAAATACTAAAAAACAATCTGAAACACAGCAATTGAAGAATTCACTGTATCAAATAAAAAGCTTCATAGAAAGATTCACAATAGAATGGGTCCAGCCTTGAAGACAGGGTAAAGGAATTTGTGCAGTCAGATGAAAACAAGAAAAGATGAACAAAATATTCTACGACCAGAATATGCAAGCTCTATGGGATATTATGAAAGAGTCAAATCTAAAAATTATGAATGTAGAAGGGGAAGAATTTCACACTAAAAGGATAGAAAAGATTTTCAGTGAAAGTATAACAGAAAATCTCCCAAATCTAGATAAAAGGATCTTTTGAGACATTTGGAAGGCTGAACACATAACACTATAAATGAACACCCCTTTGTGAAATTTTAGTTAAAATTCTAAATATGCAGAACAAAGTATACTGAGAGAAATACTGAATCATATATACAGGTTAGCCCATTTTAATAACATTATTTTTTCAACAGAAATTTAAAAGCTGGGAGGACTTGAAGTGTTGTTTTCCAAACTCTAAAAATAACAATTTTTAAAGCAGACTACTATATCCAGCAAAGCTTACATATTAATGTCAGTTAAGTTGTTGAAATTTTAGTGTTTGTTTTCCTATACCTCATTTACTTAACTATGACTCTTGCATGACATGGTTTTTCTTGTAACCTTATGGATGTGCATCTTTCCCTTCAGTCTGAAGGATACCTTCAAGTGTCTTTTGTAGAGCTGGCTTGGTCATAATTGAAAGAGATAATTGGTCTTTTTGAAAGAGAAAATGTTTTGTCCCAAAACAGTCTAAAGGAATGCATGGTCACCATGCCAGCTTTCCAAGACATTTGAAGGCTTCCTTCAGACTGCATATCTACAAGTTTACAAGAAGAAAACATGCCATGCAAGTATCATAGTTAAGTAAATGAGGTATAGGAAAACAAACACTGAAAAATTCAACAACTTGACTGACATTATGTACATTTCAGTAATAACTGAATATCAATGGTTTCAATTCCCCTAACCAAAAGACATTGTCTAGCAGATTAGGCGAAAACCAAACAAACCAACAAAGCAGGATCTATCTGTATGTTGTCTCTGTAAAAGACAGACACAATGTAACAGTGAAAGAATGAAAAGGGTATTTCAAACTAATGGGGCTAAGGAATAAGCAACTGTCTGTCAACACTATCACCATTCCAATGTCTGACAAAGTAGACTGCAAAGCAAAATACTTATTAAGAAAACATTTCATCAAGAAGACCTTTTAATTTCAAACACATTGCATTTAACATGGGTGCACTCACTTTTACTAAGCAAATACTACTAGATGTGAAGATATACATTAAAGATATAAAAGAGTGGGTGACTTCAATACAGTACTCTCATCAGTAGATCTGTGGTTCTGACAAAAATAAACAGAGAAACATGTGAGTTAAATGATATCATATACACAATGAACCTAATAGATATCTATAGAACATTCTAAGTACATCAAAATACCCATTATTCTTAGATGTACATGGAAGTTTCTCTGAAGTAGATGATGCACTAGGATAAAAATAAAATATTTAGAAAGAAAGGAAAACTGAGAAAAATTTTTGTAACTTATATGACCATAATGGAATAAACCATAAATTAACAGGGAATAAGAGTCATGACAGAGCATGCACAAACTTGTGGAGAATAAAAAACATTATTGAATAATGAACTAGGTATTTAAAAAAATCAAGAAGTAAATAAAAACAATTTCTAGACTCAAATGAAGATGAAAACACAATTTACAAAAATCTATTTGTTTATTTGTTTGTTTAATTGATTTTTTTTTGTTTGTTTGAGGCAGGGTCTCACTATGTATCCTTGGCTGGCCTTGAACTCATAGAGATAAATTTGCCTCTGTCTCTTGAGTACTGGGAGTAAAGAAGTATACCAACCATGTTTGGTACTTGTTTGTTTATTTAGAGCCTACCTAAATCTATGTGATAGAATGAAAGCAATTTCAGCAGAGAAGTTTATAGTTAAACTTTCTTACATTGAAAAATCATCTAGACTTCAAATAAAGTAATGATGGAAAAAAAAAAAAACAACCCCCCATCCCACCTCCCTCACCCCACCCCCCCAAAAAACAAAACAAAATCCTAAGAACAAACAAAACTCAAAAGCAGTATTTTGGAAGAAACAATTAAAATCAGTCAGAACAGAATTTATTGAAATGAAATAATCAAATTACCAATGAAACAAATATTTGGCTCTTTGTAAAAGATAGTCAAGATAAACAACCCTTAGCTAAGATAAGCAAAAGAAAGAAAAAACCCAAATCAGTAAAATGCTTGAGTTACTGATGGTAGTTATTGGTATAACCTGGAATTGTATGTCACTGGAGACATACATAACACATATGGTAACAGTTCCTTTTGTGATGAGTTTTACTTTCAAAAAGAAATCTCATATATTAATTTACAAGGAAATAATTTGGCAGTGTAACTCATCTATTTCATTAATATTATAAAAGTTATGTTTAGGCCTTCCTCCATACAGTGTCTTATGGAAAAATTAAATTTTGTTCTGTGTCTCATTGTAATTGATTTCCATTTGTTGGTTTCATAGTCCTAATTGGACATTTATTGTGCCCTTTTTCTGAGGACAAGAAAACGCCTACATTTTTTACTATACTGAATTGTTCCAAGAAATGAAGTCAGTCCTTAGAGATATACATTCAAAAAAAAACTGGTATGAATTAATGGAAATTATTACAACAAGACTGAAGTGGTGAAAGCTAGGTTCAACTTATTTTTGTGCAAGAATATTTATACATTTTAAAATTAATATTTGATACATTTTATAATTAACAGTAATTAATGAATTAAACTATGGGCTGCAACTACATACATCATATAAATTTCTTGATCAGTAAAATTCTGTTGTTAAATCATGTTTTATGATTTTTAACATCTAAAATTAATATATTAACTCTTTGACAATTTTATAGCATGTGCTTTGCTCATATTTATCTCCCTACCCCTCCCAATATCTCCTTGGTCTATCTTCACATCCCTACCACCTCCAACTTTATGCTTACTTTTAAAAAATAACCTATAGAGTCCAATATGTGCTGTACATATATTCCTAGGTGTGGTGGAAATTCACTGGAGTGTGGTCAACCTACCAGGGGACATACCATTAATGAAAATTGACTCTCCCTCTCATAGCAGCTATCAATAGCTTGTCAACAGCTTCTCAACAAGGGGTGAGACTTCATGACCACTCCTCTACTCTATGCTAGGATTTTGTCTGTCTTGGTCTTGCATAGAACTGCCCTATTTTAGATGAAAAACACCATTTTGATAGTCATCTACTAACTATGGCTCTTATTACCTTTCTGCCCCCTCTTCTACTATGATACCAGATCCTTGGAAGGAAGGTATATGGTACAGATGTCTCCTGTAGGGCCAAGTACATCAAAGTCTCTTATTCTCTGTACACCGACCAGTTGTGAGTCTCTGTGTTAGATGCTATCTACTGGGCGGGGGTGGGGGGAAGAAAGCCCTTCTCTGATAAGGTTTGAGAGATGCATTAATGCATTAATTTGTTAGTATATTGATAAGTCACTAGGAGTTGGTTTAACACTTGTGCATTTATAAAAATAATAAGGGTAGGTTCCACCAATCATTTTATGACCTGTCTAATCATGGGTTCTTAGCTCCAATAACAGTGCTACACATGGGCTCCATCTATAGATGGGGCCTAAAATCCAAATAAAAGCTATTGGTTACTTTCATGATGCTTGTGCCATTATTGCGTCAGTGGGCATATCTTATGAGCCTAGTTTTTATTATAGCCCACATGGTTCAGAGCTCAGAAAGATTGATGATTACTTTTCTTCTCCAGTAGTGTATATAGAATCATCCAGCACTATAACAGCTAGTCAGTAGTGATGGCACTTGAAGGTGAGTGCCAGATTGCATTCTCCGTGTTCTATACCTCAAATATGACACTTGCGTATCATCAGAAACAGGGTATTACCATTAAATTATGGGTTATAACTAATATCAACAGCAATAGCATATAATATTTGGAGGTTTGTGGGATCTCACTGACCAACAGCTTGAAGAGAGATAGCCTATCTGGGCACTGCACTTTTTTTTTTTTTATCTGATCACCTATGGTATCTAGGAGAGGTATTATTTTCCAGTTATAGCAGAACTCCATAAAACTCCTTTTATATGTGTATATATTTTATTCTAGAATAGTCCATATGACCTCTCTCAAAGGTCTTTAGTATTAGTTAATCCTCTCCATACTCTCTGCTCTACCCTGTCCTCCCATCCCTATCCCACTTAATCCAGCACTGCCTGAGTAGAGACAGGCAGATCCACAGAGCTGGCTGATAAGCCAGTCTGGCTGTTAATGAACTTTAGGTTCAGTTAAGAGTGACAGAGGAAAACATTTAGTATTGATCTCTGGTCTCGATGTGCACACACATGCACACACATAAATGAACTATAATAAAACCATTTTAGTTTGGATATCATTCATTCAGCATCCAGGATAACACAGGCAACTTTAGACTTGTGATTTCCTATTATTCATGATGTTATTTGTGGAGCTAGGCATGGTGGTAAAAACCTTTAATGCCAATATTTGGAAGTCTATGGTTTTGAGACCAGCCTGATTTACATATTCCATTGCAGGCCAGCCACAGGTACAGAGTGAGGACCTGTCTCAAAAGCAAACAAACAGTAAGTAGACAAAAAAACTGAAAACAAACAAAAATAATTATTTGTTAAGCAGCTCATTAGTGCAGTCTTCAATGAAATATCTTCACAGCAGTCCACATGCGAGAAGTTATTCTTGCAGTGCTTAGTCAAATACAGTTGGCATGTGACTTTTTATTACTTTTAATTTTTAAAGATTTAGTTTCATCTGTGTGTGTCATTGTGTATATGGACACTGTGTCAGGTGCCCTTGGGTGGAAGAGGGAATCATATCTTCAGGGAGTTGAATTACGGGCAGTGTGAGTCTCCTAATGTGAGTGCCGAGAACAAACTTGGTTCCTCTGTAAGAGCAGCCATTTTTTCCAGCTTCTGGCCTGTGGTTTTAAAGATCTACTTTGTTAAGAAATGCAATTTCAAGTAACGTAGACGCAAGGGCACAGTTTAGAAATAGCTACTGATGAAAACTCTGTCAGTTATGGAGGCATTCTGAGAAGGAAGAAACAGGCTTACAGGTTATGATCCATTGATACTCAAAGCTGAACTCTCAGACAGTAAGGACATTGAACTTATGGACATTGCAAGTGATAATGGGAGTGCATAGTAAGAGTTCAGTATCAACTTGAATGATTATCGCAAACTGTTTTAAACACCTTTCGTCTTACGCTCCTGTACTATGAGCATTTGGTTGGGCTTGGGCATACACAGTCTTCCGTGAAGCGCTGATGTGCCTGTACATTTCTAGTTCCTTCAGGTAGAAGCAAGAGAAGTACAAGTGAAAAGAACTCTTGAGTTAGACCTCCAGAAAATGGATGGGTGCAATGATTTATTCTAAAGTTATTTGATTTATTTCCTAATTGGAATCTTAGAGTAATTCATTAGTTCTGTGCAATATGCTCATTAGAGTAATTTTAATTAGAAAGTAATTTTGTTCTGTCCGTCAGATCAACAGTGTTTTAAAATAGCTAATTATATATTCACTAGTTCATAATAAATATTTTTGAAATCTGCCTATATTTTTAATTCAGAGAAGTATTTAATTACATTCATTCCTCAATATTTAATTTGTTAGACTACTTTAAAGGAAATTAGTAATTACTTAGAACTGAACATTAAATTTTAAGGTTACTTTTACAAAAAAAAAATTGTAATACTTGTGAAGCTAAGGCTCTGAGATCCAGAATGGTAGGCTGAAGCCAGAGAGAAGAGCTCTGAAGTGGGGAGGAGCTGAGGAGGCTCTTTCTTCACTTATTTATTAACTGTGAGACAGTGTTTCAAAGTGTAGCCTTGAAATCATCCCATATCCCATACTTGCTTCCACCTGGCTGTCCTGCTTCAGCCTCAACAAGCTGCTGGCCTGGACCACTGTGCCACCCATTGGATGGTAACTTATAACTCAAAATTTCCTTCATTTTTTCCATTATTTTTCCTCAATGACTAGCCTTCTGTTTGAGGCTCAAACACAGAATCTTATGTCCAACGATACTATCAGGACATACTAATTTGCTGGTAGAAATATTTCTCCAACCCAAAATAGTGGTTGAAAAAGTACTCTCGCTGGTGGGTGGTGGCGCTCGCCTTTAATCCCAGCACTTGGGAGGCAGAACCAGCCAGATCTCTGGGAATTTGAGGCCAGTCTGGTCTACATTTCGAGATTCAGGACAGGCACCAAAAACTACACAGAGAAACCCTGTATCGAAAAACAAAAACAAAAACAAAAAACAAACCAAACCAACCAAACAAAAAAAACTGAAAAAGTATTCTCAAAGGTTAAGTATTAACAAATCAAATTGTAATGATGACAAGAAAAATTGGATGAACTCCCCTTTCTTCTTTCTTTCTGTCAGTCTATTTGTCTCCCTCTTTAAAACTTTATTTATTCTTCTATCATACAATCTATCCTGACCTAGCTTCTCCTAGCTCCACTTCTCCCAGTCTCTACAACCTCTCTTCTCCTCCAGATCTACTCCCTATATCCCTTTACCCCTGTCCCCCCATAACCCAGAAAAGAGCAGGCCTCCCAGGGACATCAACAAAATACAGTAAGACCCATCACAAACTCTCACATCAAGGCTGAGTGAGGCAACCAAGTAGGAGGAAAAGGGTCCCAAGAGCAGGCAAAAGTGTCAGAGATACCACAACTCCCACTGTCAGGAGTCTCCACAAAACATCAAATAACCATAGCATTTATGCAGAAGACCTAGTGCAGACCCATGCAGGCTCTGTGATAGTTGCTTCAGTCTCTGTGGGCCCCCATGAGCTCTGCTTAGTTGATTTCATGGTCCTCAGGGAGACTTTTTCATGTGTCCACACTCTGGTTTGTTAGTCTTTCTCTGATTTATATCAGAACAATGACTAGAGATTGTGATATACATTTGCTAAGAGGCTAGAGAGGACAGTGGGCGTTATTTACCACTCTGAGACCTTAATTAGGAATCTTCTCAGCTGGGTGATCACTGTAACCCATTACACTAGAGTGGCTTGGTCCAAAGGATTCTTCAGATTTCTGTTCTTATACCCAATTACTACCAGAGGTTTGGCAACTTCAGTATACTAAATACATATTTTTTTTGTGTGAAATGGAATAGCTGAGATCAGAATGTTGGAACTTTTAAGAGCTACATGACCACAGAGACACTTGTACCCTCAGGGTTCAATCTAGAGAGCCCATATTCCCATGCCTTTAGAATATGGAGCTGGCTTTAGGACTCTGTACCTGATCTCTGTTTAAATACTTATAGGGTTTTTGTTATCTGGTTCTGACTAGACAGTTATTTAAATTATAGCATGATTCAAATGAAACTTTAAGGTAAGATGTCATCCAATAACCTAAAAGGACAGTCATTTGCTTGTTAATCAAGTTTTCAGGGAGCATAGGTTTTTTTCAGTCTATGTCCCAATAATGATTGTTAGGGGGATTGATGATGATCTGCACCTTGCTCTTCAGCCCAATGTTTTCTATACAATTATAGTGACAGGCTACACTGTTTCTTCCTCCTGAAGGTTATTTGGTTTTTCTAAGTTATTGATGGCCATTTATGCCTAGAATAGTCAGGTAATCTTGAGTCAACTGTCAATCAGAGGAAGAAGAATTAAGTTTAATTCCTTAAAGAAAGGGCTCCTAGGTAGAGAGCAGGAGAAATGTCTGGTCTGGTAAACCCAACTGTCAGGTCAGTATTCCCCAAGAAAGTGCTCAGCCTTTTCCTGTTTAAGATTCTTCATCTGTAAAGTGGGTTTAATAGTATACATTTTATAGTGTTGTTTTAGAGATTTTAAAAGAACTAACACAAGAACAAATTTGTAATAGCAAATTACAGCCTGTTTTCATTCCTCTCTTTCTATCCCTTTCATCTCCTTCTGTTTCCATACCTTTTCCTCTTCCCCTTTCTCCACTCCCTTCCCTGGCTGGGAATTGAATTATATCCAGGCCTCAGGGATCTAAGCAAACACTCAGTTACTCAGCTACGTTATAGCTCATAGCTACTGTTACTTCAATCTGCAAACATGGAGACTGAGTCTTATGCTTATGAAATTGATAAATTGTTTTCATATTAACCACTCTACTAAAACTTGGTTGGCTTTGTTGAAATAGAGTAAGTTCAGCCTAATCAAGGATAACAATATTTTGTTATATTTATTTGGTGTTGACTAGACTAACAATATAGAAAAATAGATTCAACCAATCTTAAAATTTTTTTCTCAAGTTTTATAAAATTTTGGTGTAGCAGGAATCTTAAATGATCTTATTAATAAAAACAAACCTGGAGCCAGGTATTGGGGTGAATGCTGGAAGATCAGAGAAGCAGAACAAGCCATAGCTTCCTCACCTTGCCAATTCCTCAGCTGATCTTGTTTCCTTAAACTGGAAGCCTCTGAGTCTTTATCCAGATAGATCTCAGCTGAACTGTTTCTCGAAAGCCTAAAAGCTTAACTAAAAGCTAAAAGCTTCTAGTTTCTGGTCTTCACGCCTTAAGACCTTCCTGCTTTCTGCCCTCACTTCCTGGGATTAAAGGTTCACTTTTTGGGATTAAAGGCTCTAGTTACCATGCCTGGCTATTTCCAATGTGGCCTTGAACTCACAGAGCAAGATCCATGTCTCCAGAAGGCTAGGATTAAAGGTGTGAGTGCCACCAGTTTCTAGCCTCTGTATCTAGTGGCTGTTCTGTTCTCTGACCCCAGATAAGTTTATTAGGGTGCACAATATTTTGGGGAACACAATACTACCACATTTTGGCTGTATTTTGATTTTGAATTCCCAAATTGCCTGGAATTACTTGTTTGAATTTTTTTTTGAAGAGTTGTATTTATTTTTGTTTTGTGTATATGAGTGTTTTCCCTCCATGTATGTCTGTGCACCACATGCATCCTTGGTGCCCAAGAAGAATAGAAGAGGCATTGCATCCTCTGAAACTGGAGTTATAGATGGTTATGAACTACTATGTGGGTGCTGAGACTTGAACATGGGTCCTCTGCAAGAACAGCCAATACTTTTACCTAGTGAGCCATCTCACAAGCCCCTTTGTTAGGAATTTTGATTGGTGATGGCAAATTTAAGATACGTTGTAAGAAAGGGTCTGGATGTGGTCTCAGACTCTGGGTAATTTGGGAGATGAAGTCACTGTACAAATGTGAGGAAGAAGTTAGTGCTTCGGAGGTCAACTCCCAGCCAACATGGTTATGTCTGCGGCCCAGTTAAAAGACTGAGAGCCACAGGTATGTCTGAGATTTAACAATGGACCCCACCGCTGTTTTAAGGAGAATAAGAATGTACTCCATTTCCATTTTTTCTTGACATTTTAAATTTGTTAAACTACGTATAAGTAATCTGAGTATCATTGATCAAACAATCTAGTCATTGATGGAATGCATTGACTTACTTAGAGTAATTTTTTTTCCTAAAAAATTTAGGGATAAAAAAAAGACCAACAAAATGATTTAAATTTTCCTGCTTTTGTGGAAAAAAGATCACATTGCCTAAAGTGCTTGAGGTTCAGTTTGTCCAACATATTCCTCTCTTCTGACTGCTCTGTTTTATTAATTTTTTTTATCCATTAATGCCATTAATTTTTTCCAGAGTTTTTGGCAAAGACTCTTTCAAGATATATATCAAATGTTACGAATTCTTTATGTCTGTCACATATTGATGACTCAAAAAGGTGTAAAGCAGTTTACTTACAAGAGCTAGCCGTAGTGCCATCGCACGAGCATAAACAAAAGACAAGAAAAGCTCCAATATGAATGAATGTGATATGACAAAAGACAGTAAGAGGCAAGATTCATTGCCTCACACCTCAAATTTTGTGAGTAAAAGTTCATTGGTAGCCATGGAAGTGTTCACAAATGTTGTGTTACAAAGCAGGATTCCAGGAGTCATGAAAGACTCGATAGATTTCAGGGATGCGATGTTGAGGCTAAGTCAGGGATGGAGCTTATCAAACTTGGGACCTCTTCTCCAGAAACCACAGGTTCCTTCATGCAACCAACTTACCTATTACTTTAAATAAGTTATTTCAATTTGCAATTCACTGAAACTATGAAAGAGGGGTGACTTGGCAGTGACAGCATAATCAGCTTTTTTACAAAATGACATGATTTCCTTAGTTCTTTATGGTTCATAGTGATGTCTGTGGATAGCTCTTTCTGTAATGCCTAGAACATCAGTGCTACTCTTGTCGGCTTGGATGACAACGAAAATAATTCTTCTTTTATTTGGTTCATTTAATCAAATGATTTGTAATCTAACAAACACATTACTGAGATCAATAGAACAATTATCCAAACAAAAGAGGAAAACAGGACAGGGAATTTGAGTTCATGGAGTAATTAAGTGGGCAGATAGTTTTAGGTGGTCTATTAAAGTTAGGGAATTGTGATGAGCAGATTATAGGAGGATAATCTATATGTAAGAACAGGAAAGGATTTTTTCAGGAAAGAGAATCCAGGACTGATATGGTGGCCATCAGATGTCAAAAACAGAATCTGTCTACTTTATAAGAAGGGACTCAAAGAGGGAAGCAAAGCAGAAGTTATGGTCACTGAACAAGATCAAAAGACTGCCAATGAACACTGAGCAATGGCTGGGAAGGGGCATACTCTTTACCTTTACTAAACTGGAAATTACAGTCAAGAGTGGAAACACATTTATTTGTTCTTCTTATGTCCTTATTTGTTCTGCTTATGTTGGAATTCAGCTGAAGGGAACATCTTGGAAAATGACAGTAGTGGTATAATTTTTGAATTACCCCTTTGTCCCATCCCTTTAATTGGTTAAAGCAAGTAAGAGACACAGAGGAGCTGAGCATGAAACTTATTTCATAAAACAGGAAGCATGAAATGAGAGAAGCTGCACAAACACCTCATTGATAAACAACTGTCATTTTTAAAAGGAAGGAAATGTAAGAGATACATTAACCAAAAGCTGTGTTTTAGACAGTGAATTTTGACTGTGTTCTGGAAACTAGATAACATTAAATAATCTTTACTTTACCAGCTGCAATAATAGCTTATGTCATGTTAAAAAATCCTTATCTGTTTTAATATTTGAAAGTAATGTCATATGACATTTGAAATATGCTGCCAGGGGATCAAATTTCAATGCAACTCAAATTGGTGTTAAGAACACAACACTGGCACTATATTGATAATTTTGAAACTTTCTGTTAGGATCTGATTTTCATAGCTCACCATTCTTATGAGATGTTTGAAGATGTTCGTGGTAGGCCAACTTTCCTACATTTTAATACATGAAGGTTTAAGGGCTTAAAACAAACAACCTAGGGATTTGACAACTGTCTGTGGTCGTCCTCCGGGATGAGCTTTATTCAAAGGAGTGTTTCCACTTAATAGAACACAGAGAGTTGAAACATGATTCTTCTAACACACAGGGTGCCAGTAGCTTCTGCTTTTCCAGCAGGGGAGCAGACCAGAGCTCACTGACAGAAATATCGGCTTTGCAGTATCCCATACTGCTTCCTAGAAAGTCTCTTTGAGGAACACAGTACAGACATGCCAGTATTTTACAATGCTACCAAGTACAAAAGGCCATTTTCATGAGCTAAAGGGAAATCTGATTGAGTTTGATGTTTAGAGAGATTGCACAAAAAAACCAAAATCTCTTCCTTAAATCTGTGTGTCCAGACATGGATTCAGTCCTTTCACACAACTAATAAGTGATCACAATGGAATATCACTGCATTCTTCCTACAACAGCAAATTGTTTAAAAACAAATTAAAAAGGATACTGCTAGCTATTGGCAAAGGGAAGAGGCATCAGACTTCACACATAGCTGATAGTGTTGCTATTGATGTTGCTCCTACATGCCTAAGGAATTTGTCTGTGTCTGATAAAGTTAAACACACTTAACTTCAAATGTGTGCTAAGGCCAAGCCTAACACTCCTAGGAGAGGCAGTTACCCCAGAGGGGGGGAAAAAGATTCTTATCAAAAGTGTATATTCAGGTAATTCTAGGAACTCTAATTCATGATCTTCTCATGTAACTAATTTTGAACTTAGAAATTTTAATAATCTTTAATGAAAGCTGTTTATATCTATGTACTTTTCTTTAAGTTTTAACAGTCATAAAACTCTTTTTACAACGTGTTTTACCCTAGCTTTGTCTTTGTCTATTTCTATTTTGACACAATCCTTTGCCATAGAACAAACTATTGTATTATCAGATAAGTCCTTCTTTACCCAAAGTATTTACTTTTTATTTAACCTTCTTTATCAAAAACATAATTGAAATCTATAAGTTCACATTTTTCTTATTTGATGATCCTTCTGCTTTATTTTTTATTTACAAACAAGAAAACTCAAGAAACCTAGGAAACATCTATATTTTGGCATACACTTTGGCTTATGTTGTATGCCAAATATTTGTAATAAATATATAAATGCAGAAATAAATGTAACAACAACATGTTAAGCCTGAAGGTACACAGATAAGTTATGAGCTCAAACATATTATAAAGAGGATTATATTTATGATGTAATGAGATGCATTCAGATCATCTGTAAACCTCAAGATGGATTTCTTTGTCTTTAGGTGAGTTAAGTTTTTAAACTGACGATTTTTTTCATTCAAGGTTTAGAGTCGTATCTTATCTGGGCCTGGCTAAGATAGGAATCTCATAAACCTTGTTTTTAAGTCAATCTTTGTCAAAAGTCATCTTAAAACATTTATACACATATGCATACAAATGCAGACTTATTAAAATTAGCCTATGCCAAGGGTTTTGTTCTAAATAACTTTTAAAGTATTTGCAAATGAAGTGACCACATATCTTTATTTAGTCCTTTCTTGGGATACAAAAATGACACTAAGAACAAGAATATGAAAGCACTTACTGTGAACATATACAACATTGGCCAGCAAACAAAATGACAATTACATGAAAACAGTGGAGGACATTGTAACAACAAAATCAAAGAACATGTGATATGATTATTCTTAATCAAATTATCACCATAATAAAAAGACAAGGTGGTGGATTATATCTCTAAGTATAGAAGGGCACAGTAAAGGCAAAAGTCAGAAAGTGAAGTCTGTTCTGAGATTTAGGGCAAGAGAGTAGGCCAGTTAATTTTAGTAGGAAGTATTTTAATGAAGAGGAGATAATTGTTTCTTGACTCCTCTGTCTAAAGTTCACAAGCAAGTGTAAGGGAGAGAAAGTGCTCTAGGCAGGCAGCTGGAGCATTTGGTGAGGAGGTTAAGAGCATCATTGTTAAGCAGATGTGTGGCTGAGGACACTTTCGCCCGCTATAGGGAAGTCAAAGGGAGTTTGCTGATTAATTACTCTTTAGAATGTATCTCGAGTGAGCTGGGGGACTGGGGTGCAAATCAACTATGAGGGCAAGAGGGGGTTCTTATACTGGAGAAACCCCAATCGTGGCTGTTTTAGAGGACTCTCAGATCAGGAAGTCCAGCCAGGAAGAAGAACCACAGGCATACACATGGTTGCACCCCGGTGCAGTGAGCACAGAAACCGGTGGAGGCAGCAGCAACTATTGGGAAAGCTAGAGCAGTAAAAGAAGAGAAAGGAGAGAGAAAGGGAGGAGTTGCTTGAGACTGGGGGAGCCCTGAGAAGAGGGGAGGGGGCAGGAAAATGTAGCCTGATCTTACAGAGGGAAGGAACTCAGCTTGCAGGCCAATTGGTTGGTTCACATAAGCACCAGAATGAAGGGCCACCAAAAGTGGCAAGATCAGATGAACTTTTCCCCAAGAGGCAGAAGCCCTGGACTGTGAGGAAGCAGGCGTTAACATGCAATCTGTGCTATATGACCAAGTCAAGCTTTCCTGTTTCTCATGTAACTTAGCTAGAGAGGAAAAAACAGAACAAAGAGCTAAGGAAAAATCAGACCTAGATCATGATTGCTACCAGATTTGATATAATTTAATGCTTTCTTCCTTAGAGACTTTACTATTTTCCCTCTTGGAGAATGTGCCCTAACCCCTTCAAAGTGCCCTCAACTGTACCAGAGCCTAAGAATGAGACTTCCTAGCACCAGGGGACATGAGAAAATATTTGTAGCACATACAAACTCTGATGTCTACTCAACAGGTAACCATGGACCAAAGTTGTCTGAAAAATGCCACACCTGTATGCAAAATTTTAGGTAGCACAAACAAAGCAATCACGGGAAGTAAAATTATTGCATGTTCAAAGCCAAATTATCTCAGGCTGTCTCAATTTCTTAAAATAGCAGGTTTACTGCCTACCTTTGTGTGTGATGAACTGAGAGTAGATAGGTTATGTAGATAGGGAGTACCAAATACTATTCCTCTGGTTAAGGAAGATAGTAATAATATGGCTCCTAACAAGATATTGCTGTACATATAGATCATTGTCTCACTTAGCCATCATCAGGGAAACTTCTCACAGGAGATGGGAATTAACACAGAGACAACTGGACAGTGTTGAGAGAGTGAGAGACTTTGGAGTACTCAGCTCTAAATGGTATGTCTTTATCAAACCTGCCACTAAAGGCTCAGGGAAATATGCAATAGAGGAGGCAGAAAGGTTGTAAAAGCCAGAGACCAGAGGCAATGAATGACTCCAAGGAAACAGTGTCTTGTATAACCAGTAGGATGGATAGACATATGAACTCAGAGATACTGTGGCAGCATGCACAAGACCTGGATAGGTTCAAACTAAGGTGTCAGCACTGAGAAGGGCACTCAGACACAGGGTCCCACCCCTGTTTGTGATTGCTACCTGCTAGCAAAGAGAAAAGCAATTTTCTCAGATGGAGTACATGGGGTATGTCTACCATATTCCAGGGCAGACCCCATGCTCGGGAGTAGTTGATTAACACAAAATGAACTGTTTTTTTGTTTTTGGAGGGGGGTGGGCATTTTTCATCTAATCAATTTGTTTTGATTTTCGTGTTATATATATATACACACACACACACACACACACACACACACACATATATATATATATATATATATATATATATAATTTGAGAGAAAGAATGAGAGAGAAAGAATATAAAGTTGGATTGTTAGGAAGGTGGGGAAGATTGGGAGGAGTTGGGGGAGGGGAAAACGTGATCAAAATATATTGTGTGAAAAAAATTTTACAGGGAAAATTCAAATACGTGTTAGATATATTGAAAATTTTGTATAACTGTTACTATGCACACTTACAAAGTAAGCACCAAACAGAACAAGAAATTTCCTTCCCTCATTTAACTTCTGGTCGGGAATTGGAAGCAGCTTAACTGTGGTCATAGTCCCATATTAACTTGGTATGCTTCCTCACAATACAGGACCTGACTCTCCCTCCAAAGCCTTTGAAAGTAAACATCTTGCTTTGTCTGGTGATGCTGAAGCCTCTTCAGGTTTCCTTTGTGCTGTGCACCTATCTGCCTGGTGACATTGACAAAATGCTCGCCTGAAGGATGATCTGACTCAGCACTGCTCTTCGGAGCCATGTTCTCCACCCCTCTCCATGAAACATCTAATGCGTGCTACAGAGGTACTACCACTTAGCTGTTACATACCCTCCTCTCAAATGCATTTTTCTAAGTAAAAAGAATGCCAGAGTCAGGAGCTATGTACTCTATGATCGCTGTGACAGTCTGAAAGAGGAAAACTGATAGGGACAGTAACCAGCTCTGCTTGACCATGTGCACAGGTAAAGAAGACATGAGGGGGTTTTTGGTGACATCTTTGTGTGTTGGGGCTACTATAATAAAATACGTTAGATTAGAAAATTACTAAGCAACAGAAATTTAAACTGAGTACAGTGGCTCACATCTATGATCCTACCACTTTGGAAGAAGATTGCTATGAGTTGGAGGCCATAGAAGAACATTGTCTCCAAAATAACCCCCCTCCCCAACTCAAACCACAAAAAGAAAACCCGGAAGTTTATTGTGTACAGTGGGTTGGAAAGCTAAGATCAAATTATGAGTAGATTTGCTGTCTGGTAAAGAGCAGTTTCTCTGTCCTCACTTGGCAGAAGAGCAAACAGGCTCCCTTACACTAGTGTCATGAAGGCCCTCACTTGGATAGGTCAACAGATGGAAATCTATGACTTAATTGACTCCCAAACACTCTTTGGGATTTCTTAACTTTGCTACACTGTGGGTTAGATTTCAGTATGTGGATTTGAGGGTGGGAAGACACATTCAAACAGTGGTCCCACCCATGTCCTTTCTGTTACTCAAAACTGTAAACAGATTAGAGTTACAGATGTCATTTACTTACAACAAATCTGACCCAAAATAGATATAAAATAACGTAAAGAACACTTTCAGTTTCTTATACTACATCATCTAATTTATTTACACAAAGTTTTACAGCTGTACCATGGCTATCATTTTGATTATCATCATAACAGTTCTTCGAGTTGAACATTCAAGCTATCTTTTTACTTTTTATTGTTATAAATAAGACTTGATTAAAGTAATGAGCAAAGAATATAATTATCCCATTTACAGCTATGTTAACCTAGTTGGGAATCTTTTGTAACTGATATTTGTGCTTTACTTATGTGGATTCTACAGAAACCAAAAGATGATTTCAGCATAGACCTCTTAATTTTCAGGAATGTAGAATTCTATTTTTATGAACAGTTTGGAGATTAAGCTTTGTAGAAGAAATAAGGGGCCAGCGTGCTGACAGCTGAAAACAAATCCTCCCAACAATATTCAAAAGCTGGCTAAGCTAGGGCTGAGATATCCGTGGAGCAGAGTAAATATTTCAATGGATATTACTTCATGATGAGAAATATTAATCCTCATCTGCCAGAACGCTGGTGGTGAATTTGTACTCTGGCCAAATGCTGCTTTTATGGGTAACTGGGGGCTCCATGCAGCTTCAGAATCCACGGTAATGTCTTTGCATAAGGAAGATGTTAAGCAAGTCTGAAAGCGCAGATATCATCACTGGTCATTTTAAACACCATCACTGCCTCTGCACATGGAGATGCGTCTCAACTCTTTCCCAATTTTAGAACATAAAGCACTTGAGGTTTAGAACTGCACTCCTGTTTCCATCCAAGTCTATGTAAAGGTCTGTAATTTTGCAATCCTCAAACAGCCACAGCTCGCGAGCTGATTTTACTAATAAAATCTCCTTCGAAATAAAAATCTCCTTCGAAAAGCCATTTCAGTGTATAACAGAGGAGAATCATTGGGTAAAGATGGATGTGTAGGAGTAGAGAAAGGAAGCCTAGAAATGGAAAATAAAATATAATGTTTTAAATTGCACTTTTATTTATTTATTTTTAGTATTCCTTTGTCTGGGATCTATCACTAGTAAAAACAGTTCTTTCTTTAGATTCTCTATTTAACAACTTTAATGATTCCCATTGTAGGATACCATCTGAACACCTAGTATTTCAAAACCAGACATCTCAGCATAATTGATGAATTTTCCCTCCCATGGCTATTGTGGATATCTGACTACTAGGTGCACAAGAAACCCTCATTCAGCCAAACTGAACATTGCTAAACAGAAATCTCAGATTCAGCAAATTAGTGCATGTGTGTTATAAAGAAAATTCAAGCCAAAGAAACCTTTTATCACAATAGAAATGTTGGTGCTACAAAATCGCACTGCAAAGAAGATTTGGGCCAGAGCACACTAGTCATGGAGAGGTCACAGGGAGCTATCTGTATTTCAGGTCAGCTGTGGCTTATCATGCAAACAGCTGCAGCCAAGAATGCTGGTGACTCTCTTGCTTTCCAGCTGAGGATATAGCTGCTGTTAATACTGCTTTAGACCATCATAAATTGTGAAGAAAGGTAGTAGAATTAATTCTAAAAGGCAACTGTTTTTTATGAGGCATTTTCACTTCATGCACCCACCCATTTAACACGATTAGCAGCATTGTATTGCAGAGAATTATTCTATCTTTAAAAAAAAAAAAACAAAAAAAAACCCTTCTATTCCTCATGGATCACAGGCGAGGGTGGGCCCAAGGTTGCAGCTTTTCAGCTACCGCATATTTGTGAGTTTGATACTATTTTACTAACCAGGAAACTGAGATACAATATAACCCAGTGATTCATACTGAAGAGTAGATGATATGATTATATATTTTGTACTCCTATATGCATTTCACAAAAATCAAGTTACTACTCTATGGTGACAGCCTAGTAGAAATATTTGCATAGAATCTATATGGTTGTGGAGAAAAAGAATGAATTAAAGTTTTATTGAAATGTGCTAAGTGCTTACTAAAGTCCCTACACCTTATCTTCAGAAAGTAAACTCTTGCAAGAAACTGTCTTAAAGAATAAAATAGCAATAAAATGACTCTTAATGACATTTTACTATACTCAGATCAGTATCTTGCTCAACCATCATCAGAGAAGCTTCCTCCTGCAGTAGAACAGAGCAGATACAAAGACCCACAACTGGACAATGTATAGAGACTGAGAGACTTTAGAAGACTCAGTCCATAGAGGATATCTCCATCAAATCCCTCCCCTCAGAACTCAGAGCATTCTGTGAAGAGAAGGTAGAAAGATTGTAAGAGCCGGAGGAGACAAAAGACACCAAGGAAGCAAGGCTTTCTAGTTGCAACAGAACTGATGCAATATGAACTCATTGCGAATGACGAAGCATGCACAGGGCATGTGCAAGTCTAGGCCAGGTAGGGTCCCGATGATAAGAAGTAGACAAAATCGCCAACTCCTTAGCCAGAAGCTATCTACAAATGATAACTGCGCAAAGTTATCTCCAGTGGAGTTTCAATGGGTACAGGCCTTATGACAATCAGTGAATGACCAACTGAGAAGGAACTAGTTTTTGTTTCTTACAGATCTTTTGTTTATATGTTACAGTTTCCTGTTTTTTTTTATGAGATTTCTGTGTGCAAATATGTGCATGTGTGTGCATGTGTGTGTGTGTGTCTCAGTGTATGCATGTGCTTCTTGTACTTTTTCTTTGCATCTTCTTCCCATTGATTTGTTTTTTTTTTTTTTTTGTTTTTTTTTTTTATTTTTTTTGATTTTTCGAGACAGGGTTTCTCTGTGTAGCTTTGCGCCTTTCCTGGAACTCACTTGGTAGCCCAGGCTGGCCTCGAACTCACAGAGATCCGCCTGCCTCTGCCTCCCAAGTGCTGGGACTAAAGGCGTGCGCCACCACCGCCCGGCGATTTGTTTTGTCTTATTCTTGTTTGTTTTTATTTTATGTTATTTTATTTTACTATTTTCTTTAGATGCCTGTTTGTATTCTAATGAGAGTAAAAAAAAGAGCGTGGATTTGGTGGGTGTGGAAGTGTAGAAGATCTGGGGTAAATTTGGGGAGAGGAAACTAGTCAGAATATATTGTATAAAAAAACTTATTTTCAGAAAAAAAAAGCAGCCTTAAGGAATGATTACCCAGCCTTTTGATCAAAGGTCATGTGGTAGATCTTAGTTTACTAAGAAAGGAATTTTTTTATTGCAACCAGCAAGTGTTTTTATGCTTTATTGTAAACTGCAAAATATTTTACAACAGATGTTTGTTTTTGCAATTTCTGTTCCTGTAAACATTTCTAACTGTGGCAGAAATTCCTTTTTGTGGGCCTAGGATTCAGACCACCCCCAGGGGGCCACCCTGTTACCTGTTCCAAAAAAAACTCTTTGGGTGTTTGGGCTTTCTCTAGGCATTAGCATACATTCTGTCCATGTGTAAGGAGGCACTGTCCCACCTCCTCTATCAGAGTGCATGGCTGATTTGCTGCTGCTTCAAATTCCCATAACAACATAAGGGACACAACTAATTGGGCTATAGAGTAGAGGCTGCATTAGTGTCTAGGCCCACAACACAGAACGTTTTGCAGTTCGATGGCTCACTCCAGATTCAGATTCATGCGGTGACAAGGTCTTTATGACTTCAAATCAGTGTGTGAGGAGAATAAAGGGAACCTCAGGGCTCAAAGCTTCCAGCAACTTAACCTCAGCTGTTTCAGGATTTGGATAGATTTTTTTTTAACTACCATTTTTGACTGTGATGTTGTTATAGAGAAAACACATCCAGAGACATCAATGAGTCATTTACAAACTTTTGCAGTCTATCAATCTGTTTTCTTGGTTTCTTTATTTTTCTATTACTTTCAGAATTATTCCTCCTAAAGAATGCCTACTCACATGGACTGATCCTCATCCCCAGTCCACTGTGTGTGTGTGTGTGTGTGTGTTAGAAGACTCAGACTCATATCACATTCTATAACTACTCAAATTACTGTATTCATCATAATTAAAAGTTTTACCATAATTTTATAGAATAGCAAGACTAATTTATAAATCTCACATCACATATGATAATAGAGTATAGAGTCTTTATCACATTTAAGTAATAGAGGAATTGGCAACATAAATGGGAAGTGATATTTTTATTATAAAGTATTTAGTACAATACTATTTGAAAACTAACATTTGTGAGTTTTAATGTTAAAATTTTTACACTATATTGAAAACAGTTAAAGCAAAACCAAGTAATGATCAAATCATTAGTCAGCCTACACTAAAGAGTGATTGAAGGATCGAAATTTAAAGGGAATTTATATAAATAGTAGTGGAAATATAAAAATAATTTTCTATTATATAAACCAATCTTAAAATCTTTATAAGATGTACCTGTTTCTTTTATATTTAATTATATGTGTATAGAGGCAGTGAATTTATAGTTCAGGGCTATGCTAGTCCAACAATAACATCTTTTATGATGTTTAATTTATATTGCTTGATGTTTTATATATAATTAGACTTTTTTTTTTCAAATCTCAGCAACTTAATTTTAGGCTTTAGTCTGGTTACTGGGCTTCTGCTCACATCTAGGTACCCAACTATATGATGTGGAGATCTACTTAATGTCTTGTCTCAGTAGGACCTGGGAATAGGGCTCTGGCTTGGCAGGTTCCCTCCAGGGTATTAGAGCCCTACTTTCGTGTTCCATTTAAGACATTTCCTCACTATGCACTACCTATCCATAAACTTCATTGTGTTTCCTTCCTCTGTAGATTTCCTATACTGTCATCATTGAGCTGTTTGGCCCAGCCCAGCCCTTCTGAGTTTATAATAATTACTCAAGAATTTAGTGAGCTGTGCTGCAGGCATGAAATTAACCACATTGGAAGCATGTAACCAAAAAATAAAAAATAAACATAGTAAGTAATATGCTTTTCATTCTTGGAAAGTTGGTTCAGCAACACCACTGGCACATTGTGCATTTCAAAACATGTTAAGAAACACAAACTATAAGTCAAACATCGTCCTTGCAGTATATATTCCTGGTCTTCATCTCGGTATATTTAGGTGGCTTTACCATCAAAAGTCTGAACCACACATAATCCAGTGTGGTTCTGGGTTCTGGTTCCCTAGTTGTTTTTAAGGAACTGTGACATGGATAGCTGAAGGTAAAATGACTTTCTGAAAACTCTGGGCATCTCTAAGTGGAACTGTCTATAACTGGAAGCCTCTCTCTGCTAATTTCAACTATTAAAATATACCTGTTTGCATTCTACTCTCTCAACTGCCAATATGTGGCATGAGACTAGGAATGTCTTCTGTACTTCATTATAAATACCGTTTGGAAGTACATGCTTCAAGGGAGATTTGATAAGATGGCATGCTTCCATGATAGTGTTTGTTAGCTTGGTTTACATATTTATTTAGGTTCTGTAAAATAATTAAAAAAAATATTTTATGTGTGTGAATGCTTGGCTGTATTATGTATGATTTATGAATGCGTGTGTATAATATGTGTACTTGCTGCCTGAAGAAGCTGGAAGAAGTCCTCAGAACCCCAAGAACTAGAGTTAAAAACTGTTGTGAGCTGCCTTGTGGGTTCTGGAGACTGAACTCAGGTAAAGACCAAGAGTGCTTAACCCCTGAGCCATCTTTCCAGCCCCATATTTTAGGTCCTTGTTGAATGCTCCTTAAATATTTATCTACTCAAATGTAGCTGGGGATATTTTGAAGCAATGGCCAATGAACAAACTGAAGGAGAGGCTGAGCTCGGCTCTGATAACACAGTTGGTAAGGGAGGTGTTTGATGACTTGCTGCTTTGAAATGAGTTTCTTTAATGTTCCCTTGTGTGTTTTTGAACTTCTCTGTGATAGTTGGTAAAAGATTCCCCATTAAAGGCTTAACTTTATTCATAAAATCAGACATATCCTGATCTGCCAATGCCTGGCTCTACTATACCAAATAGGGGTCTGACCACAATCAACTATCAGTTAACTTATTGTTCTGTGGACAGGGAATTTAATTCTAGTTTCATGGTTGTTATATTTCTAAATAAACCTAACCTCATTCATGTCTAGTCTAATTCCACCATAGGAGATTTTCTGAAATGCAAAGAACAACATTGAATATTTCTTACATAAATCTTCCTTCCTTCTCTGAGCCCTAATACATCACAGATTTATGGTTTAAAATATTTTAAGGAAAAACTTTTGTTATCCCCAAACACTCCAAAGAATATTGTATTTTGAAAATCAGTATGTGTTTATTAGTATAATTATAATTTAGAATCATACACATTATCTTACCCATTTTAAGTTTTAACATCATGTCACAAAAGGCTTTAAACTATTTCTAGGCTGTACTTCAAATATTTTAGACATTATCCTCTAACATAAACCCTGAATACTCTTATCCCTCAACTACATTTCAGGCATTTGGACATAAGACCTGTTAGAGCTGTGCAGTCATGGCAATTCAAAATCACATATCTGCTATAAATATTCTGAAACCCTAAACTTTTGGCACATCCCATCCTGTGCCTGTTTTCTTGCTTGGCTCTTTTTGGTTAAAATGATGAAGATCCAGAGTGACTGCATCCTATATAATTCTTCCCAAATGTTTCACTTCCTGACATTCTTCAGCCACATGGAACATTTCCATTTTCAAAAGGTGAAAAGTGCCAGTAAGAAAATAAGTTTATAGTTGGAAAATATAACAACACTGCAAGTTAAAGTATGAGGGGGGAATCTGCCCAAATATAAGAGAAGGATTGAAAAATCTAACCTCTGGAATCCATAAGCCTCATTTTTTTTTTTTTTTTTTTTTTTAGTAGAGCAAGAAGAGAGGAACCCAAAAGTGTGCAGTACTGAGCAACAGATCAGATTCAAAACACTTTTATAAGGACAAAGTGGGTCAGAACAAAATGAAAAAAAAAAAAAACACCCCAAACTGAGCTTGTTTCAATGATAGTCTTGTTCAATTTTACAAGACATAGAGAAGCCAAAATGAGCTACAGTTTACGTCATTTGCATTTTCTGCCAGGTGTTAGCACTCTTAGCTGGAGTCATCCATTCCTTCATTAGCTATGCTATCTTACAGCCCCAGCTACACACAGCTTTGAGTAGATGAACGTTCCTGGGAAAATATTCACATAGCTTTACCATAGGACCAGTCTGCTTTCATTGGTTGACAGAGGAGCTAGCACAATTCACTAGTGGACCTTAATAGTAAACCAGTTACAACAGGTTCTGGCCATTCAGTCTGTCCAGTTTACTACATGATACAAAAGAGCTTAAAAAATCTACAAAATCCAATCTGAGTTATTTCATCCAAGACAATGATAATAAAAAAAAGTAACTACCTTGCTTGACAGCTGTGAGAATGAGAAGCTAACTGGTGTAAGTGAAAGTAGAGCGGTGCTCAGTGCATATTATGCATACTACGCACTAAATGAATAACCAGTACTATTACAAGTAATTAACTTGTCAGTATCATAAGTGAGGGAGGAACCTCTGAGTGAAGTGATGAAAACACAAGCAAGTATGGAATGCACGTGTCCTTAGTGACCCACTGAATTCACTAGTCATTTCGAAAGGTGACTGCAAACCTAAAGAAAGGTGGCAGCAGCTACACTTGCCCAATTCTCTGTAAAGAGGCATTCTACAAAACAGCCAAGTATAAGAAGACAGGAAGGGCTGGGCAACAATTTCTGCTGCTCTCAGCTGCAGAGCATGATGGGATTGCTCCCAAGGGTGCCTTTTAATAAAGTTCACTTTATTATTCTCTAATACATTTTAGCAAGCTTCACTGGGTTAACCATCGTTTTCTTAAATGAGAGATTCTTTTTCTTTTCAAAGAAGCAAATCGAGATTTCTTATCATAATTTGGTATGTCTAGAAGACAAATCTATACCTTTCACTGTTCAGCGGCTGGACTGCTGCTGTAGACCAGCTGCCTTGCTTCACTGGACTTGTAAGAGAAAAATAGCACACATGCAATGATGACGAGAAAATATAGCTCCCTGGAATTGTCTTTACTATGAAGCTACTCGGGCTATTTTGCTCATCACGAATGACTTTTAATCTCCACAGGACAGATCCCATCAATAAGCCCCAAGATAGCTGCTGCTTCATTTAGAATGAAGCAGTGGGCAACTGATTCAGTGAAGACTTCCTCCACTGTCATTTCTGAAGCACGAGGATTTAGTGTCAAAAGAAAGAGCCCAGGTATTTCCACTGACAATGTCATATGACAGTGTTAAACTCTGATGATCATTCTGGGTTCTCCTACATTAGAAAGGCCATGAGAAAAATGTGATACATGATTTATAAATTTGGAACCTCTTTCTTTTCTCTTATTGTTCTTTTCCCTCTAGAATTAGCAAAACATATGATTTCACAACAAAAGTCTGTTTATGCTGAGGAATAGACAAAACAAGAATTACCCATTCCCTTGGAATTTACATATTCAGTTTTAAAGCTAATGTTCTGAAGTCAATGATCCCCACAGTTCTATCTCTGCTTTTTGAAATGAAGATTGAACTCAAAATTTGCAATTCCCAGTGGGCCAAAATTACCATATTTATTTACATAATCTACCTATTGTTTATAAGTTGAAATTAGGAATAGATATTATGTCAACATTGGCTCATGGTCTATTAATTTTAGGAAGTGTTATTAACATTATAAATCAGTTTCCCTGGTAGTTAAAGGAAAATTCCACTGTTTTAGTATGGCAAGGAATCAGAAGTACACCAAACTGAAATTCAAATTGCCTCAGACATTTCTGAATATATTCTCTCTTTTTCTCTTTACTCCACCCTCTCTCTATATATACATATCCCCCTCTCCCTTTTAAGAAATATTTGTCTATTTGTCTATGAGAAGGAGAGAAATGGTTCTTTGAAGAAGGATAAATTACATTTATGCTTAGCATAGCTACACATAGGCAGCTGTACAAATCCAATAGCTTTTTCTTCATCTATACTGGAAGCTTAGGTAGAGGAAATTCTGTTTGTAATGTCTAATGATTGTCCATTCACCACAAGGAAAAGTCTCCATCACCCTTCCAGAATGTTGAAAGCAATCATGTTGAAAGGAAAACACTAATCACAAATGTACTTTCAGTACAAGGTCCTTACTAAATTGTAAAATTTAATTCCTTGTTTAGTACGTGTCCTTTTCCCTTCATTTTCTTTGCTTTCTACTCCATCCTCTTTTTTTTTCCTTCTACCCTCCCTTCCAATCTTTCTTTGATGTGAATAGGAAACACTCTAGTAAATTTAACACAGCACTGGCTGCCATCTTTATTTTAATTCAGTAGAGTAACACCTATGCTCATCACCACCCTTTTCATTGCCTATGCATTTTGAGTTTAGAATGTTGAGCTTGACTATTTTGTAATGTTTGCATTATGTGTTTCAAGTGCATGTGCATGTGCATGTGTGTGTAAGTTAGGAATGGTAGCTAAGTCTTCTTGAGATGTATACAACTTCAACACTCAAATTGTATTTAAAAGGTATTCACCTGTTTCTCACAGTTTAAAACTATGAGTAATCGCAAACTCTAGAAATGCAATTAATGTACGATTTGAGGCTGTAGGAGTCAGGAAGCTCCTTGAAGTACTAAAACTAAAAACTTTGAGTTTTTGCCTCAAACTAACTAGGAGCTAGTTATATATCAGGATAGGTAAGCCATATATGTAGTAGGATACTTTTTACTCTTATGGTTATAAAATAAACATTTTACAGAATAGAAAAATAGTGTACTCTACTGAATTAACAAAAGTTATACTAAAGTTATATATATGTAATTAAGCTTGTTGTTGTGACCCGTATGGACCTGAAAAGGGGTTCATTCATATCTTGTGTTTGATTTACTTGATGTCATAGCTACTTCTCAGATATCTGATCCCCTTAACCACTGGTGCTGTAGGAAGCTTCAGTGCAGAATCTTGTGTCAATGTGTGTGACGGAGATGCTTGTTGATTGAGGCTTTAATGAGGGGGCTTTAGATAATGAAATACTCATTTTTAATCATTATATGTAGATGTTTTCTCAAACAGGTTTAAGTTTTTCCAAAGAAGAGCACTTCATTTTAGCCTTTGTTCTGGTGCCTATGTGACTTATGTTCAAAAGAATATCTACATTCCTCTTTGCATTAAGAGCCTTCCTGGCACTCATTTATTTTGAAATTCTTGATTTTTGGATTAATTTCTTTAAAATTTTACACTTCTGATTTCTTTCTGGATGATCTCATAGCTATATATTAATATGGAAAGGTATTTGGTAATCTAAGCATAATCTAAAGAATTGTATGTAATCATTTTCCTTCTACATACTTTGCCTTGTGTCCATATGCCAGACAAGTGAAATAATTGAATGTTCTGCTTTTGGAGTCTCAGAATGGATGGAGTGAATTGGCATATATCTCAGCATTAGCTAAGCTTAGTTTCCTAGCCAAAATCTAGACAGAAAGTCATGGCTTTGGTTCATTTTGGTTTCTTGTTCTGTTGCTGTGGTCACAAAAGACAGTAAGGGCAGAATGAAAAAAAAGTTGCATTGTAACAATATTTAGAAATTCTTCCCATTTTTGGACTAGTTTAGTTAAGGAGTTCTGAAGATTTAGGTTGACCTGGGGCTGATGCTGTGGGGCCTTGGGGGAATTCTGCACTTTTATGGCCTTGAACCTTCCTTTAAAGGAGACTTGGAGTTACAGAAGGAGCTTGGATTTAGTCAGCCTGTATTAACATGTACATTATTGGTTTCTTTTAACCACTGCAAATAGCTGAAAGTATAGTAAAGATGTCGGCAATGCTTTGTGAAAGTCCTATGGTTCTGAAAAGAGACCAAAACCTAACTAAATGATTGATGTAGCTTCTAAAGCAATGTAAGAAAGCAACAGAACTCTTTCCCAGTATTCCCTAGGCAGAAAAGGAAGTAACCAGTTCAGATAATAGAAAGTAGGCTATGGATGGAAGTTCAATTCTGATAGAAATGGGACAAAATTGTACAGAATATATGGACACATCTCCCTTCCTGATCTATTTTCACTTTTCCTCCTGCTTCTGTAAGATTGGTGAGTTCGACTTTATGGAATTTGCCAATGAGGATTATTTACTTTGTGCTTCTATATGACTTAGACAACAGGAGCTACTAACAGATTAATATTATAAGGGAAAAGAAAATAGTTCTGTGACTTATTTCTCTTGTCCATTTTTAAGAACTATTTTTATTTTTACGTATTTGTGTTTGTGTGACAATATTTCACATATGCCTGTGGAATCCAGAAAGGGCATTAGATTCCTTGGAGCTGGAGTTATAGGTAGTTGTGAATCTGCCAACATGGGTACTAAGAACTCAACTCTGGTCCTCTGGAAGAGTAGGAAGTATGTGCCATCTTTCCATCTCTTTGTTTCTCTGTTTCTTTAGTTGTCAGAATATGTAAGGTCAGTCTTTAGTTGGATGACCCTCTTCAAAAGTACAGGTCTTTCCAAGCTCTGATAACACTGCATCTCATCAAGCCACAACATGGCTGCTTTGTTCTCCTTTAAACATGTCCAGCCCTCTGTAAATAGTTGCTCACTTTTTGAGAAGATACTGATTAATTCATCTACAATGGTTTACCATATATAACCCCTCCCACAGCCACATGATAAAGACTTCTTTGTAGCCTGTGGTACTATTGGGAGCAGATGGAACCTTTAAGAGATGGAGTCTAGTCGGAGTCCTCTGACCACTTGTGTGTGTGCCCTTGAAGAGGAGAGTGGGATCATGGGCCTTTATCTTTCTTGCTCTTTCCTTATTCTGTATGTGCCAGATGTCATGAGTTGAGCAGCTTCCTAAATGCCACTAGGGGAATAACTTTCTCTGTCAAAGGCACTTGGCAAGTGACTTAATGCCTTCTTCAAGTAGGAAAGCATCATGACCAACTGAATACAGACTAAAACCTTGAAAACTTTGAGCCAAAATAGACCTTTCATTCCAGTATCTCAGTATTTGTTATATTAATAGAAATCTGGCTACCCCACTGGACTAACAGAAATCAAGCATTGCATATTGCATATGCAAAATTTCATATTGCAAAACAGACACATCCTTTAGAGAAGCTAACAGGGATTGTTGGAAATTTTTAGTCATTTAGTTTGTTATTTTGTGTGTGAAAAAAAATCTATGTTTTTTCAGTTCATACATAATGTACTCATGGTTTAAATTGCTTTAGTTACAGACTATTAAAAGTATATATCCTGATTACCTTATACAGTGCTTCTTTTCGGGAGAATATGACAACTGTGGACTAAAGGGGCCATCAGAATTAGTGTCTATTCTAGGATGACTCTGGAGGCTACAAGGTGGGTAGTTTTTCAGGGCTCATCTGACATAGCTTCCCCTTTTCTATATAGCTCCATAAATCTCAACACACAGCTCCTTAGGGCAATGGCTTATAATTCGCCTATTAGTCTCACATCCTGGAAGGTTAGGAAGCCTGGAGCTTTTGATTTAAATATTATACAATTAAGTGGTTATTTGAGAAAAGAGACCTATGGATAAAGAGATTGTAAAACACATAATAACCACAGCATATAATTACACAGTATATAATCAGCTCTGTGGGTAACACAAGTCAAACAATATCACATGTTATGAGGTGTTTATTACTAGCCAACTGTATTATTCAAAGTCCTAAGACTCAGAATACGCCCGGAGAGAAAGGGGGTTCAAATGCTTTTCAATGCCAGTGCAGTCAAGAATATAGCATCATTCATTACATAGCCAAAGACTCAAGCTCTTACAAAGAGAGGCACTCTGGGTGTGGCCTGGTGACAATTTCACAGACTACAGATATAGTGACAGCCATTTTACATCTTTATTAGCAAGATCACAGTAAGATATTTGATTTTTTATGCAACTTTAGATTCTAGGTCTAATTTGGGATTTCAGGGCTGCCCTTACCATCAGTATTTGTGATGATTCTTATCTGGCAGAGGGACTTTGTTGTGGCTCATGCCTTCTATCTTGGTGTCCAGACTGAAATGTGCTTCACTGGGGAGGGGCTTCCCTTATTGCCTTTTCACACCAGGGTGGTAAGCTGAGAGAAGAATAGGGCAGAGGATTTCAGGCA
Organism: Peromyscus maniculatus bairdii; assembly: GCF_049852395.1. Lineage (NCBI taxonomy): Eukaryota > Metazoa > Chordata > Mammalia > Rodentia > Cricetidae > Peromyscus > Peromyscus maniculatus. The sequence continues at coordinate 97,883,957 of NC_134853.1, forward strand.
GTGCCTGCAACCGAGAGGAGCTGTAGACTATTCCAACAAGGAGCCAAAGCTTTTAGTCTCACTTTCCAAAGAAAAGGCAGTCTGGTAACAACCAGAGTGGGCAAGGCAGTGCATCCATCACCAGTCAAGCCTGCAGCTGAAAACTAAGCCCTAATAGACACTGATTATAAAAGGAAGGATTGTAGGAGCCAGAGGGCTCAAGGACACCACAAAAACACAGCCCACAGAATCGACTAAGCAGGCAGGGCTCATAGGAGCTCACAGAGATTGAAGTGACAATCAGAGAACCTGTACAGGTCTGAGCTAGGTCCTCTGTGTATATACTTTGGTTGTATAACTTGGTGTTTTTGTGGGACTCCTAAAAGTGGAAGTGGAGTTTCTCTCTGACTCTTTGGCCTGCTCTGGGACCCTTTTCCTCCTACCAGGTTGTCCAGCCTTGATTTGAAAGTGTTATCTAGTCTTAATGTGATTTGTTTTGCTATGTTCAGTTAATATCCCTGTGAGGCCAGCTCTCTTTTGAAGGGAAATGGAGGAAGAGTGAATCCAGGGGAAGAGAGGAAATTGGGGGGGGGGAGGGGCTCTGAGGAGTGGAGGGAGGAGAAACTGTGGTCAGGATGAGGAGAATAAATTAAAAATATTGTTCTAAAATTGACAAAAAAGATGAATATCTATTGTATTAGCTGTTAAGCTTGTGTGACTTGATGCACTGCAGAGAAAACTGACATAACTAATGAGCATGGGGCTGAGTGCCCTGAGATGTCTTCTTAAATCCACATACTTAAGGAAGTCAGGATAAATGATTTCTAACACAAGTGGCCAATACAAGAAGCAACTGAGTAAGACATTTTCTTTCACACTCAGGCAAAAGAAACTCTGACTATGTTAAGAGCACACAGGGAACAAAACAGACTGTAAGACGTGAGATTTAAGAACCGTGCGATTTTTATAAACCTTTGTCACATTCCATGCCATATGCATGCTTTGTCAGTCTGCTTTCCAGGATAAGGAATTTCCTTCTCTGCCATGTTAGGGTATATATTCTTGCAATTGCATCCCATAATACCACAAAAAAACAGCAATGCTAAAAGGAAATCTGTGTCATGTTCATGTGCACTACCCACTAGCCTACATTCCTGAATATCTACACTGAATCTCTAGCAGACTGTTGGTGCTGTCTTGGGTGATTTCAGCAAAGCTTTGGGTGTCTGAACTTTTTGAATGAAATAGAAAAACACTACAGAGCATACTAACAGAGATAGAAAGAAATGGAGTTTAAAAAGGGATGTATATAATAAAATATACTTTTTTTAAAAGCTGAACAATGGTATTTGAAGATTCTTGTCAATTCTTTTGCTTCATGTTTCCACTAATATCTGAGGCTACAGGAGTTCATGTCTCAGTACCAAAAAGCAGCTCAACTCTGATGCATTAGACAGAGCTTCTGAGGCAATAATTAATGTATAGGCCACCAACACTAGAACTAATCTTGGGAACAGGGAAAATAAATGTGCCATGGGAATTCCCATAGGGTGGCACTGACATTGGTGGGTCTCATCATTGATCATTGGTGATAGCAGCAGAATGATCACTCACAAGGCAGACCTAATAATAGCCTCAAATATGGAAGAGTCCTCACTTGCTGCCTGCTCTGGTAATATAGGCCATGTAAAATGATTATTTCTTTTCTCCACAGAGCAGAAGCAACAAACTTCCACTTCATTTCCCCAGTGCATTGCAAGCATACCTAAGATCTGTTGATTCACTTTTAGGACATTGTCCCTTTTGGTACCAAATTTCTTCCAGCTATAAAACTTGTGGTTCTACGAAAGTATAGATTTCGTAATCCTCCATGATTCCCAAGTGTGTGGGAACTGTACTCTACCCAGATCCAGACACACAAGGAACATGAACAGCAGGGGATACTTAACTACAACAACCATGAGAAAGTGGCCCAAGTGGTCACTTTCTAGTGGTGTCAAGGAGAGGCCATTGTCACCATTGGTCCTGCCACTGAAATACTACTACTTTAGGCTTAGTAGTCTCATTGAAAATGTGGATGCCCAGGTTGAGGTGTATAGGTATAATGAATCACGTGCTAGTTCTAAGCAGCTTCACCAACAGAATGCAGTGTGTCTTCACGCTTTAGCTCTTGACTTCTGTGTCTCAGCCACATTGATGCCTTTTATCAACAGTTGTAGCTATACATGCAAACCTTAGGCTCTCTGTAAAGTTAAAACAGTGACCCAAAGTAGAGGAAATGCAAAATAAACAATGGCTTGGCCCGTGGCTGTGTCTTGCTGAAAGAATTTTTAGTTAGGTTTAATGAGTAGAGTCTACAATTTTTAAATAAAACTCCTACCTGACCCCAAGGTAATGTTAAATTCTTATAATCTAGATGAACATGTACTGCCATTGTGCAAGTTAAACTTCCTTCTGTGTAAAACTCAAGTATGCTTCAATAACCACATTCCTATTGTAGGTATCCCCACAAAAGAACCAATGGCACATTTTGCCTTTGAATTGAGTGTTAGAAGAGTGTGAAGGATACACACGTGAGTACACAAAATGAAGAGATCACAACCCAGAGAAACATTACTATCCTTATATAAATTCTTTAACAGGAATGTTCTAAAGAGGAAACGAGTCTGTTTATCTATGGTAATAACAGGAGAGTTGGACAGAGATCAAGCTAACTTTACTGTTATTTCTATCAAGTGCTGTGTTTACACCAGAGACAATCTTAGGAAGGAGGAGATGGCTTTGCAGGATTCACACAATGCAAGTGGATATTCTCCCTCCTAACTTCAGGAAGAAGTTCCAGCTTTGTTTCCCCTTTGTACCAGTTATGTTTCTAAGGTTTTCTGAGATTCATCTAAAAACAGACCATCAGTTACTTATTATGTGATCTAGTTGAGGCTCAGATGAGACAATATAAGGAAGACACTTAGGCTAGCATTGGTAAAATGTGGGGAGAGATCCCTCCTTTCACCCCACTGGAGAAACTTGAGGATTAGCAGCTGGAGGTTGTTATGAGCCTGAAAACATTTTCCTGTACTCCAGACGTCGCACCAAGAGGGTGATGACTAAAGATTTTTGCATTATGGGTTAACTCCCCAAAAATAACTTTTTAAAATGGTAAAATTGAATCACAAGTACTAACATTTGCACAAACTCTGACAAGGCCAGTTTTATGGCTGCTGGACAGTTAGGCAGGTGCTTGTAGGGTGTTGAAATGCTAGTCTCCGTAGTATATCTCCTAGTGATATTCTAGTGATATATTTCAGAGTGATAGCTGTTAAAATGCCACAGAAAACCTGTAAGAATGTGACTCTGTACTCATTTCTAATGTGAAAACATTTAGGACCAGGAGAAAGTGGCTTTTTTGTTGTTGTTGTTGTTGTTTGTTTGTTATTCGATACAAAGTTTCTCTGTGTAACTTTGCGCCTTTCCTGGAACTCACTCTGTAGCCCAGGCCTGCCTCAAACTCACAGAGATCCATCTGCCTCTGCCTCCCGAGTGGTGGGATTAAAGGCATGTACCACCATTACCCGGCTAGAAAGTGGGTTTTATAGTAGTTCTGGGATTTTCAGTATTTTGGATTGAGAGTCAGTGGGTACATTTTTACTGCCCCAGCTGAAGCGTCCATGGTTATGGTATATGGTTATTATAGAAAGTAGTGGACTTACAGTGGATATGTATGATTCATAAGTAACCCAACATTTCCCAATACTTGTTGACTACTACTACCAGTTTTTAAAAATTAGTACATGACATTGTAGTTACACACCCATGATCAGCAACAAACATAGACCTCATCATAGTCCCTAAGTGCTTCTGCATAGGACTGCTCTCCTTATTTGTGCTTTTATCCCAATACAAAAGCAAGTTATGTTGATGAATGCCTATGCTTTGTTCTTTGGAATAGTAAACCTCACTTACATACTTTCCTTGGCATATCTGTAGATATCAATCGAGATCAGCACCACAGTTAACCCTTCCTTTGTCAACAAATAGCAATTACAGCAAAACTACAGTGTAATTCTAGGGCTTTTTATCGCTGAGTACAAAAGTGATTCGAATCATTATGACTGTAAATTTGAATGGTTTAAATATGGTTTCTATGAACAAGAGCTGTATTTTATTTTTTTATTTTTTATTTTTTTTTTTTTTTGGTTTTTCGAGACAGGGTTTCTCCGTGTAGCTTTGCGCCTTTCCTGGAACTCACTTGGTAGCCCAGGCTGGCCTCGAACTCACAGAGATCCGCCTGGCTCTGCCTCCCGAGTGCTGGGATTAAAGGCGTGCGCCACCACCGCCCGGCTAAGAGAGCTGTATTTTAATTACTCACTCTGCTTTGAGATACATGGTTTTAACTTTGGGAGAAGTCAGTGACTTCCTGAGTGCAGAAACATTAACACAAGAGAAATCAGGAATAACTCAGGAACCAGCTCCCTCATTTAAACATGGCTCAAACTGTTCACAAGCCAAGGTTCCCCCAAACATCAAATAATTACATGGTAAGTAGAATCTTTTTTTCAACAAAGTATATAAATACATTCAGTGCTTCTGTTTGCAAAAGATTCTGTGTTCCAGTTTCAGTGAAGTAAATTGTCAAGTAAGTGAAATAGCAAAACCTAAAAAGAACTTTCTCTCACTACTCTCTTAAAAAAAATTATATTTTCTTTCTTTTTTCTCTCAAGTGCAATCTATTGTATACCCTGTCTCCAGTTTCTGTTCTCTATGGTTAGTTCAGTCTGGCTTTATACCACTGTTCCCTATGTCCACAGTAAGGAGTGGGTAACCTACTGCTTACTTGGCTCTCTTGATTTGGATGGACACTGGTCCATTTCTTCTTCCTGTTGTTTTCAGCTCTGTCCTTACTGATGTGTTCTGTCTGTTTGTTGTGCTGTCTCTACTATCTTCATTAGCCAATGTTTCTCTCGTCATTCCAACCTAGTTCATTCATTAGCCAATGGTTCTCTCATTGTTCCAACCTAGCTCATTCTGATGTAGGGTAGGATGTTTGTCCAGACTCTGTGCTAGAAGTCATATTAGCACATGGAACAGATTTTTTTCTAAACCCACTGAGAAGTCAGAATAGTCTCTATATGGTTTAAAAGAAATTACCTTGCAAAAGCTTACAAATTCATTCTTCCTCCTGCAAATAAAACACTATGTCTTGAAATTTCACTGTCTGTAATTTCTTTATATCCATCTATTTATTGCATTAAAAAACTCATGTATATTTAAGACTTTAAATAGACTCCAATTATTGAAAGTTCATTTTTATTTCTCAACCTACATAATCAAACTTCTAACACTCTTAAAAAAGAAGCCATAACCCACTCTATGAAATAGACACAGTTAAATAATAAAACAAAGGAAACTTGGAAGCTGGGCCCAAACCAGGATGTTTGAAATCTTACTTGCTATTTAGATCCCTCGGGTGCTCACCAGACTTCTCCCTAAACAAAGAAGAAATGTGACAACAATTAAAACATGAAAACGATGCTATTAAAAACTGCTCATTTAGGTGACGCATGTTTATAGCGCCTGGCTAGTGGAAAATGTCAAAATCTATGGAGAAGCAAGATTTGTTGTATTATGGCATTTTTCTTCACACTTACTGTTGCAAAGAGCAATCTAAAACATTCCTTTTTAAGCAACAAGAAGCAAAACTTGCTCTGACTATTCTGGGAAGAGGAATATAGTTCAGAAGTATTCTGTGTGCTTGGCAACATAAATTATATACAATATGAAATTAATGATATAAAACCATCATTGTTATTAAATAAATACTTGTGTTGAAAAATTCTTGGAATATTCTATGAAAAGGAATATTCTTTGCCTTGTAAATTTTGGTTAAGATTAAAATTATTATTATTATTATTGTTGTTGAATACAGAAAACAATCACTGAGTTGCTTTGAGTAACACCACTAGTTCTCTAAAAAGACAGAATCTCCCAAATTATGATGATAATGTTAAGAGAGAGAGATTTAAACTTCAAAGCTGGGTTGAAGAAAAGTCTTGGTAAGAATTTAATTAAGGACTGGTGAAATGGCTTAGTCAGTATGGATTCTTTTCACTCAGTCTGAAGACCTCAGTTTGATCTTTGGGACCCCCATGGTGGAAGGAGGGAACTGACTCATGCAAGTTGTCCTCTAACCTTCACACACATGTCACATGCATAAATGCACACACAGATGAATGCACATAGTTAAATATTTTTAAATTAAAAAAGAATAAACACAAATTTACTCTTAATGTAATTTTCATTAAGATTGAGAAAACTACAAATCAATGAAAGTATTAGTGTTTCAGGAGTTTAGTTTTATAATCTAAAAGCCTCTTCACAAACAGAACAGCCATTTGTCTCTTTACAATGATTTTTAGCTATACCTGTTCACTGTGGCTTCTAGTTAGTAGTAAAAATGGAGAAATTAATTTGGACTTTGAATAGTTTGGGAAGTAGAGATACTCCACACTTTAGAAAACATTGTGAACATATTATCTTATATTTCAGCATGACCTTGAATTTGCAATATAGCAAATATATCAGGGGTGACCTTTTACATACTTCTGATTATCTTGCCTTCAAGCCTTGAGTGCTGGGATTACAGATATTTTTACCGGGCCTGGTTTATATGGTGCTGGGGCATGTGTTCAGGACACAGTACCACCCGAACCACCTCATAAGCTCTATGTCTGCACATTTTTGGAAAATAGCAATTGATCTAAATGGGACAAGGAAAATAAATGAAAATGTAGCCATGAGTGGGGAAAGGAGGAGGTAGACATTCAAAGACTCATCACGGAACTTGTAGAGCTGATGAGTACATTTATTTGCTCCTATGGGACCTAATAGGTATATACATGTATGCACACCCACCAAATAGTTTGTAACTTATGGAATAATATTTATATTTTATCACTCTAAACAAAGAAGTAGAAGCATGTCATTTGTTGTATTTACTACAGAACATGCCTTGCATGACCAAATCATTGATAAAGTTAGTTGCAATTTTTGTTTTAAATGAACATCTGTAGCTGGGCATGTTTTCATACATCTATAATTCCAGCACCCAGAAACCTGAGATGGGAGTCAGGAGTTCAAGACCAGATTGGGTTACATTGCAAAACTGAGATAGTTGTGTAGCTTGATCTGCTTGGGGGGCGCCCTGGCTACTGGTAGGATCAGAATCCATCCCTGATACATGAGCAGGTATTTTGGAACCCACTACCTATGATGGGACACTTCGTGCAGCCTTGAGGCAGGAGGAAGGGCTTGGACTTGCCTTTACTGGATGTGCCTCCCCATGGGAGGCCCTTGCCTTCTTGTGTGGGGAAGTGGGGGGTAGGTTTGGAGGGGGAGGCTGGGGGGCAGGAGGAAGAAAGGGGGGATCTTTGATTGATGTGTAAAATGAATGAAAATTTTTCTTAACTGTTACAAAGCCTAGGATCAGAAGTGGGGTGGCATTCTGTAGGTAGGTATGGACTACCACACTGATGTAGAGGTTGAGGGCTCTGGCTAAGTTTCTGATACTAAGTGCAAAAAAGAGGCTGACTGAGGTGTTGGGTGTGAAGGAAGGCAGAAAAAGGAAACAAGAATGGTAGCTAGGTTCCTGAACATGATCTCTCCTTTTCCTGAGATATTGCAGACTTAGACCGTAATATGGTTTGAGTAGATTTCAATTTTGAACATATTTTTTGAAATGTCTGTGAGACAGTGAAAATGTTAAGTTGGATAAACATTCCTAGGGAGAGAGGCTACCATGGAGAGAGGACATAGGTTATTGAATGAAACAGCTGAAGAACCCAGAGTCAGAATGCTACCCGACGCAACTATTTGGCCCCATTTCTCCAATCTCCCACATAGCCAGAATGAAGGTACAAAGAATTTTTTATTAGACAGAAACTGATTTTAACTATGTGCGTGTTCTTTGGTATCTACAATGTAGCAAGGCAAGGAAAATATACATTGATACACAATATTTTGCACAAATACTTGTAAAATAATATAGAATTTAAATATAGCACTTTGTTAAAATTTTCAAAGAAGTCAACACACTTCATACAACTTGGGTATTTTTTCTTTGTGGTAGACTGAATTAAAACAAACAAACAAACAAACAAACAAACTGTGACAGGATTTGCTAATGATAGCTGTCACATTTATATTGTGGTGACCCCAAACTGAGAACTCTTATGTACTGATAGAAATCAATGATACAAACAGAGCATGTAACTCTAAAACCGCAGCTCATTACTATAAAAGGAAGTTATGTTTTGTGTTTAGTGTGGTGTTTTTTAAAGAGATTTAATTTATCAGTTTTAGAATAATCCTTGGGAATCTTGATTTTATTGGCACCCATTGACTGTCAACATCCCTGGAAGTGGGAAATTATGTTTGCTTATTAAACTTTGTTTCTTGATCTATAAAATGGAATAGTATGTGGCTGCTCAGTCTCTTTTCTATGCACTCATATACTTTATAAAATGAGTAATGCTATGGTGTTCTTATTGTTATGTTCAAGCCCATGAGTATTTCCAAATGATGAGGCATTTTTTTGTTGTCAGCTTCCCAAATATTGTTAGATGCTGCATGACAACCTCAAACTTTAATTTTATGGACAGGGCAAATTAGTTAGCCCAATCAAAATGGTTCTTGTTGATTCTTTGTCGTCCTGTGATATATGTCCTAAAGGTTACATGTTTGTAAGAATCCAAGGTTAAATTCTTAGGATGAATTGCTGAACAGACAATTCTGAATACTAAATTACAGAAAATATAATATGTTGCCAAATTATACTCCATAAAATTATAACACTTAACAGCTCTACTAGCAAGACACAAGAGTGTCTACCATCCCAGGCAGCAAACAACAGTTTATTGTTTTGATTTGTAACTTTTCATAATTCAACAAAATTGTCTGTTATATTAGAATAATTTGTGTTTCTTCTACTTTTATTTGTATAATTTTTAGCTTCTAAAATGATTGTCTTAGCTTTTTCTCTTCTTAGTCACCTTCCAAGCACATGTTTTCTGATATTATTGTAGTAGCTTTTTACGAGTTAGTAATATTAACTGTAATCATGAAGTTTGGATTAAGATGACCAATGATGATATTAACATTTAAAGGACAAGAAACTGAAACCCAAGAGAAAGTTAAATACTTTCTTACTTCCACTCGGGACAGAGGTGAGTATGAGTAGGTGAATGAATTGAAGTAAAGTTTGTGATTATTTTTCTTAGTCCACTTTTCTTGAAATTTGCATCAAAACTGCATTTTATCCCTCAATTTATTAATTTATTGCATTGTTTATATTAGTATACTTTATTCAGAATATAATTACTTTTTCTTATATATCTATCTACCTCTAAATCTCTCTTTCTCTCTCTCTGTCTCTATCTATCTATCTATCTATCTATCTATCTATCTATCTATCTATCTATCTATCTATCTATCTATCTTTCTATCATCATGTTTATTAATACCCAAAATCAAGACAGTATAAGGAAACTTTATCTTCATTTGCTCACTAAGAGAGGCCTTGATGATATAGCTAAAGTCACTGCCTTCATGGAAGTGCTTCTTACGATAATGATTAAAGACATCATTTCACAGACTATGACTCTGCTGAGGTCAAGAGCTAGTCACTAGTAAAATCTCAAGCGAGCTCATGTGTAAGTATGTACTTTTATGTGTACTCCTAGAGACCCTGACAATAAGCATCCTCTTTCCTTGACAGAGTCCAGAGCTTCAAGAACATGTAGAACCAGGAAGAATGTCAACAGCTGCAGTGTAGGCTACCAACAAAAGCAATTAAAATAAAACATTATGTATTGCTACTGTGGATTACAATGTTTGCTATCTCATGTGACCTCACAGCAATTTGGGAGTTGATAAGCAACATATGTGAGTGAAAAGAGCTTTGAAAATACATTACTAGCCACATGATGATAAGCAAGCAATTTCTCAAAAATTCAGTTGTTTTTACAATATGACACATGTGAAAAGAAAGAAATATGAATCTTTCAGAATAAGTATAAATTTAGAAAATTATAATGGATGTTTAGCATTTAATATCGATTGTATTTTCATTTGTTCAACAATTATATTTGAACATATACCATGAGTTCTTTTCTAGACACTAGGAATTTCAGTTTGAAGAAAAATAGCCAGTTTCTTCTTGCTAAAGATGATTTGCTAATCATAAGCATAAGCATTAGCAGCAAAGGCAATAATAGATAATAGAGAGTAACTAGATGAGCAGTAAACAACAAAGGCAATAATAGATAATAGAGGATAGTTAGATGGGCAGTAACAACAAAGGCAATAGATAGATAAGAGAGGATAGATAGCTAGATGACAGATAAGTCATCAAACAAGAGATATGGGTAGATGGAAAGTTTTGAATATAACTAATTCGATGAAGATAATAAAAGAGTGCAATGGATAATCAAGAAGTTTCTACTAAAGGGTCATTATCTGTGGTAAGATATGACAGTCTTGACAGAGGAAGTAGTAGAGATTTCTAGAAAGGGTATACAAATGTAAACTTGATACATGGACAATCTTTGGTGTTTGGTGAATACAAATATGGTCAGGATGGTTGGAGATAGTGAACCAGAATAGTCAGGTGTGAGAGGGTGGAAGAGGAGGTGCTGGCAGCTCTTAGGTTATATAAGGCTTTTTGTCACCAGAGGCGTTAACCACAGAAAAGCAACAGAGCAACTGGGACCAGAAGGAGAAGGGGGCCAACAAAGCTCCAGCATATTAATTATTCATCAGTTCAGGACAGAGTTCTGCTGTCAAGGTATTATATAGGAAGTTAGTCATTAAGTCCAGTTTCTTGCTCTTGTACAAGTTTAGCGCTTTCGTGTTCATTGCTACCCATAATATTAACGTTTTTCATCCTCGAAGGCCAAAGTTGATGATGGCTCCTGATTTGCTTTCGATCCTCACCTGCTTGAGTGCCCATTTCCTGTCAAGGTGTGCCTTTCCCCTTGATTTGACTGTCTGCTCCCTGCCATTGTCCCTGGCATCTTTTGTGTCTGGAGCTCTTCGAAGTGTTGTTTCTGACTACACCTCACCATTCCCCTCCCAGTATCTGCTGCCTGTCCTGAAATGGTTCAGCACCTCTGCTCCTTGTTGCCAGCATTGAAATTGTCAAAGGTGATGATCACCCAGGTTAGAGCTTGTTTCCTTGCACAAACCTTTCTTTGTGTCTAGATTAGCAATAACCTTCATTGTCAGAAGAATAAACAGCTTTATTACACACAGTTTTCAGGTTTGACTCATGATTTGACAATAGTTGCTTCATGCAAAACACATCCCCCAGAATGGACCCGCACATTGGAGAGCTGCTTGAATTTTATTTGCAGTCATCCATGCTTTAAAAAGAATGGTTAAATTTAAGAGACATTTAAACTTACTTTTATAATTTATTTTATATTAGTTTATTATCATTATAATTTTTGGATGGTAGCATCAGTCACATTAACAGGATGATATTGATGAAGTTTTAGTCATTAGTGTGGGACTGCTAACCAATTGCATTCTCTAATGCTGGTTCTTATGCTGTTTGCTGTGTCATGGCCCCTTCAAGCATCACAATCCACTCCACAGGAGGAAGCATATGCCTCACTATCAGTCTGTCAAAGATTAGCTCATAGGCTCCAGGATTGAGTCTACTATTTTTTTTTTTTTTTTTTTTTTTTTTTTTTTTTTTTGCCAAATGGAGATAGCATAAACGTGTCTCTATATTGATAGATTGGTGCAGTTCTCAGACCTCATCAGAGAAGTTTATTTGTGTAGTTGACAGTGGTAAATGCAAAAACCCACAACAGATCAAAGTGGAGAGAATTCATATCTTAAGAGTGCTCAGCTGGTGACAGCTGTGTGGCTTGATCTGTTTGTGGGGGCCCTGGCAATGGGACCAGGACCCATCCCGGAAACATAAACTGGCTTTTTAGAGCCCCTTCCCTATGGGTTGGGTTGCCTTACTCAGCCTTGATGCAGGGGGAAGGTGCTTAGTCCTGTCTCAACTTGGTATGCCAGCCAGTGTTGACTACACAAGGGAGGCCTTACCTGCTATGAGGAGTGAATGGGGGAGGTAGCATGGGGGTGATGGGAGGGTTAGGAAGAGGGGAGGGAGGAGGAACAATGGTTGGTATATAAAATGAAAACAAAATTAAATTTAAAAAAAGAGTACTCAGCCATAAGTGAGACATCTATTACCACTCTGCCGTCCAGTATCAGGGACCATCACAGAAGAAGGGATGAAAAGATTGTAAGATAGAGAGGCTGGGGAGGACTGGAATGAAACAATGTCTTCTGTGTAAGATGGGACTGTTACACCTGTGAAATGGTAACTCTGTGTGCTTGTGTAAGAGCTGTACACAAGAACTTCTCAACATGTTAGCCCTGAGGGGCCAGGAGCTCATGAGGCCCCACCCCTAACTGAGAAACTGTTGGTACATGATGGTTTTGGAAGAGGGAGGAGACCCAGGTATTTTTTTTTTTTATTTTTTATTCTATTTTTTAAGGAAATGGCTCCTGATAGGTTGACAATGCTCTGGTAGATGGCCCTACACCCATGAGTTTATGAACAACACAAATTGGAATAATTGAGCTATAGAAAAAGGGACAGGGAGTTAGAAGGGGTGAGAGGTGTGGCTCTTGGCGGGGAACGAAGGGTAAATTTGATCAAATGCAATGAAGATGACATGGGTTATAACGGAAGAAGTGGGCCAGAAGGAGAAGATGAATTTTTGGTCATGTTAAAAGTTGGGTTTTACTAAATAATATTTTATTGTTTTATACTTTTAAGCTGGATCTGCTTTGTTAGTCTTAAAATATGGTTTCATAATATTTTATTGAGTCATGTCCTTCAAACCAACCACCATTTAGCTTATTTACTGCTTCTATCTTATGTATAATGTTAGTAACTCATACACAGATCCCTTGTGATGGAGGAAATATAGGACACATTCAAACTCTTTACCCTTCACACCGGGACTCATTACTTTAATCTGTAATCCTCTGTGTGAAATCTCATCATAGTCTCCTCATGTGTATAAACATGCAACCCACCCTTACTTTTATCCTTCTGTGGCAAGAGCTTTTACATCTGGAGTCACTATACAGAACTCTATCACAAATTGAGGTTGGAGATTCCTTATCTAATCACTTTTCCTAACATATTCTTTTATTAAATCTCCCAAATGTGTTTCTGAGCAATCTTTTATATGGATAAAGTAATTATGCAATATTTGCTGGACTTCACTAAATTATATTCTCTACAATCCTGTTATCTTCACTATATTTTAGATATCAACATTCACATTTTTTTCCTCATGCAAACACAGCTCAGAACAAAATTATACCAGCTTATCTTGACTTTATATTTAATGTGGATATATTGTATTTCTAGTATTTCATTTATTCTTTTCAAACAAGACTAAATGTGACATTTCAGAAAACAAATTTTAATGCTTTCTTATTTATTTGTGTGGATATGGCTGTTCTTAATTGAGATGTGCAATTTCAAAGAATGAGATAGAATAGCAAAATCTACTTTTTTGTGTGTCTGGCTGCTTTCCTTTAAAAAGCATATGTTAGATTGTTACTATTACAGACATGGTGTCAGAGAAGACCTTCAGAATAATTAATTTGAGTGATTAGCATGGAGGAAGGAACTAAATATCTAGATACTACAGGAAGGAGATGGGAAGACAATGGTAGAATTTGATGGCAGAACCTGGTTACAGAGATTTTAGTCCTGGAATACACTGTAGGGGTGCAGTTATGGAGAGGACTAGCCCCTCAGTGAATGAATAATATAGGGAGCAGGTCAATGGCTAAGTCTAATGTGATGGTGTCATGTCCATAACTAAAGATACTTTAAGTCTTTGGTGAAATGGTCATGGAGTTGAGGAGGGTGGAAATGATAAAGCTCATAACAGAGATCTGCAGTGACACTGGTAGAACTGAATGTTGAATTCTAGGATGATAGCGTAATTTCAAGTGATGATTTGTTGGAGCATGGAGAAAACAGACATTTAATGGTTTGTGGAGAATGATGTACAAAGATAAATTCATCAGTCATGGAAATGAGAAGAAAAACAGGAAAACATATTGTAGGATCATGGAGCCTAAGAAGAAAAAAAAATCAAGAAGGAAAATCAGCTAAGAGGAGAAAATGTTTTAAGAAAGGCATGTAGGATGCGTATGGAATTTTATTATCTAGCATCAACATGTAACCTGGCAGAAACATAGTCCACAGCCAGGAAACATGAGATTCCACAGATGTTCCATGACCTTTGTGCCTTTGCCTCTCATGAACCACGCTGAGGCTTTCCTGCAGATGTTTGTCTTTTCTCATTCTCTGTCAAACACACCTATACCATAAACGTCCCCTGAAGAGCATCAGACGATTTATTGTTTCCTGTACACTTAATATCTGCATCCTCAGTCAGTATGTATCACTGACAGACTAATATTATTATCTTTTCAGTATATACCAAGTCTGGTTCAAAAGCTGAATGCCTTTTTTTCTCCATCTGGCTGCCATTCTAGGATTGCCCTTAATGTGTAAAAGATACCATGCATAGAGGAAACAGCCAATCAAAGGAGATTCAGGGACAGGCCAGCAAGAAGAATGGACCTGGACTGCTGGGAGTCATGGTGCTCTCCAAATCCATATGTCCCTATTGCATCATTTCCCAACCAGTTTTTATCCGCTATTGCTCTCCAGGGCCTTTCCTGTTATATAACAATACAACCCTCATTTATTCAGTCAGTGAGGCAGCAATATTTAGAGGTCTTTAAAAATGAATCTTTCATGCATTCTGCAAATTATAAATTATAATTTATAGTCATGTTTTTATGTCTACTACCCATGCTTAAATGTAAGGCCTTGAGGAAAGAACTTATTAATATTTATGTCTTTAAAATTTTTATCTTATCTTATCTTATCTTATCTTATTTATTTATTTATTTTTTAGTATGATCATGTTTGCATGCCAGGGGACATGTGAGGATGTCAGAAGGTAGTGTTTGGAAGCTTTCTCCTTGCACTGTGTGAGTTCTGGGGATTGAACGCAGATCGCCAGCCTTGGTGACAAGTGTGTTTATCTGCTGAGTCATCTGTCAGGTCCTCAATATATTTATTTACATTCTTAATATTTAGAAGGAACTTGACATTTGTTAGGCTATCAACTTACATTACTTAATGAATGTATAAATGGAAGTGTGGATTCAGTAAAAATCAATAGCATATATTAGTTGCATGAAATAATGGATCCTGCAATCATATATTTATCATTGCATGAATCCTTTTTTGAAAAGGGTGTGCAGATAAACTTTTAGCGAGGACAAAATATGGTCCCAAATAACTAGAGGACATATAAAGAAGTGCCTAGGGGAAAAGAACTCATAAAAACATTTTAGGGGTTATTGAAGAAATGAAATATGTCTCATAGAGATATGAAGAAAGCTGAGTAGAATGTCAAGATTAAAGTGGCATTTTTTCCCTCAAGGACAATGTGACTATTTGATGTATCTGAAGACTTAGCTTTATTTGCAATCATTAATGAGAAAGACTAATTTTCCATGTCTGTTTAGTTTTTATTTGAATTCCTGTATTCTTTTGTCTACAAAAAGTTTTTCCCCCAATTAAAAAAAAAATCTCACAATATGTAGCTACACAGTCAAGTTTTATTTTAAGGACAATGGCATTTTTACCTCCTGTTTTGCATGAGGGTCTGTGGGTTGTAGGAGATGAGAAGAGAGAGTCCCCAGCTGCCACCGCCCAGCAAAGCCCTGCAAATGATGACTGCATCCATTTCCGCCATCTCCACATACTGAAAGTGATCTTTTTGAAACAAGGAATGCAAATAGCTGCAGCTTGTCAAAGCTGCAGTTGCTTTTCATAGTGCATATTGCTGTGTCCCTGCTGACACAGCTCCCAGCACTGGCGCCAGCCTGCCTTTGAACTCTTAATTCCCAGCAACACTAAAACAGAAGGAACTTCATTTGAATGACCTAAAGTAGATGAAAGGGGCAGGTATGGTGCAAAAATGTTGACGAGGGTAGATACTATGACTGCTCTCTGGTTCCAGGTAATATTATGTACATCTGGGCATAGCTCTGAAAAGATATCCATAGCTAGGAGGCAGGAAGAAATGTCCAGAAGAGAAAAAAAATATCTCTGTCTATGGACACACTGAGCTAGCAAGAGATGGTAAGAGAGGATTGAGGCTTACACCCCATTTCCACCTCATCTCAGCTTGTGGCTTTTGTGTTTTGTTGTTTTTTACTTGACTACATTGCATAATCTTTCCAGGTTCCTGAAAGTGGTCTGTGTATTAGTTCTTTGGGGGTTACTATGATATTGCTGAGATGTGGGTGATTCTTCCTGCTTTATAACTTATTGTCAGTGTCTTCTCATCCAACTACCTTCCTTTCCTTTCTCTGCAGGTACATGAGAAATTTCTGATAAGGGACTTCTCCAACAGCACCACTTCTCATGGACATGGGCTGCCTTAACTTTCACTGAAATGGTGGTGCATGCTGCAAGTCTTTTCCTTTCCCTTGTGGAGATGCATTTGTCCTGAGATGCACATTTCTCTTCTCTTCTTTCTTCACTTTCATTCTCATTTGCCTTATTGGGCACCATCCATAGACAAGACAAGTGATTTGGGAGTAACCAAGGCTCTGTTCTCACAGTTTCTTCCTTTTCTAAGGACATGTTTAGGGTTATAAACAGAATATTTTATCATTGAAGGAACATCTAGAAAACATCTCAGCTGAACTCATACAGGCAAGGCATAAATAGCTCATACCTATGAACTAGCCTATCCCGAGTTCATATTAGAATAGGAACTTTGCTGCTTAGTTTACAGAACTTTATTATCAGCCTCACAGAAGGACACAATGTTCTCGAGTTGTCAGACAGCACCACAATAAACTCACACAACAGACCAGCCGTATAAGGATCTGTAAAGGCATTTGCTCTGAATATTTACTGGAAATATTGGAGACTGGAAAACCCTCAGAATCATCTCCCCCCGCCCCCCAATTTATTTTTTGGATTGGACATGATTCTGAACACATTCCACCCTCTTTTTTTGCCTCTGCTCCCCTCCTTTCCTCTTAGCTCTTCTCTCAGTTGTCTCATTTAGTGATGGCACTATCTCTAGTTGAAATACCAGGTCTTCTTGCTTTGGGGACTATAGTATGCAAATTGGTGGGAGTCAATTGTACCTGATTTTCTAAATTGCTTCTGCTGTAGCAATTCTTCCACCCATAATAACCCATTGAAACCAAACAATGGGATTGATTACACATTCCTCACTCTGGGGGAAACTATTAGTTTTACCTGAATAAAAACTGCAGAACAGGGCTCAATTTGGGTAAGTAGTGTACAGAATTGTTCAGGAAGCACAGCAGAAACAGGCTTGAAAAGCCTTAAATATTATTCTCTACCTGCAGAGACTATCAAGGAAAGAGAATTCTATTTACAAGTCAGAAAAACAAAGGCATGAATATTCAATAGGACTCCAGAGTCACCAGAATTAACACTCACTCAGCTCCACTTTGAAGAGGAATCCTAGAACTCCCAAAGCTTTTATAGCTCTATACATGAGTAATCACCATGGGGGACTGTCCCATTTCAAGCTGCATATAACCAGTTGTGTGGTGTTCTTGAAGAGTCCTAGCCCTTCCGGTCATGAACTGGGAGATACTGGTCAAGTTGTTTAACCTTCCTGAAGATCAGTCGTTTTTCTTTCTTTCTTCCTTTCTTCCTTCCTTCCTTCCTTCCTTCCTTCCTTCCTTCCTTCCTTCCTTCCTTCCTTCCTTCCTTCCTTCCTTCCTTCCTTCCTTCCTCTCTCTCTCTCTCTCTCTCTCTCTCTCTCTCTCTCTTTCTTTTTTTAAACTTAACCTAAGATACTTATTTTTTCTTGCCATCTTCAGAGTCAGGATCAAATGAAACAAGGTACAAAATGTGTAAGGAAACCTGTTAAGTGCACTCCTAACTTTCTTATCTCAGGAAACCTTTTCCTTTTTTTCCAAGCAGATGCTTAACTCTTACTATATAGACCCAGCCTGAGGTAAGGCACCTGAGCTCATACTTCAGAGTAGGCAGGCAGAATCTAGTGTCAGAACAACCCGTTCCTCCCCTTTTCTGTCTTTCTGTTTACAGGTGTTTTAGACTGGAAAGTCATCAGGAAAATTGCACTAGGCATATTAACTAACTGGGTTCTTGCTAGAAGCAGCAACGCCTTGTTTGGAATAGGAACACTATGCAGCTATTGACACCTATTAGTTGTAGAAACCAACTGCAATATGAGGGAATATTCACAGGGCGTCTCCTTCAACCTAGAGACCTTGGTGCCATTGCTGTCTGAAGCCATGGCCCACTGCTGATATATCTCTTTTCTTGCAGGAGGGACTGCTGAAGTCCTCCAGAGGATTGACTGCAGGAATACGGGAGCCCATGGGTCTGAATTCCTAGATGGTCAACTTTTGATGGGTAAGATTTTATTTTGCTTCATGTCTCATATCTCATCAATTTTTATATTCATAGCCTATCCTGCAGCCTGGTATACAATTTGCTGTACAGTGAACAAGGACAAAAGTGAGGACAGACATGTTGAAATGTGCAAGGGTGCATAGGAATGGAACCTGGAAGCTAGTTACTCTTGTTCAAAAGCTCATTGATTTTGTTAGAATATTTATCCTAGAAAAATTTCAAGTAATGTTTTGTTTTCTGCTTGACCTGTATCTTTTCCCAAACTAAACAAATCTTTTTATCAACTTTATGTATAAATGACTTTTCTCAAAGATTTGAAAACTATTATTAGAAACATAAATGTCAATGGAAAAGTATTATTAATATGACCCAGTTTTTTTCAACATAATATTTTTATTAATTATTTGGGAATTTCATACAAGGTACCTGGTCACAACTGCTTCCCATTCCTCTCAGGTTCATCTTCCCATCCTTCTGCTCCCATCCAAAAAACAAAACAAAACAAAACTAAACTAAACAAAACCAACCAACCAACCAATCAACCAAATAAAAAAACACCCCAGACACCACATTAATGTCAGTGGTCCATGGTGCTGCCAGAGGGCATGTCAATATTTTCCAGTTTTTATGGGAGAGATATCAGCCTAACTTTAGTGGGTTCTGTTAGGTATCAAATTCAGGACAAATGGCTAACTGAGGTGCCTATTTAACATATCAAAGTGGACTCTGGCTGCCCATTTCCCTCAGTCTTTACCAGAGTTATCCTGGCTGGCATTCCCTATTCCATACCCTAAACTCCTTAGCCCATGGATTGGGATGGGCTTCCCTTCCTCCAGCTTCTCTGTTTCCCTTATAACCTCACCTCAGCCATTTTCACTACCAGTTGTTTTGTGCTCTTGGCCTCTTGGTTTCTGAGTTCCCAGGTACTCTCTTTGCTCCTCTTCTCTTCTCTTCCTCTCTCACTCTTCTCACAGCCTTTTCTCCTGGCCCCATTCAGGATGGACCCTCCAGATACCTCTGGCTTTGCTCTCCCTCGTATCTACAAAAACCCTTCTCCTCCACCATACCTAGGAGCAGGCATGTCCTCACTTACTATTTTCATTCAGGTCCTTGTTCCAAAGAGCAAACTCCCTTCTGTCCCAGAGTTTGCCATTCACTCCCGTCCTTGTGAATGAAGTCAACAAGCTAAAATAGGGGGATTACTAAGGGACCCCTCCAAGTCCTCCTTTCCCAGGACTAGTTATTTGTTATCTTGTAACATGTACATATTGGGAGGTATTTTCTTGGTTTTATAGAAAGTTTAGATTTCTTTCTGTTTGTGTACAGTCTCTTAGCAAATTGCTTATGTTATGCTGCCTTAATGCTTATTAAAAACTGGAACAAGTTTTTTTTTTTTTTTTTTCCTGCACTAATGTTTGGAAGAGAATTTCTGGCTCAAAGTGTGTGCGTGTGCGTGTGCGTGTGCGTGTGCGTGTGCGTGTGTGTGTGTATATGTATTTTAAATACCTGTTTTCCATGAAAGTGTCATGATTTGCAGCCTAAATGCTATCTGATGTCTTTGGAGATAATGAAGGAAACCCAACTTTCCTATGCTTTGCCCTAGACAGAAACCTATATTTTCCTATGACTCTGTGCCCAGCATTCCCTAGGGTAATAGTTTATTGTTGAAAGCATACATAATATCATCATTATTATCTCTTCTACTTGAAGTAGACTTAGATCCAATCTTATACTCAGGAGATGTGCTGACCATCTTGAATAAAAGGATTGTGAAGGTATAAATTGATCTTATTTCTGTGAAGAGCTAAGTTTTTTTTTTTTTTTTTTTTTTTTTTTTTTTTTTTTTTTTTTTAACTATTGATGGGCTGGCCAGTGGTAGCACATGTCTTTAATCCCAGCATTCAGGAGGCAGAGACAGGCAGATCTCTGTGAGTTTGAGGCCATCCTGGTCTACAGATCAAGTTCAAGGACAGGTTCCAAAGCTATGGAGAAACCTGTCTCAACAAAACAAAACAAAACAAAACCAAAAACAAAACAAAAAAAAAAAACAAGCCGGGCGTTGGTGGCTCACCCCTTTAATCCCAGCACTTGGGAGGCAGAGGCAGGTGGATCTCTGTGAGTTCGAGGCCAGCCTGGTCTACAAAGCGAGTTCCAGGAAAGGTGCCAAGCTACACAGAGAAACCCTGTCTTGAAAAAAACCAAAAAAAAAAAAAAAAATTCAAAAACAAAACAAAAGACTATTGATGGTAGCTTGGAAGTTTTCTTTACTCTTTTACTAGGTAAGTATAAACACTCAACTATTGTATACTTATTTTGAAACTTAACTATGTCAAGTAAGATTTAAGAGTTTCGATTAACTGACTCACTAATAAAAAATATTCCATTTCTTCCATGCAAAGAAGCCCTGATTAATCACAAATTCTCATCACCCTCTGACTAGGATTGCCCTCATTATCTGTAAGCATTCTTAAAATTAAAAATTCTTGGCAGTGTGCATGGTAAATAAGGATTTCCAGACCATTTTCTAAACAATGGAGTAAATAATTGATTCTCTGCTAAATAGAAGTAGAATTCAAGAAAGCTCATATAAATAAAATGAGCAAGCCAAGCTCTTCAGATAAAAGAAGATTGGTTGTTTAAAAAATGGGGGTTTAACGTAGGGAGGAGGAGCAAAAGGATAAATGACCATGGAGCATAGGGTAGAGTCATAGATAGGATTCTGCACTAAAACTGATATTATGTGAATATTAAGAAAAATTTCACCATACTATGTATTTTAATAGTTATCAATCCTATACCAATAAGAATCTATTAATTGCACTGTAATTTATTATAGAATCCCAATATCATGTGAGAGATTAGTGATAAAGGAAATTGAGATGTAATACAAGGGCACTCGGTAGAAAGAAGAAGAAGACCTTAATGGTCCCAAGAAAAATAGTGATATTTTCCCATATTTCTAAAACCCTAGACTCAGCTCAAGGTCACAGTTTTCATACTGAATGGAAATTATCTTTGTTTACCATATTCACCCAAAATGAATCCTCTTCTATCTCTCCTCTATATATGAACATTCCATTTCCTTGTTAATGTCCCAACATCACCCCAGATGCATCTACTGAAATATCAATAAGAACAATGTTATGTATGCCAACAACTTCTGGTCATTTGTAGTTTTCTCCTATTTTAAAGAATTATGCTACTTGTAACTCTTCTTAATGATGAGAGTTAAATTGATTTTAACACTGATGCACAAAAACTCGCACTCCTACAGTACAGTCCAATCTGAAAGGTTTTGTGTGTACTAGGATAAAAATAAAATGAGAGTAGAATATCCATACAAGAGGTAAGATCAAGAGTGATTGACTCTGGATCTCATATCTGGCTTTCAATTTTGGCAAAATTTAACTAGAGAGCTTAACAGTGAATAGGTATCTCATGATCAAACAAACACAGAACATCCATGTTGCAAAGTTTTAGAAACTGATTTTGAAATTTAAGTATAAGAAAAGGAAAGCCCAGGTAGGTTGTCCGGTGTTAGGCTTTGAATATAGGGTCTTTTGTCAAACATTTCTTTCTGGCTGATGACTCTGATTTGGTAGGATCTGGAAATGTTGGGAGGAAGGGCCAAGTTGGGGGAGGCAGGTCTTTGAGGTACATTGTCCTTGGCCCCTGCCCTATTTTTGCGCTTCCTGTTTACAATGGGGTGAAACTCTCTACCACATAGTTCCATAGCCTTGATGCTCTTCCAGGTACCCATGGACTGAATCCTCTAAAACCCCAGACAAAATAATAAATCTTTCTCTTCTTATAGTGTTTCTATCAGGAACATTTTTGTCGCAGCTATGCAAAAGTAATACATCTTGTGTATTGAAAGCCCCAATCCTCTATGTTCGTAAATCATTTTATCCCAGAAAGAGTATGAGGATGGACTGAAAAAAAAAATGAGATTACACATAAAGTTTGTGTTAACAAAATTGACCTTAATGGCTCTCTTATCAAGTTCACTGGGATTAGTTTGCCTGAGGATGGTGTATGCTTACATATTATAACTTGAGAGCTGTAAAAACACTCTGTGCTATAAAAGTCATTTTCTCAGCTGCTAAATTCTGAGACAGGCAAAGGAAGAGTTAGTAAGTAAGAGAAAAGGTGGGATGGTAATGGGTGGCTTTAGTAGCATGATAAAAAGTAAGAAGGGAGATGGCAGCTGAGAATTGACTGGGAGCAGGTTGGTTTAGGTTGGCTGGTAAATCACTTTATTCTCAGTTATATTTATTTTTCTTTCTTCACCAAATTCTCCCTGGGGTACTTCCATCAAACATTACCAAAGAAATTACAGATAGTGATAGCATTGAACTTACCACAAACTATCACAATTCTTCACTTGGAAGCAAGTTCAGTGTGTGATTATTATCATTCCCTATTCAGTGTGTAGTTATTGTTATTGTTTTATGTTAAATGATTCTCTATGGCAGGGGCTTTTAAAGTCTCTTTGAGTATCATGTATCACATTCCTCTCCCCACCCACAGTTTCTGCTATGTTTTTATGGGTAATACATATAAGTAGTACAGCATTGTGGTAAGAAACCATTATGCTCTTAACATAGCAGGGTAGGAAATAAGGAACTAATGTAATACTTTCATCTAAGCAGTAAATGAGAAGAAATATGACCTAATTGTATGTCACGTCGATGCTGCATAAAGTGAACAGTTATAAAAAGCTGTAACCTAAGTGTGTGGAATGGCCACTGGACTAAGACTTTACCCAAGATGAAGCCTTTTATCTACATGGAGAGAATGTGTCAACAGGAAGGAGCATTAACTTTTAATTGCAAATTGGGTCTGATAAACAGTACCCACAGTGCAGGTACTCCACCCTATGTTAGAGGTGAGATGCACTGGTGCCAGTTGCAGATGTTCACAGCATCTTAGGTCTAAAGCTGCAGTGTCTGGTGGCATTCTTGACTCACTTCCTAACCCCTGCAATCCAAAGCCAAGAGAAACAAAAACAGCCCACTAGCCTGTCTGTCAACAGGCTCTTTTGGAATGCAGTCACTGCCATTTGTTTACATACTGCCCAGGCCTGGTTTCCTCTGAAGCAGCTGAATTGAGTAGGCATGGTTGTGAAGGGATCTGCTCAGTCTGTAAAGCAGAACATATTTATTATTTAATCTTTTCAGACATGCATATCCCTGATAGCTCAGCCAACTTTCTCTGATTTCCTGTTGTCAATCTTTTCTTTCATGCTTATTTGTTCCTATGGGATCTTGAAAGAGCAAAAACACGTAGAAAAGTTGTGAGGCAATCTACCGAATGTTCCTCTATGTGGTATAGTGGACCTTCTGGGAAAACTGAACGTTACAGCATCTGAGATCAAAGTTGATGATGGGTCCAAGGCAGTATAGGCAGGGAAAATTATGCAGACAAGGCAAGGGACAGATGCGGCTCATCCCTGCTTGAACCTTGGAAAGCACACAAAATTGAACCCTGTGATGAAGAATAAGCCTTGACTTCCTTGTATGCAATAAAAATTACTCTGATTTTTCTGACTCGTGTGTTTTCTAATCAACCTGTAAACCTGTATTATACACCACATAAACCACTTTATAATTTTTATGTACTAAGGAAAACTGTACATATAAAATATATTTACTTAATCTTTTTATTAACATATGTTCATCGTACAGTGATGTTTTATAAAGACATTTCTATACAATTATGTCATGTACTTTGACCATATTGACCATGTGGCTTGTCCATTCCTCCATCTCTTCCTACAGCTATCCTTGTTTCTTCCCTTATTGTCTCACAACTACTTTTATCAAAGTGCTCACATGCACACCACACACACACACACACACACACACACACACACACACACACACACACTTTATATAGGTATATAAAATCAAGGACCCATAAGTAAAAGAAAACATATGATATTTGTTTTTCTGGCACTGACTTATATTAGTTTAATATAATAATCATTAATTCTATCCATTCTTCTACTAAGGTTATAATTTCATTTTTTAAATAAAATTCTGTTGTACATTTAAACATAGCACATCTAAATTCTTTGAACAATATGAATTCTGAAACCATCAACACCATATATGTAGATATGGTTAAGACAATAAAATGCAATTTTTGCTTGGGAGAAACCCATACTTGCACCTGGACACTTGACACTTGGATATGTACAATTGTTCTTTTTGCTCATGCCTTTCTCTCCCTTGATGTTTATGCTTAATTCTACATTAGAGACTATTCTCAAGAAATTCCCACTTTGTCTTGTTCTGAAGTTCTTTTCTGCAGTATATGTCAAAAATCCTGCTGCACTGAGCAGAGGTCTGTGAAAAGAACTCCTCCAGATGTTGTAGCCAAATTAAAAAGTCTCCTCTCTATCCCATTGCTATTGAGGAGCTGACATGCTGACGGTAGATCTATCTCAATGTAGCATCACCTGGATGTGATTGTGGGCTAGCCCAGGTTTGAGTAACTTCTCTTTCTGATGACCTGCTTGAATTACTTTTTAAAAAATAAATGCAGGGGCTATATTTTGGGTTGTGAGCCTAGTTTTTAATGGCTGAGCCATCTCTTAGGACCCTTTTCTCTGACTGAGTTATCTTGTCTAGCCTTAATATGAGGGTTTGTGTCTAGTCTTATTGCATCTTGTTATGCTATGTTCATTTGATATCCCTGGGAGGCCTGCTCTTTTCTGAAGGGAAGGAGAGGAGTGGATTTGGAGGAGAGGGGAGGTGGGAGGGAAACATGGAAGGAGCAGAGGGAGGGGAAACTGTGGTCAGAATGTATTGTATAAGAGAAGAATAAAGAAAAAGAAAAAGCCACCCCCCAACACACACAAAAAACCAAACCAAACCACAAACAGACAAACAACTCCCTCTAAAACAAATACAAATGCTGAACTTCAGTCAGAGAAAAGAAGACAACCACATTTACTAAGCATCTACTTTTTGCAAAGACATTGAGTTATTCCAAGCCTCAGAAGTGATATGAAACTCAACACTGTATTTACACTGATATGGAAAAGAGAAGAACACAGTGATTTGCTGGCAAAGCCAGAACTTGAGAGCAGGTGCTGAGACTCCAGTACTTTTATACTATGGTATTTTCACATGACATATACTGCCTGGCAAGTCTTCTTGTGTGAGGCTTAAGAAAGCAGCACCATATGCTTCCATCTCTCCCGCCCACACAGGTGTACTGTTGTCCTTTAATAAACACCGATTAAGCGAGAAAATCCTAGAGATTTTAAAGGTCTAAATTTTAAAACAAATTATGAGCCCTCTACTGTGGAATAGACCTCCACCTAGCTCCTCTCCATATTCACTATACGCTTGTGTAAAGGAGTTTGGTGACTTCACGGCTTGCAATCACAAATAGCCCTTCCTGATTTTTTTCAAAACTGCTTTTGTACTTATTTTAACTTTTGTACTTGAATCTGTTGTAACAGGAACATATTTTAGAATTTCTAACTGCTGAATACAATAGGAGGCTGTCGACATCACTGGGCGTAATCACAGTGGTGATACCTGTTTCAAACAAGATGCTGAAAAGAATTACACGTTCCCTTCAGACTAACAGATTTCAACCTAAATAGCTTGTAACAACCATCTACTGTTGCTAGCTGAGACACAGTCTTCAGGAGTTCTAAACTTCTGACAAGTTTTCACTTACTAGTTTTGAATGCTAAGTAATAAATTCTTCAGTCTTGGTTATGGGGCTGGTCCTATCCTACCACCCCAGGGCTTGTGTGCTGCCCTAGTTTTGACTTGTAATCATTGACCATCTTCCTTGTCTTCTTCGTTCCACATACTTAATTTACTGATTTGCAGTTGCTTGCTGTCTCATAAAAATATTTGTCAATGAAATATATTACCAATGTAAGTGTTTTTACAAATTACAAAAAGACATATATCTGAAGCTATTAAACAAGTCAAGTTCATAACAATTTCTTTTCCTTAGTTCTTGTATTTATTGTACCAAATGAGGAAATAGAGTCATACTCCAAGGATGTATGAACTTAAATGAGGAAAAAAAATCACACCAGAAATCACCTGGAAATTCTTGTTACAGTAAGTGCTAATAAATTCCTGTACGATGCCTGATCCAACCTAATATATAATTGCAGTATAGACAGGTTAGGAACAGTAAGTCATGAGCTGGGTTCCAGACCGTAGGGCTCACGGATGTCAGAGCTAGGGGCAACAACTGTGATGTAGAATCCCAGATTGTCCCCTACACAACTGTATCTCTTAGCTAGGAAAAATAAAAATGTGCATTTTCTTTGGAATTGTTTGCAGAAGTCTATAAAATGCAAGAAGTTATTCTAGGTTTTCTTAGTTTTGGCAGAGAAAGAACAACGTATTTCTTAGAAGGCTGTTTATGTGAAAGAAATCCAATTTTCTCTGGCTTGAACATGAAAAGGAGAGTTTATTGGTTTGCTTAATGAAGCTGCACATGGTGGTAGGTGTGGGTGAGTAGACTTGGAGTTTCAGGCCCCACTGGGCTGTTTCTTCTTGTGTCTCTCATTTTTGACTTTTCTTATATGGCAGTTTTATTCTTTTAGGCTAGCTATTTCTGTGCAGCTTCAGATTGTTTCCTCCTTACTGCCTTATAATGAAAGAGGAAAACAGATTCCTCCCTATCAGTTTTACAGAGGAGCATCCTGGGGAAAGTGTGGGTATGTCTGGCAAGGTCAAATGGATATGTCTGGATTGATGACTGTCCCTATGAGGCAGGTACTAGGAGTTATGTACTAGGAGACAGCAGAGAAATAAGACTAGTAGCTCACCTCAGACTCATATTAGAGAATGAGAAATGTGCGTCTTTAAAGGAACTGGGCTTGGGTCACCTGATAAAGGAAGTGAGATACACCAGGCAGGTAAACCAGTAGGAGATGAATGAGGATTTGAGTCACACTGAAGATATGATTTGTCCTAGAGAAACAGATATGAAGCTGAGCCCTTTCTTATTTCAGAGCCATTTATCTTATGAACCTTGGGATGAGACATAAACCCTTTACACAGAGGATGGAAGTATCACATCATTGCATTTCCAGCTGACCATAACTAGAAAAAAATATGGAGTATATATAAGTCAATATAACCAATTTCCTGAACTTTGAGTCATGAGTTAGTGATATTCAACTTCTAGTCAATAGAAGTCGCAATGTTTAATCAGAGCTCAGCAGTAAAATGAGCATAACGGGACACCCTGTACTCATTTATGTCCTAATAGG
Source organism: Peromyscus maniculatus bairdii (assembly GCF_049852395.1). NCBI lineage: Eukaryota > Metazoa > Chordata > Mammalia > Rodentia > Cricetidae > Peromyscus > Peromyscus maniculatus. The sequence continues at coordinate 97,911,757 of NC_134853.1, forward strand.
ACTAGAATTATTTGAGTTCAAGGGTAACTCTGTCTTTTACCCAACTTAATTTGTTCCTGGATATTTTTGTGCCTGGTCTCTAGAATCTTAGTGACATTCCTAAAAGGTTATAGCAGATTAATTGTCTTCTTTGTCAACTAATAAGTAGTTTCCATGATTCACAAGTAATGTCAAAAGAAGAAAATTCTGGTGTAGACCACTGTTGTTGGAATACAATATTTCTGATGTGAAGTGTTTTTCTTAAAATAATTTTATTGGTTGCTTCCTTCTCTTGGCAACTTGCAAAGTACCTTCTGATATTCTGAAAGCTAGACCTCAGCCATAACAGGCTGCTAAGTCTTCTCTCAGAGATCAGGCCTCAATTTCAGTCTCCTGAGACTTGAGCAAGCAGTTTCTGGGAGGGCCATGAACAAAAGACATAGTCCTTGCAGTAGCTCCCTTTCCACATACACTCTGCCTGCTCAAGGTTCAGCCAGTTGTTTACTGTCTGGGACCCCTCACCAACTTAGAGCTACGTGGGTTGGTCAGTGTGAATGTTTGAGGCCAGCCAGCCTCCATGGCAGCTCAAGGACAGAGCCTGGGCCACTGAGTCAGCCCCCACAGTCAATATGTGCTAGGTCAGCCAGCCTCCATGGCAGCTCAAGGACAGAACCTGGGACTTGTCTAGGCCTGCCCAAATATGATAACTGTAACTGCCAACCACTAAATTCAAAGGTTACACACCCTCACCCAATCATATGATGCAAAGGCTTGTATCACCCTGCTTGCAGTTTTTCCCTTTTAAAACCCCTCACCCTGAGAGCTCAGGGCTGTCCTCCTCCACCTGCTTAGTTGGAGTGTTTTACATGGACCAGGCCCGGGCTTGCTTGTTATCAATAAACCCCTCTGTGTTTTGCATCAGATATCAGCTCTGTGGTGGTCTTGCTCAGGGGTCTTGCGACATGAGCACAACACTTCATGGTGCAGAGCTACTGAGGATATTTTCTAGTGCACTAGGTGATGTGAGAGTCTCTGCTGTCTTTTAGCAGTGCATGCAAGTAAATATAGGTTGTTCTCTCACTTTGTGAACATTAACCAGTTTAGTCATTTTGTCTCTTTCCAGGCAGAGTCAAGCGTACAAAGAACATTTGTCCAACTAAATAAAAATGACACTGTTAAATAAATGCTGCACTGTAGAGACAGTAAATATTAACTAAGAATTACTTAAGAAACTCAATACCCCAATAGAACTTTTGCTTAGGAAGTATATTCAGTATCTGTGTTCAAAAATAAATTTCTTTCCGTTTCTTGACTTTAATTTATTTTGTTTTTCTTATTATGTATCTTTTAAGGAGGGCAGAGGAGGCAAACCACCATTTAGGAGGGACGACAAGTGTCTCTGAGCATTAAGAATACCAATGAACTAGCTCCTCCAAACAGTGTTGTGACAGCTTGTCAGAAATCACAACCTGAGATAGCGCCATACAGACTGTTTGTTGAGAACCACCAAGGATAATGAATTTGCTTTTACAACAGAATCAAGATAATAACCAGAAACAAGGAACAAAAGAATCAGGGAAAGCTCTTGGTGACAGAAACTCAGCCAAAATGATTAAAAAAGCCAAACAAAACAAGCTATGCTAATGAAACAAGACTGTTTGTTCCAATGAGGTAACTAGACATGTGCTGCTCGGTCCAAATTAGAAGAATGACCCCCCCCCCACACACACACATCCTTGTGTAGAGCACTGGGATGAATAACAAGTGACACACAATGCCGTAGCTCACTGAAGGAAGGTGAAGTCATGAGTGCCTCGGGGCTTGCTGGAAAAGAGCTTCTGGTTTCAGTCAGAGTGATCTGAGGGTGTTTCTTGTTCTTAAAGAGGGTCCACTTTCCTTAATGCCTCTCAATTAGAGAGCTCGAGTGTTGGCCATTCTGGCAAGTTTCTATACTGGGAACCTGCGTAGGAACGGACTGGAAGGTGAGGACCGCCGTTTGTCTTAGTTTGACCTGTAAACATGACCACTGAGGAGAGAGAGCCCACTGCCTGCTTATGCTTTTCTGCTGATCCAGAGGTAGCGCTGGGACTCAGGAGAAAGCAGCTCATGGCTGATTCTCTGTTGTGGAGGCTGTGTCTGTAAGTTGAGCTTTGAATGACACATTATTTCCTCTGTGCACCTCAATCTATTTTCTGCCTGACTAAGCTTATAAAACTCTGCATAAATTCTCTTCTCAGCCTGTTCCATAATCCCATGAACACATTGTCTTCCTGTTCATTCCTTCAGCCAGCAAGCACCAGCTGTTGGGTCCTGAAACATTTTATGATAAAGAAAAATAAAGTTGATGATCAGAAAGCTGTAAAAGCTACAAAATTCTCAAAAGACAGCAACTTTTTAGGGAAGTGAGTGTTTGACCTGGATGAAAGAACTAATTAGACTTCTACCCATCCTCAGCCCATCCCAAACTGTTAGGATCGATGTATCCAGATGCTGGCTGGATGCCCTACTTTGGCACAGTCTGTAAAGTCAGTACGGTTTCTTATATGTCCCAGAAAGGATCAACTCTGAGCTTAAAGATATGAGCAGAGACACAATTATATTAACATAGCACTCCTGCTTCAAGACAAAACATCACAAACTTTATTTCCTGTGTCTTTCAGCTTCAAAAGGAAAGGAGAAGTTGCTTGATAATGTCTTTCTAATTGCTTGAATGCACACTTTATGCTTCAAATACGCCGAAAAGCTAGTTGTTATAATTAGAAGTTATATAAAGACACAGTTTATATAAATTGCAGCTAATTACTTAACTAAAATGCCAGTCTCTTCCCCATTCTACAGGGACTATATCCAACAACATGTGATTTAACAATAGGTCAAAGTGGGAGAAATGGTGATCATAATAGGAAGGTTGTTCAATCGCTTTTGTGAAGTTTTCTTAAAAAAAAAATGATGCCTGTTACTGAGACAACTGAATAAATACTGTTTCCATTTGGAGGCTTATTTCAGGATATATGTGGGAAAACAGCACTTATCTATATTCCAAATAATTTGAATGGAGGAATACTTATGTATATCCTGTTTCGAAGTCTTCCTATTCCATTTATTGAATCTTTAAGGGAGTAGAGGAAGCTGGTTAATCAGGTGATACTATTCTAAAAGAAGGGCCACCCACCCCCTCTGTCTTTTCTTGTCTTTTATAGGAATAAATGTTAAGTTTTTAAGGCTTTCAAAAGGCATGAAGTCTTTTCCAAACCTCTCTAGCATTGCCAATGCTGTTGGGAAGGCAGCCATAAGGCAGGTATCCAGGCATGTGGTGGTGTTTCAGGATATGGTCATAGTTATAGGTGGCCCACAGGATGTATTTTGCCACCTCTGATCTGTATTCATCATATAATAACTTGGAAAGAAATTTCATAGTTTTCTGTTTCCTGAAAACAACAAAGTCTAACAGTGCTCTCCAAAAATCCACTAGAGAATCTCAGGGTGCCCTTATTGCTTTCAGCTGAGGTAAGAGGGAACTTCTCTCTTAGCTTCTAAAATGAATGCTAGCCTTAGGAAGTCAGGTAAAATAGGGACCTAAGTTAATTTCTATGGGGCCTCACTTCTAAAAGGAACCTTATTTGAGACATCCAAAAACAGGTGCTTTATCAATACTGAAGCACAGGAAAGACAGTTTGATCTTCAGTGACTCTTGAAGTAACCATACTAAGGTGATTAAGACAAATGGACTGTTTGAGGACAGGAAAAAATAGCATAAATATGTAAGCATCCTCCAAGTTCATATACTTACTGTTTCACTAGACTAAGTGGAAACATTAAGTGCTGAAAAAAAAATCCCAAGCTGATTCTCATGGAATGTGTACAGAGAACACAGAACACATATTAGCTTTATGCTGCTTTTCAAATACTGAGTGCAACCTTGAGTATGGTGTTGAAGTAAGGAACAGAGTAGGTAAGATGGTAGTTTGGATTGCTACCTCAACAGGACTTTGAGTCACCATAGCAAGTTACCATGTAATTCTTTGAGAGGGGTCTTCTAGATAAGGTGAGTTGGAGTGGGACGAGCCACTGTAGATATGGGTGGTGCCATTACATGGACTCCAGGCCTGGAATAAATTAGGGGAAAGGTAAATGAACACCAGTGTTCATCACTTTCTGCTTCCTGACTGAGGATGAGATGTGATCAGCTGCACCTTGTTTCTGTAGACACATCTTCCCTGTCACAATGGACCATGTCACCTGGAGCTATAAGTCAATAGAAATCCTTCTTTCCTTAAGTTGTTTAGATATTCTGTCATGGCAAAGGCAGAAATAACTAATAGAGAAACTTAGTACTGAGGTGTGGGCTTTTTTTTTGTTTGTTGTTTTTTCCTTGTGATTGTGTAGTTCTTTCCCTTTTGAAACTGGTTTGTAGGAGAAATGTAGCAAAGTTTGGTAGTTGGGCTCGAAAAGCCCTAGAACATTGTAAGCAGAGATTAAAAGACCATTCTGGTGGGAGTTTCGAAGGCTACAGTATGGAAAGAAATGTTGACAATGGAGGCCTAGCTCATGAGGTTTCAGAGCAGAATAAGGACTCTCTTGGGAATGAGCCTAGAGGCCATGTATGTGATATTCTGGTCACCTTCAACCCATGTCCTGAAAACTAGATGACATTGAATATAAGGGCAATGAACTCATTTGTTTGGTGGAGAAAACTTCAATTCAGGGTAGCATTCAGGCTATGGCTGGCTACTGCTTACTTCTATCTTCTTGGTGTACCATGAGGGACAGAAGGAAGTGTAGAAAGGCATGTGAAATGTGCAGTTTATGAGGAAAAGAGATGGAGGCTTTTCACCTTATGGGCAAGGCATATTCAAGAACAGTTGCAATTGTTAGAGAGATTAATAGTCTTAAAAAGAACCCTGGCACTTTACATTAGGACAGCAGCAGGTGTGTTACGAGAGCCAGATCCCACCCTCTGAAGACTCCATGTTGTATGAATGTAAATTCATTTGAAAGATGAGAGCCTGAACTGAGAATGATAGTGAAGGGGTTCTCTGTTCCTCAAAAGTCAATGTCTATGATAGGATCCCCAGAATAAGCACAAAGAAGCTTCTGAAACTGTGGTCCAGAATCTGTCTTGAATTGTCTGCAAAACTCTGTAGTGTCATTCATGTGTTACTGGTTTTGAAGGTATGGAAAATAAGATACAGAGGTCAATGGGGTCTTGTATCATGGTTGCAGAGAGACATTGAGACTAAGCAATGGGTGACAGGGTCAGATTCCCTAAAGTGGCCCTGAAAAGTTACTGCATGAAGCTGTGAAGGTGAAGCTTATGTTTCAATAGGGACCCCAGGATGTTGGAAATGCTAAGACGATAGGGTATTTGTAGAGAAAAGCTTTATATAAGGAGCGGAGGCAGCCTGAAGAGGCTACAGGCAGCAGAGCTTCAGGAGCAGGGTTATCAAAGCCATTTTGAGCCTAAATGAATAGATAACAAGCTTCAGATGCTGGATATGGAACTTTACAATTTGGTGTTTTCCATGCTGGGTTTCCTTCTTGTTTTGACCTGATCATTTCTTCGTATGCTTCCATTCTCCCTGCCTCTATGCCTTGACATTGTAATTTGGAAGTTTGTAACTTGTTTTTAATGTTATAGGAACTCCAAATCAAGAGCTTGTCTTGAGTCTTGGATGAGACTTAGACTCTGGACAATTAGACAGAGGATTGCTAAAGACTAGGAGGGTTTTTGAAGTTGGACTTAGAGTGTTTTGTATTAGGAGATAGCCATGAGTCCTTGGGAACAAGGGGTAGAAAGTTATGGCTTCAGAGTAATGTTTAATCATGTTTGTCATTTTGACAGGCTTTAGAATCACTATAGAATTAACATCTGGGGTTGTCTGTGAGAGACTTGATACACCGAGTTAAATAACGTAGGACAAATATTGATAACACACCATTCCATGGGACAGTGTCTTGGACTGTATAAGAAGGAGGAAGCTTACTAGGAGCATCCATCTCTCTTTGCTTCCTCACTGTGGATGCAATGTGACCAGTTACCTCCTGGTCTTCTTGTCATATCTTCTCTGCCAAGATGGACTGTGTCTTCTGGAATTGTAAGATAAAATGAACATGACCATGGGTTTCTTTTGTCAGTAAATTTGCTTCAACAACACAGCAGGGCAAATGACTAATATAGTATAGCTGTAAGTGTTAGAGGTATATCGTGGAAATTTTCATTTTAGGTTATCTTATTTACTTTTCTGATATTGTGATAAGGTACTGTGACTAAGACAATTTTGGCTTATTGCTCCACCAGGTTGGAGTCCATAATGGGGTGGGGGGGCAGTATGGCAGTAGGTAGCCTGGACATGACACTAAGAGCTTACATCTTTAATTGCAACCGTACAGGTCAAAGAGGAAATGGGAGTAGGAGGAAGCTATGACTTCTTAAAGCCTTCCCCCAGGAATTTACATCTAGTAAAGCTGTATGTACTGTGTCAAGACTTGAACTCATGCAGGCCATTTCTCATTCAAATCACCACTAGAGTCTATCCCATAGTCACAGAGGAGAGCCTGATGTTGCCGTATGGTTTATTCCTAGTCTAAGATTGCCTTATGGGGTTCCAAATCCTTTTCTGGGTTACTTTCGAACAATAATCCCACATAACAGATTATGGCTTCCAAACAATAATATCACCCTTACCCAATAAAACTGAAAGACTCTAGCCTTGAGTTCAAAACAGTTTAGACCCCAGCATCTCAAAACTGTAGACCTATCTGTGAAGATACAGAGATCAGTAGTTTCTTAGTCATTTCCTGTTTTGAACTAGGCTAGCAAAGTGTCTCTGAGAGGCATTGTTATGTGCATGCAGCCACTGGGAGCTAGGAGTAGAAAACACCACATTTTGTTCTGTTCCTTCACTTAGTACTAGATTTTGCTCTTATACTTCTTCTTAAACCAAATCTCATTCATCAGAAGCTGAGAGGACATTAGTATACTGCAGGAGAGAGGCATAAATGATACATCATATTTGAGAACTTCCTCCCTTTAGTGCTTTTCCCTATGTTCAAGCATTCTTCAGTGTATCAGTTAAACCATATGGCCACAAGACTGAAAGTCTTCTTGATGCAATGAAGGAAAAGATGGCAAGAAAATACACGATTGTTACAGTTGACAGAACAGGAGCCTAGAGTTGTGTCATGTATGACTCTTTCCATTTCCCATTCTACTACACAATCTTCTAACATCAAGGACAATTAATGTGCTTTGTATCCATACGTACCAAGAATAACATGCATATTGTTTGAAAGTACTTGAACAAAAATTAGATCAACTACACAAAGTGTGTCTGTGAGCAATACTTGTAACATTCCCAACAGAGAAGATGCAGCTTTCTGATTTCTAGCTATAAAGTTTTCTTTTATTATCTTATAGTCTCCTAATTATCAAGGTTATTCTTTTTTGCAAATTCTATATTTAGGGAATACAAAGGAGTGGAAAACAACAATTATAGATGTAAAAATATTATTTTGGTAATAAATTATGTCTGTCAAATATAAAAGTTTTAGGAAATAATATTAATATATGACTTGATATGTTTGCAGGATTCTTTTTAAGCAAAAAGGGTTATTCTAAACAAGGTATATTTTATTAGACAAGATTCTGCCCAACATGTACGGTTTGAATGCTTCATTATGTGGCATGTGTTTATTCAAGTGAAAGTATACAGAATATTGCAGATCTCTAAACACACTGATTTAAATGCAAATGAATTTAAATGTAAGACTCAACTTTGGTGTCATTTGGTATGATACTCTGCCATCAAAATTTAGTGGTATTCTTTTCACTTTGCAACCTAGAAATCCAGAAATCAACAGCAATTCTAGAAAAATAAAGTAATAGAAATTGAGGTAGCATATTGGAGAACTGATTCACATGTTCAAATCATTTAGAATGCTTTCTTTTTCAGGTACAGAAAATGAATGTATATTGAAGTTTTGGCATGGTCACTGGAAAGAAAGTTTGGTAGTTTCTAGGAATCACGATCAATGAGAATAACGGCAAGTAGTTTGAGGTCTTAATTTCATCCAGTTACAGAACTGCCCAAGTTGTTTTCTAATGTACCCATTCAACCCAACTTATAGCAAGGCAAATTTAATGCAATCTAAAGTGTAAAAGGTCTTCTTTCTCTTCTAATTGTACACATCAAAATTCTATGTTAAGACAATCATTGTTCTCTGGCTACAAAAATGCAAATATAAAGGATGTTAGATGTGCAGTGGGGACATAAGAATTAAATGAACTATTTCATTTATTTTAGTTGATTCGGGCTGCTACAACAAAAATTCCATAATTTAAGTGGCACAAAAAACAAGTATTTTGGAGTCTAGAGATAGAGATCAGAGGTAGCGTGCCTCTTTAGCATTCATAAGACAGCTCACAAATCCCAGAAGCAATAAAATAACAAAAAATAATTAATAACCACCCAATTCACTATATTACACTGTACATAGAAATACAAAGCTGTAAAGAAATTATTGATTCCCAATGGGTAAGTTTATCTTTCCTTTTTAAGCTGCATTAACAATTTTATGCCACTTGAGGCATATTTTCTATTCATGTCAATGCAAAATAAAACCTTTATATGCAGAATAAAGCAATGTTGAAAAACAATGTGCCTATTCTACTCCTTTGGCTCAGTGTGCCTGCCATGTCTCCATTGTTAACAGCAATTAATTTTACTAACTAGAAATCTAATCTGATGAGCTAACTGTCCTTTGTAATAGCTTATACTGTGAATGACATGCTTCATTTGGAAAAATATATGATTAGGAAATATTTCCTACAGAATTGCAAGGTTTATCTCTTAGTTACACATAGGTTGAACATTTTATAAGAGACTAGAATGTAAGTAATTTAGTAGTCTTATAATAAGTAAGTAAATCTGGCATTTGGTTAAAAAATCAGGGTATATTCCTAGTTCTACCACTGAGAATTGTGTGATGTTAAGAAAGATAATACATAAAGTTAGATAACTTGTGGTGGTCCTTGCAAGTTCTTGAGAAACACTGGTCATGATGCTACTCTTGCTCACAACGGCTTTAATGTTGCCTTTTCTCTATGGTGAGTCTGTCCTGGTTGTGTCAGTGGGTCTAGGAGTGTTTCAGATGTTCTGTTTCCATAATTTGAGAAAAAAAGGAAAATATCCAAAGCCTGTTTGAGAGAGGCATTCCTCTAGAGAGTTTAGAAAATAGCAGAACAGGCACCTCCTGTAGACTTCTCCCTCTAGAATTGGGAGAGATTCCATTTCTTTTGATGTATGCCAACAAGACTGGTATTTTCTGGAAATCATTAGAGTAAGTAAATAAATATTACTGAAAATAACATGATCTCAGGCTGTGCAGTGAGCAAAAGTTGGGAGGTTATTGTAAATGTTGATTAGCAGGCTAGGTTTACTGGATGATTTGGTTTAGAAAATGTGTCTCTTGTATTTACGAAGTCATTTCTTTTTATGGATTGAGGCCAAAGTTTAACTAGATAAGTACATAAATATTAAAAAGATAAAGTCAAAAAAGATTCTCTGTTAATTTTCATATTGTTCTTTATTATTAAGAGTTTAGTTGGTAATGTAAGGAGATATTTTTCTTTACCCCCTGTAACATCAAACTCAGATAATAGTAACAAAGATATTAATTGAAGCTACTCTAGTATATATTGAATACCTGGTGCATGCACTAATGGTCAGAGACATTTTATGAAGCACTTATATATGTCATCTAATTTAAACCCACAACAAATCTATGAGGGGAATTCTGTCAGTATCTCAGTTCTACATGATGGAGCACTGATGCTCAGAGACAGTAAATTACATTCCCATTGTTAATACAGAGTTTAGTATTGTGTTAAACTTTGAATATATTTTACAAACTATTTATCAAACTCCATGAGGGCCCTCTAGGAGCCTTACAATTCTTTATAACACTTAGGAGGTGCTTCTTTAAATGAACAATTAAACTGCTTTATAAACATTTATTGTGCCTTTCCCCAGTGACCGTTTACAGCCCCTCTTACATTTGGATTTTAATGATTTGCTGAGACAACTCTTTGTGCAAGTATAACGAAAAAGTCTATGTTCTGGTCAGGGACAGGGCAAAGTCCCAGTTTAAGAGGTCAACTTCAGACTGACTGAGAGGACAGCATCTTAGTCCCCGTCATTCAGAAATTTCTACAGTGTTACCCAAAAGGGTTTTAAGGCTGGAAATACTGATATTTTTGGTCAGTTAAATTAAATAAACATCATATTTTGATAATATTTTATATATGTCAACATAGATATTATATAATGTTACATAAACATTGTGAAATATAAACATAGTTCAATACTATTTATGCAGTGTTATAGAATGGTAATTATGTCTGAATGTATGCACAAACATCCCACTGCCAAACCTTCCATCTTTTCTATCATTGTAAGACTTTCCATTTTTGAGGTTGATTTTATTATAATGTACATACATTGTAATAATGTATTTAATAATAATGTAAATAATGTAATACATTAATTTAATTGTGTTTATTACTATTTTGTTTTTTGAATGGTTTAAAGGATTTCACTTAGAAAACTTTATTTTAAAATGGATCTAGATATTACTAGGATATAAACCAAGCCCCAAATTTTAGATTTAAAAATAAAACTTCCTCAGTGAGGCTCTTGAGTGGTCCCTTAGTGTCTAGAGTGGGTTCTCATGGCTCTGCTTGACATTCTCATAGGGGCCCAAGCATTTTCCTTTGGGTCATCAACTAAGTGCCCACGAGATGCCTTGTGGTGGCCTTGTTATTTTCTACATTCATTCAAGAACTCATGTGGTCCACTATTCTAGACCCTCAGGACTCAGCCATGACCAACAAAACACCTCTGCCTCCCAGAACAAACATTCTTTTTTACTTGTTTCTATAATAAACTTATTCATTTAATGTCAGAGAAATCACCTTAATAATATTCTGATTTGGGAACTTAAAAAAAGAATAAACTTCCTAAGGGAGTAATTTTAGAGCTAATGAAAAGATAGTCAAATGGAAGATTGTTGGGGGTTAGACCTTATATGCTACCATAACACGTGCATAGTCACATCAAAATGATATATGGACTCTATCCAAGGATATCAGAAAGATATGAGGGTGTGTGAAGCTGTCAGGAATGTGGAGAACACACATTTCTAATATTCTGTTACCCACTACTCACCAAGGATATTTCTTATGTGCATTCTAGGATTTGTCAAGCTGTCTGACAGAAGTGGAAAATGACTATAATATTAGCTTAAGTAAGACATATTAGGAGAGTGTGGCAGTTTGAAAGTAATTGGTTCTCATAATCTCATTGAGAGTGGCACTATCAGGAAGTGTTACCTTTTTGGAGTGGGTATGGCATTGTTGAAGGAAGTGTGTCACTGTGGGGGTGGACCTTGAGGTTTCCTATGCTCAGGATACCTTCCACTGGGCCAGTCAACTTCCTGTTGCCTGAAAGCCAAGATGTAGCCTGCACCATGTCTGCCTTCATGATCCCCTGCTCCCTGCCATGATGATAATGGACTAAACCTCTGGAACTGTAAGCTGCCACCTCAATTAAATGTTTTCTTTACAGGAGTTGCCATGGTCATGGTCATGGTCATGGTCATGGTCATGGTCATGGTGTCTTTTCACAGCAATAGAAACCCCAACTAAGACAGAGAGCAAGTATTTTATAAAGCAATTATAGGCTATACTCCTGAGGCAAAATAAATGGCATCTGCTATTCATACTCTCCTTTAATATAGGACTTCCCAACATGTATAAGAATTCAATTACTTTCTATTTACAAAGACTCTTATAAGATGAGTTATTGGAAAAAATAAATTCATAGGACTCATTGACCATTGTAACCTGAACTCTCATGTTTGGAGAGGGAAACCTTGCTAGCATTGTTTAAATATTGAGAGTAGGATTTATAAAGTGATCAAAAGCTTATTCCCAAAACTAGGATTTTTAGCAAGCAAGGCAACAGCAGAGTCACAATTTCATCCATCAACAGAAAGAAGAGAATAAGAATAAAGCCGTGTTTCATGTATCATGTGCAAAATCATGGGCTGGGCTGTGGCATGCAGATATTGCATTGACATTCTCTTTTGGTTCTGGTTGGTATGAACTGCATCAGACTGGCTATACCACCTAGAGAACTGGCTTAGAAAAGACATTTTCTATGCCATTTTCTATGGTAGATTCAAACTTAGGTTTTTATGCTTGCATAGCAAGCAATTACTCATTGAGTCAGATTTCCAGGTCAAGGTTTATTCTTTAAGCAAGAGAAGGAATCATAATATTAGTGATGCTGTAAAAGGTAAGTTATGAAGGAATAGGAGGCAGTGAGATTAGCATGACAGTGTATGTTTCCTTAGAATTGGAACAAGGGAGCAGGAAATGAGGAACACGGCAAATGTTTATAGGTGATCCAAAGATGAATGCTGAAACACTTTCAAATCAAACAGGAAGATTTGAGGAAACTTACACTGTAAAACGTTAATCTCAATAAAGAAGCTGCTGGCTCTGATGCTTTCTGAAAAGAGATAGATGAAAACTTGCTTGTCTCATCAATGGAACAACTTAAAGTGCAGCTATGAGTTATGACCACTATAATTAGGAAGTACAAAGGGCAATGGGCAGCACAGATGAAGACTTAGCTCAAGTAGAGACTATAGCAGAGGCAGTTAAGCTGCCTCCTGTTAGAGCAGAAAATAAGCATGGGCTCTGTGCAGCTAATGGCAGGGTCCTAAAGTGACAGCAAAGGGTTGATCCACAGTAATAGTTCTCAATATTTCTCAATACATGAGAAATACATTGCTCTAGAAAAATCTTAGGTACTTGGGTGGAAAGTGTGGGGTGTTACCTAGTTGAGAGACCACAGGGTAGAGTCCAGTTTAGGTTAAAGATGATCAGAGACAGAGAGCTTTAGTAAATTAAGTTAGACATATTAACAAAAAGAGAAAAAAAAAACCCTCGTGGGATAAAGAACTCTCTCTTAGGCATGGCAGGGCATGCCTGTAATCTTAGCATCTGCCCTCATAAGGATCTCTAAATGAGTAGAGAGGAAATAAAGTAAAAAGAGAATGTACCACATATGAACATTTGTTGAATATAACAACAAATCATTAGAAAAAGTGTATTTTACTGAGTGAATCTGGAAGAAAAATTTGAAAATTAATGAAAGCAAAAAAAAATCCCTGCTCTCTGAAATGGGAGGAAAGTAGATCTGTGGTGATATTTTAATTGTGCTGAAATGTGATTTTATTTGTATTTTAATAAATAGTTTGCCTGCAGATCAGAGGTCATAGCAAGCCAGGAATAGAAGTCAATCGGTGACAACCCATGCCCTTAATCCGATCATATGGCATGCAGAGTTTCTATGTGGTCAAAGACACAACCAAGCATGGTGACCCATGCCTGTAATCCCAGTTCAAATCATAGAGACCTGGAGGTCTGTATAGACAGGCAGTCATGTGGCTGGGCTTAGAGCCAATGAGAAGGCAGAACAGGAAAGCAACAAAAATGCAGGTTAGGCAGGAAGAAGCTCTCTCGTGTAGGAAACTACAGCTTGGTGATAAGCTAAATGGTGGTCAGTGGCTCTTCACTAATTCTCTGATCTCTTCGGCTATTAACCCTGTATTTGGCTCTGTGTGTCTTATTTACTAAGACTGTTCAGAAATTCGTCTACATAGATCTCTGTGAGTTTGAGGCCAGCCTTGTCTACAGAGCAAGTTCATGGACAGCCAGGACTGCTATGTAGAGAAAACTTGTCTCAGAAACCTGAAAAAGAGAGAGAGAGAGAGAGAGAGAGAGAGAGAGAGAGAGAGAGAGAGAGAGAATTGAAGATTATGTTAAACCTACAGTCACTTAAAGTTTTTGATCTTGGTTTCTGGGTAGAAAATTTGACCAATGCGACATGACAAAAGGGATAAGAGCCATGTGTACAGATTGATAACGTGACAAAGATGGACAGCAGACCACTGGAGATGGCCAGTTTTGTCAAATGAATTTTATTTTTAGCTAGTGTTACAAAATAGTCACTCTAAGAATTTTACCTTATGGTGTTATAGACTAAACACACGAAATAATACCTGGGAACAATTGTATAGTCTTGAGATAGAAGAAAATGTCTGAAATAGACACAAAATGAATTAACTATAAAATTTGGACACATGATCTTTATTAATATTGTGAATTTATGTTCTCTGAAAAAATCCAGAAAACCAAAGGACAAAGTACAGATGAAAGCATTTTAAAACACGTACCAAATTTGTTACATAATCTAAGATTGAGAAGAAAAAAAGATAGCCAATTTAACAATAAAAGGATATTTGAACAAGCAATTAAAAGAAGGTACTCAAAAGGCCAATAGACATCTTGGAAGACAGTTGACATCATCCATAATCAGAGAAACCATGATCCACTCTCTATCTTTGCTAAAGTTAAAATGAGCAGCATCACATGCTGCATGTTTGGTGTATATTTGGAAGTCCACTGTCATCACCATCAAGTAGTAAAATCTGTGTTGTAGCCGTACCATAGACTCTTACTCAGGATAGATGTTAGCAAACCATAGCTACTTGCATCAAGGTGGCCTTTCAAGAACCTGTGGGCTAATATACTTCGATGTGAAAATTGAAGGTAAGCATAACAATTTTGATATTATTGCAGCATCCGCTTTTAGTTGGGGAGGTTCAGGTTACTGATTGGGAGGGGACAAAAGGAAGGCTCTCTGAGTACTGGCTATGTTTGATATTTTGCCACTGATGGTGGTTATATGGGCTTCTCATTTTGTTCAGATTCCTTTAGCTGTACATTTGCTTTATGCATTTTTTCTATGTATATTATACTACACAAAAAGGCAAAAACAAACAGAAGTTGAAGAGAAATAGAAGAGCACAATGCATTTCTCATGTACATTTCTCAATATACATCTCATTTCAACAGCCCACTTCTGTTGAAATGAATAATCTTTCTGAGTCGTATCACTCTAGAATCTAGAATCCTGTTTGATAATAATCACAATGAAGACTCAGAAAGCCAATGACATAATATTATACTTTGACAGCTTCCGAGAAGTTGGGAGCAGTCTGAAAGATTCTGATTTCATTTCTTATTTCTTTCTGTAAATGGCTAGCCCTATAACACCTACCACTATTAGTATGTGGCCAAGCCCATTGGTCAAATAGATAAATCTAAAATGGAGATAGAAAGGGTCAAAACAGGACATGATGAAGTCGGCCTCCATTAAAACTATCAATAAAAGAAGAGCACCAATTTATTAAATGGAAATCCTCTGATCTGCTCACTGTAGCAAACAGCTGTTATTTTGTATCCTATTGAGGGCCTGGGGACACAGTGACACTAGCAAGTCTGCTTCTGTGTACATTTCTCTCAGCTGGTCAAATAAACAGCTCCTTTCTCCTCCTGTAGAGAGGCAGGGTTGCTCCCAGTAGTCAAACTCAAATAATCCCCTTCAAACAGAGTCTGTGGCAGGCTTAAAGAAAACAGGCCAAAGCCCACTGCTCTGGGGATGTTGACACCAGACTCCACAGTGATTCCAGAAATAAAAAGACATCTCTGAACAACAAGCCATGAGCAGGTCAAAATTATTACCAACACCCCATCCAACGCCTTTCCTCATGAGATCAAGTCCAGGCCCTTGTGTTTCAGTTCCCTCTTCCCTGACATCTCATATCCCAGTAGCTAAAGTTCAAGTTCATGTAGCACAAAATGTTATTTACACTCTTTCCCCCCCATGAATTGAATGAATACAATGTGACCAAATTATTAGATGAAACAGACCAGATTTCATGTGAGAACATTGTACAAAAGTGGTAGACAGCTGACTCTGTGTGTGTGTGTATATGTATGTATGTATATATATATATATATATATATATATATATATATAATGGATATTGTTTAAAATTTAAGTAACTGGTCAGAAATAATGACTACAACTACCTAATTATACTTTGGGATTCCTAGCAGAAACATTAGTTTTATAAGATCTGGAAGCCCTTTCTCAATTCCTTGTTAGTTATCACAATTTTTACTTGGAGCCCTAAAAACCATATAACATAAGAAATCAGCATCCATCATCTGTCTCTCTCTCTCATTTAATAACCAATGTATCATCTCTGTCTGTCTGTCTGTCTGTCTATCATCTTCATCATCATCTCTATCTTCTTCATTACCATCGTCTATCTCTATTTAATTATGCTTTGGAAAATTAAATATGAAATTCAAATGGTTCATCTGGAAGTACTGAATATATATATATATATATATATATATATATATATATATATATATATATATATATATATGTTTCTGTGGGTAATAGTGAAAACAGCACAAGCAACCCACCTATCCACTGGTGTGCCAATATCATGGAGGTTTGTATCCCAGACATCTGATTTTAATCCTATCCCCAAATAGCTTTCTGACTTGTTTTTAACAGGCACTAATGTGTGTCTTATTCTCCCATTCTAGGTAGCTCTTAGTTCACACAAAGGACTATTGTTTATTTTAAAATAGTGTTTTAAGTGTAAATGTGGCCCCATGGCAAAAATATTTTAATTAAAAGAAACATAGTAACACAGTGGCTCTTGATTTCTGTGTTGATCCTAGTCTTGAGGTTTACCTGAATTGTATGCCTTTCTCCCAAAGGGTCAATTGCCTCATTTCTATGTTCTATGCGGAATAATCACAGTAAAGTGACCATTCAACTGAGAATCAAAGGACTCTGGTTCTACTTACAAGAAGACTGATATTCTGATAAAACTCTTGATTTGTCTGGAAGTCACTACCTCATCATTAATACAAGGGAGAACTAGATGCTGGCTGGCAGAGAAGGTGGTCTTCAGCTCCAGCTTTGTGTGAATGGGATTCAGTGTAACTTGTACTTTGAAAGGGAAAGACTTGATGTTGGAAGAACAGAATGTTGACTTAGGCATTAAAGTCACATCTTCAAAATTATGTTCTCATTAGATAATTCAGAC